>NC_088995.1:4495257-5095257 GCF_963932015.1 Anas acuta | reverse complement strand
TGCGGAGACAACTCCTGGATCCAACCTGTCCTCCTTCCTGAAGCTGCCAGGAAGGCAAAGGGGTCAGCGTATCCTGTTGGAAATAGGAGCACGTGCCCTGCTCAGCAAAGCCTGGGCATCGCCACTGACAGCGTGGTGGGACCAGCTCCTTCCATCCCGGCTCTGCAAAGCCAGCAGCTGCAAAGGCCAGCAACGCCTCACTGCCCGTTCCTGCTGTCCCCACTGCCACCCAGCGGTCCCATCCCATCGCTATGAGATCTCCACTTCTATGGTTTGGCTCCTCTTTGATGCCCCCAGGGCAGGACAGCCCCGCTGTGGCTCAGTCAGGCTGCTGCGTGTGGACCAGCAGGTCGTAGGGAATTGGTTCAGGATGGATCTGAGATTTTTGTACGTCTTGGTTGAGAGGCTGGGATGACACGGGTTCAGTGACAGCTCCCACATTGGCCTGGTTTTGTTCCCAGCAGCGGTGTGTGATGCTGCTGGATGAGCTGGGCTGCCCTCAGCCTGCTCTGCAAGTCTGGGACGGCTCCAGTTACCCAAGGCCAGGAGCGAGCTGCAGTGCTCCGCATCTTTTCCCTAGTTTAGAGGAGGTTTGGATGCGACCCACCGCTTCTCCATCATCCCCCTGCTGGTATGTTCCAAGAAGCCTTCTGTCCCTCAGGCAGACTGTATGCTTGGGGCGTGCAGGATGCGGCTGGCAGCCTCTCCGCAGTCCATCTCAATCCCTCCTCGAGGTCAGGGCTGTCAGGAAGCCCGAGCCTGCATTTCTCAGAGAGCCACGGCCTGTTTCAAACGAAGCAATCAAGAGGCTCATCAGCTTCGGAAGGAAAACAACATCCTTTCCAAGATGGATTTCACTGCCAGAACGCCTCGCAGGGGAGGCGGCAGCCTCTCGCCTCTCACGGGGGTCAGGGTTCAGCCCTGAAGTCCCCGTTAGGCAGTGACAGCTCTCCACATCTCCAGGGTCCCTCTGCCGAGCTGTACTGATGGGCAGGGGAAATATCGAGCCGAGGGCACACCGCCCTCATTACCTTCCAACCCCTCTGTGCCTCCTGCTCATCCTGCAGCAAGGCTGGGCTGCATCCAGTGTGGTCACAGGATCCCACCCACCAAATTAGAGAACTGAAAGGTGTTTCTGATAAGCTCTGTGCTTTCGCTAGGGGCTGAAGGACAGCAGGGCTGGCAGGGACACATCCAGCTGACACCACAGAGCCCACACAGGGCTCTGATCCCGCCGCAGCCCTGTCAGAGCTGCAGGTGCTGGTCCGGGGCGGATAGAAATAAAGAAATAAAGGTGCACAGAAATAAAGGTGCTGGGCTGGTTTGGGTGCATCAGCTGGGTCCCACAGCCGCTGTGGGGCTGCTGTGTGCTTGCTGCTTCCCCTGAGGTACTGCTGGTGTCATGGGAATTCCTCAGCGCTGCCACCAGCTGCCGCCTTCTGGAGTTTATTAGGTTACATTTTTATTTTCTGGAGTTTATTTATTAATTTATTAGTTAATTTATTATGTATAGCCCCTGTAATACCAGCCCTCTTTAACAGCACGTTTGGAGCGATTTCTGGTCAGTAATGCTCTGGCGTTCACCCCCCTGGAAGGGGCTACATCATGATTTAATACTGCCGCAAGGCTCATTTCAGGTGTACGAAGTTTATGTTTATTTATTTTTATTTTTATTTTGCACGGCTGGGAACTGGGAGGAGCCCAGCGGGGCCGGCTCCTCCCCTCCCCGCCCAGCCCTCCCCGCCCCAAGATGGCCGCCCGGCGCCATCAACACCTCGGTCAGCCTCTGGCTGCCGCGAGGCTTCTCATTGGTCAGTGGCGCTGTCTGTCAAGCGAGCGAAGACGCTGAGTGGCTCGAGGAGGGGCGGGCGCGGAGTCAGGAGGGAGGCCCCGCCCCCGCGTTCGCGTTGCCTAGCGACCAACAGGGCCCGGGCCGGGCCTCCTGAGGTGGTGCTGAGGGGCTGAGGGGTTCCCCCCCAGCCATGGAGGGGGGAACAAGGGGTTATGGCTGCCCTCCCTCCTCGGGGGTCTTCTCATGGTCCTGGGGGTTCAGCAGCCTCTCTAGGATAGAGAACAGTTCTGGTGTGTGAGCCTGTGACCTGCCTGGGTGCACAGACCCAGGGAGAGCTCTGGGGTAACCTGAAATTCCCAGCTTTTCCCAAACTGCGTCGTTCCTCTAATGCTCTTATTGTATTTTCCTTTTAGAAATAAAACCCACAAAGGAAGAATTTGCAACAGAAGCAGCAGAAGGACCTCTATGTTCTTGTACTATGAGGGCGTTGTGTCCCTTCTAGACCTTGCCACACTAAACCCGCAGGTGTTTAACTCAAGGCATGGCTACAGCGAATCCCACCGAGCTCCAGGTGTCCTCTCAGGACACAAATGAAAGAAACCAGCCCCCAATAATGGGCATTGCGACTGCAAAGAAAGCAGCGACCATGTTAGATGCCACGAAGGTGTTAGATCCGCGTTGGTTAAAACCTGATAGCATTGAAACCGAATGGGTTATATCTGTCTTGGATGAGACGCTTGCCAAGCTGGAGCTGAGCTGCTTGGTTCCACCTATTCTCGCCTCGCTGGATAGGTTTTCGGCTCTGCTGGGACCTGAGATCACAAAGAACCTAACTGAGCACCAGAAGCTTGCAAGCAAAATGGAGCAACTGCTTGCCAGCCCTGAAGAAGAGGACGCCGTGAGAGCTGAGGAGCGAAGGGTCTCTCTCTGCCTGCTCGAACAGCAGCTGAAGTCTTCTGTTAGAAACATCCTGAGGCTTTTGCTGGCCAACCCTTCAATTTGTAAGGCTCTAAAATATGAAGCTGGGCCACGAGAGCCACCAGCTGAAGTGTTTATCAAAGCCTTTAGGGAGTTCAGGAATTTCATGTTGGAGCGACTCCTGACTAATCCCACAAAAGAGGAAGAAATGGTTCAGTTCATGGAAGATGTCTCCCTCCGGATTAAGAAAAACACGGAAACAGTCACAGCTTTGCGGGCAGAACTGCTGGCAGCAATCTGTACTCGAGATGAGGAGGTACAATAGTGTGAGAACATGTTTCCTGATAAAGGGTCACTGATGCAAAATTTTGATAAGCTAAAGATTGACCCCTTTCTTGGAGATATGAAAGTGGCGGTTCAAGAGATGATTTCTAAACTAGATCCTAAATCGAAAGATACTTATTTCATTGTGAAATGTAATTTAAAAATTCCTACTGGATACTTCATTTTTAAACTTGCATTTGGCATGTTTTGAACCTGCTCTCGCAGGCCAACTTAAATGGCACAAGTCACTGGGTTTACAAAGGAGCTGCAGGACAGGCACAAATTACTGCAGTGGTGTTTTGGCAGGGCCACAGTGTCAGCTGCCAGGGAGAGGCTCCATTCACTGCTGATGAAATGATGAAAAGTCATTCGGGGAGAGATTGCTCAGATTAAAATCCTTTTTTAATATCTGCTCTGCCTTCACTCTTGCTTAATACCAATATTTCTGTGACTTCCAACTCAGTAATACTAGCTGCCTTGGAGCATTTGTAATTAATATCTGGTGGTATCATTTTTTCATCTTTTTCAGCGAAGGCAACTGAGGCATGGATTAACTAACGGGCATTTGCCAGGCTTTTTCCGTGAGCCCATGGGCTGTGCCAGAATTCAAGCCCTGGACTCCTGACAAGCAGTCCCTCATTTTCTGTGTGTGCTTTTCCTTCCCCTTTCTGCGCGAGGGGTCAGAGGGGGAAGGTTTTGTCTCGTGCTCCCCATCCCCTCTGTTCCTTGGAGATCTGTGAATTGAGATTTTTTACGTGCAGTTTGGCAGCTTGTCCAGCGCGTAACGAGCAAATCTGTTTCACTGCTCCCAGCTGAGGATTTCTCTTGCAGGCAGCCCACTGAGCTGCATCTCCCAGACAGTCACTGAGCCTCATCCGAATCCTGAGGGATGATGATTTTGGCTCTTCTCGAGATGAGAAGACTTCAGTGACAGAGGTCTTGGTATGGCTCCTTCCTTCTCCAGCTTTATTCTCAGACTCAGAGGGGAGAAGCTGGTGGAAATCTGATTGTTCTCCCAGTCAGCTGTGGCAGGTCCCTATTCTTAGATCGCTTCCACCTTTGCAATGTGCTTTCTGCCTGCTTTATGCCTCACCTGCGAGTCTTGATGGTATTTCTTTCTTCTTTTCTGGGTCTAGGTTCAGAAAAAGGACAATATGATCAAAGGCCTCAAAAAGAGCATGCAAGATGTAGCTGAAAACTGCAAGACCGACATTCTCCAGGTCAAGTGGGAAGGAGAAAAACAGCAAAAAGAGGAGCTGCAAGCTTCTCGGGCCAAGTGTGCCAGCCTACAGCAGGACATTCAGCAGCTGAGAGCACAACTCAAGAAGCTGGTGCTGCAGCATCGAGCATCAGAGCTGGCTCTCAGAAAGGTGAATGGCAGGAGAGCTCCAGAATACAAAATTTAAGACCTGTTGTACTGCTGTTAGGTCTGGCGGCTGCCTTCTGCCACTAATTACTTGGTTCCTGCTAGTTCCTGGCAGGATGCACACGCTGTGTGTCAGTGTGCTGACGCTGGCCTCCTGCTCTGCTGATTCCAGCGGAAAGCACGCCTGCAGCGGTGCCGGGGAAGCAGCCTGCTCACGGGTCCTCCTCCTGTGCCCTGACCCAGCTCAGGAAACACCCGCGTGTAGTGCTGCGACACGGCTTGCTGGAGAGGCTGTGCTCTAGTCAAAGTTCAGAGCAGCAAGGCTGCAGCAAGACAGGCGGGTGTTAAGAAACAAGGGGTTTGGGGTGGGGTGCGCCTAGCAAACATGGTCCAGGCTGTGCATAAAAACATCTTTTATTGTTTGTAGCGTTCGGGGTTGAGTGCAGGTGGCCTCGGGAGATAACTGGGCATGGAAAGTCTGGAGCTAGAAAAAGATAGAGCTTCCTTTCTTTTATTTTTGCTCCTTCTTGGTGTTTACCCCAAACAGGACTGCAGGCTCTGGTAACGGGACCTCTTTCCTTTGTGCACTGGGCAATGTAGAACAGGGCAGCTGTGACAAGGCACAAATACAGGTCAGAGCTGCAGTTCAAAACCCAAGGCACCCATTTACACCTCCCGTAGTGCAGTGGCTTGATCAGCTGGTTTCTTCTGAGCCTGCAGGCTGCTGCAGTGGTTGTCGTGACGAGTCGCTCCGCTCAGGCAGGGAGATTTACTGACTACAGACGTCTCCTTTCCCTCTCCTTAGCACGTGCTTTAGCCCCGGGTGGCCTGAGATTGTCTTTGTGGGGTGAATAGCTGGGAAGTGCCGTGTCTGACCTCGTGATGGCCTGGAAGCCCTTGGGACATCCTGGGCCAGTGTCATACAGGAAATCATGTGGCTTGTGATAGGCTCTGGCTGATTTTTTTCTTGATGGGGTTAAACCTGGTTAAACTGCCGAGTCAGGCCACTGTTGAACCATCTCACAACGAGAAATGTCTCTATTTTAGGAGGCTCTGTATTTGGAGGGCCTTCATGTTTAGCATTTCTCTGTTGCTTCAGTTTTGGGGTGGCTGCCCCAGTTTGTCGATGACTTGTCTCATTCCACACACCTCTCAGACGTGTTCCAGTCCTCAGCCCTCGCCCAGCTCTGTGCTGTAAAACAAACAAGGTGCTTTTGGCCTCAGGGAATGGAGGTCTGTCCCCTGAGACTATCCAAACCAGGGGCAAAATACACGTCAGCTGAAGGGAGCTTGCCACAAGGAGGAGGTGTTCTCCTCCAGGATAACGACGCTGGGGCTCAAAGCTCTGATGCTGTTTTCCAGCTCAGGCTTTTCACTCTACCTGAAGTGCCTGCAGGTAACCCACGGTGTTTTTTGTTTCAGAGGAAGTGCAGAGCAGAGACAGAAATTCTGAACTGGGTCCAGAAATACGACGCAGACATGGCAGAAAAACAGGTATCCTCTCTGAAGCGCGTTGCTCTCCCATGAGGTGACACCTTCAGGTAGATTACCATCCACATGGATGCGTGGCTCTCACACAGGAGGCCAGGGAAGCGAGGGGCAGCTCTCCATCCAGAGGAAGAGTTGTGAAGCTTTCTGTCGTTTTAGAGCAGGAGGCCGAGATTCGCGTCAGCACCCCCTAAAGTTGCCCCTGAGATGGCCCTAGGTGCTTTCATGTTCCTGCCCTTTCATGGAGATGGGTAAAAGCTGCTGGATTACTGGCAAGGCAAGATGTCAGGAGGGGCCTAGGAGCTGACTACGAATTGCTAGACATGCTCCTTCCCTTGCCAGGTGTTTAATAATGTTCAGGGAGGAGCTGCTGAATGTTCCGTGCTATCTGCTGTTTTGCTAGGCTGAGTATGAGGAGGTTCACGCTGCCTACACCAAGGAGAAGGCCGAGTTGTCCGTGCTGATGGAGAAACACGCTCTGCTTCTCCAGGAGTATTCCCAGATCCAGGAGGAGCGCAGGATATGTCAGGAGAAGAAGAAGAAGGCTTTGGAGGAGTTGGCCACCATGACCCTTGCTGCCACCCGCATCCAGGCCTTCTGGAGAGGCTACCTGATTCGGTCCACCTTCAAGTCAAAAAAGAAGAAGAAGGGCAAGGGCAAAGGCAAGGGCAAGGACACAAAGGCTAAGAAATAATCACAGAATCTATTTTCTTTCCTCCATCCTCTCCTGGAAACGTTGCTGACTCCTCTGAGACTGAACTCGTCCAGATAAATGCATTAGAGTTGAGATAATGTTTGCATTAAGGCTCCAGCTGTCCAGGGATGGAGCTGCCTCTCCTAGATTGGGTCTAGCAGAGTGGTGGCATGAAGATGTCTCTCCGCTTTAGGTTTAGCTTTGCTGCTCTGAAAAGGAGGAGGAGGTCTGCTGGTGAAGGGACTGGGCCAGGAGTGCAGATCCCTGGCTTCTCTCCCTTGCCTGTACTTTGCTCGTGTGTCAGCACCTGGTTTAGAACTTCACCCCTGACTTTCACCAGGTGCTGACACACAAGGTGTAGGTATCATCACAAGGTGTACATCAGGGTATCACTGCTGGAAATTCATATTTTTCACCAGGGGACATGCGAAGGGTGGGACGTGGCACAGCCCAGCCCATGCTGTGCTCCTGATCCTACAGGTCGCTCCCCAAGCCCAGCAGCAAGCTGTGCCCCATTTAATGCCCGTTCCCCTTTTGACATCACGCTCTCCTCAGGATTCTCCAGGGCCTAATGCCCTGAGAGCGCTCTGCAGCCTTTCCCTTTCACAGGGTCGTGAGTCAGTTTTTGAATTCCTCCCTCTGCTTCCTATTCTCAATAACCAGGTAGAAACTTTGTAGCGTGGAGCTCTTTGCTCCTGCGCCAGGGCTGAAACTGTGCAAGGGCAGAGTTACAGAGTGCTATGTCTTAGGTGTTTCATTTCCTTGGGGAACTAGGCTGCTGTATGTAACCAGTATGACCCCGGCAGCTCCTCTCACATATTCTTCACATTTAACGAGTCTCAGAGTAAACAGTTTTTTGATCCAGAGTGCCAGTGACATTTCTGCACTCCCTGACACCAGTGGCTCCTCACTGCAGACTCTTTTCTCAAGAGAGGGCAGTGATGGTGGCTGCAAAGCCCCAGCAGCCCCAGTTCTTGGCTGCCTCTCTACCTCTGCTCATAAATGGGTACCTGCAGCAAACGGACTGTGCTGCAAACCAAGGCAGAGAGGGACCATTTTCCTCTGGGCAAAGAGTCCCTGGAGGTGCTCAAAGCCTCAGCTTGCAGCGAGGGGATGATGACACAGCAGTGCCCTGTGTACCAAATACACGGCCCTGCCAGATCTGCCCTGGATTGTTTGTTTGGTTAAAAGTACGGGGTCACTGTGACACCTCCTTCACACACTCAGTGCGAATCATGGGATTTTTGCCATTGTGTGTCCCGTCCTGTGCAAGATCCCAAGTGCCTGCTGTGATCACTCACACCTGGACCCAAGGTTCTGGCAGGCAGGATCAGGTGAGACTCATCCCTCCTCAGACACAGCCAGAGGAGGTTTCTTCTCTTGTTTGCAGCCAGAAGAAATTCCAGAATCCGTGGAGACTTTCACAAGTTGGTACCCACGTGGGTAGTTTGGGGTATGTTTACACCAAGAAGCGATGTTTCATCTCCAGGGGGGCTTCGGTTTACAAATGCCCACAGCCCTTGAGTTCTTGGCAAACCAAGGTTTGGACATACTTTTAAAAACCCTTAACAGAGAATGTCAGAGTGGTTGTTGGGCACTGATTTTGATGCCTTCCTCTCTGAGTTTCTCTAAAACCTCCAGATGTTACCTCCAGTTGCCAAAGCCTATCTGGAGAGATGTTCAGCTGGGTGGCAGTCCCAGAACACCTGATGGGAACATTCCAGCCTTTAGAGTCCAAATTTCTCTCAGACTGTTTCCAGACAAAGGACTTACCCATATGAGCTGTCTCAATATCTGCTTGTGCTGGCGATGCTGGCACTCATGGCTGAAGGTCTCTCAGGGATGCCTCTTTAGAAAGCAAGGAAATGTTCAACCAGCTCTAGGAGAGCAGATGCAGCTCTGTACAGAGCAGTGGATAGAGTTTGGCTACATCTTTTTTCACCCTAGGAGCTGCCTGGCCCAGATCCTCAGGCTTGGATCCAAATCCATATTTTTGGAGATGTTTCCGAGGCCTATGTCAGAGGCTGGGGGAGCCTCTTTTCCCCTTGCTGCTCCTCACTGGCTGGCCCCAGCCTCAGCATCTCTCTGCTGCCCAGCCTCAGACTGGCCACCCGGTGCGAATGGCACTTATTCACGAGACTTTTACTTACTGCCAGCCTACTGGGACCCTTTAACTGTTGTGGGGTCCCCTGTGGGCCTCATGTCACCCCACCTGTTCCACCCAGCACAGCCTCGCTGCCTTGCAGTAGATCCATGGCCCTGCTGTCACACAACACCAACTTCTGCCTGCAGGGGCACCAGCAGGGACAGAAGCAGCACAGATCCTGGCTCAGGTGGCTTCAGTCACCACGGTTTATTTCTTTTTCTGAGGTGCTCTCCAGCGCGTAAGTGTTGGTGCCACCACAGCTTGCTTTTCTCCTCCCCCTGGCCGTGGATGGGCTCCACACCAAGGCCATGCTGAAGCCCCCAAACAGCAGCTTGTTAGCACAGGGCGTGCTGACTGTCTCTATTTTGTCTCTTATTTAGTGGATGAAGGGCTGGGCTGCCTGAGGTGGCCAGTCCCACGGCTGTGTTGGTGGCCAGCATCAGCTGGTGGCCACCATGGCCCCAAGGGTGGTGGCACCTCCCAATTCGGTCTGTTGGTGTCAGCAGGGCTGCAAGCGAGAGGTGCACGCGCAGGTGATCGGCGAGCAGTGATGCGATTAGCGGGATCAGAGCAGATCAGCGGGATCAGGGAAAGGAGATCCCGGGGAGGGCAGCGGCTGCCAAAGCTCCTTGTGGCGCTTCAGCAGGCGGTGCCCCTGCCTCACCCAGCACCGAGCTGGTGACTGTGGGGTACCACAGAACTTCTCTCCTTGTGTCTCCATGCACATTTTTATTCTTCCATGGGCCGCCCTCTTTTTACAGCCACTTTTAGAGGGTGTGGGTGAGGTGTTTTTGGGGGGACTGCTGGGCTGCGATGGTCCCATCACTCCGGGGCTGTTACAAAGAGCTGCCCAGGCTCCATGGGGAGCCGCCTCTCTCCTCCTTGCCCCGTAAGGAGCCGGCTCCTGCCCGGGGGTGAGGGGGTCCCGGGGCTGAGGGGGGGGGGTCCCGGTGCCTCACAGCCGCCCCGGTGCTGAGGGGGCGCCCGCGGCCGCGGGGTCGCAAAATGGCGGCGGGAGCAAAATGGCGGGGGGGGGGCGGCGGGATCCCGGCTGAGTGGATCCCAACCAGATCCCTCCTGGATCCCGACCCGATCCTAAAACAGAGCCGCTGAGGCCCCGCCGCCAGGGGGCTGCCGTTCCCGTTCCCCGTTCTTCATTCCCGGCCCGTGACGCACGGCGGTGCCGCCCCCCCCCCCTCCCCTCCCTCAGCGCTGCCCGGCGGAGCGGAGCGGAGGGGAGCGGGGCCGAGCCGCGGGGTCTATGGGGAAGGCGGCCGCGCTGTGCAGCGGCAGCACCCGCGGGCTGGTCTCGCTGCTCAGCGCCGTCCCCTGCTTGGCCTGCCACGAGCTGCCGGGCTCCGGCCGCCGAGCCATGAGCAACGAAGCGGCGGCGACGGGAGCGGGGAGCCGGGGCGGCGGCGGCGGTGGGGGGGGGTCTGCGGGGACAGCGCCCGCAGCCCCGGGCTCCGACACCTACAAGGGCTGGCTCTTCAAGTGGACCAACTACCTGAAGGGCTACCAGCGCCGCTGGTTCGTGCTCAGCAACGGGCTCCTCAGCTACTACAGGTACCGGGACGGGGTCGTTTGGGAGCTGGGGGCTGCCCTGGGGAAGCCGCTCCGCGCTCTGCCCTTCTCAGGGTTTCTCCCCGAGGGTTGGCCAAGGAGCCGGCTCTCTGCTTTCCCCCACGGCATCCCGGGGATGGAAACCGGGCTGGCTGCGGCCACAAACCCCGACCCCAAGGCTGGGCCCGGCTCCAGGCAGGCCGCAGCCCGGGGAGCTCCGTGCTGGGCTCCCCACAACCCGCCTGGACCCGGGGGGGGTCCCTGGGGGCCTGGCCCGGCCCGGCTCGGTTCGGCCCCGAGCCCTGCTGCAGGGTCAGTTGATGAGGTTCAATGCTCCGCTCGTAACCCTGACAGAATCTATCTATCTATTTATTTATTTATCTATTTATTTATTTTGTACTGGGGCCAAGCCTGTCACGAGCGACCGAGTGGCTTTCTCTAGCAGTTATCGTAGCTGTGCGCCAGCGGGTTTGTTTTGAGGCAATCTGAGGTGGTTTTGGTGGAAACAACAAATGAAAACCATCTGGGGAAATTAGGTGGAGCGGTGTCAGGTGCGGACCTGGAGAGATGATGCTGGAGGTTTGCGGGGTGTTTTTTTGGGAGGGTTGCTGTGAGCATCCCCACTGCTCAGGCTGGTGGTGGTGCCTGGCGGGAGCCACGTCAGCCGAGCTGTGAGTCCGGAGTGCAAAAATCGCAGAACACGGGAAAGTTTTCCTTAAACAAATGGAAGAAATACCTGCCAGGCTCCTCAGAGCAGCTGTTACATGGAGGCAGTGCCGACCCCCGAGTGCCTACAGGGATTGCTTGTGGCAGAGAGCTCTGGTGAGAGAATCCCTTATAAACGGGCATTTATGCTTATAAGTACTGCTTCTGGCTCGCCGATAGAGCAAGGAAGCTGTAGCTGTCAGGCAGTGCCTTTCATCTCCTCTTTTACGTGAGGAAATTGCTGGAGAAATACTTGGGCTTCTGGTTGTTTGGCGCGGATGAAGAGTCTTTAAGAAGTGAGTTCTGGGAAGGTGTCTTGCTTTGTGAGCCCCGTTTCCCACTGTCTGCTGGGTCTTGGTGCTCGTCACGGCTCTGAAGAAGCGTGCTAGAATTTTCTTTTTCCGTCTTTGCTGCTGAAGGCTGCACAGGTTAAATCCCATGCTTCGCTGTGCTCTGCCCCCCTCTGTGGCTTTTGGCACTTGTGCAATTTGAAATTTGGAAGATGGTTGTCCTGATGGATGGCCTTGTTGATTTAGCTGCTGATTACTCAGGGCTGGTTTGAGGAAGGTGAGAAAAACTTCATTTGGCTTGTGCACGAAAAGTCACCTCAATCGAAATGCCGTGTGCCCTGCTGCCTAAGCGGCCTCCTTGTGTGTATTGATCTAGTTGCAGGCTGAAGCGTTTCTTTTCATTTGAATTTCCTGCTGCTCACTGCTTGGCTTAAAAAAACAGAAACCAGAAAGCCTGTCAGGCTGCCTGGTTGCTTTTTTTTTTTTGTGTGTGTGTCTGTGGAGTTGAGCTCTTAAAGCCCTGCAAGGGCTCCGGAGCAGAGTGGAGGTGGGAGAACGCCTGTTTGCTGCCCCCTTGGCCATACGGGGATGGTTTTCTGAATTAAAACTTCTACCTAGGATTCTTTCCAAACAACTTTGAGTCTTAAAAGCCTCCTGTATCCCTGCTGAATCAGTGAAGGCATCAAATCTTGCTGCTTGAGAAGCATCTGTGCAGGATGCGGGCTTTTGCTTCATGTTCCTTACCCTGAACCTGTGGAAAATGGGCATAGCTGAGTAATTTTTATAATTTACCCTGCAAAACCTTCACATGGAGTGGGACGTGGGGGTTTGGGAGTTGCACAGCAAGACAGTTGGCCAGGCAGCCTCCTCCTTTGCAGACACTGAGTGCTGCCTTTCCTGACCGCTGAGACCCAGGGGTCGGGCTGGGGCCCTTTTCCTGCAGCTCTTCCCTCTCCACAAGGTGCTTGCAGGCTGGTCTCTGACAAAAACAGATGTGCTTTGCAGGCCAGTGCTTGAATAGCTACAAATGCAGCTGGGAATGGGCAGGGCTGGTGCCCAGGGCATGGCAGGGGGCATGGGGCATGTGCTTCAATTAGCATAGTTGGCACCTAATTGTATGGCAGCACCTGGAGCACTGCTGGCCCTCTGCAGCCAGGAGACTCATCTGCAGGATATTCCTGACTTTCTCATTGCTCAGGAATGACTGGCACTTGGAAGGTTGAGTAGCCCCTTGTTTTCTTCTACATTTTAATTGCCCTTGATTGTCCTTTTTTTTTTTTTTTTTTTTTTGGCTAAGTTTTCTGGCTGACTTGGAAATCACCTCGGTGCTGGAAAGCTGTGTTAAGGCATGGCACAGCTACTTGTTTCGTTAATGAGCAAAACTCTTCCTTGGCAGGCTGCCACTCGCAGATTTATCATCATCTATAATTACTGTGTATATGGGAGAACCTCATCACCTTGAACAGATACGGGTTTTCAAGGAGCTTAGAGAGGATCTTGAGGCAAGTATTAATTCACCAAAGGTTGCCATTGGTTCTTGTGACCGACGTTCTAGACGTGGGTTGTCTTCTCTGGGCAGCTTGCTCATGTTTCAAGGAGCTCGAGTTTCATCTTGTCCCCTCTACAGGTTTGGTGCGCAGCCTGGTATCTGAAGCATCTTCAGCAGTGTTTGCTGTGGCCACAGGAAGTCATGGTTAAAGCAGTGCCAAATAGAGAAGGAAAAAATATTCTGTGCTGTCTAATTGCTCATGGATGTGGAAGGCTCCCTGTCACCTAGCAGCCTCAGCTCCCCTCTCAGCTCCTGCAGGAGCGAGCTGTGCCTGGAGCAGATGAGCTGTCCTGGCGGCGTGGTTCCCTGGAAGAGCTGAGTTTCCCAGAACAGGTTTCTTCCCCCAGCTCTCTTTACCCAGAGGTTAACTCTTGATCAGCGCTTTAAGGTCTCCAGTACGACCCAGAGGGGCTTTCTCCAGTTTGTGCTGAGACTCCTGTTGAAAGCTGAGGCGGTGAGTTCAGGCAGGAGTTTGGAATCTGCCGCTGACAGGAGCAGAAGAACTGAGGGCTTCCAGAAGCAACCTCTGGTCTCAAACCCCTGCACAACTCAGAGCCACCCCGTGAGGATTCCCAGGGCTTCCAGCTGCTGAGGTTTGAGCATCTCCAGGGGATGAGATGGCACAGCCTCTCCGGGCCCCTCTTCCAGCGTTGGACTGTTCCCCCCGAGTAAAAGTTGCTTCAGTATACTTAATTTTCACGTAATAAAATGAGGGGAGAGAGATTTTCCTAGCACGTTTTTCATAACAGCTCATCTCTCCACAAAAATAAAGTAGCTTGACCGTTTCTCGTCCTCAGGGTGATGGAGCATGCAGGTTTTCAAGACAGCCCCGTGGCTGCATGGTAACTGCGAGCGACTTGTGTTTAAACAGCACGTAATGCTTGTTTCCACTCATCTTGTTTTCACACGGTGCTTGCTCAAGCCATATGGCGCTTTGCTGTTGATCGTTGTTCATCTCTCGCCTGTTTCTGAGGAATCTCGTCGTCTGCGCTTTGCAACCGGAGACACGGCGCGAGTCAAAGCGGTGCTCGAGCTGCTCGACCAGCTCGCTCTGTTTCCAGTTCATGCTGCACCCAGGGAGTTGCTCGACTCTTAAATCTAGCCTACTGGCCCACATGCCTTATCCGATGAAGCCGCAGCAGAAGTAACTGGTTTACCTTGTGCAAGTGCTCACTTCTGAGGTGGCCAGAGGAGCGGCGTGCCCTGGTTTTGTGTGGTGTAGCTGCAGCCCGTGTCGCTAACTCAAGGTCAGCTGCATCGTGAGCTTCCAGAGGGCATCACTCGTGCTGCAGTTCTAGTCCTGGAGGTGTTTGTGGGTATGAGGCTTACTTATGGGCTCAGCTGTGTGGATACCTATGGGGTGAGAAGACGCCTGTCACTTGTTTCTAGTCTCAAGTGTGCCAGCTTTTGTTGCTCTACTCGTCCTCAGCTGTCCTCCACGAAGGCAGGGGAAGGTCGTTGCTCCGAGCCCTGCGTCGCTTCCAGGCACTGCCGGGAGCTGCCTTCAGCTCTGCCTTTTGCAGCTGAGAGCTGCTACGGTCTGGCTGCAGTTTAGTGCCAGCAGTGGCTTTGCTTCCCTCTGAGAAATTGCCACCGGGCTCTGGGTTGCCCTTCCTCTTCTCCACCCTCTTGGCAAGGTGGAAGCCAGCGTGGGTGCCACGTGCTGCGGTTGTCCTTGCTGCTCCAGTGGCATCCCTGGCCCTTTGGCTGTAATTCCTGCACCCATCTCTTCCCGTATTTACTATTTGGGCGTTTGGTTCTGATTTCCCTTGCTCCAAGCACAGGTTTAAGTTTGTGTTTGCCCTGTCAGCCTTCCTCTGTGCCCACTGAGTCCATGGTGAAGGAGCCGATCTCCTGCCAGAAGTAATGCAAGCAGCTGGCGCAGAGCTCCCTTGCTTGTGGTTGGTTTTCCTTGCAGCATCCCTCTTAAATTCTGCCTGATTCCCTTGCAAAGAAGTGTTTTCCCTCAGCAACTTGCAGTGTTTACTGCGCTGTAAGTCGCTGCTGAACCTCTCTGGCTTCCCTCACCTGTCGGCTGATTTCATGCTGCAGCAGGTCAGACTATCGAACCTTGTCGTACTGAGGTGTGCTTGTGTCTAAATTACGTTGTAGCTAGGTAACTCGGGTAATTTCAGGCGACTTAAGCAGGCCGTGACATCGGAGCCCTCTGCTTCTTGCAGGTCTCCTCGGATCCAGCGCTGATGGCCAATGCTGGGGTCATCACCTGAAACGTGAGTTGTTCCGGCCCGCTCCCCGGCTGAGCGGGAGGTGTTGGGTTCCCTTTGGGCCTTTAATCATTCCTTGGGCACCTGGGCGAGGATCTTGATACATTTTCTATCAACCTTTGTTTGGTTTCGATCAAAAAGCTGCTTTAATAATTCATCGCTTCATTTTTCTTTGTCTGACAGCGGCAGGCGGAGGCAGCCGGAGTTAAAGCTCGGAGGATAACCGGGCTGGACGTGCTTGTTGCTGCTGGGTCAGCGGCTGCTGACTCACCCGGGTGCCTGCGGGCTGCGTGTGCAGCAACTTCAAAATTAAAAATGCAAATCAAAAGCGTGGTAGCAGGGGGGCTGGTGGCACGATTCGCCCGCCGGTGGCAGCCCTGGGAGCAAGATCTCCTCCTCAGCCCTGCTCCAGGCTGTTGTGTGCTTCGCTTCACCTCTGTGAGCCCAGGCTCAGAAGGAGCTGTGGCTGTTGCCTGTGACTGTCTGGCGTTTCTGAGCTGCTGGCCCTGCTGCTGGCCAGCCCTGCGGTGCAATTCAGTGCTTACGTGGGCTGCGATAGCATTTTGCAGCGTCAGTAGTACAGGCTGGCTCGCAGGCACGCGTTAGCAATGAGCTGTTGCGTTCGGCACGGCGCGTGCATGCCTCCAGCAGCCCTGCTTTCACGCTCCTTTGGGGCCACATGGTATTTCTGTCACCCTTCCTGATCGTTTTTACCTTTTTTTTTTTTTGAATCTAGCCCTTCAAGATAGGATATTTGTGCTTTGAAATCACGCCTGGGTAGATGTATGTCCCTGCCGTGACTGTGGAGGAGGTCCTTCGTTTCCTAAAAATAGCCTAATTCTCCAAATCTTTCTAAAGAGCACAGTGCAGGCATCCAGAGCAGGTTAGGGTAGTTTCTGCAATGCAAGCGGGGATAAATACAGTGCTGTGGGAGTCTGTGCCTCTCCTTCCCTTCTTTAACACAAAGCAGCGATTCTTCGTAGCAGTTATTAATAGCTAAAGCTGGTTTCTGTAAGCACTTTATGAGAAATGGAGCAGAAAATGCCGTCCTTCACCCTACTGCTTGCATATTCCTGCAATTTAGGTTGGGGATGGGTGCGGGCACCCCAGCAGTGTCCCTCCATCGCTGTTAACACGGGGCAAGCTGCTTGCTTCCTTGGCACGGCCGCCAAACTCATCGGTACCACGGATCTGCATGACCCGTGACAGTACGGAGCCGTGCAGCAGCTGAGGGGTGCCCCCTACCCTGCAGCTCGCTGTGAGTCGTGAAGTTTCCAGCTCTGGTCTAAAGTCCTTGTTGGAGGCATCCTGACCTGAGCATCCTGACCTCCAGCTGGATACCGTTCAGCTGCCATTTATTGCTCCCGTGTAACCGCTTGGATGTTCCCCAGCAAAGCAAGAAGTGCTGCAGGTTTATAGCGTGTGCTCAGGTGAAACTAATGTGTGGCTCTGTCTTATCCAAGCAGCTTTTCCTTTCCCTCTTGCTCGTGTGTCTCTGTGTCGGTGGCATTGCTGCAGCCTCTCTAACTTCGAGCCTTTCCCGGGATGTAGTTTTTGGAGGTAAGGCAGTACTTGTACCAAAAGCTGTTTTATCCGAGGTGATATTTTATTTCTAAACTGCTTGTAGGTTGCTGCATCTTGGAGGGAACTGGCGCAAAAGGTGACAGAATCATCTTCATGTTGTGTACCTCCAATTGAGCGTGCACAGCACGCTCTCAGCACCTCCTGTTGAATCGTGTTGTACTGCCAGCGTCTCAAGACAAGGTGTAGGACTCCCGTTGGAGCTGGTTGCTGTTCACAGCAGCTGTATCCTGTCAGGGAGCTGTTAGGAATATTGTGCGGCTTGGTGTGTGTCCTGTGACCAAGCACTGCATGCTAATTTCTGTTTTGTAGCCCTGAGATAGCACAACATTATTCCCAGCATTTGTTTTGCTCTTCATCAGCGGGTTGATGTGCACCAGGGAGGTGGGGAACCCCAGGCAGACACAAGGAAATGTGTTTTCACTGGGAGTGAGGCCAAATACTGAGACGGGGGCTGGAGGAAATTCTTGGTGGTGCTCAAACTTTGGCTACACAGCATCCTGCGTGAGCTGAGCTGCTTGCTCCTGCTTAGGGCAGGTTGCACCTGAGGCTCCCGAGGGGCCTCCTGACCTTGGTTGGATGTTTGTGTCTGGGTATTTGGCTTCTGGTGCTTTACACACACAGCACGCGCGCCTTCAGCTTGCTGGGGTGGAGTCCTGGGTCGCCTGGGGCTCTCCTCTGCGCGTCGTGTTTGGAAATAAGCAGGATCCACCATAAATCTGAAAAGCCGCTTTGGTGAGGCATCAGCGAGGACAGTGGGCCTGAAGTGTGGTTCACACAACATAATCTCCCTGTGTGCTCTGCGCCTGCTGTCAGGAGAGTTTGGTTTTGTAAAAGCCAGCATTGCTCAGCAAACCATTCCAGCTCGAGCCTTGCAGCTCCGTTCCTGTGCTGTTTACAGCTGAGTTACTTTTTTTTTCTTTAAAAAATCAGCACAGTTTTATCCTCTAAAGTTACAAGTCAGCCCCTAAGTTTAGGGAAGGGCTCCTCCGACACGTGAGGATTGACAAGCTGATACAAACGCACCTCTGAAATCGAGGATGGGCTCAAACTGCTTTTCTGGTGTGTTAGGGTTTCCTTAGTTGAAGCATGTACAGAGTGGCTTCAAAGTGGACAACCTATGGATGCGAGTTCCTTGGGAGCTTTAAATTTGGAGTTCTAGTTGCGGAGGCCTAGGAGATGGTGCATGAGTAATGTGCTGGGACTCCCTTTGTGCTTTTCCTCCCTGCAGCCTGCGGGCACCGAGCCTGAGGACCTGCAGACGGAGCAGTGCCGCGTCTCGGTGCAGGTGGGGTTCAAAACTGCTGCACTGAAGTGAGATCTGCTTCACAGCTCCGGCCTCACCTGCCTTGACAGTGCCGTAATGGAACATCTCGGGTTTCTCCAGGCCAGGGGTGTTGCAGGTTAACACGTTTGCTGTCAGCCCCTGCTAAGCAGCTCTGTGATATCGCTCAGTTACTCAGAGACAAAGGAACAAGGTTACTTCACCCAGACTTTTAATTTCCAAGTGCGCAATGCCTGTAAACAGGTTTAAGGACGCGTGGGTTGCGTTCGCTCATGGGAGCAGGAGAAAGGTCTCCAGAAAGTTCTTGGAGGAACTAAATTCGGTGTTTGGTGTAGCTTGGCAATGGGGCACTGAGGGCTTTGGGGAGAAATCCCTACAAAACCTGCGGGAAGGCTCTGGAGCGCTCTGCCCTGGGCTCTTGTGCGTGGCCTTTAGTCTGAGGTATGTCCGTGATGCAGGGTTCCAATTTCTGTAGTTTTAAGAAGGGAGTTTCAGCCCAGGAACAAATCTAAGCACTAACAGCAAGCGGGCCTCAAGGCATAGCAGGGGTTATGAAGCCCCGCTGGTGCAGGGTGAATCCATCCTGATCTTGCACCCAACATACCGGCCTTTAAATGTTTTCTTTCCTTTTTCTCTGCGTTGGAGAGGAGCTGCGTCAGTTCTTGCAAGGCCCATGTCCCACGTGTTGTGCAAGCGAGCCTGGCTGTTGCCATTTGTGTGTTTTTAACTCGCAATTGTGCTTTATTTAAGGAATTGCCGGTTTATCTGCGCTGCTGATTTCACGCACAAGGCCGAGCTGTTACTCCCCAGGGTAGGTGTTACGGTAAACCCACGGGCTGCCGGCAGCAATGCCTTTAAACACGTCCCCTGCTCAGGAAAAACGCTGTGAGGAGGTTTTCCTGATCAGACCGACGTGCTGCCAGGGGGTTTCGCTCGAAGGATGCAGGCTGCTGGGGGGTTCCTTCCTTCCATCACCGCAGGCTTGGTGCCTGTCACTCAGTGTTGTGAAGAGGCAGTGCTGCCTTTTTTTCTCTCTGCCAAGTGCATCTTTGATGGAAGGAGAAGGGTAAAAAACGCCTGATACCAGCCAGTTGTTGTGGGACTGATGGGTGAGGTGCAGCGGCACCATGGGGCTTGCTGTAGAGGCCGCGGAGCTGTCTGTCACCTTAATTGTTTTTGCTTTAGTTGCTAATGGGAGAAAACCCAGGGAGGTCTGCTGGCTTTGTACAAGGAAAGCCAACAGGACTGCGGTAATGTGCGATGTATTAAGGGCGAGTTTATAGCCTGAGGAATGTAAACCTGGCAGAAACGCTGAAAATCACCATCCAGCTTCAGTGTGCTCATGTGATTGCAATCCGTGAAGGCACATCATCCTGCTTAGTGCTAAGTGCACCTTTTATCTCTTTAATAAAACCTCAAGAGGAACGGTTCTGCTGTGCCAGATCTCTATAAAAAGAATCCGCTCCTGTGTGCAAGCGTTGCAGTGCTAACAGCTCAGTTTTCTCTTCCCATGATCTTCAGGCATGGTTACCTGGCTCCCTTACTCAGGAAGAAGAGTTTTGCTGCTTTTCCACCGGTGTGTAATTCTCAGCGTGCTGGTTTGGCTCTGTGAGAAGGTTTCCTACAGCAGCCTGCCTCCTGTTTCACGTTAGGAGTTTCTTTTCCCCTTGAGGATTTGTCTTCCCAGCTCTGCAGCAGTGCAGCACTGCCTCCTTGGGCGCCTTTATTCCACGCGGTTTTGCATCTGTTCTCCTCCAGTGCCTGGAGGACTGCCTCCGTGGATGGGATACTCCTGAAGGTGTGCAACAGGGAGATATCCCTTAACCTTTGGTGGGAATCTGAGCTTTTGTGGGGTGTTTTTCCTAACCTGAAAGACTTTTGGTGCTGGGTAAACCCTTTTATTGGAACTAGAGACTTTTCTTTCTCTTGTTCCTGAACTGGTCGTGAGCTGCAGTGGCTCTGGAAGGGCCCTGGCATGGGACAGAAGTCGTCGTCTGGACTGTGCCTCCATGGGTCTGCTCAGATGGAGGGACATGTGTCTGTGGAGAGGCTTTCTCGTGAAATTTGGCTCTTCTTGTACGGGACCTGCAGCGACACATCCCTGTAAGCGTTTGTTCTTCAACGTGTTGTGCTCTAACACTGTGTCACGGAGTTCGTCTCTTCTCTGTTGACTGGAGGAAACTTCAAGGCGTGAAGAAGCTTCAGAAGAGTGAGTTCCTTCCAGTGCTGTGCGTGTCAAGGGCTGTCTTCAAAGATAACTGCCCATCGCCTCGTGACCTGCCGGAGGAGGCTGTATCAGGACCCTGCTACCAGCACGTGGCAAGGAGGCCACAGCTTTTCCCACTTCCACTTTTGTTTTTTCTGCACTGGCCAAATAATCTGGATGTTGTCCTTGTGCACGACAGCACTTTGCTTGCTTTGGCCGCTTTAAATTAGCAAACACAAATCTTTTTTTTTTTTTTTGTTCTGTCTCGAGTGGTCCAATTCTGAGGCCGTTAGAGCAGCAAGGAAGGCAGGCTAAGGAATATAAGCATTTAATGTATCTCCTGCAGAAATGAATTATTCTGAGGTCTAAAAGTAGTGTTCCTGCTGCCGTCCCTGAGGTGGGAAGTGCCGGACACACTCTGCAGTGCTTGGGGCATGAGGAAAGGAGCTGCAGAGGGCCTTTGGGACCTGCTGTCCATGTGTCCGAGCATCTGGGCAGGCTCAGGGGGGCGGGTTAGCGGGGCGAAGCGCCTCGGTGTGCAACGTGCAGCTTGCCTCCTGGGGGATGCATGCAGCAGGCTTCTCCAGAGGCTCCTTGGCTTCCCAAAGTGGCTGCTGAAACCGAAGGCAGGGCCTTGGGGTGAAGTTTTGGCGCTGGTGTTGTGGAGGGCAGGTCTCCAGCTGTGCCAAAGCGTCTCTGATAGTTCTGCATAAAAAACCCTAAGCTCCTGTTGCTCCAGGGGGGTTTCTTGCAACACCAGGTGCTGAAGTACCACTGAAAGTCTGGTTTGAGCAGTTGGGAAACTGGCTGAAAGCTGCAACTCCCCCTGATCCATGCAAGAGCTCTTCCTTAGGGAGCTTACTGACCTTCCCTTCCCTTTTGGCCATACACTGAACTTTTCTATTTCTGGTAACCCCCAATCGACATCCACAGGATTTCTGCAGCAAATATACAGCCCGCAAAGACTGCTCCCAGTGCCGAGTATTGACGTGACTCAGATTCCCAAGATAAATCTCTGAAAGCACATGACTTGTGTGTGCTCTGTGCAGTTATATATTCCTGCGTGGAGGCTGAGAGGGAACGTGGGTCTCACTGGTGCCTGCGTGGTATCTGGGAGTGGTGTCACTGATCAGTTAATGCCTTGCTCTAACCATCGCATTCCTTTTCCCCCTGTGCTTCTTCCTTGGTTGACTTGCTTGACCCTGATGAGCAGAGGCCATCTGAGGAAGCTGATGGCAACGGAGATGTGGCTTCAGGAAGAAGTCTCAAGACGCTGAAAGATGTGTTCTGGGCCTTTGGTGTCGAGAGTGAAGCCGCTGAGGTCAGGCAGGTCTGTCCAGGAGGGGCTGCAAGACCCAAGAGCCCTGCCAGTGTGAATCACGGGTCAGTAAGCAGTTAACTCCTGATTGCTATGTAAAAAAAAAAAAAAAAAGCCCTTGGCATCTCTAGCGGCTGAAAAGCCAGCTGTCAAGATGTTTTATTCTTTGGGTAGTGTCGTAAGGAATGGGAAGGATCTCGCGTTGTGTTACGCTGCCTGGGGTACTTACATTGCAGGCGTGGTTTACGTTCCTGCTCACATTTTCTGTTTCTGTTTCATCAGTCCTGATGAAAAAAAAAAGTGCTGTTCTGTGACTTGCTGTCCTCTGCACTTCCCAGGAGCGTGTCCCCAAGGGGCAACGGGGTGGGCCTGTAAATCTGAGCATTTTATAGAGGTCATAACGGAGATCATGGAAGTCACTTGGGTACGTCTCAGCTCCCGAGGTTGCTTGTAGGTCTGAGCAGGTTGCTCCAGGAAAACGTTTCCTGGGTGGGCTCAGGAAGCCTGAGAAGTTACGGCTGTGGGTGACCCCAAGATACTTCACCCTCCTGAAGTATCCGTAAGAAATCTCATGCAGAAAGAAACTGTGGTGTGACTTTGGCACCGTTTGAAAGCTGGCAAAAGCAAAAAGGATGACTTCAAAGTGCTCTTCAGTGTTCGAGGTTATGGGCCATAATTCATGCACAGCACCTCCAAAGAAAATTTGTTCAGTACAGAAAGCATCAGCGTTGGCTGTAGCTTGCAGGCAGCTGCCTGCAGCAGAGGAGATGTTCCTGGAACGAGCTTTTCTCTCCAGCTTTGACCTGAAAAGGACTGGTAAGGGCACGCCCTGACACAGGGCATCTTTTCACAACAATAATCAGGCTGGATGCACATCAGTGGGATAAGAATAGAACAAAATTTGTCTTAATGTTGCCTGTGCTGTGACCTGCACACTCTTATATTCTTGGACATAGTGGCTAGAAAATGCAAACGTGAGGTGACGGTGGCTGAGCTTCGTTCTGATAGTTTTAACACCATTTCCAGGGACTGAGAGGCCAGTGGAAACTTAAAGGCAGAGGTGATAACAGACACAATGCTGCCTCAGGCTTGTGTCTGCCGTATTGCATTTATGTCAGGCTTTCTGTGCAATTTGTCAAATTAACCTTGTGTGTGGTCATTTGTTCTTTCTTGCTTAGGAACCAGCCACCAGACGTGTCATTTGTGTCCCTTCCAGTGCTCAGTGTAAACTAACTTCTGCCCAGATGATGGGATCTGGACCAGACCTTCCATAAATCTCACTTCTGCTCTAGATCTTCAGCATTTTTGCTTAGGAAATAATGAAAACAGTAAACTGTGCTACTTGGGCATTTTTGGGAGAGGCAGTTGTGCTTTCTAGCAGCTCTCTCTGAAAGCTGTGATTTTGTGGAGCTGCTCTAGTCCCTGCCGAGCTGCGGTGTGGGCTGTGCCTGGCACATGCTGTAGTTATCAGAACACGTTCCTAAACCAGTCTGTAGGAATAGAGCTGGGCTACTCGTAGCCTGGGGAGAGCCTCCAGGGGAGGAAATCGCCAGTGCCGTATCCCTGCACCATAACCAGAGGTGATCTTGGAGCCCTTGCTCAGGTGGAGGAGGATTTAAAATCCTAAGATCTAAAACGTTCTCTGAAAACCATACAGGCCCTTCTATTTTTTAAAATTTTAAAGGCCCTGCTGTTTTTTTTTTTTAAGTATTATTTTTTTCATTTTTCATCAAAAATACCCAGCGCAAAGTCTCCTTTCTCAGACCAGTTTTGCGCTTGCTGACTCTTTGCATCTCACTGGCTGAGGTTTCCTGGCAGAAGACATGCACTGTGCACACTAGAGAGGGATAAATGTGTTATAAAAGCTACTTCTGAAGCATGTGCACCTGAACAGATCGTTTCTAGGGTATCCTTCGATGCGGGGTGGGAGCCTTGCTTGGGTTTTGTGCTGGAAGGGAGCAGGGGCACAGCCTAGCGTTCGGATGGTAGTGGTAAAAAGCATTTCAGACGTGTGTGCCTATACTCATCTTTGCACTTTGTCTTCTCAGTGAAGAGACAGCCCTGTGCTCCGTGTACCCTGCTCGGAGGAAGCAGGTGGCAGCCAGATCTCTTCTCCTCCTGCAGCCCCTGCTCGAAGCAGAGGTTTGGAGTCGTGCCGTGTGGATCCGACCCCTTCAGCGCAGCTCTCCTGGCTTGTTGGTGGCTGTGACTGAAAGCTTTGACACGACAGCGCTGAGAAAACAGCCTCGTTTTTTTTTTCCCCTCCTTAAATCTGATTGTCACTAATCTGTACCCATCCTGACTGCAGCCAGTTGCAGATTAATCGGCCTGCAAATAGAAGCAAATTGAATCTTTGTGCAGACATCTCAGGGCGACACTTGCCATATGCTTGTTTGGGTTTTGTTTGCGACTCGGTAAGGTTAGTGAAAAGAAAAAGGAGGGAAGGAAAAAAAAAAATCTCAGCTGTTTTGTCATGTGGGGCTTGCGGTTTGTGCGAGAGGTGCTGAACAAGCTTGTAATGTGTTGAACATGCGCGTTGCCTGCTGTGCCAGCTGGGAAAGCACCTCCTGGGGCACGCGCCTGCTTTCTCCTGGCTGTTCATGCCTTAGAATGAAACTGTTGTAAAAAATCCTTTTTCCTTGTACCAAGGAGGGTAAAAATCCCAAGAGGTTTGGTGTCTGTGCTCATATCCTCAGACTTGAGGCAGGGGAACTTTAGGCCTCAGAACGAAGGCGGTTTTAAATTGCTTTTTGGGATTCCTTGAATATAAAAGGGAAGGCAGGGGTCTCACTAGCTTCACAGCCAGCCACTCCCTGGGAAAAAAAAAAAAAAAGGGATGCACAAAATCCAAACGGATGGGTGAAATGCCCTACGCTCGGTTGGCGTGCCTGGTTTCCTTCTCTGCTAACCCAGAGAGAAATTTCCCATCCCGAGGCTCGCCCCAAGGGGCATTTCCCAGCTCTGCAGCCGCTGTGAAGGTTTCTCTCTAGCTGCAGAGCCCTTGATTTGGGTAAAGCTGTGTTAATCTCCCGGCATGATGGGACGGCGAGTTGGATAAATCAGCAGGGCAGTGTTAAAACCAAACCATGCTCAACTTCATCTGTGAAAGGTGCTGTAGGGAAAAATAGGTGGGTTTTAATCCGAGTCAGCGCATGACCGATGAGGCCTTCCCAGTTTCTCTCTTACAGGGGCACTGGCTGCTAACGTGGTTTGTCTGTTTTCTAACATCCATGCTTTGGCCATGGAGGATGGCCTGCAGGTTGCGTGCAAGGTTAACGGAAATCAAACAATCTGTTTGTTGTCCCAGTGCTAGCGTGCAAGAATCTTGTGCATGTGACTTTTTATCCAGGCAGTTAAACAAGAAGGCATCTTCTGAAGGAAATTCCAGCCCAAGTCTTGGCTCTTCCCATGGGTTAGTTCCCATCCCTCCATCCGCAGGCTGGACTTGGAGAAGGGGGGCAGGTTTATGAAGAAATGCCCTGAAAGCTAAATGCCTTTCTGAAAGCAACCCTGCTCAATCCTTCTCCTCTCGCATCACGAGCAGCCACCACCTGCCTGGCCTGTGCTCTGCTCACTGCTCGGTCCCGAGCCTGGTGATGGCACAGAAAGCTCCTTGCTGGCATGGAAAGCTTTGCTCGTGTTGTGGCTCAGGCTTTGTCCTCAAGAAAACCAGTGTGTAAGAATTTTGTCCCTTTTGTAGGCTGCTCCGCGTGCCTGTCAGGAAGGAAAGGTGGATGGACAAAGTGCCAGCACAAGGCTCAGCTTGGGGAGCTCCGATTTTGCTCTTAGCTGGTAATAAAAATCTCCTTGGTGGCCTGATTTTCATTTCTGCTTGGGAAGACCTTTCCAAACACATACCGAAGTTTCATAGTTCCCTGTGGAAGTGTTTTGTTTTTTTTTTTTCTTTTCATTTTTCATTTTCTGCTTTCAAAAGCTGATGGATGTTGGCAATATCCCGGAGACAGCAAAGTTTCTCATCTTTGCGTAACCTCGGGCCATCTGCCAGAAAGTCTCACGCGAGTGCTGGAGGAAGGAGGCCAAGCAGCTGCAGGGCTGTCTTGCAGCCACAGCACTGGAGTAACCACGTTTCTTCCGCAGATCTCTGTCCCGATGGCTGAAATAGTTCAGCCCGGTGCAGGCTTTCCTGCTGAAAATCAAGATCTAAGTGGATTAAATAGTGAGAAACCTGCCAAGAGGTGAGCTCTATTTAAATAAGGAGCTGCCTTGATTTGTGAGCAATACAGAGAGATAGTGGCGGAGTGTGAGCAGGCAGCACTGGCGCTTCCAGCTTAGGAAAGAAGCCTCAGGTCAGTGTTTGTGTAGCATCTCGCTCATTTTTTCTGTGGATAATCCAGTTTAAAGAAGTTCTGACTTGCTAGCTGGAGCATTTTCAGCACCCTCATGAAAGTCAGAGAGGCGAGAGACTACTCAGGCCACTCAGAGACCACTCAGCCTTGCTGGTGGAGGGGAAGTTTTGGCAGTGCAAGTCCGTAGATGTCTTGGGGTTGGGCACGTAACGATGCAGGGGTGCAGCAGCCCCGTGAGCTGGTGTGTGTGTGCTCATTCCCTCGTAGCTAGGACCCCCCCTGCTATTTACCCCTATCTGTAACTCCCTGGGAAGCTGTTTTAATGCCTCTGGCACACGTGTGCAGCTTGGGTAGCAGGGGCAGGCCAGGACCCTTTCCCAAACCAGCAGTGCCATGCTTGGTTTCGGAAAAGGTTGAATTTCAAAGGGCAGTAGCCGATTGCCCTGTGACAGAGCAGCTTAGCCCCAAGCATCCGTTGTCCTCGCTTGCTTTAATAAAAAAAAAAAAAACTCTCTCTCTGCTTTTCTTCCCTTTTAATCTTTGCTCTGTTGATAAACCTGTCTTCTGAGCTCTTACCATAAAACAATGAAATTCCTTTCTAAGATTCCTTTCGGTCACTGCCAAGCGGGAGCGTGCAGCTCAGGTATTCCCCCAGAGCTGGAAGCGGGTCCTTAAACAGCAGCTTGCTGTTCCTATTGCATCACGCCAAGCAGCTCATCTATCAGGCAGTAGGATGCCAAAGATCAGACTCGGGGAGTTTCATCCTGAAGGCCTTTCTAAATAGTTGCAAGAGTTCTATTTAAATCTGTGGTATTTAAGTGGCTTCGTTAAATAAAGAGAGAAATGATGCAAGTAATGTTTTAACAACCAGAAGACGATGCAAATAATGTTTTCAAACATCTTCTGGTTGTTCAACTTTTTGCAAAATCCAGCGTTCTGCGGATTGCTGTGCTTGTGGGCAGGGTGCCCGAGTAACGATGCTCGTCTGAAGTTCTGATTCCTGTGTTCTGCGTGCTGTGGAGAAAACAAAGGTGAATGCTTTGATGCTGCCTCATTCCAGGGTATGAATCGGAGCCGAGCTGTAACGGGGCAATCCTGCCCAGCTCCACTGCCTCTCGCCACGCGTGGACTCTGCCAGGCAGCTGTCTGCTTCACCTCTCCACCCAGCTGTGATTTCACATCTCTGAAGGTGAACCCGGTAATTAGCTTGGAGTGGGAGCAGCAGAAAATCCCAGGCACCCAGCAGCGGGCACCTCTGTGTGGTCCGTGTCCACCCTCAACCCCTGGGCAGCTTTTTGCAGCCCGCCCACGTGTTCTCCCATCTGTGCGGCTCTCAGATTATTGCAGAAAGTCGAGAATCAGAAAATCTGCCTGGATCACGTTATGCAATAGTTGAGCTGCTGGCGGTGAATAAGCAGATCCAGCTGAGCAGGAGTGCTTCTGAAGGGCACCTCGTATTTTCCTGCATGCGGACAGGGGAAATGGCTTCTTGGCTCGGAGCTGGGTCAGGTGCCTGCCTTGCGTGTGGGTGCTGAGTGATGGGAATTGATTTCCCATGCAGATTTGCACCGAGAAGTAGCTCGAAGAGCAAAGTCCTATACAGAAACAGTTTTCTTGGGTGGGAGAGCAGGGCTGTTTTCATGTGACTAAATCGATTTAGCAAAGTCACCTTGGAGACCTTTGTTTTCTGTGTGAGAGAAAAATCATTTTAGCAGTTTGCTCAAAGTGAAAAGCAAGCCCTGCTGGGACCGTGCCAGTACATGCTGCATCATGAACTGGGTGACTCTGGAAATGAAAATCAGTGCTTGGTTTAATTGGGAGCCAAATTATCTCCTCCACAAACCAGCGTCACCATGCCGAGTTGGTGCTCGTGGTCTCTCTGGGGCGGCTCGCTGCACCCCTGCCTGTGTGCTGTGACGTGGTGTGGAGAAGGAAGCAGCTGGCAAACTGCTCTGAGCTCTTTGGGATCACGGGGAGATGCTCCTGGCGCTGGCGGGCATGGTCTTGTGCGTGCCACGCTGTCACTACGAGCTGCTTCGTGTGCCTTAGTCAACATTTCTGATGCTCAGCAGTCGGTGACTTGTTCGGCTCTGCCAGCTGTGAAGATGCGACTTGGTGTAAAATGATAGAAAAGCTGTGGCCAGTGATGACCCAGATCAGAATCAGGATCAGAAGGAGAGACCTGGCATTGCCCTGTAAGAAGCAGCACAGGCATCTGCCCAGCTGGGGCACCTCAAATCCAGCAGAGGATGAACCAACCCTTCTGGGAGGGCTGTGCCTCGGGGTGCTGGGCTTCCAGGACAAAGCAGCTGGGTTAAGACAGAGAGGAACAGCGGAGGGGAGATGCCGATGCCATTCCGTGAAACGCTGGGGCTGAGCTTCGTGTGCTGAGGCTCTCTCCAGTCCTGCCACTAAGCCTGGTGGTTTCTTACTGACCGTGATTTCTCGTGCTGGTGCTGTCCAGGTGAGCATCTTCCCAGAGTGGTGATGCCTCTGTTGAAGGCTGCACGATGCACTCAGTGGCTTCTGATAAGCAAACACCCATGGGTATTTCTAACAGGCCCCTGTCTTGAAGAGTTAGAGCTAATGATGACAAACTTTGAGGACATTCCTTAGCAAGGACTGTGCTGCTGGCTTGGGGGGAAATAAAGGAGCCATTAGTGGCTGAGAGAAATTCCTGCAGATTCCCTTGGTTCCTCCTCGTACTGCAATTCAGTGAGCAACTGGGCAGTAATGCATTTTGCTGAAATATTAGAAAAATGCATCTAATTATTATCTGACATCTGTCCCATTCCAACAGGTCTTCGTGTCAGGAAAAGAGCTGGAGAGAGGACTCTGGAAATGATTCAGGGCAGGGGCATTGAGGAAAACGTGAGGCTGATTCATCCCATGACAGTGTTGCTCTGCTCCCACCTTTCTCCAGCGTGATCCCCTGGGCCTGGGGAGGTTGAGGGTTTTTAAGAAACGTCACAGGACCTGGTTCACCTCATGGTGAACACGCTGGGCAAGATTAACTTGTGCTGGGGCAGAGCTGGACAGGATGGGACGAAACGGTTGGGTGGTAAAAGATGGAGGAGATGCAAAGAGGGTCAAAGGAGACCCTCTGATTTCCTCCTGCCCACAGATCTGCCTTTCAGCTGCTCCAGGCTGTGCGAGGGGCTGGAGGGATGGGGCTTATGGCATCTGCAGCCCCGGCTGGAAAGCAGGCGGCCCCGTGGGGGTGGGCTCTGTGCCGGGGGTGGGCTGCGTGGGTGCTGCCAGCACCGCTGTGCTGTGGGCTGTGCCTGAGCTGGGTGCTGGGAGGGCTGTGGGACTCACGGGCTGAGCTCTCGCTGAGCTATTTTAGGTGTCTGTAAGTGCAGCAGTGGGTGGAGAGGCAGTTTCAGGACTACATCAGGCATTTCTCTTTGTACCGGAGTGCCTTTGATACATCTAGTCTCTGCTTAAGAAAAAAAAGTGCCTTTAGGTGCTGCTGAAAACATGCTAGGGAGTGTTTGGAGCGCTGGCTCGTGCTCTGCAACCAAAGCATCCCTGGGCAGGGGGCCTGATCCCTGGATAATGATCCAAAGAAAGGTTTGTCCTGACCTGGAGCTCCATCTTCTTGCAGCTGCTTGGTAAACTGCTCGCTGAGAATTAGGTGCCATAGTAGCAGCATACCCATTTCCCTTTGGTTGGCTAAGCTGGGGGTACAACGAGGGTTAGTTGTTTGGAAAGTTTGGCTCCAGAACAGCCACCTGCTCTTGGTGCTGATGAAACCTGCTGAAGTGTGCAGCAATTTTGCCTGCAGCAAAGGTGTTTTAACAGCCCCAGAGGAATTATGCCACGCTCGTTTGCTTTACAAATGAAGATCTTCGCATGCAAGATCTTATCAAACTTGGACAAAAGAGAGTGATTGAAGGGAGAGGGTATGGAAAGGCACAAAACTGGAGAGTAATAAAGGCGGGGTAGCAGGGAGAGAGAAGAGCAGCAGTGCAAATGAGATGAGAAATGCCCTGGTGGTGTGTGGGTCGATGGCCATCCTGGGGAGTGTGGGTGCAGAGGGATTTATGCTTCCTTGTCCTCTGTTCCTGTGCAGGACGCAGGCGGAGATGGCCCACACGTGCCGCGGAACCATCAACCTGTCGACGGCCCACATCGACACGGAGGACTCGTGTAACATCGTGCTCTCCAACGGGGGAAGGACGTACCACCTGAAGGCCAACTCGGAAGTGGAGAGGCAGCGCTGGGTCACGGCGCTGGAGCTGGCCAAGGCGAAAGCCATCCGCATGAGGAACAACCAGTCAGGTAGAGCCCGGCTCGGCGTGCGAACGTGCAGCTGGATCCTTCTTAAAAACCTCCCTGTAAAGCAGCCTTTCTGGGCCTGCTAAATCGTGCAGAAACCCTAGCAGATACCGGTTCATATGCAATTAAAAGTAGCTGTCTGTTTCCCAAAGAGGCACAAAGGGTTTTAAGCAATACTGCGTGTGCCGAACTTCTTCTCAGCTGGTCACGCAGCCTTAAGCCAGTCTTTAAAGCCCCTGGGTAATGACTGTAAACTGGGGAAAGCAAGTGAAAGGGAAGTTACAGTGCTGCTTCTGGAAGGTAGGACAGGTGTGCCTTTTTCGTGGACACTGGGGTGGTCAGTGTGGTGGGGAGTGATGCAGGAGGCACAAAGCACAGTGATGAGTGGTGCCCCAGGGAGCTCTGATTCACAACAAAATGCCAGAGCAGTGCCTCTCCTGTTCACCCCCACTGTAGGGGAGTGCTGGAGATGAATGATGCATAAATCTAGCTTCCTGTGTATATTCCCTGTGTCCCCTCTGTACACGCTAAGCTCTGGTTTGGTATTTATTAGTGTATATTTAGGACAACTGCGTTATGTAAAGCTGTCAAAACCCCATGCGTGCTCCTCCCAAGAGCGTAGTTTTTACTGCTCTGTTGTGTAACAGATCTGATAAGTGCTTAACAAACAATATTTCTGAAATATTTGTGTTCATAACTCTTCTGGGATTCACATTTGGTTTCCTTCCACAAACGAGGATGGCTTCAAATCACAGCAAACAAAACCCATGAATGTATTAAAAAGCCAGCCAGCCACCCATTTTGCCCTACAAAACCACTCTGCTCTTACCTTGAATGCTGGAAAACAAACCTTATGCAAGAGAGAAGATGTAGGGAACACCTGCTTTTGTTACATTCTGCTTAAAATGAGAACATAGCTTCATGGTATGGTGAGATACTGGCTGCCCAGCTTGGGGTTGCTTTGGTTTGGTGTTTTTGTAGTGCGTTGCTCTCCTGGTCCGTGTCTGGGGCTTTGGGACATCTATAAATGCTGCTCTGTGGTATTGGCTGCACTGAATATGCATCCGTGGGTAGTGCTCATGAGGCTTCCAGACTTGCCACTGAGGAAGGTTGTGGCTGGGTCAGTGCATCAAGGAAAAAAAAACCTCTCCTTCCCTAGGGGAAGTGCTGCTGTGTTCAGCAAACCCACGTCGCGTTGCGGCGCGCTCGATGTGACTGCTGGGCATGGCTCTTCTGAGCAGCACTTGGGGCTGCATGGATGTCTGAGCAGCACCGCCTGATGCTGCCGCCTCATGAAAACACAGAGTCAACAGAAAATTGGTTTGACCGCGTTTCTGGAAGGCAGCACAGCAGTGTGTGCATCTCCGGGTCGGTGGGATGATGGTTTGGGATGCTGGCTGCTGAGCGCAGGGCGGGCGCTCTGTGCCTAGCGTCCTGTTTTACAGAGAGCAGCACGGTGCCAGAGCATAACCTGCTTGGCTTGCAGGGAGTGAGCCCCCAGTTCTGGACTCACGTGGCCTGGCTTTTTTGCATAATTAGCCGTCCCACAAGGTCATCTAGAAGTTGATTAGTGCATGAGCCATTTACTCGTTTCCCATAATGATTTAAGTACGCTGTGTTCCGTGGCACCAGCATCTACAGATTTAATTACAGAAAGCACCATGAACCTTCTGTCCCGCAGCTCTGGAGCGTATGGAAATGCTGATGGGGAATGCAGCTGACTGAGGAGAAGATGGAAACTTCTAGACACGCTTGTTTGGCCTGGCTGAGCACGACAGCGTGCAGCGTGCTCACTGTCTGTCGGCCATGCGAGCCCTGCTGATCTGGTAGGGAGTTGAAGCTGAGGATTTGCAAGTCCTCAGCGCTGAATGCTCACCCAGCTGATGTTTTGTCCCAGTTAGAGACCTCGTAATTCAGGTGGAGCATGGACGTGTGTCAGGTTGGACAGTTCTGTTCGAGTCCAAGTAAAATTCCTCGTGCTGTGAATGCCGGGTCTGGCACAGAGCCTCGAGCTGCGTGTTTGCAAGCAGAGGGACGAAGCTCTGGCTTTGCTGACGGAGCCCTCAGATCCTTCAGGCCTGCTCACGTGGGAGTCATCTTGAGTCAATTCCTCTTGCCGTGAGTGATCCCAGCCCTGAATTTCGGCAGCAATCAGTGCTCTCTTGCTGCTTTCCCGTGCCCTGGCAGCACCGAGGCACTAGGAGGTGCAACATGTGCACATGTGCAGCTCTTGGCTGCTTCCCCCAAGGGCTTTCTGCTGCTGGCGGTGTAACGGGGTGCAGGTGGTACTGCTGGGCTCTGCAGGTGCCCAGCTGCTGGGAGAATGTTTTGCTGGATGAAACCTGCCTTTTTCCCCAGTAGTTTTCTTGAAGTAAACTTACCCAAAAACATTTTCACTGTGAGCGTTGGTGAGCTCGAGCTGTGTGTTGAGAAGAGGTGCTCTTTTCACAGAATGGGTTTTCGTTTCTATTTTTAAGAAATAGCGAACCCTATACCCAAACCGCGAGATGGGAGACATTGCTGCTGCTTCAAGGGTGTAGCTGGAGGGGATCTGGTTTCCCCTCCATCCAGCACAGGGCTAGGACTATTTTGGTAAGGAGGCGCGAGCTGGGACATGAGCAAGTACTCGCAGATGTTACGTGAGAGCTCGCTCTCCGTGTCCGTCCTTGCTGATGAGAAGCCTGACTGGTGTCACGAGCAGTACCGCGTGGATTAGCAGCGGAAAGTGAGAGCAGAGATGGGTTGCCATCGTATATCCCTTCTCAATTACAATATCACACTGAATTCCATTAAAATAAATGCATAACGTCACGCTGGGACAGAAGGGGCCTGGACACAGCTGAGCAGCTTGCCACCGTTCATTGAAATCCCAAATTCTTATTTCTAGCTGCATTTATAAGGGGTTGGTGAACTTTGCTCTGTTCCTTAAGCTCGGTTTTCTCCCTGCAGATGTGGCTTGGAGAGCGTTAGTTAGATTTGGTGACTGTGATCGATGCCTGGGTTTTGAGGTAGTAAAATGTTGTTTTGTTTTAGGGCAGTATTATGAGGTACGGGGTTTAATTCTGTAAAATGGTGAGTGTGGATATTTGAGAACTATTTTCTTGGCTATGTGAGGGAGAGGATCTTTGGAAAAGCCTGCAAGAGAAGAGAGAAGGGTTAGAAATCTGTCCCTGGTGGCCTAAACACTGACATTGCCAAAATGAACTCGGGCTGCTTGGTTGCTTGCAGAGGTGAGTTGGTAACTCCTTTTGACCCCCTGCTCTGGGGTTTATAGGAGGAAAAGGTGCATAATTAGCCTTTCCAAAGCTTTTCCTCTAACTGCACTAGTACTAGCCTTGGTCTTGTTGCTTGATGAGCTTTTTGTCTGGTTTTTTCCCCTCTTCCCAAGCAATGGGTTTGCTTGCTATACCCAGTTTGCCTTGGCGATGTGATGCTGCAAAGCATCTGCAACCTTCCCTGCCCAGCTCTGTGAATCGTCCCGTTGTTGACGTCCTCCCTTGCCTCGCAGTGAGCTCCTGCTCCGGTGGTGGCTGTCCCTCGCGTTCCTGCTCTGACTGCAGCCTGGCGAGACAATCGCCCTCGTTGTTGGCTGCGTGCTCCCGACGCCAGCTCGCTGGCAGAGCGCTGCTGTTCCCAGCTCCGTCAGTGCCTTTCACAACCATGCTCCCTTTTCCCTTCCTCCTCGGGGTGCTGCTCCATCCCGCTCCTTGGGTGCTGTGCTCCCTCAGCTCGCGGGGCACATATTAGGAGGGGTGCTCGCTGCCAGCTTGCCCTTACCTCGCTCTTCTAATTAGCTTCTGATCCGCACAGCCTGGATTTTCCCAGCACTGCCGGCTGCTGTTTGCTCTGCCAGGAGCTGCTGACATGAAAAGTGTGGTTGGCAGCTCTGCTGGGACAGAGCTCTTTTCTTGGGTTTCCCACTCTTAGTTGTCCCTAATCAAGGTTTTGAACTTTGGAGACTCTCAGCCAGTTTTTTCTCCCCCCTTTCAGAAACAGCAAGTAGGATTTCTCTAAGGGTTTCACAGTGGTGCTTGGCCCTTTTGGGGTTTTCCATCTGTATTTTCAGTCTCTAGGAAGCCCGTGCTGGCCCTCTGCATCTTCCCGGCAGTGTCCATAAAGGACTAATCCTGCTGGCGGTTCCAGTCCGTTCCTGGAGGTAATCCTGCGTGAGCCGTGATGTGTCACTAATGGAGCTGTGCTGATCTGATTTCGGAACGTTTATTCTCTGTGAAATAACATTCCGCTGTGCTCATTTAGAAATAATTATGCTCGTTATCAGCTGGGGCCCTGACATCCCAGGTCGGGTGCGGGCTGTGTTCAGAGGATGCCAGCCTCGAGGCACAAAGCTTTCTGCCGGCCGCGCTTTGCAGCGGTGCCAGGGGGCTGTATGTGTGCTTCTCCTGTCCTCTGTGCTCTCCAGGCTGCTGCCCTGGATTTTCTGACCGTTTGTCCTCACTGCTCAAACCTGACCTTGGGGGAGAGACCGAGACAACCCAACCCTCACCTCCCCAGTGTCCACCCGGAGCTGCGTTCTGATGGGATTCTCCTTTCTGGTGCCTCTGCCCCACCACGGGCATGATCCGGGGCAGGATCCGTCCCTGGCTGTCACCATGCTCGTGGGCATCTCGCACAGGGCTCTGGGGATGGTGCACAGGAGCTGGCTGTGTCTCTGGATCTCCCGAGGCTGCGTACTCGGGTGCTTGGCTCCACCAGCAATTGCCCTGAATGGAGAGGGTTTGGAAGCATTGACCCACTTTAAATATGGATGGATAAAGTAGGTGGCTTGAACACATATTGAATGTTCTAAGAAATTGAGAACTGGCAGAAAAAAAAAAACAAAAAACGAAAAACAAAACCCTAGTGATTTCCCTTTTTCATTGTTTTTAAAGTGGATCTGATCAGCCTGGGGAATTTCTCTCCACCTGAGCTGTGTGTGGGCTGAGTCAGGGCATCTGCCCATTCCGGAGGAGAGCCCTGCAGGGTTTTACAAACCTTGGGATGTGAGGCCTGGAGGGCAAATCCTTCACTGAGACGGCTGAATTTCTGCAGCTGATGGATCCCTGTAGATGGATGATCAGCTGAGATTCAGCCCGAAACCTGCACAGCTGGAAGCTGCTTCCCTGCTTTGGGCTGCAGTTCCTGCTTGTGCTGCATCAGATGAAGCTGAGTTTTAAAGCAGCAGAGAGCTTCTGTCTGCACCGTCAGGAAGATGGGGCAATCTTTTAGGATTTTCCTGTGTTTCCCAAGCTAGGAAAGGCCCTTTTTTTTATTAACTTGTTTTTATTCTCCTGTTTTTTTGTAAGGGAGGGGAAAAAAAAAGTTGTTTTCACCGTGATCTTAAAGGAAAGTCTTGAGTTTTTGCTCAGTGTTTTTGTTTCTGTGAGATCTGTGTGTTTCTTGTTTCCTGATTTATCGGCCTCTCTTCTCCTGCGCCCTGGACAAACGCTGCTGCCTCTGGCTGGGGGTGCGTGTGTGATTTGAGGAAGTGTTAATTCCATTGTTTCACGCCTGTCAGCTCTTTGTAAATAAATGCTTCCTTTGTCTAATGCTCAGTGGCTTTTTGTGAATTGTTTGATTTTACCATTTTCGCACGCTTCCAGAAAAAAAAAAACACCAACAAACAAATTTATCAAGGGCACTTGTCAAGATTGCAAAGCGAAATCAATAAAACCCAGGAAGTGCATGCATGCATCTTCCTTAATTCACAATGAATTTCCTCACCTGGTGACTGACGAGTGGTGTATGGTCACTTGCCCCGGCTCGAAATGTCTCCTGCCTGTCCCTTGCCTCCATCAGGATTCGTCCTCTTCCTGCAGGGGGCTTGGATGCGTTTGGGGAGCTTTGCTGTGCCTGAAGGAGCCACTGCCCTGGTGCTGGTGAGGAGCTGAGTGGCTGGGCACAGAACAAGCCCATGGGATGGCTCCAAGCTGGTCCTACACACCCAAAGCGCCCGCGGGTTGTGCTGGCTTCTGGACACGGCTGTGGAGATTGGGATTCAGCACCTGGTCCTTCTGCCTTGGGTTCATTCAGCTGGGTTCTGTCCGTTCGAATGAGGACTTCTTGGTGGGGTTTGGTGCCCGGGGGGTGTCAGAGCAGCTCGGTTCTGCCCCCAGAGCATGTTTGGTGGCCTCCTGCTGGTGCTAGGCTATGGGGTTGTACTGGCCGCACCAGAAGGATGTGCCCACGGATGTTCTTGATTTCTTCTGTCTTTTCATCCGATTATGGCACACATGAACTCTGTGTGACTGCTGGCCTTGTCACTTGTGTCACTTGTCCCTCCAGGCTGGCTTACTGCGTGTCCTGAGAGCAGGATGGAAACCAGGCTCCTTTGGCTCGTGTGCCCAAACAAATCCAAGGTTGTTTTACAACGTGTCTGCCTGCAAGTGAAGCCACAAGCAGCGAGCCAGCCCTGGCAGCTGTGAACATGAGCCGTGCTGCTGAGATCTTGTTCACAGGCTTCAGAGCAACTGCTATTGTGAATTTTGGGATTTTTAATTCATCTGGTGCGGTGGTGAGGTGGCCAGGGCTGCTCCAGCAGGAGCCAGCTGCCCCATGGGAAGCTCCCAGCCAGGTTTCCTCGGAAACACCTGGGTGTTGTGTGAGCAGCTCCCAGCTCAGCCCAGGCTGGATCTTCAAAGCGTGCCTCTGGCCTTGCAGAGCTGCCCTCGTGCTCATCCCTGCTGCTTGTCTCCTCTTCCAGAGTCTGGGCTCCTCACCCTGTTCCCTGCGCTCTGAAAGCTGCTTCTCTGCGCCTGGCAGGAGCGGGAGGGATGTGCTGCTTCATTCGCTGTGCCTGCTAAAATTAGCTCAGTCTGTCATCTTGCTGACTTACAGCTGCAGCTGGGACGCGAGTTGGTGAGGATGCTTCCTTGCTGATCCCCAGGGCCAGGGTTTGCTGGGCCCAGCTCTGATTTAATCTTACCCTTGGACTTTCAGGCCTAATGACTGATGTCCTGCACCTACAGCAGCTCCTTCATGAACCTGTGCCGTGTAGGTTCACAAGCAGCAGCTCACTGAGCACAGCACATGCTGAGTGCAGGCTCGGTGCTTATTTATAGCAGGTAGGGGCGGGGGGGGCCTGCGGCAGCAGCGAGCAACGAAGCAAACAGCTGCTAGTTCCTGGCATGTGTAGGGTGAGGAGCATCAGAGCCTCTTCCAAACGTGGGTCCTTTTTTTTTTATTATTTTATTTTTTTTTTTATTTTCCAGGGAGGATGTGGTGGAGCTGCCTTGTGCTGCAGGTACTGCTGGCATCAAGGGCCCCAAGCAGCGGTGTCTGGAGATGCTTAAATCTGACACCTGGGCTTTTCTGCACCCATCCCATTGGGGGGCTTTCCTGGTGCTGTTAGTGGCACAGTTTCCAAGTGTGGTGGTTTCTCCCTGCTCTGAGTGCTCTGAGCTCCACCACAACCACTCTCTGTCCCCCCCCTTTTTTTTTTTTCCCCTTCTTTTTTTTTTTTTCCTTTTATTTTTTCCTTCTTAAATCTGCTCTCTCAGAGGCCCAACCAACATCACTTACTGGCTTGGCTCTGGCCAGTGGCAGGTCCCTTTGGAGCTGGCTGAAACTGGCCCAGGCAGGGGCTTTTGTGCAAGTGGGAGCATGCCTTGGACATGGCAAGGAGGAGTGTTTCCAGCTCAAATACGTGGCTCAGTGTATTTCTGTGTTATTAGGCACTTATGATTTGCAAGTGCTGTTTTTTTTTTTCTCCTGGCACAGAGAAAGGCTATCGGAGGAAAATCAATTTTTAGGTCTGAAAATAATAACAATTCTAATTAGAAATAAGTCATTCAGGCACGAATGGCTGCGAGGGAGCCTCCTGCTTCAGTTTTTGTCCACCTGAGCATGTCAGCTTCTGCAGCACACCTGCAAAATGAAGAATTCAATTTGAGCTCAATATGGGGAAGGGAAATGTTTTTGTTCTGGGTTAGTCTGGTGGCGCTGCTTTGGTGAATTTCTGTCAATTGGGACTCATGGGGATAGGATCACAGGATTGTAGGGGTTGGAAGGGACCTCAAGAGATCATTGAGTCCAACCCCCCTGCCAAAGCAGGGATAGGACCTGACCGCATCAGCGCGCAGGGAGCTGGAGGCTGCCAGGCTGTGCCTGGGGAGCACTGCTCGGGCTCCATCCCTGGGGGACGGGTTGTGTCCCTTGGGATGGGTGAAGAGGCCATTTAGGTGTTCTGCAGTCACTTAGGGCACTGCGTCTGCTGCAGGGGCCCAAGGGAATGAGAAACTCCACCAAAATGACCCTAAACCACCTAGAAAAAGGCCGTGGTGGTGGCAGCACGCTGCTCTCCGTGGCCGTAGCCGTGTGGGTGCCGCGGCTGAGGCCCGAGCTGGGTGCTGGCGCTTTGCTGGAGCGATGCTGCGGTGGCAGGTTGCCCTCTCCTGGCACATCTCCTCCACGTCTCCTCCACAAACCCTGTGCTCCCATTGCCCGGAGGAGGGCTGGCAGCACTAGGCTCTCGTCACCAAGGATCCCTCATGAGGTTTCTGGAGCTTTTGGGTAAGGGACAGCCCCAGAGAGGGACGTGCTGAAGGTGTTTGCTCACTGTCGTTGCCTTTTCAGCTATCCCTCAGCAGCTCCTCTGCCCAGCCTGTGCTGGCACCTCGTGGTGCTGTGTGCTCCTGCAGCTCTCCTCCTCCTCCTCTCCGTGCTGAAACCCACTGCCACACCGCAGCCGCTCATCCCAGCGATCCGGCAGGGTGCTGAGTTTGCCCCACTCCCCACGGTGGGGATCTGGGGCTGGGAAGGAGCTGCTGAGCCTGCCTGCTGGCACGGGGCTTGGCTTTGCTCCCCCAGCTCAGTGTTCAGCTCCTCGATTTCAGTATCAGCTCAGTGTGAGAATGCACCAAGCACGTGTCCAACAAGCGCAGCGGTTGCTGCTTGTGGGGTGGGGTAATTTCAGGAGAACCAATACAGAGGATTAAAACAGGTGAGCTTTTACCACGCAAGTCCTTGAAACAGATGGCTTGCTTGCAGGGCATGTGTGGTCAGCAGAGTGGGAATTTATCATTCCCAAGGAGTTGAGAAGGTTTTAAGCCAAAATTCTCACCCTAGGAAATGAAACTCAACTCAGTGACAGAATTTAATGCCGCCTTGATCCTCCTTACAGGTGAGGGGACAGAACTGCAGGCTGAAAGGGAGCTGGTGATGCTGCAGGTCCCAGGTATGTGACAGGGCTGCTGGTAAATGTGCAGGGGGGCATTGGATTTTAGTAGATTTGTGCCTCCCAGCCCCATCTGCTCTTTCTCGGGGATGGAAGGGGGTCTCCCAAAAGAGGTCCTTGGTTTTGCTGCCTGTAAAGGGGCTCAGGCTTTAACGTTCTCACTCTTCAATGTGAAACAGAGTGGGTAGATCCCGTCCTGAGCCTGTTTTCAGCTGCACAAAGCCAGCAGCGATGCGGGACATCGCCTTGAGCAGACCTGTCCGATGGAAATGAGTTAGCCTTCGAGGGAAAAAAAAGACCGTGTGCCCTTTTTGTCGGTACGCCCTTTCTGTCGAACTCTTCCTTTTGGAAGCGGTCTCCTTTCTGCTGCTAAAAATCCACATCTCCCTGAAGATCTTGGGCTGGAAACATGGTGCCAGCCGAGGAGCTCGCAGCCAGCGCTGTGCCAAAGCAGCCTGCGGGCTGGAGGTGCCAGCTCCCCTGCCCCGGCTGCTGCTTGTCCCTAATTTGGGACGTGGCAATGGGAAGCTGTCCTCTCAGAGCCCAGCAGAGAGGTGTTATTTAAATCATTTCATTTAATGCATTTCTTTTTCCACGCTTCCTACCGGCGTGCTGGCAAATGTCCCGGTTGTTTTTAACATACATATTTAATGCCTTTTCTTTTTCTCGGTGAATAGTACTGGAAAAAAGCAGCTGTGGAACTGGACTGTAGCACTGAGCTCCTGCTGAAGCCTCAGTACCCCTTCGGGTCTTCCAGATCCTAAAATGCCCAAACAGTTGGACGTGTACTTACTGGTGTTGGCACCGGAGACTGAAACAGCCTGAAAAATAGGGAAAATGAGAAGCTCTGAGTGTTGTCAAAGCTGAATTACCCCAAATTCCTGCCATCCGAGGTTATGCTGAGTGCCAAGGCATCAGCAGCGTCGAGCAGTCGGTAGCGGTGCGGTCAGCTGGAGTTAGACCCCATGTTCCTGCTCCCCGTGAGCTTTGTGGCTTTTGGGGTCTGCTGTGGGGCTGAGTGACAAAACCCACTGGAGGCGGCTGTAACTTACATCTCTGCTTCTGAAACCGCTTCTATTTGTTTTTGGTGACTCTGGGATCTCATTCAGCAGGGTTTTGACCCCCGTGCTTGAAATTCCTGGAAAAAAAAGCAACCCAAAACGACCCAAACCGTGCATTTCCTTGCTGTGCCGTACCAGGATCGCCTGCGTCCTGCTGCTTTGCCTCGTCTTTGGTTACTTTTTGTCAACCACTTGTGTATTTGATGCTTGGTGATGCGTCATGGTGAATAACTGTAAACAAGCAAAGAATAAAGAGGAGATACTGCTTTGGTATGCCATAAAAAGTTATGAATGTCTGCACTGATGAGGATTTAACTTTATTGTCAATTCCCATTTTTTTCTTGTGGCAAGCAGCAAGGTTTTATCTGCCCGTAGCAGCGCTGGTCGGGGCACAGTGCGTTCCCTGGAGGGGAAGAGGAACTTGGCCTTGTTGGATTTATGTTTGCATGTCTGTGTTTTGGAGATACAGCTCAGAAATCGGTGCTCGTTGCTGTGCACTTCATCTCCTGACTTGTGGACGTCTGCTTTAGGGAAGGAAGCTGTAGGAGCGCATGGTTTAGGCTGAGAAGTTTCCTGGAATGGTTGAACGGCACAAGCAAAGGGACTGGAGCTCATCTGATAAAGCTTGCACTGTTTTAAGGAAGCATCTGGATTAAAAAAAAAAAAAACACGAAACAAAACAAACACCAACAACTAGAAATGGAAAATAAATGCTGTTTTGTTTCCTGGGTGCTTTCCTGATGCTGAGATTCGAGAGCAATGAGCAGTAACTGATCAACCCTTCAGAACGGTATTACTCCTAATTTTCTTGTTTGCTTTATTACGCATGGGAAACCTTAAAAGCAGAATGATGATGTGAACACAAACTGCACGTTTCGGGGCACTGCCAATTGTTCCGTGCATTTCTCAGCGAGTGGTGCTGGTTTGATGCTGCAGTGACACCTGGGGGTGAGTGCTGTGTTCCCCAGGTAGCTTTTTGCTGTCAACTTTAAAATTACCGTGGAAAAACAGGTTCTGAAGCTTTTTCAGCGAGCGAGTAAAAAGTCTTGTGTGCTGTAGGTGCACAGCGATGAGCACACAGCAGCGTGTCATTCCAGCATATGGGGGATTTTGGACATGTTGGGCCAGAATGCTTCAAGGAGACAAATTTTTAAAGCCATTCCTTGGGAAGAGGCAAGATATTTTGTTTTCAGGGGTGGTTTTCTGTGTATTTTAATCCTCCTGTCAGGCTCTGCAATGTGAGAGGATAAACAGCAGCTTGGGGTAGCTCAGACATGGGGTCCCACCCGTACCATTTCTGCATGTTCTGTGTTAGCCCCCTCTGAGCTCTGTGCGAGTTGTTCCTCGCCGCCCTTGATGCGAGCGCTGAGAGGAGCAGAATCGGGCTAAAGGAGCAGAAATGCAAACAGATGAGCTGCGCATAAAACACATTTGTTAACAGTTTGTTTCCTGCCCAGGCTGTGTGTCGTGGTTCCGCTCGAGTGGGCAGCCGAGCTCCACCACAGCCGCTCTCTCACTCCCCCTCCTCAAAGAGGAATGGGGAGAAAATATGTGAAAGGGGCTCAAGGATTGAGATAAGGACGAGAAAATCACGCAATAATTAGTGTAACGGGCAAACCAGACTCAGCATAAGAAGACAGATAGTAAGATTTATTGCTCATTACCAACAAGCTAGAGAAGTGAGAAACAAAGGAAAGAAACCAAAAGCGCCTCCCCCCCATCCACCCTCTTCCACCTCCTCCCCCCGAGTGGCGCAGGGGAACGGGGGAATGGGGGTTATGGTCAGTCTACAGCACTTCTTCTCTGCCGCTCCTTCTCGGTCACTCTCGTCCCCTGTGCTGTGGGGTCCCACCCACGGGATGCAGTCCTTGACGAACTGATCCGGCGTGGGCTTCCCACAGGCAGCAGCTCTTCCAGAACTGCTCCAGATATGGGTCCGTACCACGGGGTCCATCCCTCAGGAGCAAACTGCTCCAACCTGGCTCCCCTACAGGCAGCAGCTCCTGCCAGATCACCTGCTCCTGCGTGGTCTCCTCTCCACGGGCTACAGGTCCGGCCCGGAATCTGCTCCGGCAGGGGTCTTCCACAGGCGGCAGCCTCCGTCGGTGCAGGGCCACCTGCTCCACCGTGGTCTCCTCCACGGGCTGCAGTGTGAAACCCTGCTCCACCGTGGTACTCCATGGGCTGCAGGGGGACATCCTGCTTCACCATGGTCCTCACCACAGGCCGCAGGGGACTTCTGCTCCGGCGCCTGGAGCACCTCTCCCCCTCCTTCTACACTGACCTTGGCACCTGCAAGGCTGTTCCTCACTCCCTTGACTCTCCCGGCTGCTGTGTGTCGCAGCGTTTTTTTTCCCTGTCTTAAATATGCTCTCACAGAGGCGCAAAACAACATCGCTTATTGGCTCAGATCTGGAAAACAACGGGGCCCTTCCCAAACATGGGGCGGCTTCTAGATCTTTCTCACAGAAACCACCCCTATGGCCCCCTGCTACCAAACCTTGCCACATAAACCCACTACACTGTGACATGGTGACAGAGAGCCGGGGTTGAGCTGTACGTGGGCAGAGCCATCAGCGCCTTAATGCAAAGTCCGCACGCTAACTGTTCCAGCTGTTTGCACCAGGAGCTTATTTCCATCACTCTTTTATCCATCTCCAGGGCAAATTGCATGCGTGGTGTTCGTAACATGATAGCATTGGGAGCACACAAACCCACCTCAACCCAGGGTAAGCCTGTGGGTGTCTGCTCTTGGTCCAGTAGCGCTTCTTGAGTGAAATAAGCTAAAAGGAGGAAGGAACAAAATGTAAAGCAGCAGCAGATCCTTGGGCAGAGCCAGAGAAAGGGCTCCCGGGGCTCTGTTTCCTCCTGCATCACCCTGAGCGAGGGTTGTGCTCTTGCTTCTGGGTGTCCTGGTGTGACCTCAGCAGCCCAGGAGCAGCGGGATGGGGCTGAGGATCCAGCAGCGTGGATGGTGAGAGGCTGGGTAACCCCAGCACCAGATGCAGAGGTGAGGTTGCTTTTCAGGTGTTACTAAGAATGAGCTTGTGGCAGAAGTGCAAAATAATTCCTTGTGGAAAGAAGAGGAATGAGAAAGTCTAAAGAGCCAGAGGAGCAAAGCTGCCACGTCCATCTGTGTACATAGCGTGCATCTTGTATTCCTCTTTACTTTTTAATTCTGAAATAACTTTTCCTTTGATGCGCAGCACTTGCGAGAAGGTGCAGCAGGAGGTGTGGTGTTACCTGGTTGGCAGAAGAAAGTTTTAAAATGCTAATTGTGTTTTCCTTTTGAAAGCCGGAGGATTTTCTTGCTGTGTAGGCATGGCATGAGTGACTTCTAGGAGCGAGGATGGGAACGGCAGCTGGAGTCAGAAGAGGTGTTGGAAGTTGGTGAGTTGTCTGATATCAGTAAGGTGAAATTTAGTAAAGCCAGGAGAAATGTAATGAGGGAAAAGAGAAAGAAAGAAGTAGTAATTAAAAAAAAAAAAAAAAAAGACAAAGAAGGGGATTCCAGAGGTGTTACTGGTGTTTTCAAACACACTGAAGTTTTTTGCGTGGGAGAAAGGCAACCAATTCTCTCTCATGGCTGCAGGGGGCAGAGGCAGCCCCGTTGGTGTGCAGCAGCACGTCCCTGGGCTGGAGAAAAACCCTGCGTGGACAGATGAGTGTGCCCTAGGGCTCTCCTGGTGCTGCCTGCCTGCACAAGGGTGTTTCTCTGTGTCCCTTCCAGTCTCGCAGCGCAGCCACCTCTCACTGGCACCCGTGCACAATGATTTCTGGCACAGGATTCTCCATTTCCTTGTGTTTAACTTCGCCCACTTCTCCTGTGTCTGGATCCTAGCTGCGTTTGGGTGGCAGATGTTTTGTATGATTTTGGAATATTTGTGCAGGTGTGGCAAAGGGCAAAGATGGGGTTTCAACGCAGACAGAATTCACCAGCATCGTTTTAAGCCATGCTGCCTCCCGTCAGGTTTGAAGCAAGGACTTGGGATTTGGCAGGGCGCCCGTCTTTGTGTGGCTTTTGTCCCTCTGAAAACGCAAATCTGCCCAGTGCGCTCCAGAGGAGGGCTGTGAAAAGAGGCTTGTGTGGGCTTATCCTTTAGAAAGCCTGAAGCCAGAACAGCTGAAATCCCCAACACCTCTGTCTCCTGTCCTGTTCCTCCGGGTGCAGGGTGGCTGATGGCACCGCTGCCATCCCCAGGCGACCCTGATGTGCTGGACCATGGCTGCCGGTGCACACCGAGGCGATGCAAGGACCCGAGGTGGGTATGGAGCCTGCAGGGCCCCTGCCGGCCTCGCTTGGAGCTGCGTGATGCTGATCTTTGATGCTGATCTTCGGTGCTACATCCCCAGTGCATCCAAAGTGCTGCCTGAGGAAGAGAGGGGCTGTGGAAACGCCGTCCAGAGCTGTGTAAGCGCAGAGCGCTGTGACGCTGGGGGAGTCGGGCCACTTCAATTTTGCTGCTTGTGGCTCGATGGGCTAACGAATGAGCTGGAGTTGAGTTGGTTTTGTGCAACTAATCCTATTAGAGCTCTGGATTTTTTTTTTTTTAATTTGTCTGATATTTCTAGTGGTTGCTTTTGTAAATAGATGTAGTGATGTGGAAGGATCAAGGGCTATGGATGCTTCCAGGATAGGTGAATAATAATGACAAAAGGAGATGCTGAAGTCCATAGCCCCTGGGTGTCTGGTTGTTTTGGGTGTTAGCGGGCACATTCAGGTAAAGAATTCCTTCAAGGTTTTGAATTTCATTCAACGAGGATGAAGGGGTCGGGCTAAAAGCAAAGCTGCCTTCATCAGCCCAGCTTTGCTGTGAGGGAAGCTGAACGTAGAGCCGTGGCTGTGAGAAGTGCCAGCAGGAGGTGAGTGTTCCCCTCCTGCCTCCACCCTGGTCCGCCTGGGCTCACCCATGCCCACTGCCACCTTCTGCTGCACGCAAAACCAGGCACCTAATTCAGGTCCTTTGGGTGTTGCTCATGGAAAGCGAGCAAGCAGGAATTCCGCCTTGACGTGTGGTGTTTCCCAGGTGCCTTTTGCTGAGCCAGGGACCAAGGCTTTTATTCGGTAACTCTCGGTTTCGAGCAGAATGAATTAAATGCAGGGATAAATCTGCAATCTGTTTTTAAGCAGGGGACTTCAGACTAATTCTTCAAGCATTCAGGTGAGTAGCTCGGTGGCTGTGACTTAACTATTTGCAGGAGGAGGCTCGCGGCAGCTGGCAGAAGAGATGCAGAGCTGATTATAAAGCTTCAGTAACCTCAAGCTGATGGGAAGTATCTTATCTCCGCTTTCCACAATCCCCCCTTGCAGTTTCTGCCACGGGATTATAACGAACTTGTGCTTAAGTCACCCCTAGAGCAAGGGGGTTGCTTACAGGAGCACAGCAGGAGGAGTGCCGTGGTGTAATGAGCTGGGCTGCGCGGCTGCCAGTGGCAAGGAAAAGGCTTTGGTGGGGTTGGGCACATGTGCCTGAGCCTGACAGTGGCCCTGACCTGCCAGGGAATGCCCTGGGGTAACGGGGGGCTGGGGGGCTGTAGGAAGTCCCAGCTCTGCTGCCGATAGGTGTGTACATGAGCTGCTGCCAGGAGTTCAGACGTGTGTCCGTGTGGGCATGGAGCTGTCCAGGAGGCTCTCCATGGGTGCGTGTGTGTGGTGGCTGTGCTCTTCGTGTCAAACCACGGATCCCGGCTCCGTCTGGTTCTCAGATCCCATAGCAGAAGCAGGAGTGCTCGTTAGGAGCTAAATCCCATCAAGGCCCTCTAATTAAGAGTTGCTGTCCCTGTGTTGCTTGTGGGTTTTCCCTTGAAAAACGGCTGGTTCTTAGCCAATGCAGATGGATGCGTATGTTGGGTAAGCACATGAAGTTACACATTGCAGTGTGTGTGTGTTGCCAGCTTTATTTCTCCCTTGAGAGTGCAGCGTGTGCTGAGAGCTTCATTTTCCAGATTTTGCCCTCTTTTCACCCAGATTGCCTTGAAAGTCTTGGCAAGCTCTTGGTGCGTGCCCAGGTCCCCGCGCTGTGCCGGTTTGAAGGCTCACGGTGCCGCGCTGGCTGCAGCTCCTCGTGCCGCTGATTTGTGCCGCATTTTGCCTCCGGACCTGCCCCTGGGACCAGTAAAATATTAAAGGCTGGGAAAATCCAATCCTGCTGCAGCAGAGGGGCGAGAAAACGGCCGTCAGGGGGGCGTGCGTGCAAACCGTGGAGGTTTTATTATGGGGCTCTCGGGGTGATCCGAAACGGAGCTGTGTGAGTAAAATGTATAATGAAGGTTCTCAGAAAAATGAAGGAATACTGGTGTATATTTTAAGCGAGCGTCCTAAAAATAACCTCCAGTAGCGTTTAAAGGGACAAGCTTCCAAATATCATCCTCTGCACAGAACAGCATCCCTTTGGTTTTTGGACTGCATCTCCCGTAGCCTGCTGTGCATCGTTCCGGAGACGGCCGCGGTGAATCCCACCCTTGCTGCTACCCGGGGCTGAATTTTCCCCCTTTTTGGGGAGGAGGATGCCTCTTCCTGGCAGAGATGGAGTTAAGGGCTGCTGTGTGTACTGAAGCCAGCAGTGGTGCATGCCGGTACCACGGGGTCTGGTGGCTGCTGTGAGCCGGTGCCGTAGTGCTCTGCTGTCAGCGTGGGGCGAGAAGTGGCCATGTGAGACGTGCGGCCGGGTCGCTGCCTGCTGAATAAGGACAATCGCTGAATCAGGACAGTTTCTTCTCTCTTTTTATTATTGTTTTTTTCCTCCTCCATCCTGAAGCTAACGGCCATGCAGCGTGTAGCCTCCGCGAGCGCAGCCCCGCTCTGGGCATGAAGGGCCGGGGCTGCTGGGAGTCAGGATCCGTCCGTTCCTTCTGCAACTCCGCCTGCCTCAACAAGTTCCCCAAGGGTCAGTGGCCATCCCGGCATGGTGGGGAGGGATGGGGAGGGGGCACCGTGGTGTGGCAGAGCCCCTGGGAGCCGTGGGGACAGCAGTCTGCAGGGCTGCAGCCCTGGGGTCTGTGCGTCCCGGAGTGAGACCTCCCCTTGCTTCTGGAAGGGGCTTTCAGGGAGGGCGTGCTGCACCCTGGTCTGTTTGGGGTTAAATTGTAAGACATTTTGTTCATTTTGTGCACTTTAAACATCAAAAAGAATTGATTTGTTTGTGGTGTCAAGTTAATTCCTGCCATAGGTGGCCTGGTCAGCCTTATTATTTGGTTTCAGCAAATCAGACAGGTTTGCTTTGCTCTAGGAGAAACTTTGCAGCTAAGACAAAACGAGACCACTTGTGTGCAGCCAGTGCTTCGGCATCTCGCAGCTCGCCAGCCAGAAGTGTCCTGCGGGTGTCCCTGTGTCAGCATCACCTGCTGCTGGGCAGCCGGGAGCCACCTGGTGCTACTGGGACCCGTGCTCATCTCCCTGCCTTCTCCTGGACTCATTTCAGCTGCGGTGCGAGGGCAGGGGGGTTCTCTGGAGCTCCGCCAGGATCAGCTTTGGGTTTATGCTGCTGGGGTAAGCTGGGGTGACTCTCAGTATGAGCCTGAAGTGTGAGCCTGATCTGGTGAACTTGGGCTTCCTTTGGGGGTTCGTAAAGAACTGGGCACCTCTGGAGAGACGTTTGCTTCCTTCTGAGATAGGTGCTGGCATCATGGGCAGCTTGCCCTGTGCATGCTGGTGTTTCGCTGCTGACCACAAGGAAGCCCCAGGACTTGCTCGGCCTTGGAATTTCCATTCCTGGCTATCAAAAGAGAGGTGAGATGTCATCTCATCTTCGGTAGCTACAGGTGGTTAGGCTCACCACTTTTGTCACTGCAAACACTGGCCCCGTTTTATTTTTATTAACACACGGTGGGAAGGTGGCTGCAGAGCGCTGCACAGCTTCAGCCTCCCCTTGGTGTGGTCCCTGCTCTTGGAGGTGTCTCTGTCCTGCTCCCAAGCCTCATTTCACAGCAAGTTATTTTACCTAAATGTAATTTCCTTAAAACAAAAGGCATGGAAGGGAGAGATGCGAATAGGTCAGATCAAAATTCTGGCATTTGAGGATTTACAGCAGTCTTCAGGCAGATGAGAAATAAGGTGTTTTGTTGTTTTTTATTAATCAAATCCAGATTGTCCCCTCCTTTCCTTTGGTTTTCCTCTCCAGCTGATGACGTGAGGACTGGCAGAGCTCAGGTGCGTGCGCCTGCTTTGTGTAAGTTGGCTCCAGTGGGGAGCAAAGTGCCTTAAGCCCAAATGAGGCTCGTGTCCATCCCCAGGGCGCTTGCAGCAGCTGGGCATGCTCACGGTCTTCTGGGCACGTGGATCACAGGACAGCGCATGCGAGATGTGAACCGGGTTGTATTAAACGTGCAAAATGCCCACGTGGTGCCTGACAGCCTCAGGTTGCAGGGGAGTGCTGCACAGGCAGGTGGTGAAGGAGAACCGGGAGGAAAATGCAGATATTGGCGTGTTTTAGCAACAAAAGCTGAACCCCAAAGGCCAGAAAACACTGGCTGTTCAAATTAATTTACTGTAAAGATGTAATGTGCAGGCTGTGCTGTGAAGGAGTCCCTGGTAAGCTGGTTCTGCTTGGAAAAGGAAATGCGTTTTCCCAAAGTGAGGAAGATATTTCCCAAGGATCCCTTGCTTCTCACTTCAAAATCATTGTATTGTAATAGCTGTTTTCTACAAAAAAATAGAGAGGCTTTAACTCTGTTTGTCTCGCTGAAAAGGAACCATTTGAGGTACGATTAAAATGCTGATGGCTTCTAATGAGACCAGAGACCTTTTGGGGGCAGGAGATGCCTTCCGAGCAGTGGTTTCTGCTGGGTTCCCTTGTGTCTGCAAGGCGAAACCAACACAGACTTTGCAGAGAGACAGAAAGAGGTGGAAATGGAAGCAAGGAGATGTTCAGCACTCTTCTCCATTCGTGTCTTGATCCTGTTCCATTAGAGCCAGGGAGATCGTGGCTTGGCTTTGGTGACATCGGCCAGATTGAGGGGGGAGCACCGAGGTGCCGAGCACCTTGTCCTGCGCCACGGGAAAGGTAATGCTGCCTTGCACAGACGCCCTGTGCTCTTTACAGCACAATCCAGCTTCCAAGGAAAGCTGCAGCAGAAACAGCCCTGCCGGGCCTTTTTGGAGCATTTGGTGACCCTGCTCTGAAATGTCACCAGGAGCAGCCTGCCGTTAGCACTCAGTGAGGACACGGGCGGTCTCCTGACGGAGGTCAGGTCCTGGGCTGCTGCTGCCTGTGCACTGCTGGCCGAGCTCCCAGCACTGTGGGCTCACGGCACACACACACGGGTCGGTCTCTTCTAACCAGGACATAAGCTAAATGCAGGAAGGGCACTTCTACAGCTGCACAGCAGTTTGTTTATTTTATGGCTGAGCTAGAAGCTGCTTTGACAGCTGTTTAGGACTGGTGCGCAGATCCCTCTTGCTATGGAAGTAAGGCTGCGTTGATGGCCACATGCAGGTGGCCAGCAGGAAGCAGTGCTGTGCTCGCTTGGTGATGGACAGCGCTGTAGCCTGCTTCCAAAAGCAGAAGTGTTGATTCAGCCTTCTTCCAGATTTATTTAGAAATCTCCTAGGGAAGCTGTTGTGTGAGAGTTACGACACCTCTTTCCTTGGCATAGCCAGCCAAGAGCAGATGAAGCCAAAAATAGGCAGCAATATCTGATACCTGACGTGTGAAAATCACAGGCATGTCTCCATACCACTTCCCCTGTGCGATGGAGTCTCTCTGGGTAGCACGTTTGCTGGAAAGGCATCTCACCGAGGTGTCAAGGCACAAGGAGATGACAAATCCCCTGTTGCTTCCCTTTGAATGACCCCAGAAGGGTGATTCTCCCCTTCTTCTCGTGAGACCCAACCTGGGGTGCCCTGCGTTCAGCTCGCGGCCCCCAGCACAAGAAGGACAGGGACCTGTCAGAGTCCGGAGGAGGCCACGAGGATGCTCAAAGGGCTGGAGCAGCTCTCCTATGAAGACAGACTGAGGGAGTTGGCGTTGTTCAGCCTGCAGAAGAGAAGGCTCCGGGGAGACCTTAAAGAGGCCTTCCAGTGCCTAAAGGGGGCTACAAGAAAGCAGAAGAGGGACTCTCTGCCCCTTTCCCATTCATTTATAACCACCGTGGAGATCTCTTCCTGCACACATGCGCGTGGCGTGGAGGAGCCCGAGGGCGCGCAGGTGCCGGCGGAGATGCGTGCGCTCCTGGTGCCAGAGCCGCGCAGCGCCAGGCAGGAGATGTTCTCCTCGCCAGAGCTAATCAGCAGCAGCCACTAACAATGCGGGCTTATTAGCTGTGTCTTCCACACAAAGAGTAATTAGGGAGGAAGCGGCCGTCTTGACAGCCTGGTGCTGTAATTAGGGACTGGAAACGGTTTCTAGAACTGGAAGGAGCGGAGATGAACCCTGAGCTCCATCCACATGGATCTGCAAATAGAGGCCCCGCGTACAGCCCAAATGGATTTATTTTTTGCTTCTTTACTGATGAGGCTGCGCTGAAGGCCAGCACAGCACTTCTGGGGGAGAAGATGCTGCGTCAGTGAACTGCCTGGCTCTGTGGGCGTGCGGTTCCTGGCCAAACCCAGATCGGGGACAGATGATGGAGGAGCAATTCGCCCCTTACCCAAGCAGTGCATGGCTGCAGGGCTGGGTTCTGCCTGGAGGCAGCGAGCGTGGCTGTGGCAGGAGCACTTTGGATGCACCTCTTCTGAACAAAACCCCAAAGCACTGCAGCACGGGGCTGGGAAGGTCTCTCCATCACAAAGAGAGCATTTAATGGCAGAATTCTTCACGCCTGTGCCAAGCTGGCAGGTGATGCGGTACAGCAGGTTCTTGCAGGTGTTCCTGGCTGCTTAGGGCACGTTCCTGTGCTGGCTGCATTCCTCACCTTCAAAATATAAAGCCTCACGCTGGAACTGAAGGCAGAAACCTGCTCCAGGAGACAGAGGTGTTGGAGGCAGGCCCAGATAGTGCCGTGATGTCTGGCGAAGCCACTTGGAGCCCCTTGCACTGGTTTTGCATCAGGTCATCGAGGGCACCAGCAAGAAAGACTCTGCCTTCTTTAGTGGGTTATTATTTTCTGATAAGACCAGAGGGTTTGGAAAGCTTTGGAAAACATTTTCTGTCTCCTGGACTCTTTTCTTCAAGCAGCTCTGCGTGTCCTCAGCAGCACCGAGGCGATGGCACCCGCGGTTGTGAAAGATGGAGAGGCAGCCGGGAACAGATTGCTTTCGTTGCACCTTGCAAGCTCCTGGAGCATCACCTTGCTGCTGAGGCTCTGTCGGGAGGGACCCCACGTTGGCAGTTGGCTCAGGGGGTGGCAGAGAGGCTCCAACCACAGCCATGGGCTGCCAGGCTGTGGGGATGCTGAGCGCTGTCACTTGCTTTGAGCCCTGCCTGTGGTTTGTCACCGAGCGGGACTGATGAAATTACCTTTCCATTTGTAGGAAGTGAGCTCTTCGGGCTGTTTGCCCATTCATGATTTTTCTTTTGCCCCCCTCGAGGAGTTTGGTGCTTTGTTCCCTGCCTGCTCTGGTGTTTGGGAAGACTCGCTGCCCAGAAAGCGGAGAGAAGAAGGGAGGAGGGAGGGAAGGCAGCAGAGCTGCCTGGGTGCAAGCGGCTGTGTGCCTGCGCTCTGTGCCGCAGCCTCCTCAGAGGTGGTGTTTTAATCTCTCAGTGATATTTAGCAGAAACACGAAGCTTTAGAAAGGAAATAGGTGCTTCGTCTTCGTGCCACTGCCCTGGCGCATCGTGCACTCAGTGTTGGAGCAGGAGTGGCTCAGCAGCGAGCTGGGTGCGGTGCTGTGCAACCCCCTCATCGGTACCTGCAGCTTTGCTGCGTTCCTCGCTCGGTGAAAGGTCTCTTGGGTGAAATTCTGTATTTTTCTGGGGTTTCACCCTTTTTGCTGTCTGTTGCTTGTTCTTTATTAAGGGACTAATAAAAGCTTTGTCTTTCCTTCCAGTTCAAAGCCTTACAAAGTCTGTCCTGGCAGCCCAGTGCTCGCAGCGAGGCTGGTGGAGGTGCGTGCTGCGGGGCGTAGCCGTGCCTGCTTGTGAGTACTGCAGGAACTTGAAACCAAAAGCAGGAGCAGTGGGAAAAGAGCTCAGGGCAGACTCCTCGGGACTGCTCGTGAGCTGCTTTCACCCTCTCTGTGCCTGGGGCTCTCCGTTACTTGGTGGAACAAAGGGGCTGAGAGATTTCCAGGTCGCTCACGTCCCTCTGTTTCCACTGACCCTTCCTGACCCGTGTGGAATTGGAAGAAGGTGGGTAACTGACACCATCTCTGATCCTCTTACACATGGGTAAGCTGAGCAAAGGTGGCTCAGGCAGATATAAACACGCATAAGGGCACACGTTAATGGGCCGGTGTCTGTGTCGCGCCTTCTGGCAGCTCAGCCTGGGCAGCTCTGTGATGGTTTCTCCAAAATCTTTGCTTGTGCAACCAGCTGAGCTGAGCTTACAAGTCTGTAGGGACACAACTGTGCGGGATGTGCGTTATCCATTGCATTTGGCAGGAAAAAAGCTCGTCCTTTCCTGAGCTGCTCCGGACAGCGCTGCAGAAGCAGAGGTTTCAGGACAGGCTGTGTTGCTGGGGCGAGCAGTTTGAAGCCCCCGGGACTGAAAAATTTTCCTGCCCTATTCCCGGTCCTGCTGTGGCCATGGTTCCACGGGGACAGAGCTGTCACAGCCCCGTGACCTCCTCCTTGCTTACGTTTGCATCGCTGCTCCCCTCCCGGGAGCACGGTCCCCTGTCACTTCATTCATGTTACTGAGGGCTGGCGGGGAAGGAGAGAGCTGACGGGAGCGTCGGAGCGTCCTCTGTCCATCTCCAACCGACTTTGGGAAGAAGAGAGAGCCTGGGGCAGGCTGTGTTTTCCCTGCTGACAGGAGGTGGCCAGAAAAAGACTTTTTTAAATTATTATTTTAATTAACACCCAGCTGTGCTGCCAGCAGTGTTCCCCGTTCCTTCTGCTCCTGGGTGCGAGGAGGGGAGGCTGCTCCTCACAGCAGCTCTGCTCCTTGCTCTGCTGAAATCGTAGCCAGGCCTGTGGCTGGAAAACATCTGAGCATCATTAAAAATGTACGTTCGGTGACGTGCTCGGAGGCTACCCGAGACCTTGGGTGGTTTTAAATAGCTGCGTGCAGGGCGCTGGGGAAGAGGAGGCAGGGATGGGAGCCGGGGCACCCCACACTGCGGTGGAGAAACTCCTGGCGACCCGTGGATATGCGGAGGGAGCTTTCCAGTGGGTTTTCGTCTCAAAAAAAACCCTTACAAAACAAAACAACCCCAGTGGTGATTTTGCTGATCTGCCGGAATCCTGTCCAGCTCTGCAACAGGGCTCCTGTCCCCTTGCTGGGGGCAACGCCGGGCTGCGGGAGTGGTGCAAATTCCAGACAGATGTGATTAAATAACAAAGTTTGGATGTTTTTTTTTCCCCACGTGCTTTGTTGGTCAGTTCGACAAGAGCAAACGATGCTCATTTATGACAACACTGTTTGTGTGGCTGAGTGTTCAGCAGCCGGCTTGGTGATAGCCCTAAAGCCTTGGGGAGCGCCAGTCCTCCCTGCAGAGCTGTCTTGGGCTGCGTGTTGGTTGTGGGTTTGGAGATTACCTGGAAATTAGAGCAAGGAGGCTTTAGTAAAGTGTAAATTAGTAACAAGTGTCTTGACACAGATCTTGTTGGCCCGAGACTGAGAATGGGTCACGGAGGTTTTTGCTTCTGTGTTGCCGATATGAATCTAGCCCAAGAGTTGGGGTGCTCTGATGTGCATTTGGTAGATTTGGGATTTGGTAGAGCCCTGTGAGCCCCGTGAGCTCCCTGGGCCAAACCCCAGGAGGGAGGATCCGGGGCTGTGCTGTCGGGGTCTGTGCTGGGATCCTGGGCTCGCTGCTGCGAGATGCTCCGTGGAGACCTCCGTCGTGGCTTCCCCGTGTGGATCCTCACCAGCACAGGGCTCACCAGAAACGTATTTTCCATCTTCCTAGTTATTTAAAGGCTCAGTCAGCTGTGACATGGTGCTCCTTGGAGGTGTGCTGGGCACCCACCGGTCTCCTTCGTCCATCCAGCTGGGGGTTCTGGGGCTGGCAGGGTGTCCTGGTTTCAGTTAGGACATCCTGGCCAATTGTGCAGGTGTGGATGAAGCAAAGCAGCAGCCTCTGGGGACCACAATTAGTGGTGTTGCAGACGAGGAGGCAGGCAGTAACACAGCAAAGCAGAGCGTTGTGCCCTGAGCTGGCCCCGCTGCTCAGGTCAGTACGCAGTGTGTCGATGCTGTTCCCAGTTGTATAACGAAAATTTTCTATTTTTATCAGGCCTTTTTTTTCTTTTTTTCCTTTTTTTTTTCTTTTTTTTTCTTTCCCAGCGATGTGATGTGCAGTGTGAGCGGACAATTTCCTGGTAATGAATGGTTATCTCCCTGTAATCACACCTTCACAACCGTTCCTTTTTATTTTTTTTTTTCAGTTTTATTCAGAACCGGCTGTTGGGGACAGGAAGGGGCATTTGGCTGTGCCCGACGCAGCCAACTTGCCACCATTGGAACAATAGCATCAGCTGTGGATTTGTTTTCATCTCCAGTTGTGCTCCCTGCCAGCTCTGTTCTTAGGGATGTTCAGCTCTGGTTCAGCAGGTCCAAGCTCAGCCAGGTGGTTCTGGTGGCTGCTGGCGTGTTCCTCTGGCAATGGAGAGCGGGCCCTCACCCTGCCTCCTCCTAAAGCAAGTGTGCCACGATCTGCTTGCAAAGAAAGTCCTCCTGGCTTCTCTGGAAGAGAGTTTTGGGGAGCTTTTTAAGAAATCTGCTTTGACGACACGTTGGAGCAGCACTGAGGAGGAGCCCCCACAGGAGCAGGGAGTCTGGGGGGAGCTGCCACCCATGGGGGACCAGTTTGGGAAGGACGGCATCCCGTGGGAGGGACCCCACAGGGAGCAGGGGCAGAGAGGGACTGTGAAGGAGCAGCAGAGATGAAGCATTAGGCACTGACTGCAGCCCCCGTTCCTTTGCACCTCTCGGGGAGAGAAGGTGGAAGAAGGATGGGGGCGGGGGGAAGGTGTTTTTAGTTTGTTTTCTTTGTTTCTCACTGCTCTAACGTGTTAGTAATAGGTACTGAATTACATTTGTCTCCCTGTGCTGAGCCTGTTTTGCCCGTGACGATATTGTTGAACGCTCCTTGTCCTTACCTCAACCCCTGAGCCCTCTTCATTATATTTTCTCCCCCTTTCTCTCTGAGGAGGGGGGACAGAAAGTGATTGTAGTGGGGAGCTCAGCTGAGTAAAAGCCCCACATACAGTAACCGAGGCTCTTGGCTTCTTCTCCATTCCGCTGTGGACATGGAGAACAGATCATTCCCTTCTGCTCTGCAGAAATTGTATTTCGGTCTCCCTGCAGGTTGTTTTCCAGCCCCGCTATTGTTTGCATGGATGGCTTTTTACGGTCACATCTGTTTTTGGAGTGCAGAATCCCAAACTGGGCACGGGCTGGTGGGGACTGATCGGAAAGCGCGGCACGTGTCTCAGATAGCATTGCTCTGCCCATGGAACCCTGAATTTATTCACTTTTTTTAGCTCACTTTTAAATCCTTTATTGCAGTGCCCGCTGGATTTATAGCCAGCTGCAATTTCTGGCTCCTTTTTCATGCAGTATCTGCTGGGTTGGTGCTCTCTAGCTGGGGTAGTGTGGCATCCTGCTTTTATCACGTCCTGTATTTCAGTCGCTGTTTCTACACTGTCTCCACACTCTTTTGAGCTTAAACCCTGTCTTGCTATGTGCTTTCAGCCCCTCTTTGTTGCCTGACTTAGTGGTGTGTTGGAGTTGTTTAGGTGATGGGGTAATCAGACAATCCCATATGTGCCGGAAAGAGAGAATGACGGCAAGCCAGAGAGAGCGCAGCATTTGCTGCCCAGAGTTATTGACTGGTAACATCATCGTTTTCTAATTGCAGCAATAAAATTTTTGATGGCTGGACTGCAGTCATCATTATAAAAATACTTTGTGCTTTCCCAGTGCTTTTCTTTCAAAACAGCAGAGATCCTTCCCGTGCATTAATGGGCTGCAATGCCCGCTCTCCGTGCAGGCTGGTACTTGAATGCTGCACAGGAAAGGGAGCAGATAACATCAGGTGGGTCAAAATTCATCACACATGCACTGCTAGGGACCTACGTGGCTTTGTGCTGCGAAGGGACAAGTAGTATTTGTTTCCCAATGGAATTTTGCAAACAAAACCTATTTCAGGTTACTCTTGGATGTGTGGTGGTGCCAGCACTGCACCGAGGCATCGACCCGAAGGCGGCTCTGGTTTTATAAAGCAGATTTTGGGCCAGGCTGATGGCTCAAAGGCGTTGCTCAGCACCCATGTGACGAGCAGCTCTGTTCACCTCCTCTGGAAACGGATCCTCACAGCCCAGTCGCAAGGAGACAGCGAGGGGCTAGTGCCAGAACAGGTCAGGACCTATTGATCATTTTGTTTGCATTGACTTCCTGATGTCCTGGAAGAAATTCCTCTGCAACCTCCTGTCAGCAGCACCCCTCCTTCCAAGGAGGCACCTTGCTGGGCTCAGCCTCCCTACTTCTGTTTTGGGGTCTTGGCTCCCTCCGGTTTTCTTACCAGGGCTCATTTGCCTGGTGAGCTGTAATTTATCCTGGATGAGAGGCAAAGCCATTAATCCCAGCTGCTTTCTATCCCTTTGGTCTTTTTTTTTTCCTGTCTTTTCAGTCCTTGTGTTGCTGTGGTGTTTGCTGTCCTAAAAAGAAACAAGCAAGAAATACAGGGCCGTGTAACAGCGTCACTTCTCGTAGGTTTGGCTCCAACCAGTTGCAGCAGAGCAGTCGAGGAGGTTCCTGCAGCGTGTGGAAGACAGCTTCCTGGCTCAGCTGGTTAGTGAACCTGCTGGGGGCATGCCCCATAAGACCTGCTGTTCATGAACCCAAGAAGAGATGTTGTGGAAGCAGGAGGAAGCCAACGGCATCCTGCCTTGTGTCAGGAATAGTGAAGGCAGCGAGACCAGGGAGGTGATGGTCCACCTGTACTCAGCTCTGGTGAGGCTGCAGCTCGAGTACTGCGTTCAGTTTTGGGCCCCTCACTACAAGAAGGACATCGAGGCCCTGAAATGTGTCCAGAGAAGGGCTGCGAAGCTGGTGAAGTAGTGGGGTCACCATCCCTGGGGGTGTTTACAGAAAGGCTGGAAGTGATACTTAGGGACATGGTTTAGTGGGTGATAGTGGTGGGAGGGGGATGGTTGGACCAGATGATCCTGGAGGGCTTTTCCAACCTTAATGATTCTATGACTCTGTGACTGACAAAATAACAGTTGCAGAAATCAAGAGAAATAATATTTTTTTAAAATCAGAACAGAAGAATTTGCTTTCCTTCTTTATTTCAACATAGTATGGTGGCAGATTGCTCTCTTGGCCAAGCTGTCATCCCGAGAAAGGCTCCAAAAAATTTTAAGCCATTTTTTTTTATCATGTTGGTGTCTAGCCTATTTTACATACTCATTTTCAATACGTTTTTAACCAGATATGAATACGTAAATATATCTCTTCCCTTTGTATGTTAGATTCTCCTTTTTATTACAACTGTGTGCTATGTCTGATGGTTAACCAAAAGCGATTGTTAGAAGTGATGGAGTTTGGCCTCCCACTGAGGTCGGAGGGCACCTCTGGAGCTCTCTGGTCCAACCTTGGGCAAGCTTACACCGGCTCTCTCAAATCCTCAGGCTTGAATTTCTTGAGCATTTCGATTCTGTCCACAATCCTTATGGGTTTCAGATGGGTCTGGTGGGACTTTTTTAAGGTTTTCGAGCTCTGGGTCTGTTCTGCTGAGCCCTGTGGTGGGCTCTGGTGCTGCCCTCAGCTCGCTCCCACCACCTGCTCCCACCGAGCGACTTGAGGAAATGTCGCAGCTTGTCCCAACGAGCCAATATTTGCTATTTTTAGGCATCCGTTGGCTCGAACAGCTTTCCATTTGCATTAGCAATAGAAGAAATCTCCCTGCCAGGTTGGTGATAATTGCGAAGTGATCACCCAAATTTGGAAGGATTTATGACTGGTGATTTGCTCGGCTATTTTGATGATTAATTTCCAGCATAATTCTTTCCACCCAAAAAAGCACCGCCTGGGCCTGCTTCTGTGGGTGCTGTAAAAATTCATCCCGCTCTTGGCAGCCAGGCCAGACTATTAAATATAGATGCCAGTTTGCATTTAATATTCATAGCTATTAAAAGTGAGGAAAGCAGATGAGTTTTTTGGAGCCAATGTGGAAATTGCTCCAGAATTGCTCCAGAGGAGTGGCCGGGGATCAGCACTGCGATAATCCCTGACGGGGAAGGCTCCCAGTTCTGCACTGGGGTGGTGGCAGCAGGGAGAGCAGTCTTAGGAGGACCAGTGGGACAGACAGAGCCTCCTGGTGCAGTGGGGGTGATTTCCACGGTGCTTTTTTGCCTGTCATTGCCTCCGACAAGGTTGGCTTTGGTGCTCGCCTGCCCTCACGGACCTTCTCTGTACTGCCTGGGGAGGAGAAGAGGCTCCTATCAAAGTGGCGTGGGATTTCTCGGAGATGCTCCTATTGAAACACCTTAGGATTTCTTCTGTGTTTACCTACAAGGTGCCTTGACAGGTATGGGAAAAGTCAGGAGCAACTGCACAAGGGGTTGAGCTGCAAAACAGAAGTCCGGGTCTGGAAAATTGCTCGCTTCACGTTGAGCTTTGCAGCATCATCCCCCGTCGTGTTTCTTTGTGCCCTCCCCAAACCCAGGAGATGTGGAAAGAAAAAAAAAAAGTCAAAACAAACATAAAATCCCACCAAGCTCAACATAAAAGCTTGCTTTAAGGAAGCCAAACCAAACCTCACCAGCCCCAGAGAACAGCGCGGCTCCTGCAGCATGGGCTGGGCAGGAGGAAGGTGAGGGACGGGGGGACGGGGGCTGTGGTTCTTGGGGTCACCTCCAAGGCAGAGGGGATCAGGGGCCATGGCTGGTGGTGATTTGGCAACCAACATCTCCCTGGGTGCTTGCTGCCGAGGCCAGGTGAAGGCGCTGGTGGTCAGAGCCCCAAAATGAGGTGGGAGAAGTGCCCCTAATGCCCTGCCTAGGAGAGCACTGAGCTTTCCTCCTCGTTATTGCTTTGAGCAGCTCGTTAGCCCTGCAGAGTTCATTAAAACCACTGACACCATTACACCATTCACTCCAGGCTTACTCTGTAATCCGTTGCAAAGTTTGAAGCCTCCACCTCAACGTTTTGGTGGTGTTGGCAGCAGCCAATGTGCCGGAGCCCCTCTCCAAGCCACGCAGGAGCAGTGCATTTGCTGTTTCAGCATCCTCCATGTGTCAGCGTGGTCGCTTGTGCCTTCAGGTTTCTGGGGGCACCCGGCTGGTGGGAGGGGGCTTCGTGCCTGGGGAACGTGTCTTCGTGCACGGTGTGGAGGGGTCCCTGGCCACTCCCCTGCCACCTCCAGTGTCACCAGTGTCCCTGGAAGACTGCAGCACAGAGAAATACCTCTCCTTCCAGCCCGCGTGCAGCTTTCCACCAGCACTGGGGAAACAGCAAGCGGTATCGAGCTGAGGGAAGCTCAGGGGGCAGAAAATAGGGATGTAAAGGGAGCCTTACCGGGCTCCTCACGAGCTGGTGCTGCAGGCGCTGAGGGCTGGTGTTGCTCTCCGGGGCTGCTGGGCTGAGAAACAGCCCGAGGGGGCTTACGGCCGCCGGCTGCTGATCCATTTTACGCAGCTTAAATAGCATCAGGGCTCCAAAAATAATCCTCCGAGCTTGCAGCGAGGCTGGCTGTTCCTATAGCAACTGGTTCATGCCAGTGCCCTACAAACGAAAAGCAAAACAGATTTCCTTTAAGTTCGGTCACAAGTCAAAACAAAGTACGGAAGAGGGAACGAAAGGGTTGTAGGGGGCCCTTTGTAGTGCACGAAGGAAGCACAGGCAGCAAAATGAAAGCTGCTTGTGGTCCTGGGGCAGGTGGGCTGTGAATTTGGGGTCTTGGCCACGCGGTGGTGAAGGCGCAGGGCTGCTGCTATCGCCCCACCTGCGCTCCGAGCTCCCCAGCACCTGGGGCTGTCGGTTTCTGCAGTTCCTAAGGGCATTTGTGAGCCCGGGTGACTGAAATTGGGAAGCCCCCCATGGGGTGAGGTTGCTGGGCAGGTGCTGGGCTGGTTTGGGGCAGTTTTTGTCCTCAGACGAGGAGACCTGAATGGTCTCTGTCTCCATGGGTGTTTCCTGATCCCCAGGGTGTCTCACCACATACTTCAGCAAACCTGGGGCTGTCCTCCCCCAGGTGGGAAGCGATGGCTGAGAAGGGGCCGATGCCAGCACAGGGTCCAACCCTGTCCCCAAAACTTTTCCTGGTGGCACCAAGAAACCAGCTGGGAAGAGGCTGGCTTTGCCTGACCCTACTGCTTTTGGATACCAGCTGGTACCCCACTGGGCTGGGGTCTCCCAGGGCTTCGGGTGGTCCCAGTGGTCATGGCCGGGGGCTGGAGCCGCGTCCTCGGAGTCGGCTCCACTCCGGTGAGTGCCAGAGGTGGTCTGGGAGCTCTGCACAAATTTTTGTCCTTTAGCTCGCTCTGATTTAATCGTCACCGTGCCTCCCTGTTTCCTTCTTCCCGTGTGCTGATTTCAGTTAATTACAGCAAATTATGTTCCTGGTGAGTGATATTTGTAATTTACTGTGACTTAAAGGGTTCGAGCTGGGTCTCTCTGAGTTCAGGCACTCCCAGGTGCTGTGTAAGAGGGAAGGGGAGGAAGATTCCTCGAGGCCAGCCTTGGCTGAGGGGTCCCCAGCTGAGCACAAGGAGCAGCACCGCAGGCGGCACGGTCGGACCCAGGATTTGTCTGATTCTGTGCAGCAGCAAGAAAACGGGGATGGGGGGAATTTGGGGGTTAAATGCTGCCTGGGGGCAGGCAGAAAGATGCTTCCTGCTCCTCGGCGCTCCTACGGCACGGGTTTTTGCAGTTTTTGTGAATAGCTGAGGTTGCCTTTGGGAAGTATCGCTCGTGTCTCCAAACAGGAGAATCCCAGATCGGGTTCTTCCCCTGGAGCCACGCAGAAGTAACGGTGTTTTGTGGTAGCTGCCTGGTGTCCGTGATGGAAAAGTTTGGAAAATGGAAAAGCAGCCCCCAGGGGGGATTTGGTTACTTTTCCTTACTGATGGCTTCAGTTTTGCTGCTGGCTCTGTTGAAGTTGGTTTTCTGGAGCTGCAGCTGTAACCATCCCCGTTGTACCTGACGGGTGCTGATCACGGCTTTCTGCCCGCCGCAGGGGGGAAGGTTTGGGGCAGAGGCAGCTTTTAGGACCAGTCCCTTGGGTGAAATGGATTTCTCTGGCACAGCGCGCTCCTGGCAGCGCCAGCGGCTCCACTTGGAGATGTGTACAAGGAGAGGGGCCGCCTCCCCAGGTGTCACCCCCATCCCTCAGCCTTAGTAGCCCTGAGCCAAGTCCCGGTGGCAGCAGCAGGAGCCCTCCTGACACCTTGGGGTGCTGTCCCAGGTTGCTGTCAGTGCCGGGCTCCGCGTCCCAGCGCAGAGGGATGCCAGCGGGGTGGCCAAGCAGGGGGTCAGGGCTGGGCTCGTGCCCTTCCCTCTGCCCCGACCCATCCCTGCCTGCGTGGAGGAGGCAGCAGGAGGCAGGAGGTCCCCCTGCCCGCTGGTACAGTCCGGGGGTAACCATGGAAACTGTTTTTTTTTTTTTTTTTTTCTCCATCCCTCCCTTTGCAGATGACTCGGGCGACGAGGAGCCCGCCTCGCAGTCAGACAAGAGCGAGCTGCACGGCACGCTGAAAACCCTCTCGAGCAAGCTGGAGGACCTGAGCACATGCAATGACCTGATCGCCAAGCACGGGGCCGCCCTGCAGCGCTCGCTCAGCGAGCTGGAGAACCTGAAGCTGCCGGCCGAGAGCGGCGAGAAGATCAAGGCGGTGAACGAGCGAGCCACGCTCTTCCGCATCACCTCCAATGCTATGATCAACGTGAGTGCTGCCGCGTTCGCGAGCAGGCAGGGCGAGGCTTTTTCTCCTCCTCCTCCTCTTCTTCCTTTGCCCTTCCCCTCCTGCACGGGCGCCGAACCTCTCCAAACTGCCCCCGGAGCGCGGCAAAGCAAAGGTTTGGGGTGCTGGGGGCTTTTTGGCCACCGCTGGCCGCGGCTTGCAGGCTGGCACGGTGATTCAGAGCCTGCTGCAGGTTCAGAGCCAAGTCCCTCTGTCGCTTGTGCTGGCTTCCCACCCGCTTTTGGATGGCTTCTGGTGGGACGTGAGGCTTGTGGGGCTGCCTCTATTGGAGCGAAGCAGCTCCTCCCGGGAGCGCCGGCTTCCCTGGGGAGGGGAGGAGAGAGCAAAAGGACATAAAATATTGAAAGGGAAAAAGGAAATCGAAGCCTGACAGGCACGGAACAACATACGAAGGCAGAGCTCGGGGAATCGCCGAGGGAGCGGCGCTGTCCCAGCCCTGATGAGCGGAAAGGAGGCCGCGTGTCACTCTGTGTGTGCTCAGGAATAATCAGCCCGGCGGCTGCACGCCGGGCGCTCGCTGGGGAGAGGCTTTCCCGAGCTGGGGTCCCCGTGCAGCACTGCTGCTGCCCTGAGTTCCTCCGAGTTTCGGTGTGACAGCAGGAGGCGAGGAGGTGCAGGAGCAGCTGGGGAGGGGGCTTTGGCAGCAACCCCTCGGGAAGGGGCGATACCTGCTGCCTCGGCGTGGGTTGGTGAGTCCAAAACACAGAGTAAGAGGGGCTGTGGTGCTGGGGCGTGTCCAGGGTGTGTTCCAACAGTGTCCTTTTCTGTGTTTGCTGAGCCGCTGGGGGAGATGCCAGAAGGAAAGAGGGAAGAAGCAGGACGGGAGCGGGGTGGCAGCCTTTGGGGGTGCTCACGGCTCTCCCCGCTTCCTGCTGAGTCCCTTGTTCTGCGGAGAGGGGACAGGGCCAGGAGCAGAGCCCAACCCCAAGCAGCTGGGACCCCCGGGACAGGTGGGGAGAGCTGCTGGTACAGCCTCTATATGCACCCCGGGAGCATTTCTGCACCTCCATTTACCCTGTTGGCACGGGGTGATGCCCTCTGGGCTGTCAGCCCCTGCTACAGCCTCTCCTGGGACAGGGGTGGCTCTGAGCACCACAGAGCCACCGAAACCTTCCAGATGGAAATTAAACCTCGCTGTGGAAAAGCACCTGGGACCAAGCCATCTCCTGGCAGTAGCAGGGAGGATGCTCTCTGCGTGCCCACGTGGGTCCTGGCAGGCCCCTTGGGACCACGCGAGCTGCTTTCGGCGTACAAATGGCTCTGTGGGGTCTGTCTCTGATTTGGGATTGGGTATGGGATGGGGTCGTCCGGGCATGCGTCCCGGTCCCGTTTCCACCCGGCTGCGTACAATGGGATTATGTAAATGTCCCCACGCCGTGGGGGGCAGCAGCAGGCAAGTAGAAATAAGTAAATACATATGTAAATACTACAGCTCTGCTGGTAAAAGGTGACCTCCGTGCTGCAACCGCGCCGTGCTGGGGTCTGGGTGCCCTCTGCAGCCCCCCCTTCTCCTTGGGAGGTCATCCCCCTGGGCTCCTGCGCGAGGGATAACGGGGGGAGGTTCGGGCAGGGGGGAGCAGGAGGTGCCGGATCTTTGTGGTCCTGGGGAGGATTGGAAAGGCAGCGGGACAGCCCCAAAATCTCCAAAATCTGCGCACAGACCTCCGGCAGCTGCCCGTTCGCTCCTCTCCGTCCTTCTTTTTGAAGCCTTGCGTAATAACGCACCGGGCGAGACACGTGGGAGAGCTCGGCCCAGCCGATGCCTGGAGCTGGAGGAGCGACAGCAACGCGGAGCCGCAGAAAAGCAATCTGCCGTGGGGGAGGAGTGGGAGGTACGTCAAAATAAGAGGAAACAAACGAAAGGGGGGTAATTGGAGGAGCAGAGACAAAGAGCCCGGTGCTGAGCGGCGTGGACGCGATGCCAAGCGGCGCGGAAAGCTCCCGGCTCGGGATTCGGCAGCGGGCGGGGGCCCCGTGCACGCGGTGAGGAAGCGACTCGGGGAGCTCGAAATGTTGCGGGTGCTGCTGGAAAGAGGCTTTGAAAGGGAGCGGGGTTTGGCTCCGGAAGAGCTCCAAGGCGGCTGAGCCACGTGGAAGTGTGCGACACCCGCTCTCCTCCTTCTTCTTTGTGCTTTTTTAGGGCTGGTGCGAGCACAGGGAGCGGCAGGGCTCGGCCAGGCTGCGTGTCGCTTCGGGGCTGGTGCCATACCTTGAGGCCTGGGAGCAGCCGAGGAGGAGGAGGAGGGCAGGGGGAGGAAGGCTCAGCCATGCGGGCACAGCCCATGTGAGGAGGGCGAGGGTGCGGTGCTACCTGCTAGATGCTGAGGTGTTGGGTTTGGGGACGAGATTTTTGTGTGGCAGGGGGTCACGGGGACCTGAAGGACTCCGCCGCTGTCCCTACAAGAGGCTCCAGGCTGACCCCCGGCACGGATTTCCCCTTCCCACAGCAACAAAGCCACCCAGAGTGTTGCCACCCTCTCCATGACCCCACGAAGGATGCGCTTCCCCAGAGCTGCTCTGTGCTCCGGTGCCAGCCCTGCCCAAATTCACGGCTGTTGTAGTGCCGTGAGCCTCCTGTGGCCCCGTGGGGACGGTGGTGTGATTAATCTCTGCTCCTAAAACTGCCTCAGCGTTAAAGCACTGATGTGGGGCACGTGCTCCGAGCGGCGCTGGGCTCAGCCCAGCAGCCTCCAGCCTCGTGCAGCGTTTTTGTGGCTTCGGCGGTAGCTTAACCCCTGCCTGTGCTGCTACACACCAGGTACCTCCACACCAGCACATCCGTGCTCGCTTCCTTCCTTTCCCTGCCTCCTGGGCTGCCCTGTGTGGCTCTGAGGACGAGGGCAGCGTGCTGGGACCCTGCTGCCCCTTGGGATCCCCTAATTCATCCCAGGCATGACAGGAGGATGGATCCCACATCCTCTCTGCCCTCCCAGAGCAGCTTTCCGGGCACCCGTGGGGCTGGAAGAGCTGCACATCCCTACAGAACTGGCGCTAACACAGGTGCAGCAGCGAGCACATTGCCATCCTTGCTCCTGGGGCTGCTTCCTTACGGGCAAAAATCACCCTCCTGCCTAAAACCCGAACCTAAAACCTGAGCTGCTCCCACCTGGGCCTGTTGCGACGGTGAAGGTGCAGGAGGAGCCCGGTTAATTATCCGTGCTGCGCCGCTCCGTCTGCTCTAATCAGCACATCGAAAACCACGTCAGTGACCCAGAAAGCCCGTGGCTTTGTGATTAAATCCCTAACCCGGCCCTAATCCCGGGCAGACGAGGAGGCTGCGGCGAGGGGTCTGTGTTGCTGTGGATGCTGATGAACAAGTCACTGGGGGGGCTGCTCGAGTGGCGACCCTCCGGCTGGGCTTGGCGCTGTGACCCGATTCCCCGGGGTCGCTGAGGCCTCCCGCCCTCTTATTTCACCCTCAGACCTTGCACGTGGCCGTGGGACTTGGTATAAATTCTGAGTCTGGGGCTTTCAGGCGGTGCTCTTGGAGCTGCTGCTCCCGCAGGTGGCTCCGCAGCTTTGTCCTCACCACGGCGTGGGGCTTCGCGCCTCTCCTCCTCCTCCTCCTCCTCCTCCTCCTCGCTGTGTCCATCTGACCTCTGAGAGGTTTCGGTCTCCATCCCAGGACTCCTTGGACACTGGGATGAGAAGCTGGGGGCCGTGCCTCTCCCCAGCACCCCCGCACGCCTCTTGCAGCTCTGCCCTCCTGTTTTTTTCAGCTCTGCAATAACTCCTCTCCTGCAGCTTCAGAGAAGGAGAGCTCTGAGTGTTTCTGCCCAGGCAGCTGGTGGGTGACAGGGGCTGATTTCTGCCGTCTGAGCACCTCAGAGACCGGCCTTACCCCGTCAGAAATGCCCCACGTTGCTGCAGGACCACCCAGCCAGACAGATCTGCAGTGCTGGAGACGAGTGCGACAAGGGAGGGAAGCTGCTGCTGGGCAAGCTGCTGGCACCCAGGGCTGCTCCTCGCGGCCTCGTGCAACAGAGTGCCCGGCCGAGCACCCTGTGGAGCCCGGTATGGGCACACACACGTGGCATGGGGCCGAAACCAAGGGATGAAATGAAGTGGCTGGGGCTGGAGCTGCCCGTGGGCAGTGGCAGCTGCTCGCTGCCTCCGTGGCTGCTCACCAGGTGATGGGGACCGGCGTCCTTCCAGTCTGGAGTTCTCTCTGTCGGAGAAAAGCAGCAGCCAGCAACAGGCAGGAGCCTGTTAGATCTGTCTGTGTGCACCCTCTTTGCAGGACAGAGCTGTCGAAGCATGCTGAGGCTGGGGTCAGATCCCTGTGTGTGCTGAGGGTTGGCACAGGTACCCCCTTCCCTCCCTGCTGAAGCAGCAGCGTGACAACTCACCAGCCTGGCTCTGTTTAACCATGAAGGCATTTGGGGCTGCTTGGAGGGCAGGGCAAGCCCAGGGGATGAGGTCTGGGATGAGATCTGGCCTTCCTGGGCCCTTTGGCTGAGGCTGGACAGAGCTGGGGAGCAGGAACCTGCTCTGGGGGCCGGGTCCCCACTCTGGATTTGGTGGTGCGGGTACCAGAGAGGAAGGAAGCGACCGCAGCGTGCAGCTGGAGGGATCTGGCTGCTGGGCAGTGAGAGCATCTGGAAGGAAAGCCGAGGACGTGAGCATTCCCAAAGGAGAGCAGCAAAGCCCTGTAAAGGAGCCCTTCGTGGCAGCCTGGCTCTGTGGGGTCTCAGCTCCCCATACACCTTCCTGCCCGACACCGCGTGGCCCTGGCACGGCCGACGGGGCTGCGGTGCTGCCTGGCTCGGTTCGGGGCCAAAGCATTGCGCAAATGCCTTCGTTGTTTTTCTGCCAGAGAGCAGCGCTTTGGAAAGCAAACCACAGGGCTCCTGTCCCGCCGAGGACGCGGCGGTGATGGGCTCAGCAGCCTGCGTGCCCGAGGGATCGCAGGAGCCTCCGTTAACGCAGCTGCACCCAGGGATTTGCCACCGGCTCCACGCTAATCCTCTTGGTGGTGAGGGCTGGATTACACGGCCGGGGCTGCAGACAGGAGCCAGCCGTGGAGCCAGGGCCGGCCCCTGCTGCTTGGACCTGGGCTGAGGTTGGTTTGAGGGGCTTCAGAGGGGGCTTAGCGGAGGGGGTACGGGGTGAATGCTGCTGTTAACCTGAAGAGCAGCTCTTCCGCTTTATGGGGCCAAATCAGCAGTCCTTGCGCCTGCCAGTCGAGAGCCTCGGTTGCCTTGAACTTCATCCGAGCTGCTGTGGGATGCGGGTGCTGGCAGGGACCTGCTGGGGGTCCTCCTGCAGGACCAGAAGCGTTTTGGGGGCACATTGGGTGAGCACTGGGTTCTGGCGGAGACTCCGCCGTTGGCGCGGTGCTGTGCGTGCTGCAGGGCTGGACCAGCTCTGGCTGCTCTCATATCTCTCCACCGTGTCTGGTTGCCATCCGGCTGCTTATGTGAGCCGGTTTGGGATCCAGGCCGGCTCTGTCCTTGCTTTTTTTCCCTTTTGCTTTGTGCTCAGTGTTTGGGGGAGAGGGAGGGAAGACAAATTAACCCTCTGCCTGTGCTAATGCTGTGCACATCTCCCTGCTCGCAATGCCAAGTGCTGAATTTTATGCTGCGCCCCACGACTGGGGCGCTGACGTGATGGTAATGTGTTCTGAGCTAAAAAGAGGATGAGAAATGGCCCTTCCCCTGGGATATTTTCTGGTAAGCAGCAGCAGCGCAGCTGTGTCCCTGGGTTTTGATGAGCCCAGGAAGGAAGGGAGCACTTATCTACGCAGCACCAGAAGCGTGCAGAGCAGCAAGATGCTCTTTCCTGCGATGAATGAAGCAGCAGCCCTCGCTGCACAAAGCACCTTTGAAAGGGAGATGATTGAGTGCAGCTGGCAGTTCCCTTCTCCCACGTCACGCCCGGGTGATGGAGCGATGCGTGTCCCGAGCGATGCTTTGTCTCCGTGCTCTGTGTCTCTCCTGCTGACCCGCTGAGGTCCCAGGTGCCTGTGGGTGTGTGGCACTGGCACCCCAGCAGGAGGCGGGTGACCTCGGGTGGTGGCTTCCAGCTACATAAATCCTCTGTGGGACGTTAACGATGCTCCTGTTGGGCTGCAACAAGCTGTGAAATCTGGTGTGCATGCTGTGACAAGCGCGTGAGCTGTGCTGGAGCATCCTAACTGTGGCGGCATTCGCCCCCTGCTCCCTGGGGGGGTCTCGATGGCATCCTGCCTCCCTCCGCAGGGATCTGCAGGAGCCTGGAGGGCGCTTTTCCAGCGTGCCTTTATGGGGATTTGCAGCCCAGCACTGAGTTAGGATGGAGTGCCAAACCTCGTGCTAGCTGCGGAGGGAAGAGCCCGCTGCCCCTTGTGTGGCACTGGGAAGGGGCAGTCCTCCTCGCCCAGCCTTCAGCAGGGCTGCTTCCTCCCTGGTTATTTTCAGACACGCTCGTGGAGTGCAGAGGGTGCTGGCTCCATGCTGTGAGGATGCCAAGAAGCGATCGGGTCTCGGGGCTGCGGGGTTGGAGGCTGGGGCTGGGGCTTCGTGCCAAGCTCGCAGCGAGGGTGGGGGCACGGTGCGGCCCATCCCACGCCCCCCTTTGCCCCTCTGTAACCTGGAGGATTAAAACCAGGCTCCCAGCAGTGTGGTGCTGCGTGGGATGGGAACAGCAGCCCCTCTGCTGGCCTCTCCCTGCCTTGCTGGAGATTTGGGCATCAGCGTGCTGAAACGCAGCCGCTGTGTCAGGGCATATGGGGCACAACGTGCTCGGCCCCGGGCGAGCTCTGCAGATGGCTGCGATAGCCACAGGACGCCTGCGCCCTCTGCTAAAGCACATCTTGTGCCTCTGCCCTGTTGGGGAATTGCTTCTGGTTTGCTTTCATCCTGTGAACTCTTCCTGCACTCTCCCATGCGGTGCCTTCACCTGAGGGCCTCTCGCCCGCTGACCTCTATGGGAAGGGCTGCTCTCCCCACACCGTGTGGATTTGCAGCTCTGTCTCGCTCACAATCCAGCTCAGGTTCAGCCCTAGCTAAATTTAGCCGCCGCTCCGTCAGGGTTTTTATAAGCTGGATTTCGCCGCGTTGCTCCCGAGAAAGCCCCGCTGGCTGCGATTGTCTGCACCTTTGGAGCGCTGAGGGATTAACGAAATGAATGGGCCATGACCCGGGATGCTGGCACCTCGGGTTCGTGTCCCCTGCGCTCACCCTGACCCGTGCCAGGACTGCTCTGAGGCGGCAGCTCGCTGCCCTGCACTGTCACCACAGGGAGATCAGTGACCGGGGCCACCCCTCTGCTCCCTGGCCACCTCCTCGCATGGTGACAGCCCCATGAAGTCACCCCTGGGGGAGAGGGGACAGCCACCAGCAGGCGTGGAAGCGGCAATGTGATGCCCGTGAGTGGTGAAGCGCATGGTGCCGGCGCTGCCATCACCCATTTGAGGTAGGATAAGGACAGGGCAGGTAAGGACAGGGCACTGCTGGTGCGGATGGGGCTGTGGGATGGCTCCGTGGGGCAGACAGGTGCCACCAGGGCAGTATCTCCCTGCCTTGGTGTCCTGCGAGCAGGGCACGTCGAGCTGCACCCGCGGCTGCTTCGTGGTGCCCCCTGCTCATGGCTCTTTGTCCTGGGGAGAGGCAGAGCTGCTCCGGGCTCCAGCTGGCACTGCTGCCTTAACACAACACCTGCACGTCCCCGCAGCAGCTGGCTTGTCGCCACCAAAGGTTTGGACAGCCTAAATGGTGACAAACGACCCCTGAAAGTGCTGATTTAGGGACTAGAGAGAGGCAGGAGGAGCCTGGGGAGATCTGCCCGGACTCTGCACCCATCAGTGGCTCAGGGGTGCGGCTGCCGGAGCAGCTTGGGCTCCGGGTGCCTTTTGGCACCTCTCTAAGGTGTAAAAGCAAAGGAATAACTTCAGTTTGCCTGGCTGCTGCTTGCAGCTGGGGGTGTGGGCATTGGGTCGCAGCGGGATCATGCCTGGAGATCTCCTGGCGCATCGTTTTAAAGGGCTCAGCCCCTGAGCGGGGCCAGCTGGCACCTCCCTACCCGCTGCCCATGATCTGGGACCTTCCGAGCAGGTAATGAGCTTTCTGGGCTGGCAAGGTCGCGGCCGCTATCTCATTACTTGCCCTTCTGCTTTCATCCTCTTACTGCAAGGCATCAGCGTAATAAAAGAGCCGAGCCTGCCAGCTCGGGGCACGGTTTGCTTTGCACTGGTGCTGACGAGGTTTGGGAAGGTGCAGGGAGGGGAGCAGAGGGATTTTCTTGGAGGCTTCAGACATGGGGATGAGGAAACCCGGAGCGGTCCCATCTGGCTGGGGGACGTGGGGTGGGTGCAGGGGACCCGCACAGGGGAACATTTATGGAGCTCATGTGCGTGTGGGTCTGTGTGGCTGTGCCCGAGGCTTTATAAATCCCCCCCAGTTGGTTTGATGCTGGCTGTTGGGATGTTGGCACACATGTCCATCACCTGCGTCTTCCTACGTAGCTGTGGGACGTTTATTCCCTCTGCTTTGGGCTGCTTCACCTGGAGCACAAAAGCTGCTGCTCCGTGCTGCATCGTTTCCGATGCTGTCAAACTTCTCTCCCTGGATGAGACTCAAATCCTGCCCCCATCCGCAGGTTTGCTGGAAACCTGCAGAGTCAGAGCTTTTCTTGGGCAGATCCTGGGAAAACCTGGGGCCGCGTTACGGGAGCTGAAGCCCTGCTGTTGCTTGGAGGTAACTCGGCGTTCAGGTGCCATCTGCCAGCCCGAAAGAGCTGAATAAGTAACCTGTGAAATCCGAGTGGATGCAAAGGTTGTAAATAACCGAGGCTTGTAGATGGTTGAAAGGCAGACCCTCAAAATTCCCCGCTTTGTCATTGAATTGTTTGGAGCTCCTGCACGGTGCTGAGCACGTGGTGGGGCCAGCGGGGCTTTTGGCCTTGGGCAGGGGCTGTGGCTCCCTGCGTGAGCGTCCCCTGCTCTGTGGTTGTCACCCATCGCCCTGCCTGGCTTCTCCGTGCCTGCAGGAGCAGGGTCGGAGGCGGCTGCTTGGGGTCTGGGGGCATCCCTGTCTGTGTGAACCCAGCCGGGCTCCCAAGGACCCCGTCTGCATTGCCTCCATCTCTGAGGAGGTTCGGGTTTGGGTTCGGACGGTCAGGGCCGGACTGTTTGCAACCCCAAGGACGCGGGGATGACGTTTCTCCCGTGACAAGCTCCCAGCTGACGTCTCCCTTCCTTCCCTCCAGGCTTGCCGCGATTTCCTGGACTTAGCAGAGACTCACAGCCGAAAATGGCAGCGGGCGCTGCAGTATGAGCGGGAGCAGAGGATCCGGCTGGAGGAGACCATCGAGCAGCTAGCCAAGCAGCACAACAGCTTGGAGAGAGCCTGCCGCGGGGCCCCGGGCAGCGCGGGCAGCACCGGCACCGCCAAGGGTGAGCCAGGACGGGGCAGAGCCACAGTGTTGGGAAGGGGAGGATGCGTGCCCGTTGTGTTTGCTTTTACAGAGCCCGTCGCCCCGTAGTTGCCCCTAATTGTCCCGTGGCTCCTTGCTTGGGGACTTGGATCTTCCCAAACCTCAGGATGTGGTTGCAGGAGTGCACTGTGCCCCCAGAGCTTGGCTTGCTTCTGCTATCTCAGGCTGGCTTGGCAGCCTCCTCCCTTACCCTTGGGAGCATCTCAGGCTGTTGCAGGGTGGTCCCCAGGGCCACCGTGGTCACAACTGTGGGGTGGCGCTGTCCCAGCCGGGACTCTACTGTTGGCAAAAGTTATTTACTGGGCAATAAAATCTAACAGCTTTGGCTAGTAGTGCCAAATCTCCTTCCCTGCAGGAGACGTTAGTTACAGCCTGGTAGCCAAGAGCTGCAAGCAGAGCCGAGTCTTATTTTAAAAGGATTTATGGCCCCGAGGGAGAAGCGAGCTGCTGCTGGAGGGGTGAAGGTGGTGCCGGGGAGTCTGTCTGAACAACACCTGAAACATTTGGCTTTTTTTTTTTCTGTTTTAACCCAAACCGGATTTCCTGGCAGATGCTGGAGCAGGAGCTGGCTGGGTGGCCTGGTGACACTTTGGAGGTGGCTCTGAGTGTGGCAGGGGAGCCTTGCGTGCCTCAGCTGGGGGCAGGATGCAAGCTGGGGGGCACGTTCTTGGTTTTAGGAGCTGGAAACCAGCACGACAACCTCTCCTTGTGGAGGAGAATGGAGAGGAGGGGTCCGTGCAAGGAAGGCTGGTGTGAGATAAGCTGTGAAGGAAGCCTGTGTTGGAGGGGACACAGCAGGAGGAGGACACTGGGGACAGCAGTGACACTTGTGTTCGATGGGTTCCAAAGGGGACTGGCAGCAACTGAGCATCTCGAATCCTTTGTGCCCACAGGGAGTGTGCAGTCCTCAAAAGGAGAGGCCAGTGACGAAGATGAAGAGACGGAGTATTTTGATGCCATGGAGGATGCACCAGCTTTTATCACTGTAACCGCAGACCCCAAGCACCACAGGTACGAGCCCCTGCCCCAGAGCATGGCAAAGCCCCCTGAGCATGTGGCAAGAGTTTGCCTGGTGTTGTGCTTAGGCTTTAGAGCAGCCTCCCCTCCTGAGGGGGCGTGACCCACGTACGCACATCTCTCAACCCCATCTGATGCCCACACTCGGCCTCTATCACCCCGTTGCCTTCCTGACAGCACCCTGGGTGGTGGAGGGAGATGCCCCTGCTGGTGGTGGCTGAGCAGCACTGCCCTGGCTCCTCTTTCCTCTTCTCTGCCCTTTCTCACCTTCAACATTTGGCCTTTTTTTTCCCTGCAGGCGTTCGGGCAGTAACCTGAGCGGGGCCAGCGAGGGGCACCCCGAGGACTGGAACCTGGAGGACAGCGTGAGTTGGCTGCGCAGGGTGGGAGATGAAATATTAAATGCAGGGAGAGGAGGAGTGAGCGTGGCTTAGACCTGTGCATCCGTTGCTTCTGCAGGTCTTTGAAAGCTCAAATCAAAGCAGCTACAATGAGTCTTGCAAAGATCTCCTGCCGAAGAAAAGGAGGCGGACCCGCATCCCCGACAAACCCAACTACAGCCTTAACCTCTGGAGCATCATGAAGAACTGCATCGGCAAGGAGCTGTCCAAGATCCCCATGCCCGTAAGTGAGCCCCAAGAGCTTGCTGCCACGACGCAGGTGCCAAGCTTTAGGTTTGGTTTGCTGCAGAGAATTTAAATTATTGCTCCAGGTGGTGCTGCAGGGGTTGTGGCAGCACAGCAGCCTCCGCGCAGGCTGGAGAGCATGTCACCAACTGGCACACCCGTCCTGGCTGCAGTTTGGTTGCTCTTGAAATTGTCCACTGCTATGGGGAGCCAGCACAGCCAGAAAGCACAAGCAGCCAGGCAGGAGGAGTCTGTCCTCAGCAGCATGGAGCTGTGCTGCTAATTGCTTTGCGGTAAATAGCTCCGACGTCATGGCTGTTGCATTAGGGTCTGTTTGAACCTGGTTGGGGCTGATCCCTTCTCAAGCTGGAGCAGAGAGACATTGCCTGAATGTCCTCTGCAAATCCAACCAGTGCAGAGGCAAGGAGAGAACCGGGGCATCTTGAATCCCTGTGTGCTCAAGCATTTCACCCAGGGACTAGGAGGAGAGACCTTGCTGCTGATCACACTTTCCCCTGTGTGAATCTGGGGACGTGATGCTGGGTGAGCAGCCCCACTTACCCTTCTGTGTTCTGTACCAGCAGCGTGTTTCATCCAGGGACTCAAAGTATCTTTATTTTCCTTGCAAAGAGCTCCCTTGCAGTGAAGGAGGTGGAACCTGTACAGAACAGCCCTGGACAGGCTGCTGCTTTGCCAGCAGGTCTCAGCCAGCCCCGTAAGTGGTATGGGTGCCACCGCAAGTACTCTGCTTCCCCAAACCCCATGAAATCCTGGCAAGCTTGGGAGAATACATCTTATTTCTCAGAACAGCACCTGACGCGCTCGGAGAAAAAGACGGGTTCGTCTCTTCCTTGGGCCATGTCCAGCTGAGATCTGCAGCCCGGTGCTGTCCGTTAGCATTTCTGCCAAAACATCAGTATCAGATAGAGGCGTGATGGGCACAGAAATAAGTTCGGGACGTGGAATACCAGCAGCTGCGGCGCCGACAGAGAGGAGATAGTTACCTCCCCTCCCCATCGAACCGTTCCGGGAGCTGCTGAGCAGAGCCAAAGCCTGCTGGAGGGCTGCAGCTCCTCCATCCCTTTCTGGGGCAGGGGGGTGGGTTTCCCAGCAAGTGTTCAACAGAGCCACGAGTGGTAAGGGAACGGCTCAGCCCGGCGTCAGCTCGCTGTTAGCCCCTCTCTCTGCATCCCTGCCCTCTGCCGTGGGGAAGCAGCGACAGGAGGGGGCTCGCAGGCTGATGGGAAGATGAGGAGGGAGCAGAGCAGTCAGCTGGGGAAAGGCTGTTTGGAAAGCTGGCCAGTTCCAGTATAAACCAGTACAAACCACTGGTGAGCCTGCTGTGCTGCGCTCTGTGGCGTGGGGTGGCTGCAGCAGGAGCTTCTCCTTCCGTGTACTTCAACCAATTCTTGGCCTTTTGGGAGCTTTTCTGAGACCCCCTCTCCCTCCCTGGGGACGTGGTGGATTGGAAAATCTCCCCCTGCAAACTCCACGTTCGTTCCTTTGTTTTTCCTGCGAGTGAACAAATCTGCAGCAGTGAAACGGAACAAAGCAGCTGTAGGGATTTTGTGTTTGGAGGGGGTTAATCTTCATTCCTCCCTCAGAAGGTTTGGCTTCGTGGCTCCTTGAGCGGTGCCGATGGGAGGTCACAGCTGCTGGCTTTATCCTCAAGCTGCCTGCTCCAGCGGTGGCTCTCAGAGTTACCCCCAGCTGGCAGCGATTCGCTTCTCTGTGGATGTGCTGCTGCCCTTTCTGGGTGACTCTGTCTTTCTCGGATGCTCTAAGATCCCACAGAATCACAGAATCACAGAATTTTCTAGGTTGGAAGAGACCTCAAGATCATCGAGTCCAACCTCTGACCTAAAACTAACAGTCCCCACTAAACCATATCCCTGAGCTCTACATCTAAACGTCTTTTGAAGACTTCCAGGGATGGTGACTCCACCACCTCCCTGGGCAGCCCGTTCCAATGCCTCACAACCCTTTCAGTAAAGAAATTCTTCCTAACATCTAACCTAAAACTCCCCTGGCGTAACTTTAGCCCATTCCCCCTCGTCCTGACACCAGGCACATGGGAGAACAGGCCAACCCCCACCTTGCTACAGCCTCCTTTAATGTACTTATACAGAGCAATAAGGTCACCCCTGAGCCTCCTCTTCTCTAGGCTGAACAAGCCCAGCTCCTTCAGCCGCTCCTCGTAGGACTTGCTCTCCAGGCCCCTCACCAGCTTCGTCGCCCTTCTTTGGACCCGCTCAAGCACCTCGATGTCCTTCTTGTAGCGAGGGGCCCAAAACTGAACACAGTACTCGAGGTGCGGCCTCACCAGAGCCGAGTACAGGGGGACGATCACCTCCCTAGCCCTGCTGGTCACAGTGTTTCTGATACAAGCCAGGATGCCGTTGGCCTTCTTGGCCACCTGAGCACACTGCTGGCTCATATTCAGCCGACTGTCCACCATCACTCCCAGGTCCTTCTCTGCCTGGCAGCTCTCCAACCATTCCTCTCCCAGCCTGTAGTTCTGCTTGGGGTTATTGCGCCCCAGGTGCAGGACCCGGCACTTGGCCTTGTTGAACTTCATACAGTTGACCTCAGCCCATCGGTGCAGCCTATCCAGATCCTCCTGCAGAGCCTTCCTACCCTCGAGCAGATCGACACACGCACCTAGCTTGGTGTCATCTGCAAACTTACTGAGGGTGCACTCAATGCCGTCATCCAGATCATTGATGAAGATGTTAAAGAGGACCGGCCCCAGCACCGAGCCCTGGGGGACGCCACTAGTGACTGGCCTCCAACTGGACTTGGCTCCATTCACCACAACTCTTTGGGCCCGGCTGTCCAGCCAGTTTCTAACCCAACGAAGCGTGCGCCAGTCCAAGCCAAGAGCAGCCAGTTTCTTGAGGAGAATGCTGTGGGAGACGGTGTCAAAGGCCTTGCTGAAGTCAAGGTAGACCACATCCACAGCCTTTCCCTCGTCCACCCAGCGCGTCACTTTGTCGTAGAAGGAGATCAGGTTCGTCAAGCAGGACCTGCCTTCCATAAACCCATGCTGGCTGGGCCTGATCGCCTGCTTGCCCTTCAAGTGCCGCATGATGACTCCCAAGAGGATCTGCTCCATGAGCTTCCCTGGTACTGAGGTCAAACTGACCGGCCTGTAGTTCCCCGGGTCTGCCCTCCGGCCCTTCTTGTAGATGGGCGTCACATTTGCTAGCCGCCAGTCAGCTGGGACCTCCCCCGATAGCCAGGACTGCTGATAAATGATGGATAGGGGCTTGGCCAGCTCATCTGCCAGTTCTCTCAGTACCCTTGGGTGGATCCCATCCGGCCCCATCGATTTGTGGACATCCAAGTGCCGTAGCAGGTCACCAACCAGTTCTTCGTGGATGGTGAGGGCCACATCCTGCTCCCCGTCCCCTTCCACCAGTTCTGGGTACTGGGTATCCAGAGAGCAACCGGTTTTGCCGCTAAAGACTGAGGCAAAGAAGGCATTGAGCACCTCCGCCTTTTCCTCATCTCTTGTAACTAAGCTTCCCCCCGCATCCAGTAAAGGATGGAGATTCTCCCTAGTCCTCCTTTTTGTGTTGATGTATTTATAAAAGCGTTTTTTATTATCTTTAACAGCAGTAGCCAGATTGAGCTCCAGACGAGTTTTGGCCTTCCTAATCTTGTCCCTGCACAGCCTCGCTACATCCTTATAGTCCTCCTTAGTGGCCTGCCCAATTTTCCAAAGATTATAAACCCTCTTTTTTCTCCTAAGCTCAAGCCACAATTCTCTGTTGAGCCAGGCTGGTCTTCTTCCCCGCTGGCTCATCTTTGGGCGCATGGGAATAGACCGCTCCTGCGCCATTAGGATTTGCCTCTTAAAGAGCGCCCAGCCTTCCTGGACCCCTCTGCCCTTCAGAACCGCCTCCCATGGGACTCCACCAACTAGTGTCCTGAGCAGCCCAAAGTCAGCCCTCCGAAAGTCCAATACAGTGGTTTTACTGGTTCCCTTCCTGGCCCCGCCAAGGATAGTGAACTCCACCATTTCGTGGTCACTCTGCCCAAGACTGTTCCCGACAATCACATCCTCCACCAGTCCTTCTCTGTTTGTGAAGAGAAGGTCTAGCAGGGCACCACCCCTGGTAGGTTCACTAATCAGCTGCGTCAGGAAGCTATCTTCCACTTTCTCCAGAAACCTCCTAGACTGCTTCCTCTGGGCTGTGTTGTGCTTCCAGGATATGTCAGGGAAGTTGAAGTCCCCCACGAGTACAAGCGCTGACGATTTCGCAACTTCTGTCAGCTGCCTGTAGAACTCCTCATCCGTCTCCTCATCCTGGTTCGGCGGTCTATAGCAGACCCCGACCAGGACACTAGCCTTGTTGTCCCTGCCGATCCTAACCCAAAGGGACTCGATCTTGTCATTCCTAGCCTCGAGTTCTACAACATCGAAAGACTCTCTAATATAGAGAGCCACACCGCCACCCCTTCTGTGCTGCCTGTCCCTTCTGAAGAGCCTATAGCCAGGCATCGCAGCACTCCAGTCATGAGACTGGTCCCACCACGTTTCCGTGATGGCAACCAAGTCGTAGCCTGCCCGCTGCACGATGGCTTCCAGCTCCTCCTGTTTATTACCCATGCTGCGTGCATTGGTGTAGATGCACTTCAGCTGGGCCTTTACCTTATCCTCCGGCCTTGCCATTGTTCCCCCTGGCACAGCCCCAACAGTCCTTGTTTCAGCCCCATCCCCCTTCTTACCTAGTTTAAAGCCCTATCTATCAGCCCTGCCAACTCCTGACCCAAGATCCTTACCCCTCTCCGAGAGAGGCCCATCCCATCCGGTGCCATCAGGCCCGGTGTAGCATAGACCTTCCCGTGATCAAAAAACCCAAAGTTGTGCCGGTCACACCAGTCACGAAGCCACGAGTTTATGCGAACAGCGCACCTTTCAGCTTCCATCCCCCCTATCGGAAGGACAGAGGCAAACACAACCTGTGCGCCTGAACCTCTAAGTTGTCGCCCCAAATCCCTAAAGTCTCTTTTGATCGCCTTCGGGCTTCTCTTTGCTACTTCATCGCTACCAGCCTGAAAGACCAATAGCGGGTAGTAGTCAGTGGGCCGTACCAGGCGCTTGACCTTCTTGGCAATGTCCCTGACCCTGGCCCCAGGGAGGCAGCAGACCTCCCTACGGGTAGGGTCAGGCCGACAAATAGGGCCCTCTGTTCCCCTAAGGACAGAGTCACCCACAACAATCACCTTTCTTTCGTTCTTGGTGGAGGCAGTCCTGATGCGTGGAGTTGACCTCCTCACCCTAGGAATCCTCCTGGGAACACTTTCTACCTCTTCCTCAGTTGCTGTTGATCTCTCATTCTCCAGGGCCTCAAACCTGTTTTGTAAGGGCACCTGGGAAGGTGGGGTCGGAAGAGGAGGGCATCGCCTGCGATGTCGAGCAGGGACCTGTCTCCATTCCTCCTCAACTCCCAGGTCCCCTCCCTCTGCCCGACGGCGACTGGGCAGGGTGTCCACCCCCATTTGGGGTGTCTCACCCCGGTACCTCTCCTTGAGGCCCTGCAGGGAGTTGCTCCAGAAGTCTATCTCCCGCTCACACTCCCTGATGGCCCTCAGCCTCTCCACCTCCTCCTTGAGCTCCGCCACCATGCGGATCAGGTCATCCACTTGCTCACACCTAACACACGCAGCGTCTCTGCCTCCTGCCGATGGCAGGAACAGGCTCTGACACTCCCTGCATCCCGTGACCTGAACCGCTGCATTCTTTAGCGGGTACTCGGTCTGGGTGTGTACCGACCTCCTGCAGAGCGCTCCGTGCCTGGTGGAGACCATTATCGCCTAGCTAACGACCCCTTGTTTACAGGCTAAATCCCCGAGTGGAATGATCTGAGGTTTGTTGTCTTTAACACAGAATGTGTAACTGGGCTTATAGAAGTGGTTCTCCAATCCTTCAACCATCTGCTCTTTCTAAAATATGTTTTTTGATCTGAAATGAAAGCGAAAAGTGAATTTTGTATGGTTTCGAGGCAGAACACTTTCCACTCATGCAACAGAAAATATCTCACTTTCTTGCTGTTCTTTTTTTTTTCCTTCGTGATTCTAATTCTTTTCAGAACAAATAAATTGCTAAAACCAACTGCTTTTTTTTTTTACCTCTTTTTTTTCCCCAAAGACATTTGCAGTGAGAATCCTGCCCAACCTGGCGAAATACTGCACGCTTCTCCAGTTGACAAAGCGATGATTTGGGGCTGGAAATAAATGCACTGGGGGCTCTCCTGGGACAGAGCTGCCTCTCTGCCCTTTGCCCTGTGGTGCATCATGGCTGTCACTGCCTGCAGCTCATAAAAGCACTGTGGGTGCTGATGTGGGGCTGTAATCCCAGGAGCAGGGATACCCCAGGAGCAGGGATGCCCCTAAATCAGGTTTTTGAGGCTCTCCCAGTCACAGAGCTGCAGCCCAGAGGTGATGGAGGTGGCTGAAGGATGCCCAGGGATGCTCACCTCTACCCCTGTGCCACCTCTTGCTCCTGGCCTGATAGATGCTGGCCAGGAGGGAGCTGGGCACTGCTGAGGCTCATTTTGGGAGACATCGGTGCCCGATTTGGAGCATGCGTGAGCTGGGATGGTGTCTGGTTAGCCTGTGGGGCTGCCAGCTCCCTGCTGGGCTGTTCCTAGCTCAGCCCAGCTGGGCTCTTCAAAGCCTTCAGGCTCTCGTGGCATGGTTCAGGGAGCACATTACAACACGAGTCTCTTGCTTTATTTCACAATTGCGTGGCTCTGCAGAGGCAGCGTGCGAGCAGGGCACCCTGGCACATCCAGTCCCATGCCATGAGCCCCGTGCTGGGACAGCCAACGGCGTGGGGTGCTGTTGGGGAGCAGGACACAGTGCTGGGGTGAAAGGCAGACAGTGAAGTGCCCAGCTCAGCCCCTGTCCTCCTTTGCTGCCCTTCCTCCTTTCTCCCTGCAGGTAAACTTCAACGAGCCGCTCTCCATGCTGCAGCGGCTGACGGAGGACCTGGAGTACCACGAGCTGCTGGACAAAGCCGTCAAGTGCGAGAGCTCCACGGAGCAGATGTGTTTTGTGGCTGCGTTCTCCGTGTCTTCCTACTCGACGACGGTTCACCGCACGGCGAAGCCATTCAACCCGCTGCTGGGGGAAACCTACGAGCTCGACCGGCTGGAGGAATTTGGCTTCCGTTCCCTGTGCGAGCAGGTGAGGTGTGGGCTGCGTGCCTCTGCTCGTGTCCAGTCCAAACAGCCCCTTCCCCAAAGGAGACCCAGCAGCTCCTGGTGCTGAGCCTTCCTCCTGGCCGAGACAGGCAGCACGGTGCTCCTGGCACTGGCAGAAGCAGCAGCAAACACAGCCTGAGCATTGTGTGGCCGTCCCAGCATTGCAGAGCAGGAGTTGGGGTTGGAAAAAGGGAAGGAGAAGAGCATCTGTCACCATGGCAGGTTTCATGGCAGCCTGCTTGGGTCTGGGGTCTCTGTAACAGCTCAACACTTGAGCAGACAGGGAGAAGACACATCAGTGAAGCCTGAGGCACAGTTCCTCCCTGTTTCTGTGCATCTCATGGCTGGAAAAAGCCCCAGGATCTTGTTTCTTTCTTGTTACACTGAAAAGTTTTAGTTTCAAAGCTTGGGGGCAACCTGAGAGCCTCTGACATCCTCTTGTGCTAACCACAGAGTGCATCTGACGCGTATCGGTCAAACAGCAGGTCTTAATTAAAAACCTGGAGTGTTTAATGGGTTGAGACCTGTGAAGAAAATTGACTCTTTAATTATGTAGCATGCTTGGCTGGTGCGTCCCACCCTCCTGGGGATGGCCGGGGCCGTTTATCACCATTGCAGGCAGGACATCGTGTTGGTGGGGGCTCCAGGAGGTGGCTGTGCTGTATCGGGAGCAGAGCAACCATCACATCTTTCAGCTCTCAGAAGCATCAAACAAAGCCACAAAACCTCCATCGCTCTGCAGAGGCCAACGTAGGTCCAAGACCTGCAGCACCGTTGAGCAGAGCGTGCCCACTGAGGGCTGTGGGTCAGTGATTTTGTGGGGCTCTGCTTACAAGCCATCTCATCATCACGTCCTGTACAGTCAGTTCAGCAAGTTTGGTTTATTACCCCAATTTGGGCTGCGATGATGAAGCCTAGTGCTGCCTGTCAGATACCACCAGAGCGCCCCAACATCACTCCCGTGCTTGTCATCTCTTTTCCTGTTTCTTCACCCTCTTTCTCACCACACTTCTTTGTCCCTTTGTCTCCATCCTCATCTCCCAAATAAATAACCTCCCCTGAATTACAACCCCTGCCCCAGGATGTGCTGGCATCATGGGGTAGATGGACGGACGGACGCTGATCGCGCTGCTCTGACTGCTTCCATTCCCTTGGGAGCAGCGGGTGCTGCTCAGCCCGCCGACCTGCTGAGCAAAGCGTTGATAATCCCGTGCCTGAAATCCAGTTATCCAAATAGGATTTCCTCCCGCCGGTGACCGTGGGGTTTAATGGAGAAGTTTTGGCTCTGCTCACGGTTGTAATCCAGCTGCTCAGGGCACTCAGGCTGTGATGACACCGGTGCGTGCAGCCTCTGAATGCAGGGACGTGCACATCAGCCCCAGGGTTGGACAAAAAGGGTGGCAGGCACCTCACGGGCTCTTTCTTCTCTCTTCCAGGTGAGCCACCACCCGCCGGCGGCTGCCCACCACGTCTTCTCCAAGCGAGGGTGGACGTTATGGCAGGAAATCACGATCGCCAGCAAGTTCAGGGGCAAATACCTCTCCATCATGCCTCTGGGTAGGTGACTCGTGCCGAGGGGATCGGGGCTGGCTCCTGCGATACCCAAGAGGTCAAAGCAGCACACCAGTCCCGTGGGTTTGGGTAGGGCTCGATGAATCCCACCCTGAGCATTGTAGGAGTGCGTGTTTGTGCTCCTGGTCACGGACAATCCTGAATCTTCCAGCCATAATCCTGGAGGTGGAAACTATGCCAGCTGCAAAGGGAGAGTGCTTTGCTTGCTGATGAGGTGCTCAGGAAATATCCTGGCTTAACTCGTGCCAAGGCGGCACCCAGACTGGCCAGTGGGAGGTGGCGGTGGCCAGCAGACAGCCAATTTTGTACTCCTGCTTGCCTATAAATTGATTTCTCCTTAAATGCTGTTTAAAGGTCAACTTGCTGCCAGTTTCAGCCCTCTCCCCAGCAGCCAGAGGCCAGAAGCTGCCTCCCTGCAGGGCTGTGTTTGCCTTCCCCCCATCCTGGGGCTGGGCAGCACACCTGGGGCTGGTCCCCTCTGCATGGTCTCACGGCACACTCCCAAACAGCTTCTAAAATAAGAGCTTTTGGGATCACAAAGAGGGCAGAGGACCTGGCGGCTACCACAGCAGCTTCAGCAGGGAGGGATGGGAGCAGACCCCGAGCTGTTTTGGGGCCGATGGGTGGGCACAGGTACAGTGCTGGGGCCTCTGGTCCTGTCCCCACCCTGAGCCCGGGGCTCTGCGCTCCCACAGGCGCCATCCACCTCGAGTTCCACTCCAGTGGGAACCACTACGTCTGGAGGAAGGTCACCTCCACCGTTCACAACATCATTGTGGGCAAGCTCTGGATTGACCAGGTGGGTGCTCAGGCCGGCCTCGGAGGGCTGGGGCTGGGTTGGGTTCAGCCGTGGGGCTGCGGCGGGGAGCAGAAGCGGTGCTGCAGCTGAGGCTGCCGTGCAGCTGCACAAGGGGTGACTAACGGCTCATTTGTCTCCTTGCGAAGTCTCTCACTTGCTGTGGTTCTGTGTCTTTTATCTAGTCTGGTGAAATAGAGATTGTTAACCATAAGTCAAAAGATAAATGCCAGCTGAAATTTACCCCCTACAGCTACTTCTCCAGAGACGTCCCCCGAAAGGTACGTGGCCAGAAATCTCCCTGCTCCTTCTGGTGGCCTGGCCCTTCCCTCTGAGCTGGGCTTGGGTTTGCGGGGTCCTGGCTCGAGGGTGGGAGGGATCCCAGCACGGGGCGAGGATCTGCACTGGCACCTTTGTGGGGTGCAGCTCTATGGGGAGGGCTGGGAGGGCGGTGCTGAAATCTGTGTCTGGGAGCTGGGCAGGACTGGATGGGCTGCAGGACCAGCTGCAGGGGCTGGGGTGGGATGGGACCTGCCTGCTGGGTGCAGCTGGGTGCTGTCCTCACGTCTGAGGACACGAAGCACCACTTGAGTCACCAGGACCAGCTATTTCGCTCCTGGATTTGCCCCCTGGGCACTTTCAGAAGCCACCAGAGCCACCAACTGCACTTTTGTCTCTCCTTCTGCCAGGTGACGGGGGTGGTGAGCGACGCGGATGGTAAAGCTCACTACGTCATGTCTGGCACGTGGGATGAGAAGATGGAGTGCTCCAAGATAGTGCACAGCAGCCACGGCAGCACCAGCTCAGAGGGCAAACAGAAAACCGTCTACCAAACGCTGTCTCCAAAGGTCCTGTGGAAGAAGTACCCCCTCCCGTGAGTCCCGTCCTGCGGCGCGGCGTGCTGGGCAGCGAGGGTTTGGGCAGCCAGGTGCTGGTTTGGGCTGAGGTTTGCTTCTCCTGGCTGCTGGCTGTGGCAGGGCGAGGTGCTGGCTGCTCTGCCTCGCCACCAAGTCCCTGTCCCATGGGTGACTTCAGCTCTCTGGGGACCAGCCCTGCTGTCAGACACCGAACCAGTGTCCCTTCTTCAGGCTCTGGTCTGGCAGCTCTTGGGTTGGGTCGTTTCCTGCTTTGGCTGTGTGATACTGGAGCTCGTAGGCTTTGATTTTAGCTCCCCCACACCAAAGATTAAATAAATTTTAGAGCTCAGTGATATGGTTTAGTGGAGGACTTGTTAGTATTAGGTCAGGGGTTGGACTAGGTGATCTTGGAGGTTTCTTCCAACCTAGATTATTCCGTGATTCTGTGAACGCAATAGAGGAAGGGTCTGTGCTCCCCCAGAGGCATCCATGACATCTTCACTTAGGGGGTGGGATGCAGGGCTCCCCTTAAGCGTGCTCTACACACGGCGTTTTGGGGATCAAAATAGTAAATACAACAGCTTTGCTGGGCTGGGGTGAGACACCACCACCTGAAGGGATGGGAGCTCTGCTCGAGGCAGGCACCAACCTCCGCGGTCCTCACTGCAGGGAGAACGCCGAGAACATGTACTTCTTCTCCGACCTGGCCCTCACCCTGAACGAGCCCGAGGAGCGGGTGGCCCCCACGGACAGCCGGCTGCGCCCCGACCAGCGGCTGATGGAGAGCGGCCGCTGGGACGAGGCCAACGTGGAGAAGCAGCGGCTGGAGGAGAAGCAGCGAGCCGTGCGCCGCAGGAGGGAGGCCGAGGCCGTGGAAGCCCTGGAGGAAGGTGGGATGGGACAGGGTGCCGTGGGGAAAACGCTGCTGGGTTCGGGGAGGAAGGACCGACCCCTCATCATCTCTGTCCCCGTGCAGGGAAGGACTACGAAGGCTACATCCCGCTGTGGTTCGAGAGGAAGGTGGATCCCATGACGGGGGAGCTGATCTGCGCGTACAAAGGCGGCTACTGGGAGGCCAAGGACAAGCAGGACTGGAGCGTGTGCCCCGATATCTTCTGAACTGCTCTGCTTGCTCCGGCCTGGCAAGCCCTGGGCGCCTCTGCAGCAGGACAGACAGAGGGACAGCGAGGACATGCTGGCAGCATCCTGCCGGCAGGTGACAGTGCAAATAAACACACACACACACACACACTCATGCAGAAATCTGAAAAAAGAAAATCTAAACAGGGATTCCAAACCTATTTTTTTATGCACTAATAAATAGCATCCTTTTTTTTTTTTTTTTAAATGGTGGCTTTTTCAGCTACTGATTAGGAATATGGACACGAGAATCTGGTTTGTTTTTAGCCTAGTATATTTATTGCTATCAGGAGTTGCTGCCTCTATCTTTCAATGCCTCAGCTGTATCGGCTGAGACGTCGACTTCCAAAGATGCTCGCGTCGTGGGGATGCCGTGCATTTGTGTGAGCTCTTTCTTTGACATTTTTTTTTTTTCCTCATTTGTGCGTGGACTTTAAGGAGATTTAAAAAAAAAAATCTGCTTCTGGTTCAGGTTCCTTCAAAGTCAAACACAAACAACTCCAAATCTGCTCAGAAAACACCGGGGGCTGTGGCCGAGGCGCTTGTTGCTGGAGGCTGCTGGTGGTTCCCGCAGCGCCCGGTCATCCCAGTAATCCCAATCAGGACATTTCAGCTGGTGACCATTTTTCCTTTTTGTTTTTACTTTAATGAAGCCTTTGAGCAGATTTCCCGTGGTCTGCTGTGTTTAGTCAAGATTTGGGACTGTCTTTAACGTGATGCTTTGTGATTGGAGTGAGGTTTGGTTTGGTTTTCCCGTACCTGCATCCGAAGAGGGCTGAGACAGCGAGCTGCTGGCGGGGTGTGAGGAGGTGCTTGAGCACAGAGCGAAGAGATTTGTCGCCCAGCGAAGCTCTGGGGCTCGCAGACCAGCTCTCAGCTCCGAGTCGCTGCAGCAGGACTGAGGGGTGGCAGGAGCTCTGCTGTCAGAACGGCTCCCAGGAGGCAGCGTTTGTCCTGCTTTCCCCACCCCGTGTCTTCCCCAGTTTGCAGGTTGCAGGTCTTGGCTAGAACACCCCTCGTGCTACTGGATGGGAACAGCGGGATTCCTGCAGCTCTTCTCCTGGGAGAGCTGAGCAAGCTCTGCAGGTGATGGGTGAGGACCAGCAGTGAGCGATGCCTGGGCACTGGGCGTGCCTGGTCCCCTGGCGCAGAGCGAGGACCCAGGAGAGGACAGATCCAGTGGATCCCGCCGGGACAGAGGGAATTGGAGGTACCTGCACACCTGCCTTTGCCTCCTTAGATTTCATTTTCGGTGTCTTCTTATTTGGGTGTTCATCGTATCACGCTGCCTGCTCCCTCCCGCGGGTCAGAGGCCACCTGTAGCCGGACTGTCACATCCCCATCGGAAGATAATTAGCAATAATGAACTTTGAGGCAATGGGAACTGGAAACCCCAGACTGCACACGGAACACTTATGCAATCAGGTTCCTCTTACCGTCAGTCTCCTCCTGGTCAGCTTCTCCAGCACCTCCGTACCTGTTATTTACAGCAAACCCATGTGTACAGTATATATAGACCCTGTATGGCGTAACAGTAGTGAGTGGCTATTGGAGTGGCAACACCCGCTGATCTCAATGTACCCCTTAATCTTATTTATTTGCTTCTAATTTATATATATATATAAATATATATAAAAAAAAAAATTATTTTGCTTAAATTTCTATGGTACACAATAGATAAAAAATGATGAAGACAGAAGCGTCTGTCTGAGTTTTTGTAGTACGAGTACAGCCATTCCCCTAGGCGTGTCCCGAGGTAGGGTGTAGGGGTGATGGTGATTTGTTCCCGAAGCAGAGAAGCAACATTTTGCTCCGAAGCTCTTCAATGACCCAAACTGCCGCGTGAGGTTGGCCACAGCTGGCACGAGCTGTGCCGTGTCCCGTCCTGGGGCCGGGAGGAGGCTCCGTGCTCAGCTGCGCTTGGGACAGCAGCAGAAGTGGCACCGGGACGGGTTTTGTAGAATGGACTAGAGATTGAGCACTTCCAAATGCCTTATTTTCCTTGTGTTATCAATGCAAGCGTTACGCCAGGGCTGGGAAGGGCGAGGAGCTCCGGGCTGTCCCGAGACCTGGACCCGAGCGTCCCCGTGGCAGAGGTGACGTTGCTCAGGGAGTGTTGGCACCGAGTGTCCTGCTGGGCTCCGGGACACTGGGAGCTCCTCTGCGATGTTCCCCCCCTGATGTCTCTCCAAAAATCACCATCACGGACACTACACTGCTTAGCAGAGCCTGGGGAGTGTGAGGAGCACCCCCAGAAACAGCAATCCCCCCCCTTTTTTTAGGCTAATTTTAAAAATTGCAGTATCTTCCAGAGATCATCTAGCGGCAACGCTTAATCTGAGCACCATCTCCTGGTCTTTCTACCCGCCTCACCCCTACCCCCCCCCAAAAAAAATAATGTCATTCTACTGTAAATGCTGTTGAATGTATTTCTTTTTGAACAATATGTTGTGAGTGATCCCTCTTCTCCTACACGGTAATAAAACTTGGATTCAGGAGTTTTAAAAGGTGCAGTGCTGAGGTTATCGCTCGCCCCCTCCCCCAAATCTGCAGGTGGAGGGAACCCCAAGGTGGGTGCGTGTTGGGTGAGGGGGATGGGGAAGGGACCACAGGAGGTGGCCAGGAGGAGAAAGTTGTCCAAGGGGAGGAGGATGTGGGGTAGAGGCCCAGAGATGAGGCCCAGGGAAGGGTTGTCCATGGAAGGAGGAGGATCAGGGGGGAGGCTGCCCTGGGGAGGAGATGGTCCAGGGGAGGAGGTGGCCCAGCAAAGGTGGTCCAAAGGAGGAGATGGCCAAGGGAAGGTGGCCCAGGTAAGCAGGGACAGGAGAGGTGGCCCCGGGGAAGAAATCCTCCAGCGATGGTGGCCCAGAGAAGGAAGAGGAGCAGGGAGGAGGTTGCCCAGGGAGGCAGGAGGGCTGGGGGAGGCAGGGAGATGGCCCAGTGGAGGTTGTGCAGGGAGGAGGACCAGGCTGGGAGGGATGGGAGAGGAGTCCCAGGGGATGGCTCATAGGGAGGAGGCCCCGGGACAGGAGATGGGGAGGGGAAGCCCTGGGCAGGCTGAGACTTGGCCGAGCCACCGGGACGTTGCCAGGTGACAGAAAACAGCGCACAGCCCTGCCGGTGCCGTGCCGTGCCGGGAGGAGCCCCCTGGGTGCAGGCAGCGGGGCGAGGGGCCAGCAGGGTCCCCACACCCTGGCCCTCAGCTCCAGCAGGTGGGTGAGCCTGGCTGCTTCGTTCCTGGCATGTTCGGTCTGCACATGTTGGGATCTCGAGGGCAGAAGCCGCGCAGCGCGGACCTGAGGTGTGGGGGTCTGGAGGAGACCACGAAGCACCAACACTGGGGTGCTCCAGCCCTGAGCCACCCGCAGCCCCAGGGCACTGGGGCACGCAGCAGAGCCCGCGACACCTCTCCCGATGCCTTCGACATCTCCAGGATGGCCGGTGAGTGGGGACAGGGATCCTTGCAGCCCCCTGGTAAGGACGTTGCGCAGAGCATTACGCAGCTGTCACCATTTAAATAAACCAACAGTGCACCAGGGAGCCCAAAATAGCAAATGCTAGAGGGCAAAAGGGCACCCCGGGATCCCGTGGCTGAAATGCAAACGTTGCTGGAGGGGCGAGCGCTGGTGCCAAGGGCACGGTGGGGTTGGGAACCTCACACCCAGCGGTCGCTTCCTTGTGGCAGCAGTGGAGCTTGCAGCACCCTGCCTGCGCGCCCTGTGCTGAGCTGTGCTGCTTGAAAAATGAGCCTGATCCCCAAAAAAGCCATGTAGCAGCGTTTTCTTTGTCTCTATTTTGGAAGCAGCTCAGGGTCGGGCTCTGGCTGGGGAGGCTCAGGGTGCTCTGCTTTCCGCAGAGCTGGTGGGACGTGGCTCCTGGAGGCAGCGTCGGGGCGATGGGAGCAGCTCCAGCTCTGTGTGCACCGAGGACTTGGCTGCTGCTTTTTGGGAAGGCATGGTGGAGCCCGCGGTGTTCTCTGAGGCCCTCTCTTTCCCTACTGAGGACGATGGTGATGGGCAGGATGCGTCCCTCTCCGTGGGACCGGGCTGGCCCTGGCGGGACACATCCCCGTGGGTGACAAGGAGGGAGAGCCTGGAGTCCCTGGGAGTGAGGATTTCCAGGCTGAGCCAGATCAGTGCTGGGAAACCCCGGGGGGATCCCTGCCTGGCTCCCTCTGAGGAGGACACAAGACATCCCTGGAGACCCCCAGGCAGCTCAGCCAGCAGGAGCGGGGCTGGAACCGGGGGACACCCCAGGAGGAAGCCCACGGAGACCAGACATCAGCAGCCAGCAGCTGCCCGGGGGTGGCAAGGAGGGGACACCGCCCTCGCAGTGAAGGAAGGAGGTGGCAGCAAGCAGAGGGGAGCTCACTGCTCATCTCACCGTGAGTCGGGGCTGGCCCCGGGGTACAGGGGCTGGAAGAGGACGGGGGGACTGGGGCCAAGCAGGGCGCAAGGGGCCTGGGGTGCCCACGCAGGAGATGCGCTGGCAGGAACCAGCCCTCACTTGCTCATGGGGTTTGTGGTGTCCCCCCAAAACGCCGTGTGGTCCCGCAGGTACCGAGGCAGCAGCGGGACCCTCCGGCAGATGCAGCCCCCACTCCAAGGTGCTGAGCTTCGTGTCCTACCCTGTCCAGCCCCAGGGGCAGCGCGGGAGGCTGGCAGCCGTCCAGTCCCACAAGGTACCCTTGGGCACAGCGGGGTGGTCGGGGTGGCTGCTGCCATGTGGGAGGGGGGGACACGGCTGGGATGTCCCCGTCCCCGTGTCCCATGCAGGACCTGGCAGCAGAGACCTCGTTGGTGGCCATAGAGAGGGTTGGCATGGGGACATTTATCAAAGAAATGAATAATTGCAAACGGAGACCTGAAGGAAAACCTTCCAGCACTCAAGAACAGTTCGTCATTGTGAAAGTCGTTACCTTCATCAAGTTAATTAGCATGTCCATCTCCATCCCTCCAGCTGGTGTCACTGCGCCGGGCCCTGCGGAGGAGCCAGGAGGGGACTCAAGAGCTGGGAGCTGGTGCTCGGGGGACCTGGAAAGAAAGGGAGAGAGGCAGGTGAGCCCTCGGGGACCCATTCTGCTCTGAGGCTGGAGCCACAGCCCTGGGGATGGGGCTGAAACCCCACAGGGACCCATGGGTGGGCTCTGGGGTGTCCCGGTGGGGACGTGGGTGATGCTGTCCCTGCAGCAGGGCTGGCTGGGTGCTGCTGGCATGGACATGGGACCAGCTGGACCTGGAGATGGTGGTGGGCACCCCAAGTTGGGTAAAGCAGGGTGGGGGTCGGGTTGGGGGGCTTGGGGACAGCAGAGCAAGGGGCTGGGGTGGCCAAGGCTGCGGCTACACGGGGAGGGAAACGCGGAGCTGCTCCTGTGTGGAGGAGGTGGGAGGTGGAGAAGGGGGGTCCTGTCTCAGCAGGGGCTCTCAGAGAGGCCGTGATGGGGGCATGGGGCAGGCACGAAGGGCAACGTCGGCTCTGCAAGACAAGAAACTGGAGCTGCAGGAGGTCGGTGCGTGCCGTGGGTCTGGGGCTGCGTGGGACAGACCCAGGGAGGGAGGGAGGGAGCGGGTCCCTCGTTGAGGCCAAGCTCCTCATCCAGCCACCTGCGTGTCCCATGTCGGGGTATGGCCACGTTCCTAAAACAGTTTAAAGAGAGAGGATCCGTGGGGAAAAGCAGCCCTGTGGCTGTGCCCAGGCCTGGCTGGTTGGGCTGGGAGGTCCCTCGGGGTGCAGGCAGGGCAGCGGTGTTGGCACGATGCTGGTCGCCGCCGTGCCCACGCTTCCCACCTGCATCGGGGGGACTGAATGTGGGAAATACCTTGCTGGGCCTGGGTGATGTGCTGGGGTGGCCCCACGGGCTGGGGACCCCTCTCTTCGTGCAGAGGCTCCGTGAGCTGCAGCATCGAACCCGCTCCCTCCTGCGGCAGCGGCTGGAGACCCTGGAGCAGCTCCGGGTGCTGCTGAGGGAGGAGGAGGCGACCGCATCTCATCAGCTCCAGGAGGCTGTGGAGAAGGTCAGGGAATGGAGAGGGGTGGTGGCAGTGCCCAGTGATTGTGCCACCTCCGCTGTGCCCTGCTTGGGGACAGGGACACGTCCCCGTGGGAGCTGGTAGCTCTGGGGCAGGACCTGCTCCCCGGCAGTGCCACAGGGAGGGTGCGCTTTGGATAAAAACAACTGGAGAGCAGCCACAGTTGCTCACTGGCCCAAATAAGTGCTCTGCAGGAGGCAGGGATGTGCGGGGTGTGGGGTGGGACCTCCCTGGGTGGGATCCCCCTTTTTTGTCCCCCCTGTCCCATCCGAACTGGGACTGAAGACGCTGCCTGTGCGCAGAGATGGAGCCGGCGTCCTCACCTCCGCTCCGCCACCTCCCCGTCCCCGAGCACCGTGCCTGGTCTCCGGCAGCACGGCCCTGGGTCCCCGAGGCTCCTGCACCACGTCCAGCGCTGCCTGCAGGAGCTGCAGGTGGATAAGACACACCGCACAGGCAGCCTGGAGCACCCCGAAGTCCTCGGAGGAGAGCTGGGCACCGCAGCAAGCGAGGAGGAATGGGGACAGCCTGGGACAAGGGACTTGCCCCCCGCCGCAGCATCACCCAAGCAAAAGGTGCAGAGCTCCGCTGCCCAGCACTCCAAGGGGGGTTGTTTGTAACCTAGGGACTTTGGGCAGATCCCATCACCATCATGTAGGGTTAAGGGACACAGGGGTCATCTGAGGATGGCTAAGGGACCTGCTGGTGGGGGGGCCACAGAGGTCCTAGGGGAGTCCTCCTCTGGGTTGCTTGGACCTGGAGTCCCTGCACGGCTCTTCCCACTCTGCTGCTTCTCCTCTGCTCTCCTCAGCCCTGGGATGTGGCCGTGGGACACAGCTCAGGCAGGCTGGCGGTGGCGTTTCCCTTTCTGTGCCACCACGCTCACCAGTTCTGGCTCTTCCTTGCAGCAAAGGTTCCTGGTAGCAGACACCCCATGCCCCAGCAGGAGGAAACACGACTGCAGGAGTCGTCGTCTGCTGTGACAGGGACTTGGACTGGGGCAGGGAGGTGCTGAGACATCCCTGGCTGCTCCATCCCCCTGTGCGTGCCCAGAAGGACCAGCCGTGAAGCTGCTGGACCCTCCCTTTGCAGGACTTTCCCCACAAACCTTCCCAAATGGAAACTTCCCTTCGGGTCCTCCTGGCTGTGCTCCTTTCCAGAACTTCTGGCTGAGGGACAACATTTGTCTTGGGTGCAACCATCAGTATGGATCTGGATCTCCACCAGGTCCAGCCAGGCCAAAATTGGAACCTTACCAGCATCTTTACCCCTGCTCCTGGAGCTCCAGGTGTCCCCAGGCAAGCAGGACGTGGCCACGCAGACAAGGCAGGGGCAGCAGCCCTGGGATGGCTGCAGGCAGCAACAATTAAAAAATAAATAAATAGGTATTTCTGTTTTTCTCTTTAAAAGCTTTCATTCCATTTGAAAGAGGAGAGACCTTTTTCTCAGTCTCGGCACATCACATTGGAGAAAATACTGTTCTTAATTTGCCGGAGAGTGTCCAAGGAGAGCTCCTCTCCTTGCAAGGGGGGGGGAAATGAGAATTTCTTGCAGCACTCGATTATGCTGCGCCTCCTGCCAGGGGAAGAGAGGGAATGAGAACAGCAATATTTGTATGCTTTCTTTCCAATTAAAAGAAAAGTGTTTTTCATTATATTTTTTCTGGAATGTTGGACTGGGGACGTTTCTGAAATTACCTATGATGCACAGCCCTTGCTGAAGTTATTGCATTTTTTTTTTCTTTAATTTTCACAAAGAGAATTGTGGTAAAAGCTACCATTTTTTTTTTCTTTTTCTGAATGGCTTTTAATTAAAACCCAAAGGCTTGCAAGGCCCCGTGGATGCTTTTGCAAGCAGCAGCCTGAGCTTCCTGGTCAAAGCACACGAGTGTCACCCATCCCTCAGCAGGAGCCTGGTGCAGGGCTGGCTCCCAGCTCCCTGGGTGGCCACAGCAGCATTTCCATCGCTGTTACTCTCTGCTACATGCACGGAGGTTTTGACCTCGGAGGGACCTTCATTGACTTCTCAGGCTTGAGTGATGTTGGGGCACACAAACGGGGCTGGTTCTTCACCTCCTGCTTCTCCAGGGCGGACTGCGAGGAGGTGGGGATGATGGATGGAACGGGTGAAGGATCACCGGGAGGTTTGGACCTTGCATGGTGAAAAGTGTTGGCCTGTGTGCAAAAAAAGTTGTGAAATTGCCGGGTGTTCAGGGGAGAGTAGGACCTTGGATATTCTTCTGGTCCTCTCCATGGAGGAGCTGTTGGTGTAAGGAACAGCCCTGGGCTAGAAACGAGCTCTTTGAACCCCTTTTTTATAAAAAAGGGGGGGCTGCCCCGCTCTGTGCTGTGTTCATCATCTCCGTGCAGAGCCAGGCAGGCCTCCCCAGCTGCCACCCAGTGCAGATGCACTGACCCAGCCTTAATTTGCAGGGAAAAAAAAAAAGGTAATCGAGAGCTACATGAAGCTAATTGAGGTCTGTTTACCTCACCCCACACTGCAGTGCGATGCACCCTTTCAGATAGGACCTGAGCACTCCCACGGTGCAGATCTGCCTTGGGACGCAGAGCTCGTGGTCCTGCGGCAGGGCTGGGCTCCTGGGCGCTGATTTAATGCATGCCTGGGAGAAAAGTGTGCCTTTAATGAGCAGCGAGGGGCAGTGGGTAGAGTAAGACCATAGTGCTTTTCCATTTTGAAATATTTATTTATTTTATTTTATTTTATTTTATTTTATTTTATTTTATTTTATTTTATTTTATTTTATTTTATTTTATTTTATTTTATTTTATTTTATTTTATTTTATTTTATTTTATTTTTCTCCCCAGTTTGGACCATTTTTTAACATTCGGGTGCTTCGACTTCCCCTCGTGTGTCGGGAGCGATGTTGGCTCCAGGATTAAAGCCGGAGAGGCGCAGGGCAGGCGTGTGAACGCCTGGGACCGCTCCTCATGCAGGAATCAGCATCTCCCTGCTTGAAACTGAGCTTCCAGGCCGCTTGGTGGCAGGGAAAACCTGAGCTAAAGGCAGCCTCACGGGACCCCCAGCTCCAGCGCTGAGCGCAGCCGGGTTTTTTGGGCATGCTTCTTTGGGCATCGCTTGCTTTTGAAATCGGGGAGTGCAAAAATAAAATCCTTCCCTACCTGCTCGGGGTAACAAAGCCTTGCAGAGGCGTGATGAGCTCTTAAACCCTTCATCTTTTTGGCTTTTCTGTGTTTAAAACCCCGGAGCAGGGAGGCTCGTGCTCCCGCAGCCCCCCAGCAGGCAGCAGCACGCCCCAACCTCCTTTACACCTGCAGAAATGGTCGGAAAAAGCAATTTACAGGGGTTACAGAGGACTCCTATAATATAGCCCGTATGTGCTGATAATAAGCCTGGCTATTTGAAAATCCTCTGTAATGACGGAGCCTTTGCAGAGGCAGCAGAGAAGAAAAATTCCTCTCGATTACATTTAAAGTCTGTTCAGTGCCACCACTGCTTTGCAAGCTTTTCTAAGTAGCCAGTGTGTTAGCCAACAGCTAGAAATCTACGTGCATGGGAGTGATGATGGACCTAAATGATTTCCTTATTTATTTGTTTTAATTTTGATATTTTGTGGCGTCTGTGCTGAACGCTGTCTTCCTCTGCAGGCAGGGTTATCCCACCTAAAGACGTGTTCCCCAAAGATTAGTGTCTCTGTGATGAAAGATTAGTGCTGAAAACTCCCAAATTCCTGGAAACGGTGATGCACACTGTGCAGTGTGGAAGCTAATGCTGGGTTATAGCTGAATACCGTTTAAAAAAAAAGTGATATAAAAATAGCAGCTGGAGGTGCTGAATTAGTATGGATGTGGAATTGGTAGTAATAAAGGACCGAGGGTGCTTTTGGGAGGCTCTTATGCTAAGGAAAGGCCTGAAGCACAGAAATGGTTGTCTCCATCCGGTATTATTAGAATTAGAAAATTAATAGAAGGGAATGGAATAGAACGAAATAGTTAGAATAGGACAGGACAGAACAGAACAGGATAGAATAGAATAGAACAGAACAATGAATAGGATAGGATAGGATAGGATAGGATAGGATAGGATAGGATAGGATAGGATAGGATAGGATAGAATAGAATAGAATAGAATAGAATAGAATAGAATAGAATAGAATAGAATAGAATAGAATAGAATAGAATAGAATAGACCAGACCAGACCTTTGCTGAGATCTCCCCAGCCCTGTCCTCGGTGGAGGCCACGAGCCTCCGAGCGGTGCAGCTGAGGCTCATGCCTGGGGGAAATGAATGGAGGCCAGGCTGCTACTCGAAAATGTGATGTTTTTCTACTATCAGCGGAGCTGCCTACCCACAGCAGTGCTGCTTAGCCGGAAGATTACTTGCCTTCTGCTTGAGTGATTTTGTGTGTTTTTATGGAAAGTACTCACCCATTAGAGATATTTACTTATGGAGAGCATCTCCTAATGCCTGGGGATTGCAGATACTTGTAGTTCCTGGCTGATATACATGAATTTTCTTTGCACTGATTAAGTTCTCCCTCTGAGGAAGGCAGGGTAATCGGTGGCATCCCCACCTCACGTGAACAAGTCCTTCCCGATGCAGGCAGGGAAGTGAGGAGCAGTGGTGTCAGGCTAACGATGTCCCGGTGAGGCTGGAGCCGTCTGGGTAATCAGTGGCATTTCTCACGAGGGAGATGTCATTCCCACCCGTCTGCCGGAGCTGCTGGTGAGGGTAATTAGCGAGAATTATTGCACAGACATGTGGGGAGCTGTTCAGTGAGTGCCTGCATCTCCCATGTGCCATTAGCAGAGCTTCTCCCGGTGCCTGATAGCTGCTGCCTGTGCTACAAAGCCGGAGGGTGCTGAACGGGAAGGGGTTGCAGCTACAAGCAGTGTGACCCAGGCAGGAAAAGGCTGACGTCCTTCTTCTCCATGCCTGGGGTGGCTGGGGCAGTGATTCTGGCTTGGTCCCACAGAGCCAGAGCATCCCTGCTGTGGGGCTGGGAGGATGGGGCTCAGCCGGTCTGCAGCTGCCCCTGGGGCACCTTAGCTGGGAAAAAGGGCACCAGGGGAATGCTCGTCACTGCCAGGGAATGGGATTGAGGTGCTTGGGTCTATGTATTACATACATTTCCCCCCTGTGCTCATCAGACTTCCCTACTTAAGCCGTGCTGGTTAGGCAGAGCCATTTGGGGCCGTGGTAAAGCCTCCCATCACTAGTACGAATTACAGGCAAGCGCTAATTGAAGGTGTGTTTGCTTTGTGCTGACACAAGCTGGTGCTCATGCTGGTTTTGGGGGTGGCAGTTAATTTTAGTCCCATCTGATGGCAGCGTTTTCCTGGGAAGTGCCAGGTAAGCAGACAATTTCTGCTTATGACGAGAAATACCCACAGCTCCTGGTCGGCGTTGACTGCACGGAGCGGCACTTGCCTTATGTAAATTAACTCATTCCCACTATTCCAGGGCCATACTGGTTAATCAGATGTATTTCTGTGATTAGCGCGACTAAATCCAGCCAATCAATAGGGAGCGTGGAGCACGGTGATTTTAGGCGAGTACGTTTAACATTTGCTGATTAATTTCTATGATTCTGAGATGACATCAGCCCGTAAGAGGCATTTTTCTCCTGGTTAGTAATTAGTGTCATACAGTAATGCAGTGTGCAGTAGTGCTTAACTAACAGCATATTTGCTGCCCACCATCTAATTCCAATAATTTCTGGAGGATGCCACTAAATCAGAAGTGTTTTTGCCGATACTGCCTCCCTCCATTTCTAGGGCATCTGGGATGATCAGGGTGAGCTGCAGCTGCTCACCTTTTCCTCTTTAACCCACTCAGTTACTAAACCCCCCTCAACCAGCGAGCAGCAAAGAGCATTTTGCTCTAGGAGGGGGGCTCAGGTCTGGGTGGGGGGGGGAGACCTGATCCTCTGACGGCAGAGCCCCATGGATCCCTGGGGGGACAGCAGGCTTTCTGCTCCTCTTTCCTCCTGTTCCTCCACACACCCATCAGCTCCCACCCTCCTTGACGTTAACCGGGTACAAATTCTGTTGATAACGCATAATTCAATCATTGGCATGAAATGGGGGATACGGCTGTTAAGCAGGGCCAGGCTTGTCTTATGCTGATTAATTCTCTAAATTTCTGGGTAATTGGATTTATTAGACACATTTCATGCTTACGCAGAACAATTCCTGTTGCTGTGCAGGACATTGCTGTGCTGACTGGTGGCACTGCTCGGCTGCAGGCTGGGACCACTCTGTGACCCCCTTCCAGTGGGCAGGAGCAGCTGTTTTTGGCTGATCAGCCCCCAGCATCCCGAGGAATTCCTGACAATGTTTTTAATGTGCCAACCTGCAGCATTTGGATGCAGGCAGTGCTTTGCACCAGCTGGGCTGAATGGGGCAAATAAATACCATTTACTACCCCTACATCTACTACAAGGGGCCGGGATGTCTGCTTTCACTCTGGGTAAGGCACTCTGCTTATTCCTGGCAATTCTGAGCAAGGAGAGCGACGATGAGCCACGTTTACCTTCCAGTGGCAATTTCTCACCTTTCTGATGAATTCTGTGAGGATGTTTTTTTCCTAGCCTAGCGCATCATGAGTAATGATGGCTGAGCAGAGACATGGGTGGGTTTTAGCAAGGATTTCCCATGGGTCCCAGATAATGTGGATTAATCAGAGTTGTTTTCCTAACAGTGCCCACCATCCCTGAGGAGGTGCCAGTCATGGTGGTTAACTGAAGACGTTTGATTTATGCTAATTAAATCCCTACAGTGTTGGAGAACACCAGGCAACAAGAGGTCTGCTGCTTGTGTTGTTTTTCTACCCTAGTTCTTGCAAGATTAGGATAGGATAGGCTAGGCTAGGTTAGGCTAGGCCCTACAAAGATCACCTAGTCCAACTGCCTGGCCCCTTCAGGGCTATCCAAAAGCCAAATCAGATTGATGAGGGCATTGTCCAAACGCCTCTTGAACACTGACAGGTACTGGGGCATCACCCACCTTGCTGGGCAGCCTGTCCCAGTGTCTGAGCACCAGAATACTTTGTCCCCACGGACCTGTAGGTGATAGTGAGATATTTCTGTGCTGCCACCAGCAGTTCCCACATCCCTGGAAGAATCTGAGGAGCTGGAGATGTTCCCCTGATGGAGCCCCGTGCAGCTGGTCCCATTTTTTTTCCTGCCATGGACTTGGGTGTTGGGTGTAGGGCTGGTTGTGGCTGTCCCCCTGCATCAGAAATGCTGTTGATTCATCCACTGGGAAAAGGGAATAGAGGAAAAAACAAAACAAAACAACAAAAAAGACCAACCAAACAGAAAAGAAATCTCAAACCACCCAAGGGGAACAAAGGAAAGATGTTGCTGCTTGTGACATGAAAAACTGGACAGAAAATTGAAGAACAGAGGAAAAGAGAAATGAAAGAAAGCCACTGCCATGTTGTTCCACCGGAGGGATCACATGAAAAAAAAAGATGAAATATGGTGGTAAAGAAATGAGAAAAATGAGAAACAATATTTGTCACTATTTTATCCATCAGGGAAAAAAATGGTAAGAAATGAGATAAAGGCTGGTGCTGCTTTGCTGCTCTTAAGGAAGGTGACACATGAGGAGCAGCAGTGCAGGGAAAAAAACTGTTTTCTGGGATAAAATGGGGAAAAACCCTTTCACTTTACCCCAGAGAAAAAGTGAAGCAAAATAAGAGAAATTCTTGGAGGAGTGGGAAAAAAAAGGAAAGTCCACCATGATTCACTGAATAAAAGAGAAAGTATGAATAAGGTGAGGAAGAATATAAAGAAAAACAATTAGAAATGCTATGGAAGTGAAAAAAATACATTTAATGGCAGCTTTTCTTTGGTGAAAACATGAAGCTGGAACAAAATATTGGAAAAAATAAGGTTTTTTTTTTTTTTTTTTTTTTTTTTTTCATTAGGTATGAAAAATATCAAGAGAATCCAAAGGAAAAGGTCATGAATAGAAACACATATTAAACCCTTTTGATGAAAACAGGGAACTGTCAGTAAATGGAGAAGAAAAAGAGCAAGAAAAGAGGTGCTATCTGGCCTTCCTGGGGAGAAAGGAGAACTGGGAATAACGCAGATGACAACCCTGCCTTCCCCACCAGTGGGTGAGATAATGAAAGCTGCACGTCTCCCCTTCTCCTTGTGAGACCAACAAAAATACAACAAAATGAGGAAAAATCAAAGGAGATTAATGAGTCATCAGGGGAAAAAAAAAGTCCAGAATAACTGAAAAAAAGAAAAAGAAGAAATAAATAAGAAAAGACTCATCCCTTGAGCAAAAATGATCCAATTCCCCTTGAATGTGGGACCAGCACCATGTGTGAACATGCCCCTGTGCAAACTGTCTCGAGGGCTTGGCATAGGGAAACTGAGGCACACGTGGTGCTCCCAGCACCCCAGAACAGCCCTAAATCCTACTGGGGTGGGGCTTGGAGGGGATGAACCCTCATCAATTCATGCAAAAAGTCACACTGGGCACTGGTTTAGGAAGGCAAAGACCCTGGGACCTCCTGCCGTTGTCCTCACGCCCGCAGAGGACAGCACCTTCCAGTGCTCAGCTATTTGCCCTGCTGCTTCTCTGCTTGCTCTTAACCCCACTGGGAACCTGTTCCCATTTAATGGTTTCACTGTCAAATGGAAGGCTCCTGGCCATAAAAGCTCCTTAGGGCTCGAGGGAGTGAGAATAATTGTTGCCATCAAAAGAAGAGCCTTATTGCTTAATATTCCAATGCATTCACTGTTTTTTTTTTTTTTCCCATTCTTTCGGCAACTTTAATAAAAACGTTGAAATGATTTTCAAGAGTTGTTTTTACGATAGGCGACCGCCAGTAATAACCTGACACCTGACATATTTCATGCTTGCCGTGCAAGAAGGACTTCCTTTACCCTGCTCAGCACGGCACTTCATACTCCCCTTTACATTTTACGGAGCGCAAAGAGCCCCTGATTTGCAGATGAGAGCCTCTCTCAGCCTGGAAGCTCCTGATTTATGTAAGTCACTGCTAAGGAAATCTGGCACAAGTCCTTGTGTAGTAAAAGCCTGCTCTTGCTGATGACCCTCCTGGCACTTCTGCAACCCTGTCTGGGGTTGCTTTGCTCATCCTGGAGCTCGGATGCTTGCTCTTGCAAAGGACAGTAAATCACACCTTCCACCAAATCCTCTCAAAACCAGGGATAACGAACACACGATATGCCTGTGAAGGGGCTATCACTCGGTGGTGTTATAGTCCAAGCACATTCCTGGGTGCTTAATGGAGGGCACGCACCGTAACGCTGCAGGGAAACACACTTTGTGCTCTGTTAATTCATAGGAGCTCCTAGAAGAAATTACAATCGCTATTGTGGTTGTTGTTGTGTGATTTTTTTTTTTTTCCTAAATCTAATTACCTGCAGAAGATGCATGTAATGTCTGTTGGAACTATGCAAAGTTCTTGCTTTAATTAGAACTAGAAGAAATACAGCAATCAGGCAAGCAGTAAGGAAATCACCGCCGTCACTGAGCCTTGCCTTGGAGCTCTGGTTGCAGACACAGAGCCCAGAGGAAGACACAGACAGAGGGAAAATCCTCAGGATAACGTCCTGTGGCCTTTGGCCAGGCACACAGCATCCATCTAGCTTAACACTGGTGGGTTAAAAGCCAGCTAGGAATCAAATCTGGGCACCCAGCCTTACTGCAGTTAATGGGTATAGGCCGGCTGCATTGGTCGTTGCAGGCAGGTCCTCTTCTTACCGCCCCAAAACTAGCTTATTTGGAAGCTCTCCCGTTTAGATGATCCCCCCTGGAGGCAAATCCCACTCTCTGGTGGCTGTTTCAGGCAGACAAACCCGAGCCGCAGAGGGGCTGTCCCCCGCTAGGTGGCAAGTTTGCTCCGCGCTCGGCTCTGCTCCTTCACACAGCGCTTGGAAAACTGCAAAGGCATCAGAAAAAAAAAAAAAAAAAAAAAAAAAAAAAAAAAAAAAAGGCAGCAGGTCCTATTTACTTAGAGACTTAAAGGATTTTTCTGCTGCAAAAAACAACAGGATATAGAGCAGCATCAAGCCCATAAGCCAAAGTGGCAAATGCAGGAGCAGCTGGGCTTTGCTGCAGGGGGACATTTCAGGCTGCAGGGAGGGATGCACTGCTCCCTTCTGGGACATCTGACTGCTCATACGAAACCATGGCTGAGTATATCCCGGGTGTGACAGCCTTTCTTTCCCCTAGAACACTATTGTTTGTAAAGCATTACCTTATTTATATTTTTATTTGTTTATTACTGCCCGATGGTGGTGGACAGACCTCTGCAAAAGCACCAAGACCTGGCATGGGGAAATAGCAACAGCCAGGGTTCAAATTCCACGGGACATTTCTCATATGACATCTACAGGATCCAAACCTTGTGTCCAGCACCCAAAAACCAAACTCTTAGCTTTAAGCTTGGGCTTATATGTTAGCCCCACAAAGACAGGATAAGACATAGTTACCCTTGCCCTTGTGGACCACTCCTGTCTGCACAGGAGCTGGTGTTACCTGACTCTATCGTATTTGTGGAGTCCAAGCAAGCAGCTGGGAGAGGGAGTTGGTGTGTGAAACTCTTTATAGTCCTCATTTGTAAAGCAGATGGAAAATGCTCCTGTGTGTCAGGACCCACCCCTTTTAGCAGCACCTGGACTGCAGTGTCCAACAAAAAAAAAAAAGAAGAGGATGGAAAAATCATGCATTAAGCACTCTGGTTATGAATCATAATCATCACTGACACTCATGGACTGCTTGTGAGGCTGCTTTTTCGTGCTCTGCACGGAGCAACCCCAAGGAGAAACCGGAGGCTACTTTGTCCTCGGGAGCAGGGGGAGGGAAGCACCGAAAAGGCAGAGGCACCTTTTGTGTGTGGCGACAGGGTGAGCAGAATGCTAATGCAGCAGGAGCTCCTGCTCATACATAGGAAGTGCCTGAAATGGAGAAGCAAAACTCAGTTTTTGCTAGAAACAAATTTCGCTCAACAGTTCAAAGCCTAACAGGAATATTTGAAGAGGCTGTAATTGAATTAGGGCTGATGGGGAAAGGTTGTGGCTTGGAGCTGCGAGGGGCTGGGGAGGGAGGTGCAGACTGGGGCCAGGTGGAGGGAGATTTGGGGAGCACAGCTGAAGTTATTTCAGGAGGAGGAGATGGTGGGAGAACACGGAGCTGCTTGTTGGAGAGCAAGGAGGTGTGCTGCTGTAGGACCAGACGTGGCTGAAGGCAGAAGACTGCAATGTCTGTGGGATCAAATGGGGACACAACAGGCAGCAGAGACCTCCAGCCCAGTGCCAGAGGAGGAGATGGATCCAGGCTCTGATGGTGACAAGGTGGGAGCTGGCAGTCCCAAAGAGGACTTTTAGCCCTGTGCGCCTGCCCTGTGACACCAGTGGAGTGGTTGGGCCATGGGGTGAGGAAAAAGCTGTAGCACAGCTGGTTTGGAGGTTGTTTGGTGTTTATTGAAGTCTTTCTAAGCTCAGCCCCTTGGCCTAAGGCAGTTTATTGTGGCTGGTGTCAGGGACATTGCATTTTTGGGAAATGGGACGAGTTACCTGAAAAGGTGAGGAGGAAGAGGAAGGCTCCTGTCCAAGGAAGGTATCTGTGACTGATCCCTCTCTGGTGCAAGGAGACAGGAGGTCCTCGTGCCAAGCACACACTTTGCAGCCATGCAGGGACCACACAGCTTTGCTCCCCCTGGTTCTGCAGAGCCTACCTGTGGCATCCAAAGCTGACGTGTGCCCACCATATACCTGCTGTCTCATGCCTGTCCCCCCAAGACTTTTCTGATACTACCTTGCCACTGTTCCCTTGGCACCACAACATCAGCACGCATGAGCTGGATGTACTGTCACTTCCAGCCATACACAAGCCTACTTTTGTCCTTGAAAATATGAGTTTTGCTGTCTCTGGGGTGACAAACAGCTTCCCAAAACATCATCCACACTGCCCATAGGGCCACTCCTTTCCCCAGTGCCCACTGCTAGCTCAGGCATTGCATGCTGATGGTATTTTCTTTCTCAGACACATCTTAGCAGAAGCCTGTGAGAACAGCTCTAGGGCCAGCTAATAATCTAGACGCAAAAGCATCTAGCGAAGAGGATACAAGTGTAGCAGGGAAGCAGAGCAAATGTTTTATGTCCATGTGGAGGAGCTTACAGGAGTCCCCAGCCCGGAACCTTTCTTTACGGGGGACGAGTCAGAAAATGTGTCTCAAAGTGATGTTTCAGTAGATGAAGTTATAAAGCAACTTGACAAAATAAACGGTAACAGTTCAGCAGCACCGGATGGTATTCAGTCAAGAGCTCTAAAGGAATTCAAGGATGAAATAGCTAAACTATTAACTGTATTAAGTCTACTGTGAAACCTCTCACTTAAAATTTTCTCACTATCAGAGGGCAAGAAAGCAGTGAGACCTTGATTTTACAAAGTGGTTCTGAGCTGATCCAGGAACTGCAGATTAATACTGATCCCCAAATGAGATAGAACTGTGGTATGAGAGGGAATTAGGGAGCATGTGAGTGAGACATGATTTATGGGAAAAGCCTACAAGGCTTTTGAGAATAGAATTCCTACCTTACAAACTCCTGGGAGTTTCTGAAGATTCAGCCAGGGGATCAGACACCATGATGCTCATAGTAGTTGATGTAGTCTGCTGGAGTTTCCTGGAGATTTTCAGTAAGTTCCTTAATCAAAGGATCTTAAAGAAATCTTACTGGACCTCAAAGCTGGGAAGAGAAGGAAGGTCCTCCCTTAGGTGTGTCTGGTTAAAGGCTAGGAAGCAAAGGGAAGCAGATACAGATCAGCCCTCATGGTGGAGAGCTCCACAAGGCTTAACTCTGATAATGTCTGAAAACTCAGGCTCCAGGTTGGGTCCACAACTGAAATGTGAACAAAGATGAAAAGAGAGACCTATACTTCTTAGCCAGTGCAGGCCATTGAAACAGCTGTGAAAAATACAGCTGGGGTACCCTCAAACAACAGTCAAGAGGCACTAATGCAACACTGTGCCAAGGGACAGCCCTGAGAGCAGCACCAGCATGGGAAGATGAGAATTCCCCAGCTCCAGCAGCCTGTGCCTCAGAGACTTCCTTTGGCCTCTCTTTAACAGCTCATCATTAAATAATGTCTGGTTTTCTCTATTGCTCTTCTCAGTAAGTTCTCCAACCTTTCCATGTGCCTTTTGAAGCTGGAACAGGGGCAGGGAAGACCACGATTTTCTGCTTGCAGGTGAACCTGGGTGTTTTACACGGATGATTTCTGTTTTGTTCTCTGTTCATTCCCAACATTCAGTTTCCTTGGTTTTTGACCTTAGCAGAGAGCTGAACTGACATTTTCACAGAACATTATAATGTACATTATAACCCCAGCTCTTACACCCAAGCGGTAATTTTTCAGAGCCCATTACAGTATATCTGAAGTTAGGATTTGTTTTTCCCATGTGCATCACTTTACATTTATCTGTATTGAATCTCATCTGCCATTTTGTCATCCACTCTCTCAATATTACGAGTTCCTCCTGAAACTCTCCGCAGTCAGCCCTTGCCTTTACTACCTTCAGTAACTCAGTTCAGAAAATTGTGTTATGCTTCCATTAATTTCTTTTGTAGATAATATGTAAGTGCGCTGCGTTAAGCATAGATCCCTTCAAAAAGCCACCTCCTTCCACTCTGGAAACTGAGCACTTAACCCAGTCCTTTGCTTCCTGGCTTTTATACAGACATTTATCTGTGGGGACTTTCTCATGTGGCATCTTAGATGCTCTACAAGCCTTTGTTGGGGACCATTTTCTTGCTTTGGTGGCTTCTTGCAGATTTGTGAGGCCTACTGAGGTGTTTGGCAGCCCCTGGTGAATTTCCCAAATCCTTTCCCTTTTAAGCCAGTGCAAACTTTCTAGCACCGACAGTATTCTATGGCAAGAAGGTCAACAAGTTTCTTACCTCATGCATGAGAATAAGCTCTTTTTGGTTTGCTTTGACTGAGCTTGATTGCCACTTGTTTAGTTTGATGCCCCTCGTCCTTCTGTAAGAAGGAAGGAAAAGCTGAGCCCTACACATCCTCTTAGGGTTATAATGGGTTTCTTGAATTCTTTCATATGTCCACTCAGGCAGTCTCTTTTCTGTGCTGAAGGGTCCTGTTCTCCAGTTTTTCTCACACAAAAGCCATTCCAGACCTTTGATCACCCTCTTATGTTCTCTGATGCTTTCCCAGCTCAAGCTCATGTCTGAGACGAGGGGATCCCAACCCCGTGCAGAAGCTAAGGTATGAGTAACCCAAGGATTTATACGGTGGTGAAACTACATTTTCTCTTGATCAGATAATTTACCATTTTCTGTGAGTTTTTCAATGAGGCCACAGATAACGTGTTACCGACATAGATGACCCGTTTGACATTTTTAGATGATTTCTTATAAATGGCCTTCCTCCGCCTTCGGTTAGTTTTGGAGTCCTTGTGTCAAATGACTCACTAACATTCTCGTCTCCTGGACCTGCTTGGTGATCGCATCCCTGTGATTTGCAGGTCTCACCCTGCAGTTCCTCCCTGACATCCAAAGAGCTATGTGCTATCTTCCTCCCCTTGCCTCATAATTTCAAAGCAATTGGGCTCACATCCCCCTTCCAAAACCAATTTGCAGGATTATCCACTCTGTTGTTTTGCTCCTGTTTAGGAAGCAAGCTGATTTCATTACTAATGTTGTCCAGTTTTAAAGAGTGACCACGAAGTACTAAATCACGGATTTAGTTGCAGTAGAGAAGACTGATGCCCACAAGTTGTGTTCTGACTCGGGTCATCTTTCTTTGGACACAATGATGCTGTAGGTTGAGCTGCTTTATTTGGTGCCTGGTGGGTTAGCTCAGGCTTTTTATAACATTTCAGTGGTCATTTGCAGTAGGACATGGTCTCTCACCGGAGGTCAAAGGAGATTACTGCTGAGCACTTTGCTCTGAATAGAAGCAAGGCTGTATGTGCAGACAACTGACTTGACAGGAGGAGTGCTGGTGATGCAATTAGGAATAAAGCTCTAATACAAATTATTGTGAGACAAGAAAGTAACTCTGTCTGGACAGAACACTGTTGTTCTTTAGAAAGTAGATGCCTGCCTGACCTCTGTTTCCATCCTCAAGGCATTCCATTTTTTTTTTTTTTTCCAATGAGATATTAATGGCTCCTTTTAAATCATTGAACTGGATGGTTCTTTACCAAGTGACAAATTACCCGTAAAAGATCTTACTGAAAGCTTCTTCCAGAGTCAAAGAATTGATTTCCGGATATCTCAGCGCTTCCTCCATCTTCTCGCAGACAGCAGTTCTCCGGGACTCCTTGTTCTTTGAGGCACTCGAAGTACCCGATAACAAGGGAGCACATCTTGTCCAGGAGTGTGGGCACGGTGCACATGGGCTGTGGAGGCTGGCTGTCATTATTCTGTTAATCTCACGCTCAGGGCCAGGGATGTTCACAGCTGACATCCTTCCTGCTATGGTGCATGTGGCCACAGTGGGCCAGGCATCACGAGCTGTGACGGGATGAGTGCCAGTAAGGGAGAGCACCTTTCAAGTCATCTGTGTATCCAGCTCCTTGTCCATGTTTAAAATACATTTGAAATGAAGAAGCCAACCCTGGAACAAAATGTGTTCACTGCTCAAAGAGCTGTCTGAAGCTCTCGTCTAGATGATTATTGATGGTATACACCAATCATGCGCAGTGAGCGTAGTGCTGAAGGAGCCCAGTGGAACAGCAGCAAAAGCTTTTATTTATTTTTATTTATTTATTTATTTATTTTCTGTATGTATGCAGCTTTCTCCTTGTGAGACACAGGAATATTTTCAAATGAAGCCCTTTGGCTCTGAACTGCCTTCAGGACTGCTTGATTTATGTTGCCTCGTGTAAGCTTCTGACAGATACAGCTCCAGCCAGCCACATGCACCCTTTCTTTGAGATGTGATCAAAAATGCACATTTGAACCTGTGCAATCATCCATTTCAGCACTAATGACTGCAATAGGTGGAGCCCGAGGAGTGACTTTGGGCTGAAGTTTTTCTCCTTGGAAAAGACGCATGCAAACTGCCTGGTGCTGGCACTGCTCCATGCTGGAACTTTGCTCCTCAGAAAGTCATGCACTGGGGTGGGTTTGGACCACAGCTCATTTGCAGTGGTGCACATTCAGACTCAACCTCTGGCCACAACCATTTGCAGGATTGTTAGTTTGTGGGAGGTATTCAGAGAAACCTTCTCTGTCTTGGGACATCGAGAAGCCTGCTCTGGATTCCCAAGCCTTTCCCTTAAGCAGCGACCTGAGTTAAGATTTACAAGATGGTGTAAGAGCTCCTCTCCCCAACCTTGGAGCACTTGTTGAACTGGTCTTTTTTTTCTATTTTGCAACTGGTCTCATCGCTGACTGCAAAGTTGAACATCATTCATCCACCAGGTGAGTTAGGGCAGTGCTCATGGTGCACGTATGCAGCCTTGTTTGGTGCCCACCATTTGCTGCCCAGCAGCACAGGCACCCTCTTCCCCTCTTTTTCCCCTACACCTTCCCTATTTCCCTTCTAGTGATGACTTTCTCCTGTTCCCCTGGGCTTGCTGAAGCACAGCCTCACCCTCCTGCTCCTTCCTTGTATGAGAGGAGCCCATGGACCAGAACCCCTGGGGGAGCAGCATGTCCGAGCTGTGAAGGGTTGCCCACTGGTGTCCCCCTGCCCTTCTGTGGCAGCCAGAGCTGTCCCTCTGCAGAGCTCGGTCTCTCCACAGCTACCTGTAGGAACCAGCACAGCTTCTGTGTCTTTGCAAGGTAAAGTGGGAAGGCACTTAAGCTATTTTTGAAGGATCTTTGGAGTTCAGTCTCTTTCTGATGGTATAAATACTTGTACTGGCACCTCACGTCCAACTAGCAGGAGTGAATGATGTTAAAAAAAATATGCAATTTTCCCTTCCTTTGAAAAAAAAATATTGAGAAATACAAAAACTTTGCAGAAAACTGCAAATGATACAGGAAAAAGATGCAGTATGTTCAGACAGAAACACACACAAGAAAATCACAGATCTGTCTGAGTTTACCCTGTATCCTTCTTCCCTTCCTCCAACCTTTAGACCTGTCCCTGAACGATGCTCTACACTTGTCCCTAGCTCCCTGCCAAGGCTGACAGCTTCGTGCCTGTGCTCCTGCACTGCGTATGAGATGCGCTGGGTCTTGCCGAGCCACACAGTGGGGCTGTTATCCCACCTGATGGAAAGATGCCTCTGTGAGCCAAAGCTGGGCTCTTTCTGCAGCTGCACGGTGTGGCAACCACACCCCTAATTTGCAGCTTTCTGACCCTTCGAGGTGTCTGCAGGGGCTGTCACCCCTTGGGACACAGCCTGGTTGGGTCTCCGCACTCCCTTTTCGGTGCTGTCAGTGGTCAAGGTTCTCCTGCTCTGTGTCCCCATCTGTGGAGGAAGCACCTGAGCTGTGCTTGGTGTAGGGGGATAGGTTTTAGAAGCTGGCCTCAGTGAAGAGCATCTTCAGCCTGCCTCGGGATAACACCTGGCACCCTGACTTGGGTTTGGGAGAGCCCAGCTCCCTGTGGTCGCATCCTGTTTGATGGAGGAGGGTCCCTCCACTATGCCCTGGGATCCCCACCAAGGGTTAACCTGCCCTTCGGTGCAAGACACAGTGAAAAATTTGCAAGTACGCTACCCATGCCATATGCTGAGGATTTAGCTTTATAATCATCTTGGCTTTAGCAGCAAAGCTGGGAAGAGAAGCATTTTTGTATTTATTATACATAAGAAGATCTTGGTGGTTAAGAATATACAGGGCTGAAAAAAAGGGGGGGGGAGGGAAGGGAGGGGAGGAAAACACAACTTTGATAAGCTTTAGAGATTTACGAGATGGAATCTGCATCTGTGTTACCAAAAGTACCTTTGTGAAACCTGGCTGCTGGGGTGGGTGAAGCGTGTGGGCTGTGGCACCCCCTCCCCACCGTCACGTTTGCCCAGCTCTGCCATCAGTCGGGCAGGTGCCAGGCTCCTCCGTTACGTTAAGGGAGCTTCAATCCTCTCAGGCATCACTTCTGAGCCCAGTGTTTTTATTTTCACTTGGTGTTTTCTTCTTGAAACAAATACTTGCTAGCAAATACAAGATGCACTGCACCAGGGCCCATTCCCCACCTCATCCGGAGACCCAGGGGCACACCAGGCGTCTCCAGGGTCCCTGGTGTGCTGAGCACCATCTTTCCAGGGATTTTCATGCTCCACAAATATTCGCCAAAAATAATTTCCTACGCAAAGAGTTTCTGCAAGCGTATTTCCAGGTGAAAAAAAAGAAATGGGAAAAAAAAAAACACACCGCATTTTCGTTGTAGGCTTTTCTGTAAAAGTCTTCTAACATGGCCTGGCTCCAGCAATATGTCTCATTTTTCTTTTCCACCCTCTCTACTTTTCCAGAAGATTTGTCTTTTAAAAATTCATTGAGCCCTTAGATGTGGCCTCATGCCAGGTTGTTACAAGTTGCTAGGTGCTCTGGCTGCTTTAATAACTCAAAGAGGATTAAAGTTCAAGGGCAAGGGTTTGGCACTTCCTGAAAATCAGTTCCCTCTTGACTTGGCCACCCAAAAACCAGGGGAATATGAAATTTAAAAGTCAACCAACCCCCCTAGATAGAGTCCCTCTGCTAGAACATACAGGTGAAAAAAAGTAAAATGAGGGTTAGAAAGTGATTCTGCCCTTTAGCCTCTTAGCTTTAAAAAACTGGGTTGCTTTGTCTATCCACATGAGTAAGCCACACTTTCCAAGGCTAATATTTCACAACATCAGTATGTTGTAGGCCAGTTTTTCCCAGTTTCTTGCTGTACTGGAGTTGTCCACTACGGTCTAGTACCCAGGTGTCAAATGCACTGGACAGCTGGGGCATGTTTTTCCAGGTGAGAATTTTTGATTTCACCAATTATATTTTTTCTGAGTATCCTGATGTATATTGACATCCTTCAGTTGATAAACGCATTTCTATGAATGTGCCCTCGAGCTTTATGGAGAGACACTCACTGATGCTTTGTAAACCTCCAAGCATCCATCTGAAGTGCTTGTCTGGTGGTTTCTAAGGAGAATCTGGCTGCATGAGGTCCCTGCAGCCACCCAAGCCCTTTTGGCCACAAACTTGGTCTTGATAGTTGTTTTCCCTTGGCAGCCCTGGTCACTCGCACTGGTGATGTGCTGGGATGGGACAGGGAGCTGATGGAAGATGTGCCATGGACATGCTGTTCACAGAGGCAGGTTATATTTCAGGCTCATTGATTTTTCTGTGCCCTGTTTGAAATATATGAACCTTTAATACATATTATATGCCAATGCCTAATTAAACTTCCGGGAACAGGACTTTTCTGTTAAATATTTCAGCCTCATATCTTCAGTTAAGATACGAGGAAAGTCAGAAATGATTTTCAGAGATTGCTTCCTCTCCTTTCTTCCCGCTGTCTTCAATGGTTAGTTTTCATGGTTTTGACACCTAAATGGACAAATCTTGTCCCGTTGGTGTGCCTGAGCTGTGTTTTCTCCACTGAGCCAGTTCAAGCCCTCCTCCTCCTCCCAGAGAGGACACTTTGGCTTGGTGGTCAGCCCAGTGCCTGTCCCCATCTGGTGCCCAAATGGGGGACAAGCTGGTGGGGGCCAGGATTTGTTCATATGGCGGGCAGGTCTGAGCAGCTGACCCTAGGATCAAGTCCTCCTCATCAGCATCCCTACCCCTGGGGAGAGCAAGGGGGGCTTTTGTGAGACCATTTTGGGCTGAAAATTCCTGCTGTGGATACCGGTGGCATCTTCCTGCAGGCACACCCTGTGCTGTCTGCAGGACTCTTGTATAAACTGGCTGCACGTCCTGGTAGTAATTCCAGGTTTGTTTCAGCTGGTTTGGGTCTGAGCTTAGTCTACTCACACATATTTTGGTGGGAGATCGATAGCTGAACAATTGCTGTTTTCACCACCTCATGCTGGGGTATAACTTTTCTGATAAATTCACCACTCCTCTGCTTTCTGTGCTGCATCAGCCCAGGTTGAGTTGCTATCAGGAGAGACTGAGCTGATTCTGTTATCTTTCTCGGGAACCCTGATTAAAGACATTTGGTCAAAGCTGACTGTGCCTCCTCTCTGTACGCTGGAATCCACCCCCAATAACTCACACACACACACCACATCAAAGTTGCCTGGGAAATCTGATACTGGGAGGTGCTGAAATGCAAACAAAGCCCCTGCATTTCATCATTCACAGCAAGTAAAGGCAGGGGATTTGCACTGCATAAAGTCTGGCTTATCACATTAAAATGCAGGACATTAAAACCCACTCCAGACCCACCCAAGAAGGGAAGGCAGGGAAGGTGTGAGGGACTCACTGCGACCCTCTGGTGGGTTTTTCTCCCATCACCTGTCGTGGTGCCCCCCCAGTGATAACGTTGCCACATCAGCACTGACAAAGGACTCAATGTCAGGTTCAGCAAGAAATCCTGCTGCCTGCCCTTGGGATCCGCAGTCCTTCCTCCTCCTTCAACAGGAGGAATAAAAATGTGTGAGCCTGGCCAGGAAGACCTGCTCCAGCCTGGGGACTCTGCAGCCCCATCTCCCAGGGGGGCACATCCAGAGGATCACGGATGTGGCTCCAGCTTCTCTGGCCATGCAGAGCTTCCTCGTGCTACGATGGCAACTTGGGGTAGCCTTGAGAAGGGAGGGGATGTCCTACTGGGGGTTGGACGGGGAAGGTGCTTGATGATGGTCATGCCCTCCAGCAAGGATGGGAAGATGATTCTCTGCCTGGCATTGGAGGCGTCTGGCTCCTCTGCCAGACCTTCTTACTTCTATTGGCAGGTTGTTAGGGTGGCTTGCTAGAAATGTCCTTTTTGGGGTTGTTTTGTTAGATGCAGTGGATCTTCTTCCTCTGTGGCTGTTAGGTCAGATGTCAGCAAAGTGCCTCCAAAGCAAGGAAGTGTTTTCCACTAGAGGCTTGTAGGTAGAGCACCTAAAATGCCACAAGAGAAAGTACTCGCAGATCAGTGTCTGTCTAAACAGCATCCAGGAGCAGAGAGAGAGGAAAGTGGATGGGGAAAATCCTGCCCAGTGGCTTGGGAAGAGCAAATCCATCCCGATCCCTGCTTTTTTTTTTTTTTTTTTTTTTTTTTTTTTCCTGCTTTACCCTGCTGTTAAAGCTTAACTGTTGGCCCTCTCTTTGAACCCAGCGGTCAGCCAGCCAGGTCTGCTGATGGGCAGGTTCTAGTTTGGGAAGAAGGAAGGAAGGAAGGGGAAGTGCCTGGTGCCTGCTGGAGCTCAGAGGACCTAGGAGGGTGCTGTGACAGTCTTAATCCTTGCCAATGATCCAGGGCTAAGCATACATTAAATTACCAGATGAATTTTGCAGGTGACAGAAATTGGTGCATGGGGACAAGTCAGTTTTTACAGAGTGATCTGAAGTACCTGGCAAAGGGGACTGCAGTGAGCATGTGTATTAATATTGCTAAACGCAAAGTTATATTTCTAGAGAGAAAGGCGCTTATACCTGCGAAGTGATGGGCTGTACCTGCAGCGAGAGAAACCTGAGATGGGTGTGAGGGTGCTGGTGGGAACCAGGTGAACGTGCAATACGGTGATGGCAGAGCCAATGTGGTTGGTAACAATGCAGTTACAGAAAGATGTAGGGAAAAATAACAATCGTCTTATATAAAATGTTTTACAACTGATTTAATTTATTGGCGACAACATATTTATACACTCAGCCAATAAAAGAAAGAGAAATGAATTGCTGTTGAGTGTTCGGAAGGTCAATCTGGAGATTTCCCTTGCTCCATTTTTCGGTTTGGATTCTTCATAGTGAAATCTCTGACATATTCATCCTTTCTTTCCTTTTCTTAAACACGCTCCACCATTTGGGAATGGTGATACATTGCCTCTAAACGAGTTTTCTTTATTATTTTATTTTATTTTATTTTATTTTATTTTATTTTATTTTATTTTATTTTATTTTATTTTATTTTATTTTATTTTATTTTATTTTATTTTATTTTATTTTCCCCAGAAGAGGACCTTTTTTTCTTCCAAAGAAGTGACCCAAACTGGAATTTCCCATCAGCTTTGCTGGAGGTCTTGTTTGATCACATCCCTGCACACAGACACAGAGACACAGGGCATAGAGAAAAGAGGGGGCTCATGTCAAGGGTGAAGCTCGGTATAGGCAGAGCCCCGGCTGCGGCTGCTTTAGGTGGTGCTGATATCTCTGATGCTTCTGGATGCTCCCCAGTGCCCAGCTGCCCATGGAGAGCCTTTTCTTGAATTTTTTTTTTTTCCCCACTGCCTGGTGACCACTGCTCAGCCTTGACCATACCCCTGGGAATAGCAGGTGATGTGGGCACTGCTCAGCAGCCTGCCCTGCGTGCAGCCAGCACCCCGCTGATGGCTGCTGCACCTCCTGGCACTGCAGGGAGCAGCTCTGCAGAGACCCCAGATCACAGCGGGGACAGCTGTTTTCTCTTAGCTTCTAAAATAGCCCTCAGGCATCCCCTGCCTGGCTGCTGCTTGCTTTCTGCCCCTCCTGGTGCTCACATTGAGCTTGTCCCTCCCCTTCCCCCTGCCCCATCCTGCGCTGGTACAATCAGCATTTCCCAAAGATCCCTATCTACGCCGAGTGGGGAAAATATATAGTTTAAAATTTGCACATCAAAAGAAGGCCATGTCTGCTACTGGGAAAATTAATAAGAATTAAGGCCCTTTCACAAGCTGTGCAGCTTTTTTTTTTTTTTTTTTTTTTTTTTAATGGAACCAATTAAAAATATTCTGATGCTGGAAATGCTCTTGTTTTCTAGGGTCCAGGTTGAATGGGTCCTTTTGGGGATGACAGAAGCTCTTTCCCCTGTTCAGATGACCAAGAAAAACCCTAGCCACCAGTTTTTTAGGGAGGAACAGACGTAAATTAGCAGCTGGAAACACCCTTCCCATGAGCTGCGGGGAATCATTTGATAATAGAATAAAGCAAAGAACAGTGCAGGCACCGCATGTGACAAATCAGGAAAACAATTTGTTTAGAGGGTGCAAGAGCAGAAAGATGATCTTTTGTGATACAGCTTCAAGTAGGGGGAAAAAAACACCGTCAGACCCTGAGAACAAAGAGAATGTTCTGGAAGATGCCATGCTCCAATTTATTGCTATTATTATCTGTTGCACAGTGTGTACTTACCCTGTTAATTTTATAGAAACTGAGCTGGGTACCAAGGCTGCGTTTCATGATGTGTTGCAGTGCAAGGCAGCAACGCCCAGCAGCAGCAGGGTGGATGTGGTGACCCATCAGCATGGGATCCAGTCCAGGTGTCTGACCCAGTCTGTTCTTGTGGTGCCCAGCGTCCCCAAAAGGACCCTGGTGCTGTGGGTGGGGATGCCCATGCTGGGGACACTTTCACTCGCCTGCAGAGATGCTGCTGCTGGTTTGGGAGCTCTGTGCCACACTTTGTGCGGCACAAAGCACTGGTCCTTCATCAGAGACATTTCCAAATGCGTTTGGGCGACTGCGGAAGTTGTGCTGTGTCTGCACACTTTCCCCATTCTTTTTTCTTTTTCTTTTTTTTTTTTTTTTTTCCTGCAGACATGTTCAATGGCTTCTCAAACCCACCTGGGTGTTGGCTATGAGGGCAGCTGCTGACTGATGGGCTGCGTCAGCACAGCGCCTTTTGCTCTGGTGTAATCTCCTTGAGGATTGAATTATACCACCCCTATTCCTCGGGGAGCAGAAGATGGATGTTCCCAGTTACCCAAATTGTCCCTGCCCGTCCCAGGCCCAGGAGCTTTCTCTCCATCTGTGCAGAGAGTTAAGGACTGCTTGGTGCCTCTTCACACGGAAAGAGACCCAGGCTCTGATGGCTCCCGTCCTGATCTCTCTGCCATCCCCCAGCTCCAGGTGTGAGCACTGCTGGAGTCACTTTGGGCATGCACAGGTGCTGATGGTTTCCCCCACAAGCACCACCCTGTATTTGCAGCTGCTGAAGCCCAGTGGCTGTGAGGCAGCATCAGACCCTGCCCCTCCACAGCCAATTTCCTGTTTCCTGCCTAATTTAATGTCACTCCTAAAATGTGCCACCTCAGTGCTTCCCCTTCTCCACAGTTTTCAGGAATATTGTGAGCTGCACAGCTCCACGGACAGGCCCCTATTTTTATTTATTTATTTACTCAGTGACATTTATCTTTTTTTTTTTTTTTTTTTTTTTTTTTTTTTTTTTTTTGCCTGGCTTTATTTTCTTTTCAAAAAGTTTTCATCTTTTCTCTTAATTTTTCCTAAATTGTTCTGAAGGAAAACTATTTGGAGGGCTCTATTCTGGACGGCTGTATTGTCTCAAGGTGGGTTCATAACGTGGGTGCAGCCAGCGCACAGGCACTACAACCCCAGCAGCTTTGTGCTTCTGGACCTCTGGGATGCATTTTGGACACGACACCTTGGCAGCACCGTGGCTGCGATTTCACCTCTGGGATCTACTGGAAGTGTGGGGGCACTGGGGAGGGGTCTTCCTGGAGTCTCCTTCAGTGGCTGCAGCTGGGGGATAATAGGGGACATCCTTTCTGACTTTGGTGCCATCACTTGGACTGGGAGGGGCACTGCTGGGGTGTGCATACCCTGTAGGGCAGCAGGGATGCTTGGTGAATTGTGCTGGGGTCCTTGGAAAGGAGAAATCTTTTTCCTGGATACTGCCTTTTACACATAAAAGCCCAGAAGAATGACGTTACTACAGCCTTTATAAAATTCATTCCCAAAGCCTCACAGCAGAAAAGGACCAAACTTAACAGGACACTCGAGGAAGGAAGGAAGGTGCAGGAGGGCTCAGCATCCATCCCAACCCCAGCCAGCACAAAGCCTCGCTGCCGGCTGCCTCGCCCCAGCAGGATGTCACCGTGCATTCATTCTGGTCACACGGAGGATGCAGAAATGCCATGTTTCTCTCTGAGAGTATTTCCTTCACATTGAATGAAATTTCTGTCTCGTTTTAAAGCTCTGTGACTGGCAGTAGGCTCAGCGCTGGGACGGGCTGTGGGACCAGTGCTCCCATCCACTTGTAGAAATGCACATAGATCAGGAAGCGCACAGGGCTTTTAATAATGTGTCCACATCCAGCCTATCTCAGCGGCTCTTTACACTTTCTGTTGTTCCAGGAAGATAACACTTCACAGAAGCTATAAAAGACACATCATATCTCAGTGACACTTTGGGACAATGCAGGATAAAATTCAATTAAATGCAAAATCCAAAAGAAGTCTGACAGAGTTTCAGGTGCTTTTCAATTCATCACTTTTCAATATTTCTTGAAATTCCCCAGAACCAAATATCCAGAGGTCATTTCAAAAGCTACCACAAAGAACGTGCCAGAGGAGTTCTCATCAGGGACCTTGACTTGCCTTATGATAGAAAACTCTTTCCACGAGTCTGAAATTTGGGACCAGAGGAAATGAATAATTACAGCCGCCTGTACCTTCATCACATATTGTGATTTTGCTGGAGCTGATATTGAATCTGAACCAAAGTGCAGGCTGGTGCTGGGGTGTTTATTCCGTGTTTGCCCTTCTCAACATCCCTGCCGGTTTGTGATTAGATGCCTTCTGTACCCAGGGAAAACCTCTGCACAGTGGGATGTGATAGCAGCCAAAGCTGCGTGGTTTCAGAAAGCATGGTGCAGTAACTTAAACTCTTTAATTTCCTATATGCTGGTGAAATCCATTTAGGTTTTCCTTTGTATCTGGAATACAATCCTATACAGCGAGAAAATCTGTGTGCTTTCCGCCAAAGAAAAGCCCCAAACTCAAGGCAGGCAGATCTAATCCCACCTCTTACATTTCAATGCTTTTTGGGAAAGAGCTCCTTGTTTCGCAGACTACTGGGGGGCTCGGATGATGTATTGTGGTATCAGCAAACTCCATGCCACCTGCACAGCGTCTGTTACTGGTACCTGAAAAAACTGTATTGACTGCAGTATTGATCGTCTTCAATATTAATTGCTAAAGTTCACTGAAGATGCAGTTACAGTAAAGGAGAGTTACTAAAATGTTTTAAGCCTGTGACTGCCACGGAGATTAAATACTGTGCGAGGGCAGATCCAAGTCCCAGTTTTCCTGGCTTTTTAATGTGTATGCTTGATAGCAAAGAAGCACAAGGGTAGGTAATACGTATTTTTCTTTTCAATAAATAGTTCAGCCTTTCTAATGGAGATGCTTATATCACTTCATTTCTCCAGTTGCTCATTGCTAATTTATTTAAAAATCATTCTCTGATGATTAATGCCTGGCAATATTAGAAAGGCAACCAGCTGCTGAGATGTGTACATTAAATCTGCTGATTTGCTTTAATTAGCAGAAGAACTATTATTGAGTAGCTGGAAACATGTTAATCTCTTTTTTTTTTCTCTGGTACCAGTGTTCCTGAGCCACAGAACTGGGCAGGAGCAGGGAAAGGAGGAGAGTGGCATTTGAGAGACGCTATAATTTACACACATCCATTTTTCTTCCAAAAAGTGTGCACGCTGAGCATTTGATTTTCATGTTCTAGTGATGCACAGCGAGCCAGCTTTATTTGTCAAAAGCCGATATGGGTGCTTTGGGAGGGATAAAGCCCACAAACTTTGCAGTAGCTGGAGCTAACAACATTGCTATGCGTGCTTCAGCTTCACGGCTGGGTGTGCACGCTGCCTGTTGTTACAGCTCACAGGATGAGCTATAACACATCGAGATTAGTAACCTGACTGGGTTTGGTAACATGTCTCTTCTCCTTGGCAGAATCCAAGAGAAATTTGTGACAGTAATAGAATCATAGGGTGGTTTGGGTTGGAAGGGAGCTTAAACGTCACCTAGCTCTGACCTGTATCCTGCGGCTGCCTCCCAGGCCAGGTCCATACAGCACCCTTCAGGAGTCTCCAGGCGCCTGACCACTGCCTTTGAGCCCTGTGTGAAACCACACCGAGGTGGGCAGGCAGAGCAGCTCAGGGCCTGGCAGATGCCTGGATGCAATCTCAGGTCAAAATCCCACCGGGGCTGTTCCTCCAGGGGTAAGACTCATGCAGCAGGGATGCCAGAGCACCCCTGGGAGAGGGCACACCACCAAAACCCAGGAAAGGCTCTCCCTATCTCCTAACTCTCACTCCAACATCCCAGTGATCTCCCAGGCGTTTAAATGCCCACCGAGGGTGAGACATTCAGTTCTGCTGGAGCGGCTTCAGCTGCACCTTTTCCATCCATAGAACTGCCCATCTGGTTGGCTCCCCAATTTGGCCAGCACTCGTGGCAGAGGTGCCCTCAGACCCACTTCAGGCTCTGCACAAAGCAGGACTGTGGTTTCCTGGGCCAGGGCACAGGCAGGAGGCTCCTCATTGCAGGGGTTGGGGGACATCTACACGCCAGCCCTGCTCCAGAGCATTTGCAATGACAGGAGGACCAATCCATCATCGCTGGGACAGGTTAATCTGATTTATCAAGTCTCAGCTAACAGACTGGAGAGTAATTTCTTCTTGCTGAAAATGTGGAGGAGTCATGTGTGTTTGGACAGACTGACAGGATTTCACTTTATCACTTAAGAAGCCATTAAGCAGTTGAAAAGCTACGTTCAGTTTCACAGCCACAAGACAGGGCTCTGGCGACAGTCCAGGCTGGCAGGAGAGCCATCGGCAGGGAGCAAAAGGACACAACAACACAGGACCAAACTCACTTCCCTGAGCATCTGCCCAGTTTCTCCTTGAATGTGCAAAGATGGGCCACCCAAGAAAGGGCTGCAGGGAAAAACCAATCTGCAGCAGCCACGACTTTGGTGTGCAAATCCCAGGCAGGTCTGCATTGAAGGGTCCCTGGTCCCAACTTGGGCTGGTGAGTCCCCCTTGGGCTGGTGACCCTTTGCTGGGAGGCGAGCATTACCCCTCCATGTCTCCATGAGGACGGAGGACAGGGCAGATCCCCTCATTTCTTCCTTGAGCCCAGTTATTTTGCAAGTTATTTTTTGGGGCTCCAGGAGTGTTTTCTAACAATGCTCATCCACACAGCCAGTTGTTTGCTAGGTGCTGTCAGTGCAGGAATTGTAGGTGGGCTTTGCACCCAGCAGGGACGTGGCCAGTGCCCTAAATTTGGCCGGAGGCTAGGCACGGCAGCACAGCACTGAAGGAAGATGCAATCCTCTGTGTGCAAGCAGCCCCAGAGTTCATTCTTCAGACAACTCACTAAAAATAATCTATGCTCGATAAGTGACACACTTTGAGGCGTTGCGAATATATGCATTCAGGTAGCAGAGAACCGCTGAGCTGGCACAAAGTTTTAATTCAATCCTCCAAGATCCCTCACAACTGGGGGATATTGGCACTGAGAGCTGTTCCAGCAGCGTGTTGGTGCTTCCAAGGGGCACGGCCAGCTCCTGCGGCAACGTGATGCAAATGCACAAACTCGCATTAACGATGCAGTCAGATATGTTCATCTTAGCATGACAATTGAGGTGATCGCATTACCTAACCAGGGGGAGAATATAGCTTTAAAATCTAATCCAAAGAAAATTGATATTACAGCCTTTATATACACTTTTATTCACTGAAGCCTTATGTAGGTATTGCATTTCCCAGACACATATTTCTGTAACTAACTGTCTCACCAATGACACTAACATCACACAGAGATGCTATCCTTCATGCTTTATGAACGTGTCTTTGCAGTGGAATAGCTCCTTGCACCAAGCATGGCAGTTTACTCATTTATCACTTTACCCTGTTTTGCACCGTTCCTAAATGCTGATTATAGCTCCTGTTCCAACTCTGTCCCACAGAATTATTATTCCTATGGGGTCTTCCTGAAAGGGACTTTCCACTATATTAACTAATCACTGGATGCAGAAACCAACCTTTCAGCACGCTGGTGCTCTCACAGCTGTATTATTAGGCATGGGAATTACAAAACCCAGATCAACCTAGTCTGAATTCAGTGTTCCCCCTGCTTGAAGCACCAGGCTGGGAGACCTCGTGAGCTCCCCTCCAACCTGGATGGTTCCTGGTTTTGTGTGCCTCTTGCTTCAGACTGCGTGATATGAGCTTTCTTGGAGAATAGTGCTCTACCTGCAGTGCTCATGCGAAGCACAGAGCCAGGCACAATTCCCACTTTCCATTGGCATTGCTCTAAATCAGATCCGTAATAACGGTGTGACTTAACGCTGGCTGTAGCTGCCTTACCATTTCGTGTCTGCGGTTGCACCCATTTTAGCCTGCAATGTGAGCTGTGAGTAAATGCCTGGCGAGGCGTGGTGTCAACGTTTAGCTCTGTGAGCTGGTCTGAAATGATTTCTCTTGCTGTGCTTCCCGACCCGGGGGTAACCTGGCAGCACCCTTGAGGCAGGATGGTGTTGTGTTCACAAAAGCACCTGCTTTTTCTTCAGCATGAGTGAAATTTTGTAGTGTTCAGCTGCTGCCTTCGTTAGAGACACGAACCTTTAAAACCACTGTGCTCCCTTAATGCACACCAGCCGAGTGTTTGCCTTTCCAAAGACATGCACAGAGCCTGCAGCTCCAAGGCCCTCCCTAAACATCGAATGCTTTTAAACCTCAAGAAGCCCCTTCTTGGAAATGTTGGTATAAATGCAGGATATTGCTTTCAGACACTGGGTTGTGAGGACAGATGTTGCTGGTCAGACGCTGAAGGACAGCCCCTGGCTGAGCACAGGGATATTTTTGGCAGAGCGGGGCAGAGGAGCCCATCTGCAGCACTGTTTGTGGTGGGGTGATGGTGATACCTGCACCACGGTTCTGGGGATGGAGGGCATTTCTCTCAGCATGGTCTGGAAATGTCAGACAACGATCACTGTCTGAAGAGGGATTGTGCTCTATCCCAGCAGTAGTTAAAGGTGTTGTTTAACAGCGCCTGCCAAATGCAGTTATTTTTAAAATCAGCATTTCCAGATAATTGCATCAAAGGCTTTAACAAGATTGGCCCAAGGAATTTGCTGAAATGTTAATGGAGTTTTCCAGTAAACTGAAAGCAAGGAGGAAGCTTCTGAGAGCTGGGGGAAAGCCTAAATGAATGATACAGTCAACTCCACCCATGGGGAAAACCACAACAAGCAACAGGGGAGCTGAGTAATGCGGAGTTCAGGAGGACTAATCATAACCGATGATGGGCTCTGGTTTATAGAAATTTGGTTAAGATTAATATTTTTTCTTTTGATGGGACAAAGAGCACCGTGCTGATACAAGACCCTTCTGGACAGTGCTTGACTTGGTATTTTGTGATACTGTTCTGCAAGCGTAACAGCACCCACCTCTTGCATCCTGGGGTGTGGGACAGCAATTCCACGTGCCTGAAGGGGGAACAAGCAAAGGTGGCTTCTGTCCTCGTCCCACTGATTAAAGCTCATAGACAGGATAATTATCACAGTTTAATAGAAAACAGTGAAATAGTTCAGTAAAGAGGCTGACAGTGAGGTGATGGAACACAGGAAGAGGAACAAGAACAGATCAAATATTCGTGATCAAATATTCCTGTTCATTTTTTCTTTTATCCTGGCTTGAACTGGGGCTCTTTTCAAGGGAAATGGCTCATACCAAGGAGCCCTGAAATCAGAGGACCAGGAGACCACACCACCATCTGGTTTTCCACCTTAGTGACCCACAGATAGCAAGGTTTTCTTCTGCCCAAATGCTGCAAGTGCCTCTGACAGCTGCCACGGCATGTGAAGCAATGGGACGGGGGTCCCTATGATCCCCTCCAGCTCGAGGGGCTTTGCTAACCAGCAAAAAATGTGCTAGGCAGTGCTGCCTCTGCTCCTTCAGCCTCTCCTGGGTCACAGGGATGGAGGCGCTGGAATGGTCTTTGCCAACTGCTTTAAAAATCCTGACAGCTAATGTATTGCGCTTCCAGGCCCAACACAACTTTTTCCAGAGTAATTACTTTCGATTTCCTCACAATAAATACACTGCTATTTTTTCCTTTCCGATAATTGAGTGTATTTATTCTTAACTAAGATTAACTGTCTTTTGGAGCCTAAAATAAATGGGGTTGCCTTGGGAGATCAATATGAATGCTCATAACCATCATCTATTCATGAAGCCCATGCTAGTCCTGAAGACCCTCCAGATGACCACGAAGCCATGTAGGAAATCTCCATTTAGGGTGGACCTTATTGTCGCTGGTTCAACCCTGGGAAGAAGCAGAGGTTGAGATTCATCCGTCATTTACTCACACTGTTCTTTCTCCTACTTGTTGTCCTCATCTTTCCTCCCTTTTCCAAAGAGCAGGAAGGTTTGCAGCAGTGTGGATTCCCCAGTGCCACCAGAAAGGAAAGGATTTGCCCTGTGGTTCCACATCAGGGAATCTCTTCAGCCTGAGGAGAGATATGAAAATAGGCAATGATGGGATGGCAGCAGAGACATGGGCTTCTGCAAAGAGGGTGGAGGACTTGGCTATAGTGACGTGCCTGGGGCAACAAGCCAGATGGATGGTTGCCCCAAATCTTTACAGTCTTTGATTTATCAGGGAGGAAGGAGAGAATGTGGCTAAACCAGGCACATTTCTCAAAGGCATGCACAAGTCAGAAATACCTCCCATTTCTGTGGGCCTAGTTCCAGTGGGGACCTCAGCTGTGACCATCTGGTAGGACTTCATCATTTTAGGCTGCAGGGTAGTTACTTGGCAATCTAGAAAAAAACAAAACAAAACCAAAAGCATAAAACTCTGCCTGATACAGATGCTGGGCACTTCTGCAGCACTCAGAATGGCCATCTCCTCACCTACCTGGAAGGAATGCTAATACATGGAGGTGAAAATCCTGGGGAAAACCAGCACTGGCACAAGTCTCAAGTGTTAGAGTGAACCTGAACAAAATCAGTGGGAAAAGGGCTGCACTGTGAGCGCTGCTGGACTCTCTGCTGTTAAAGAGACAGGCAAAAATGACTCTGTTGTAGCCTCTCCCAGGGCTCAAGGAAAACTTTAGTGACACACTTATGTTGATAAGACAGGAAAGGCTAATGAAGGTAGCATGATGGTGAGACACTGCCTTACAAGAAAAATTATAGCTCTGTAACAGCAACAGAGCCTCATTTTTCTTTCAAAGTGGGTAAATGTGCTCTTTTCTTTTTGCTACAAGGCAGCTGGAGACCCTCTGCAGTTTGTCTGGCCTTTCAGCAGCAATTGTTGAAGCCTTGAAGTTCATGGCACAGTGTCTGTTTTCTGTCTCCTTCTGCACAGGGTGGAGATCCAACCCAAGACCATGAAGGATTGACTGGGCCAGCTGGATGCAGCCTTTTTCTCTTTGCCTGCCACACATAGAGAATATCCAGAGAGGAAAGGAAAAGCGATGTTTTACAACACTGATGGTACAAATACCATGTTTTTAACATTATTTGAACTGTGCCATGTATATTTTCTAACATGGGCAAATGAGGTAAAGAAAAAGCTCCTGCATGCTAAGGCTGACTGCAGCAAGGCGATGGCATGGACATCTGAGCTGTCTGTTAGAAATACTGTCCCTAAGGGGGTATCTGCAGTTTTTTTAGAAAACAAATAATAGCTTCTTGGGCTTTCCTCTCACAGCCTTTTGGAGGCTCTGTAATCTAGCTTTCATGGGGCTTGCACCATGACGCTGCATCACTGTGCCCATCCAGGTATTTTTAGAAATGCTATTAAATATTAAGTTTAAAATGATCATATGAGGAGTCCTTTCATTTTAGGCACGCTTAACTACCCAGCTTTGAGCCTTAAAAAGTTGCCTGGTTTCTAGGTCTTCAGCAGAAGTCCACTTAAAGAGACACAGTCTAGTTTTCACCAGATGCCTCAGGTTTATAGCAGTATAGGAAGGGGGAGAAAGTGGCAGTGAAATGTTGATTTAAAGCCAGTTAGCACTGCCTTGTTCCTGATGAAGAACCATTCCAGGTGAGCTGTGGTTCTGCCACCTTCGGCCCACAGGAGATGCCCAAGGGGGACCATGATGGGAGCAGGAGGCAAAGTGCACGAGCCTCTGGAGAAGCTTCTGTGGTTCCTCTGCCTTTGGGGCAATCTGTTTGTAACTCTTTGCTAAAGAAACAAGACCAGTGTGTTTATTGTTTCCTTAAAATCTCCAGAAAAATCCACCCCGTGCTTCCAAGGCCAGCTGAGCCCTCCTGTGAAACAGAACTTAATAAAAGCAATTTACAAAAGCCACAAAGATATGGAGTGCACTGAGAGAGCATCTTCCTAATGGCCAAGTAGCAAGGTCTTTGCTCCCTTGTGTCTCAGATATCTCATTCCTCGATGAGCACTCCCCACCGCTGTCTGCAGCACCGAGGTCAGGAGAGGTTTGGAGCAAAGAGCACCCATCTGGAGTCGGTCCCAAGGTTTCCAAAAACTTTGTCAGATGTATCACCTTCCCAGCTCCCAGAGGGAAAGCTCAATGATTGTATTCCACCTATTAGCAGGCAGTTAATAAGTATTAGTAATAACTGGATAGTATAAATTTTAATAATTATTATTATAATTCTTAGCGCAGCCATTAATCAATTTGTTATCATTGAGGTAATAATTACTTAAAGATTTATAACTCCAGTTAATGCTTTTTAATTAATTTAATTTGGTGAGGTGAGGAATTGAAATAAAAACACACAGCATTGTTGGCATTTCTCAGTTTAGGAATCTTCAACTTTTGTCTTAAGGTGCACACGCAATTCCTGTGTTTGTCCCTGCATTGCTGATACCCCCCAGACTGTGAATGTATGCAGCTCCCTGGCATGGCAGGGCACTGCTGTGGTCCCTAGTTTGGTCTGGGATGCAGCAGCACCACTTGTAAGAGGACATGTTTAAATTTGCAATGTTATATGCAGCTTAGTATCACTTTCTAGCTCAAGGGCGAGGAATTGGTACCCTGGTGCTGCAAGGGAGACTGGTATCTCTAACTGGGGGTGGGAGAGAGGGTGTCCTGGGTAGGAACAGCCCAACCCAGGGAGACCCTGGGATGATGGTTTGTCCTGAACATCCCCCATGGTTTAGGTACAATGCTCAGATCAGCAAGAGGAGTGGGATTTGTGGACTGAAATCCTCGTTGCACCAACCAAGGAGCTTCCATCAAGCAGTGAAGTGGGATCATGGCTTTCAGATAAAGTGGTATTAATGCCTGAGGAACACTGCTGAGAATGGGAAGAGTATTTAATCCCGGGATGGGAAAGATCTCAGTTCTGTTTCCTGCTCTGCCATGGGAGATTCTTTCCCAGTGACAAAAAGGGATACTCCCAAATCCTGGCTGTTTCAGTTGGGTTGTTCCTTTCTGTGGGAACTGAGCTGCATTTCATGAAGGAAAATGAGACTCAGGAAGAGGGAAAACACAGGGCTGAAACTGCTGGGTGTCCATCCAAGTAGCAGCAGCTGGACACCTGCAGCAGGTAGCTGGTGAGAGCAGCCAGGACAGAAGTCACTGACAGCATTCAGGTATTTAAACATTTGGATGTGGCCCCTGCAATTCTGTCAATGCTAAAGGACACATTCCTTACATCCCCTGTGCTGTATTCACCCAGCCACAAACAGCTCGAAGCCTTCTGCCCAAGTCTGATGCATGCCTTAGGGGGCCAAGTTGCCCAACTCCCAGCATCCACGTTAGGACAGACAAATTGCACACATAGTCCTGTCCATCTCCAGGAAGGAGAATAAAACACCAGAAATGTTGTCTTGAGGGTGAAGGGAGAAGAGGAGCAGTGCTCAGGGAATGCATTTAGTGCAAGTTGAAAAGAGCCTCTTGACATCAAGGGTAGCAGAGGTGAAGGAGCTGAGGCTCAGCACACCAGGGTGTGTTACAAAACATCGGTCAAAGGGGTTTTCCAATGGTGGATTGGGGACCACAGGGATGTCCAGGAGGATATCTTGCCAAAAGTCTTGGAAATGGCAGGTGTGGTGGATTGACTCTGGCCAGCAGATAAGATTCCATTGCTGACCAACCCTCTTCTGTGAAATTTCCCTCACTCAGGCCAAATAAATTTTCATATGGCATCTATACTCTTCTGCCCGAACACACTTAATCTTTAGAGATTACTTCAAAGAGTCTCTCTATTGTTTCTCTGATGAATGGAGTCTTTCTGAGTAGGCCCCCAGGTTGGGAATCATTTCAATTAATTTTCATTCTCTCCTTTATGCATAACCCTTCTAGTCCCCTCAAGAAGCATTGCTATTCCCTCCTGCATAAAATGTAATGTGTGTCAGTATTTTATTTTCAAATTGACATTTACCTGGGATTTCAAAATGAGTTAAAATCTGATGTGAGTTTCATTCTGTTAGGGGCATTATTTTTACTGGATTTGCAAGTTATAAAAAGCAGTCCTCCATCCAAGAGACATCACCCTGGGAAGGGGCTTCCAGATGGTTATTTTGAGAAGGGATACCAACAAACTTCTCGTTTAGCTGTATCAGATGAACTTATTTAATATAATTGCAGAGGAACATAAAATGTCTGCATTCAAACCATATAAAAAATCTGCATTTCTGCAATTACAAATTTCAGTGTGTGTGGGCTGTTCTGGAATTATTGTGTCATTTTATGTAAATGGCACCATTTTTCCATCTGCTTATGGCTGGGGGTCTGATGACAACAGGCGTGGTACAAGAGAAGAGCTTTCTTCTTCCTGTATGTCCTGAAAGGTTCTTCCCAGCTTCATCTCACTCCAGTTCAAGCTTCCACTGGAAGAACTCATGTAAATAAAAATCAAAGATGTCCCTGTGGATTTCTTATTGCATCTCAGAAAATTCTCCTAAGTTACAAGATGCAACTTGAGGAACAAGGCTCCAGTGAAGATGCTGGGACTCCTCAAGAATAGAGCCAGGGAATAGATGGGTTGTACCAGTATGCTAACCATGGTGCAGAGATGCAACTATTCTTGGGACTCTTAGGACAGTCTGAAGAAGCTCACTTTTTTGGTGAACAGATGTACCAGTAATTGAGCCCCAGGGCATCTGAAACATGGCATGCACATTGCTGTTAGGGACAGAGAGGCCAGTTCTCTACTCTTTGGAATTTTTATTACCCTTTTGTAACTTACTTGTCTCACGTGAGACAGTGAGCAGAGGATGAGGCTTAGACACTGCAAGGATTTACCTTCGTGTTAAATTTGTATCCCAATATAACATGCATACCTATAAAGGGTTAATCCTCTTTCCAGGAACCTCAAGGCTTTATTGAAATACCTTCTGTAGCTAGCAGGGAGCATTTTTTGTCATAAATATGTGGGGCAGGCACACATCTTTCTTTGTGGCGTAGGGAGACTACTTCCAGCCTGGCCTGAATGCATTTACTGTGCTCTGCACCACTTCATGGTTTCTTGTTGTCTTTTCTCCTTCCTCTGATTGCAAATCTCATGATTGTTTCCAGCGACATTTACCAGGCTGTAGTGCCACTTTAGGAAGCTGCTCTGCCACTCTAGGCCTGTCCCACTTGAGTTGTAGTCTGACATCTTAGATCTTCTTTTGTCTTTGTAATTTTGGGTCATGTAACCCTTCTGGGACTCTCAAGATATTTAAATAGTCTCTGTGCTGAGGAGAACAACCATTATTTCCTTGCCTTTTTGAACTAACTTCCTCATTTAGTGTTTGCATGGAGCAGTTCTGGGGCTGGGTTTCAAAGAGAAAATCTTTGAGTATTTTGCTGCTCACTTCAGTTGTGCTTACCCTATTCCATCACAACTGCACAGAGACTGACTTTTAATTAGCTTCAGAGCTGTGTGATATCTTTGGGAGCAGTCAATACAGCCATTGGGCTTCCTTTATTTGTGAAAAAGACATGAAAAATATGCAGAATAAACTGTATAGTTCTCCATAAGGGAGGGGAAAAAAGTCTAATTTTATGTGGTAGCCAGTTTTCTGCAACTTTGTTTTTGCAAGAAAAAGGAAGAAGAAAGGAAACAAAAAGCAAAGACTAGGAAAAAAGAAGCATTTATTACACTATAATGAGGTAAAACCAAGCTCACATACCAATAGGGGAGCTGACAATAATATATGGCTTTAATTAGCAATCAGGGTTTGAGGAACAGCTTATTATGCTAATAGTTTCAAAGCTTCCCAGTAAAAAAGTGCCTATGGAGAGATTTGCTAATGACAAGGAAATCTCCATTTTGTAATATAATCATGTAATTCTCTAGACAATAATTACACATTTCTTTGCATGTTTGTTATGAAACTCTGGACTTCAGATTCTGTGCTGTGTACTCCCAGTGGACTGAAAAAAAAAAAATAATGACCCCAAACTTCTGTTCCAAAAGTGAGTTATTTCAGAATTCTGCTCTTCTGGAGGAAATGTGCCACGCCATGGATTTGGACGGAAAAAGCACCGAAGTTTGATCCTGAGCTCAATGAACTGGAAAGGAAGCAGGACCTGACTGCTGAAGGCAGTGGGGTCTGTCTCATCAAAACTGCAATAGGTTCATGGTCAGACCTGCAGCTGTGGGGTTGAGCAGGGCTTGGTGGGGAGGACATCCCTAATTAACCTCACAGTTGCAGGGCTAGGGCCCCAGTGACAGTCACTGTGTGCTCTGTGAAAGGCATTTGGTGATTATAAATGAATTCTAGGGGCACTGTGCCTTGTCCTGGGGTTGGGTGTGCCCTGTGGTGACAGGAGCACAGGAGGCATGAGCCACCTGGGGACGTGAGCCCTTGTCAGCAGAGCTGCTGGTGTCGGTGGGCATTGTTTGGAGGCAGAAACAGTTACAAAGCTCAGTATTGTCCCCATTGCTGGCTCCATGATTTTTTTTTTTTTTTTCCCTTGTGGCCATCAGGTCTGGCTGCACCAGGAGGTCCCGTCCAGGCACCCCTCGGTTCACTCTGCGCTTTCTGTTTGAAACACGCAGGCTATTTGCAGAGGCACACAATTGTAGGCTTGTGTATTTAAAGCCTGCCACTTCCCTAACTGAGGCATTGCTGTGTTCTGAATCAGGATTGTAACAAAAAGGACCTGAGGGAGAAAAAAAAAAAAGGAAAAAAAAAAGGGAAATTGCTAAAAAGCCCTTGAAAAAAACCCTTGACTCCTGCATAAATTATGCCTGGGGCAGCAACCTGAAAGCAGGCTCTGTGGCCTCACAGTGACGCTGGCTAACAGAAGTACTGCAAGCTCATCAACTGCCCTGCAATTTCTCTTAAGACCTGGAGACCCCAGCCAGTAAGAGTGAGCTCAATTATGGCAGCTTCCTTTAAAATGGCTTGGGAGTTCTCAGCAGAGCTGCTTCCCCAGCACTGTCTGAAGGAGCAGTGCAAAGGGACTTGAGCTGGCACATGGAGAGATCTTGGGGCTTTTGGCCTTTCCACCCTGGTCTGTTGTGTTGTTCTGGTGCAGCCACTTGGCCTCAAACTACCGAGACCCAGCTCTGCTCTCTGTAAAATGAAAATATCCCAATGTACAAGTTACACCTTACTTTGCCAGGTCACTTGGAATTACCATACTTGTGCCTGTGGCTCCCACTTCAGCTCAGCCACAGGTGGGCTCTGGGCAGATGTATTCTATTTACTTAAATGATCAATATCATTATATTTATTATTATATGGAACTTGGTAGACCCCAGGAGTGCACTGTTTCAGAATATAAAACCAAACCTCTCAAACCAAAGATAATGTCCCTGCAACCAAAGACCACTATAGACAAAGAGGACAAGAAGTGGGAGAGTACAAATGTGATAAGAATGATCTTTCAAGGATGCAGCACAGAAATATGAAATGAAAGCCAAAAGTTCAAGCAAAATAACTTTTCACACAGAAAATTAAACATAAAAATTCTTTACAGTTTTCTTGTCTGCGCATTTCTTACCATCAAACATCTGCAGGGTATTTTATGTCTATGGGATGGTGTAAGAAAATGTACTAAACACTCAGCGTGTTTTATTTTGAAGCAAAGCCTCTCAGGTGGATTACAGATAGAGCATAGCTGGTAGGTGAGAGCTGAGGTGACAAGGACCCTCCAGAGCACGTGTGCTCACCGAACACAGCTTTGCTGTGCCCTGGAAATACTCCAGGATGACACGCTGCAGCAAATATTCAGGCTTGCCCACGTGGTTCATTCAGCAACCTACCAATTTTTTCAGGATTGCTGAGAAAGTCACAATGCTGAAATATTGCTGCTGAAAACTGGTCTGGCAGTTATTTGTGGTAGAATCATATTTTGTTCTTGAGATGAAAGAAGCATCCCTCCCGGCATCTCAAGTGCTGTTTATATGGACCCCAAATCCTGGTCAAAGGGGTTATATGAGTGTGAGCTTTGAAGTTCTGGCTCATTTCTCATTAATGAAATCACTTTATCAGTGGAGCGTACAAAGGAGACTGACAAGTCCTTTAAAAGGCAACTGAGAAAGGGGGGCTGGTGCCTGAGTCCTGAGTGGGAAAGAGGCTGAGTGCTCTGAGATTGCTTAGGTACGAGGCAGATGGCGAAGATAAAGTCTTAAAGTGGATGAGGCAGTTTGCATGGCTTACAGCCAATACTGGGATGGGATGGGATGGGATGGGATGGGATGGGATGGGATGGGATGGAACAGAACGGAACAGAACGGAACAGAACAGAACAGAACAGAACAGAACAGAATAGAATAGAATAGAATAGAATAGAATAGAATAGGTTAAGGTGTTTTCACTGGGGCCTTTAGCTCAACAAATTTAATGCAAGGGATTTTCAGTCTTACATTTCCCTTAAAAGCATCTTTCAGATTCTCTTTCAGGCACATTTGATAACTCATAACCAATCAATATGCATGCTAACTCGAGAAGTATCACATGATTTGATAGAGTTACATATGTTAATGATGTATTTTGGCTGAGTAAGGAGCCATTTGGCTTTCTGTTGAAAAAATATAAAATAAGATACAAACATTGAAGTGTGTCTTTTCATTCACCTGCACTGATTGCATTCAGGTGGGGAAGAGGCTGACCCCAAGGACTCCTCCAAACTGAAGGTGGCTGTGGGAGTTCAGGTTCCTCATGCCCTGGGCCCATACCTGCTGGAGGAGAGCTCCCTTTCCCCTCCGGCCTTACAGATTTCTCCACACTCTTTCCATAGCACCCCTCTCTCAACACCCAGGAGATGGCAGCAGCACATAGGAACCTTCTCTGATCTTTTTTTTATCGGAGCTTTTTTTATGTTTTCTCCATATTTGGGGTTGCATTGCTGTATTAATCTATCCTATTCATTAGTTAAGCAATTCATTTTAATATTCCAGGTTATTTTACAGCACATTTAAGTATGCTCAGTGTTCTTTTCCTCCTTATGTTAGGAAACTCCTTTCATTCCTGAATGTTACAAAAATTTAGAGAAAACAGTAAAATCCTATAGTTTATCTAAATGGAGTAGGTCTCATACATACATTCTTTTTAATATCTAATATTCTTCTGCTAACGTTCTTAAAGTTGTACAACAGAACAAAAGACACAACAATTAAAGAACATGAAAGAACCCACGTATACAAAAATAAATATCTAAACCATAAGACAGATAAATACAGTTTTTGGTGGTTGGAGTCTTGAAGTTAATTAGGATTTTTTTTTTTTTTTGTCTGTTCTGCAAAACTATTTATTTATTGGTTTATTTTGCCTAAGATGAGTAATTTCCTTCAACCTCATCTTTGGTCCTTAGTTCGGTTGCAAGGTGTAATCCAATCTGCTCAGCCAAAAGGGATGTTACTCTGTTTGTCAGCCTCTGACATTTCCGACTCAGCAGGGAGAAATGACAGCTGATTGCAAGGAGCTGCAGAAGAATCTCATGATCCTTAGTGACTAAGGCAGAGAATGTCAGATGAAATGCAATGTCAATAATTGCAAAGTGAGGCACAATCATTGACAAAGGTGTACTCTGAGCTGGCTATTACTGCTCAGGAAAGAGATCCTGGAGCAGCTCTGGAGAGTCTTCTGCAAATGCTAGCTTGGTGTTCGTTGACATCTCAGAGACTTAGGTGTCATTAAGATGAAGTTACAGCGAGGACACAAACCGAGCTTGTGCAGCTCTGTAATACACTGCATGCCCACACATGTGCAGATCTGATCTCAACGCTAGAAAGGCAGGCACAGACTTGAAATGATTCAGGGGAAGGCAACAGAATGGCCCGGACCTGCAATGTTAGGCAAAGTAGACTCTACCCGTTCAACCTGGGAAAGAGATACGCAAGCATCTATTAAGGATATAGAATTGCATGAATGGTGGGGGAAGAGGAACTGCAATGACTGTGTACTCTTTCTCAGAAGCTGAAAATGAGCAGCTAGAAAACAGGATCATGTGGCAGTGAATATAAGGCAGACTAATTTTTTTTTTTTAATACTTTTTTTCGCTCACACTATGACTGAATTACATAACTCTTTGCCACAATGACTGGTGTATGGAAGTGTTAGGTAAGTCCTAAGTGGTCATAAGTAGGACATAGACCAGGTAAAGGAATGAACTTGTCCTTTCCTTCATTAGGCTCTGTTCTCAAGTGATTTTACTGGACATATTCAGAGACAGGTAGCTGGACCTTTGGGATGATGCAGAATGTCAATTCTGTACTTAATCCTCATGTCATGACTCTGAGAGTGGCGTAAGAGAGCTGGGATCCTAGGTGGAGGAGATGACTTGGGTGTGTTGGCTCTGGCTGGGGTGTGCCACCACCTGTTTTTTTGCTGGGCTATTCCACTGCTTCATTACAGCAGCACATTTCAGGTGGCCAGAGCTCCTTCCACCATGCCATGCCTGTCCCCAGTCCTCACACAGCTCCTGCTCTTCTGAAGATACCGAGAAAGTCTCTGAGACATCCCTGTGCTGCTTCTTCCTCTCACAGGCCTCCAGTCCTTCAGGGCGGGATTGGATCTGATTCCTGCAGGATACAGCAATGGAAAGTTTTCACTTTTCATTTTGCAACTGCTGTCTTTTAGATTGCAGAGAACATAATGTAGTTTATAATACAATATGTTGTAATTGATTATACAATTTAAGAAACAAAATCACACTGCATTGTGCAAAAATTAAATGCTCTCATTGGCTGCTTGTAATTTTCCCCTCTAGAATTATCTATGAAGGAAATACAAATGTTTGGCTTCTCATTCCTATCGGGACTATATTTCAAAATCTCTGAAAATCTTGTTGGAAAAAACAATTCCTCTCTACTACACCACTTTGCTTAGCAAAGCTGTGTTAAACCCACACTGAGCAGAGCTTTGTCCTTGGGAGGGAAAAGGATCAGATATTGCCTGAAGCTCACCAGGGATTTAATTCTTGTTATTAATTTTATACAGAAGCTGTCTGGATACTACAAAGAAAGGGCAGGAGCATGAACTTCTCAAATAGATCATCAGCAAAAATTTATTAGCAGTAACATATGTTGGGTCTGATTTGTCTGGCTTTTGATTCCACCTGGCATTTCTTTTAGTCTTTGACACAAGGAAAAGAAGAGACAGCTAACTGAGATGTGGATCACCCATGCCTTGCTGCATGCTGTGACATTAACAAGACATTATCATAGTTTTAAAAGTATGAGTTTTTTTTTTTCTCTCTTTTTTTTTTTTTTTTAAATTTATTTATTTTTGGCAACAGCCAGGTTTGTAGCCTGCAAGAGTGAGACATGCCTGCTGCAATGGCTGTGGTCATGTGTGATTCATTTGCTGGGGCTTCTCACTGCAGACCTAGTTGCCCTCTTGGGCGGTGGGTGCATACAAGCAGCAGACATCCTGAATTAAAAACAAGCAAGCCAAATGCCTGTGGGACCAGACCTCTCTCTGAAAGCAATCTTCCTTTGTATTATTTGTGCAGATTTATCTCTGGAAAAGTTTGGCAACATCTGGGGCACTCAGGGATATTTTTACATTGAAGATGTAATGTATGGTGGAAGATTTTCCCATGGAGAAGAAGTGGTCTTGGAAAGAAGAAGAAGAAGAGGACTTGGAAAGCTGTTCTGTAACAAGACGTCTGTGCAGAGCACTTTGTGCTCAGATCCTACACTCTGAGCACAAAGACTCAGCACGAGCAGCTGTAGCCTCTCAACACTTCCTTCATGGCCAGCCCCAGTGCAAAGGCACCTGGCACTTTAGCCCAAAGGTGCCAATACACAGGCATCAGAGGCTGAGCCTGCTCTTGGGAGGAAACAAGTTGCAGATGAACATGATTTTCCATGAGCAACAGCTGTGTCCCTCATAGCCAAATCTCCCTCCCTGCCCATCTGCACTCCTGGGACCCCCATGCTAGTGCCCATCAGGTGGCGTAAGCAGGTTATGGTAGCAACAGCTAATAGTAAGTTTACCCAAATGATTCTTGGTTTTCAATATAATTAAACTATACATGGAATCTTACAGGAGTATTGTGAAACAAATTAAACCATGATTAAACCATGATTGCTCCTCTGATTCACACCTAACGATTCATTAGTTATTATTAGAACAAATGCAGTGACTACGGGACTACACTCCTAAAGCATATGGATTCTGAAAGCTTTAATTTGGTGGTTATGTTTTGTTTTGTTTTGTTTTGTTTTTGCATACACATGGAAGTTGCTCAACAGAGGGAATTGCAAGTAGGTGTTGTGGTGATGCGTCCATGGGTGCCCCAAATCTTGTACCTTCTCTGGTACCTGTGCAAAGTGTATGAAAAATGATACTGACCTTGCGTGGTTTTGCATCATACAGAATTGACACAGTTTTGTGGGAAAAAAGAGATTCGAGGCTGTGGATCCACATTGCATGATGAATTATTCATATGTATAGGGACTGGAATAATCATGTACTTTGGGAATGAGAGCTTTTTGCCAGGCCTGGATTTACAGAAAAGACTGTTTCACTGTGTGCTCGAGGGGATAGGGTGATAGTAGCTGAATGCATGCAGATCAGGGTCGTGTCCACAACTGCTTTGCTCCTTTCATTGAGACATTTCTTGCTCTGACAGCTTCTTAGTGAGCTCATCAGTGGTGGTGAAGGACTCGCTGTCCAAGCCTTGCGTGGCTCCAAGTTTCCATGACAGATGGCCTTCAGAGACCATCTGTCGTGGAAACACAAACGTTTCTGACAGCCTTCCCTCTCCCAAGGTTTGACTCTTCCTGTATTTAAAAGCAGAAGCCTTTTCCCGACACCACCCTTGGCTTTAGCTCCGTGACTTGAAGTCCAGCATCAGCTGTTCTGTGCCATGGTCCAACTGCCTTCACTGTACACTACAGTGCCTGTGTGCACATGTAATGATGCAAATGCAAGAGCTGCAAAAATTGCATGTGTGTATACACATGGTCTTTTTTTTTTTTTTTTTTTTTTTCATCTTGGAGCTCTCCATTCAGTTAGGAATTGCAGTTTCATGGAGGCTGTTCCTCAAAAGTGAAGAATTTGAATGCATAATTAATAATTCCTTGCTGGGGTGATGGCCTTGGACAAATAAAAACTAATCCAGACCATGTTTCTGCCTTCTTGCAACTTTTAATCTTCCATGTAAGCTACTGGGAACGTTTCTATGGTTACCTCCTAGAATATCAGTCTGCCAACATCAGGTCATTTCCATCGTGGAACTTAAATTCAAGCTGGTCTTTTAGCTGTGCCGAGCTTTAGTACTGCTTTTAGACTCCTGAAGAGCTGGAGGTGTAAAACTTAGATGTGAGTTCACCACCAGTTTTGTAGTGCCTGTCACTATGTTGATAGTGATACATGATGGAGAATCAGCAAGGGAAAGGCAAAATAACAAGAGTTTCATGTCCAGAAATTGTGAAGTCATGGGGCATAATGGCTATGGCAAAAAAGACTAATGATCGTTTCATTAGGTTATCTCTTGTTTCAGGCTCTGGAAATCTCTGGAATTGCTGTCAGGAAGGTAAGCACAAATACAACTTTTTTAGCATTGAATGCATTATTGTCATTCAGCAAAGTAGGTAAGATTTATTATTTGCATCAAGGAACTGTGTGTGTTGATACAAGGGGTAAGCCATTTGCAAATGTGACAATGGATCAGATATATCCCTTCTCATAATAAGGAGAAGTGGGAATTTTGATGCTGTCTGGGCTACCGTATTTCTGCACTCAGCAGCTAATCACAATAACACATTCTCTAAGCCAAAATTCTTCCTGACCTGAGTTTGAATGCATGTGCAGCAGTGAAATATATCCCTCTAAGTGCAGTTTCTATTATCAAGTTGGATTAGAAATACGCTGTGAATATGAGAAAGAATTTTGAACCCTGTTGTCAGCTCTAAGCAGAACAATCACTTCTTTTTCTTTTCAAACCAGGGAGGTCATGTTGCTGATAGTAACAAAAAAAATAAAAAAAAAATAAGCTTTTTCGAGTCAGCAGCTTTGCCTGATCTGTCGAAAATGTCACTACTTGCTGGTAAATATTCCAAAAGCTAGAAGTCTTTGTTTCAAAACCCAATTATGGTGGCTGACTGACAACAATGCACTTACTTATCACAGCATCCAAAATACCTGGCCACTTAAAAGCAACAATGCAAATAGTTAGGGGCATCATAATTCTTGCAGTGCCCAAATAGCAAACAAAGTTATTCCTATTAAGCATGAATTTTATGATAGTACAAGGACCTTAATTCTGACCCAAATAGAATGCTATTGTTCCACTGGTAAATTCAAAATGCAAACACAACACAAAGCCTTTATATAACAAGGGAATAAAAATTATATATATGTAGTTTCATGACATATCTTGCATAGCAGCGACACTGTTCCTGGTTTCAGTGCCAAACAAAGTCAAAAACAAATCTGAGGCACAGAACAGATTTTTGAATATGGTTAGAGAACATTCTTTAAGCCATGGCAACTAACTCAGAAACTCAGAGGCTTGTAAAATACCTTCAGTAAAAAGTAAATAGAGTATAAAGATTTAATGCATGCCTAGAGGTCTGTCTGGGTGTCAGGCCAACTAATCATGCTGCTGAAGCCATGAATTCTTGCATTATGTAGGGATTTAAAAATGACCTGGGACTCCATTAGGAAACCCAAAGGATTAAATAGGGGGAGCTGTAGGAAAGATCCCAGATGGCTTGCTTGGAAATTGTACCTGTATTTAACAAATATTGCAAGGCTACATCTAAAACATGGGATCCAGAAGGCAGGAATCAGCATCCTGAAGAAGGGGTTACCAGGTCTGGTGTCATAAAAAAAAAGATGTCAAGCGGTGGGCTGAACTTTTCAATGCACTGAAGAGGAGAGGTGGTTGGTGGAAGCATCTCCCCCTCTCCAGGCTCGCTAAAAGCTCTGCATGCAGGTGTGCTGCCTACTGTTTTCCTGCTGCAGCTGTGGCGTGAACTGAGGATGGGGCTGAAGGAAGGATCCGAAAGACCTTTGGCTGCTGGCAAAAGGGAGGAAAGCCAACAAATTAGCCTGCTGGTAAGGTGTTTGTTTGGTTGGAGGGCAGAGTGTCAAAATGGGTGAGCAGTTTGGGTGCTTTGCTCTGGAAAAGGGGAGTGCGACCCATCAGGATGGTGGAGGTACCACTCAGAGCTGTCCTTCCCCTCACACCCCAGAACAAATCACTCAGCGTGGCAGGTAAAGCCTCTCTGCAACCTGCACCTGGACTTCGCACCGGTGCCATACGAGCCTCTGTGCACAAGCCAGGATTCCTCCTTCCCTTCATTAACTACACAGGTATTTACATGAAACTTGCTCTGATGGAGGTTCCAATGCAGCTGCTCTGTCCAGTCTCCCACCCTGGAGCAAAACAAAGCTTTGCTGCTGCTCTTGGACTAGAAGCCAAGGGATGCTCCACGTTTCCCTGGTCCTCTTTCTTCATGAGCACCCACCCTCTGCACCTTGCTGTAATGCATTAAGCCACAGTGCTCCTCACAGCGATGGCCTGCTTGGAAGAAAACTGGGCTCTCCATAAGCCACTGAGTCTTCACCATGGACTTGCTGTCTCCATGCTCATTCCCACAGGATTTTTTTTTTTCCTAAACTGAAGACTTCCCATTCAGCCTTACAATCCAAACTTCTTCCCAGCCATGTTGGTGCAGCTCTGTGCCTCTGTCACGTGGACCAGCTTCATGAACATGTTTCCTAATTAAACCTGAATGGTACATAAGGAAATGTCTTCTACAACTAATTATTTCATGCACAATCTGAAAACTAGTTAAGATCGTGTTTACGGTGTTATTAGATGTGTGTTCCTTTTCCAGAATAGCTGAGAAAGGAAGCAGTTGTCTGAACTAAAGTCAGATAGGGCTGTCCGCAGCCATCAGACACAGACCATGGCTTTGTCTCTGGCGTCAAAGGAGATTTAAGGCAATTCTCTGCCTTTGACGCTGCCTGGCAACATTGGGAAGGCTTTTTTTTCCTAATCTGTGAAACAGTAAGAAGCCATTAAATGGTGCAGAGAAGGAAGGAGGGCACAGACATGACGTCTGTCTGTGCTGGCAGGGAGACTCTGCCTTGACGCTGGGAGGGAGACCACCGAGATGCGTCCTTGCCACAGGGGAGGCACAGCCAAAGGTTCAACCCACGTGTTTGTACCGAGCAGTGCTTTTGACATTTGCTTCCCACAAGATTTTCCTTCTCATTAGTGCTTGGTTCATCATTTTGCGTTACTAACATGCATCTTCAATATGAAACTAGAAAAAATAAAAAAATTAAAATCTTCTGCAGATCTATTTAATGAGACACGAGCACAAATGGCATTACAAGATAATTCTTAAATATGTGAGAATTAAATCTGATGGAGAATTTATGCAATCGAATCACTTATTTATTTAGATGTTCAAAGCACCTATCCATAACAGTGAGTAAATTAAAACACGCAAGCAGGGATAATCCCATGGGATAAAGCCAGTACTAATCTCTCAGTCTTTTGCCGGAGACAGACTGTCTAATAGATTTTTCCATTCTCAAGTATTTGGGCCCAGTTTGATCCCCATTTTGCATGAGGGAAATGCTCTGCATTTCTAAGTCCCTGTCATTAAATCCCAATCAGGCTGTTGTGAAACGCAGCCCTAGGAACTGCACAATGAGGTCGGGTGCCTCCCCTGGCATGGTGCGTCAGGGATGTCTCTGGACAATTTAATATGATTTTTTGCACTTTTCTATTACTCCTGCACTGATGACATTTTATTATCTCAGCTAGGTAGGGCTGCAGCCCATTCCAGAGAACGAGAAAGGGAAAGACCCAAAGAAGAAGTTTGAAAAGCTACCTGTAGGCAAACTGAAAAATTCCCCTCAAAGTGCTGATTTTTTCTTTATTGCACTAATGGCAGCATACATTGCTGTTCTTGGCCAATACTGGTATGTTTGTTTAAAAAAAACCAAACTCATATGAAACCCCCAAAGTGCTTCTGGTAAGAAATTAAATAATAATAAAATAAAATAAATTAAAAATATATTAATTCTGAAACAAAAAGTTTACTTGGACTTTTTTCTCTTTTCACAGAGCTTTCTGTGGCTTCTCCCTCTGTCTCTACCTGGTATGGTACAGTTGAGAAATGATGGTTCTTACGCTAACTCTGCTTCCCAAAACATCATCCCTGTGGTTGTTATTACACCAGAAACCATCCATCTTGCTGCTGGTTCATACCCCAGCAGTACCCCGGCAGCTGCTGCAGTGGAGTACGGCTCTGCTGGGCCAGGCACTGTGTGAAGAGCATGAAAAGAGATCTGCTGCCCTAAGGAGCTGGATAGATATCCCTGGGTATGGTCAGGTCTTGCCCGAAAGCACTGAAGCTTTGCTCTCCTAAAGGCTGCACAAAGACCCAAAATAACTGGGCTCTGTATAAATGGCTCTTTTAATTCAATTACTTAGTAAAATTGATTTGATTAAGAGCACAAGCTAGATGGGATTATTGCAGGGCTGCAGAGAGGGCTTGCTATGCTCTTAGAAGTAAGAGGAAGGACTGACACCATTGAAAATTCAGGCATCAGCAGTGTCAGCACTGCCTTTTGATCATTTTCCCCTGCTCATAGTGTTGCTGAGGAGGCTGTAGGGTGAGGACGTGGCACAGTGGGCCTTGCTGTGGTCTCCTGCTGATGTAGGCACTGCAGACTGACGTCTTCTAGCTCTCCTGGCCAGCAGGACCTCTTCCTGCACATGCAGGCATCTTGGCTCCTAATACATTTTCGCTGATGAAAACAAAGTGGCTTAGAGCTCAAGGTATCACAACCCATAAACATTTCAGCCCCCGCCACCCCCAGCTATCTCTTGCAGTCCCCTGGATAGAGCTCTTATAAAACCCAGCTCCTCATAACTCATCCTGACAACACAGGGGAGATTTTGGTTTAATTGCAGTTGTTAATTCCTTTTATCACTGCAAACCCTGCAACCTGATGGGAGAAGTGAAATTGCTTTAATGGATGGCTCCAATCTCTCAGTGCTTGGTGGACTGTTTAGCAGTGAGCCCTTCACGCTCCTGTCCTTGGCCAGAACTGCCTGCTATGCTCCCCAGCTGTCCTCCTGAGAGCCCCTCCAGCTGGGCAAGCTCAGGCTGCCAAATGGCCCTCTTTCCCAAGCCCTCCTTGCTCTAGGTCTCTGGGATGGCAGTAGAAGACAGGCAATTACCAAACCTATGGGTAAAGGTGTCTGGCAAACAGCTCTGCAGCAGCATCAAGGCTGCAAAGCTCTTGTGAGGACCCTTTTGGGGGGCCTGCTGCAGGGAAAAGAGCTCAAGTTCTGCTGCTCTGCAGGTAAGCTGAGCATCTGCTGCTGCTTGGTGGAAAGCTGCATCCCCAGCATGAGTTTGCCATGGATATCCAAGGGTACCACCCTTCCTAGGAGGGCAGAAGGAAGCCTTGGTTCCTGCATTACCTGGCAGCAGCAAGTCCCCTGCATGCAGATACTGGCATGGGGGACGTGGAACCTCTGTGGGGATGACCATAACCATCACCTCTGCCTTCTGCTGTGCTGCTGTGAGACCAATGTGTGGTGAAGCCAACTCTTGTGCAGTCATACTGGTTGTCCCCTGCAGTCCTGGTGGCTTCCTGTTCTCTTTGCTAACCAAGGCAACAGGGTCCCACCAGTCTGGTCCTTGCTTTGCCTGCCCGCTGCTGTGGTGCTAGGTTTGACAGCCACACTTCTTTTTCCTCATACGATCTCATTAGCTCTCTCAGTCTCTGCTCTTCCTTCTGGCTCCAATAAACCCCTCCTTGCAACATTCTCTGTTTCCCATTAATCATTGTTTACTAGAAATGTACATATTTATTGCTTTTTATCTTGTTTAATCTATCTGGTCTTACAGTCCCTATTCATTCTTGCTGCTTCCCTCCTAACTCCCACCCATTTATCTTCATCTGCTGTTGCATCTGCTTGAGTATGATTTGATTATCGCCTGCCAGTCCTCATGCCAGCCCCATGCTCTGTGGTGTGACTTGATTCTGCAGAACAGCAGGTCTCCTAAAATCATCATTACCTGAGTTACAGTGCAGATGGGAAGAGATTCCTCCCCCACGCCCCCCAGATCTGGTGTCCTCTCTGCCCTGCCTAGGAGGGAAGTGTAGTTAACATGCAATGGGTCATCTGTCTTGGGGGGTCTAAAGATTCCCAGGTATTTCATTCCACAGCTAGATACACCCAGCAGAAGAGCTCCCTGTCCAAGCTGCCTGCTGCAGCAGGGCCACCCTGAGCAGGGGGCCCACATCCAGGCAGCTTTTGAAGATCTCCCAGGAGGGAGCAACTTGTGCAGGGCTCTGGCATCACTGAAGAGGGCCGGGCTCTGTCCCCTCTGCAGCCTGCCTGCAGGTGCTGGCAGACATTGACGGCCTCCTCCTGAGCCTCCTCTTCTCCAGCTCCCTCAGCCTCTCCTCGCAGCAGAGCTGCTCCAGTCCCTCCCGCATCTTGGTGGCCTCCCTGCAGTGTGCCCAGCTCTGTCTCGGACTGGGGAGTCCAGCACGGTCCCAGCACTGCAGCTGTGGCCTCCCCAGAGCTGAGCAGAGCAGATCACCTCTCTGGGGCTGCCGGCGACACCGTGCCCGATGCAGCCCAGGCCAGCATTTGCCTGCTGTGTGGCCAGGCCTCGTTGCAGCTCATGGGCAAGTTGGTGTGTGGCAGGACTCCTGGGGCCTGTCCTGGTGCTGGGCTTGCTCCTCCCCAGGTGCAGCAATTGCCTTTCCCATCGCTGAGCAACGTGGGGTTTGTGCCTGGGCATGACACAGCCCCAGATGCCCACGAGAGCAGCAGCACCAGGCCGTGACAGCACAGGAGCCAACTGGGTGCCACCGTGACTGAAGCACAGCAGCAGTAATGGCTGGCATGAGAGCAGAGCCCCAGCCGCGGGGTCAGAGGCTGCGGTGAGGAGGAGGCCAGGCTGGGGTGATGGAATCGGGGCGTGGGCTGGGCTGGAGACCCCAGGCTGAAACCCCTTCCTGGGAGCAGCTGTGGAGACGCAGGCTGGAGCGGGGTGGTGGGTGCTGTCAGGGCAGCAACGCAAGAGGGCAAAGAGTGGGCACGGCATGAGGAAAGGGAGGAGAAAACAGCAGGGGTGGGGATGACAATGACCACTGTGTTTGCAACACTGACAGGTTTTCTGTGATTTACTTATTTTTTTTTCTGTGTGGTGGAATAGAACCCTGATGACCTTCGGGTCCTTTGGGGCCAGCGTTGTCCAGAGAGGGCAGGAGTCTCCGGCGCAGTTCTCTTTGATAGTGGTGACTGCAGGTATCACTGTGACAAGGACATTCCTGGCTCTCTCCCAGTGACACCAGGGCAGAAGAATGCTCTCTGCTGGAAGCCCTCCTGGGAGGCTCTCCTGGAAGACTCCAGCTCCGCGGTGGGGTGCTCCCACCTCACCCTGGCAAGGGAGGGCAGCACACCGTGATCCTGCTGGAGCAGTGCTCTGGTAGGACATGGGAAGGCATGATTAGTGAGTATAATAAATATCTGAATCTGCAGAAATTAAATCTTCCTAATTAAGAAATATCTTCTGAGGCTTTGGCTTCTCCCTTCCAAAGCTGTTGAGTGTGCATGGAGCATCTCTCATCTACTCTGTTGTGATTAAAAGAAGGGCCAATGGTACCAATCATATACTGTCCATCCAAATTCAATGAAGGGGATAATTCCCAGCTCCTTTTCCTTGGCAGGAACGGGTGAGTGTAATCCTGCACCGCTGACTCCTTTCTCCTTGTAACAGTATCAACCATGCTCGAGAAAAGCAGGATTAAGCTAATGAAAGGATTAGAATAATCTCTGTGTAACCCAGGGCTCCAGAGCTGCTCAGACCTGGGGCACGCAGCCATCCTCAGCCTGTGCTACGGCAGCAACCTCCAGCAGCTTCCACCCAGGCCCCTCTTTATGCTCCACGTTGCTGTACAGGAGAGGAGCTGGATGATTGAGTTCACTGTGCTTTGTTGGGATGTCCCCAGAGCCTTTCAGTGCTGATCCTGCCCACTTCTCCACCCACCAGTGGTGTGTTCCACCCTTTGGTGTGACATGAAGGTACACGAAGTGGTACACGAAGGAGTGTACCATGGGGTGGCGAACGCTCCTGCTCGCTTGGCAGAGACCCCACAATTTTTCAGACAATCCCATCTGGTGGCTCCTGCATGGAGATTCTGCTGGTGGCCATGAATGCACCTTGTAGAAAATGTATTCAATATATTCCTAATGACAGATCACCACTGGTTAATTCCCTGTTAAGTACTGCTTTGTATATCCAGTCCAGATTTGCCTGCAATGGTGCAAAATGATTTCTAGCTGCCTGCAATGGTGCGAAATCTCTGCCAGCAGATGTAAGCTTCTTGTCCCACCTGGCTGGACAGAGAGAAAATTATAACAGCAGTGCAGTGACTCTCCTCTGTCTTCAGGAGCCAGTAGCTGAAAACCACAAATGGAACATTCTAGTCTTTTGCTAAAAGGCTTGTTTTCTGATCCTCAAAAAATTCTGAAAGTCTTTCCCTTTTTTTTTTTTTTTTTGATGCTTTCTGGATGCTTTCATATTTACTGTCATATGGGACTAGAAGTTGATAGATTAGAGGGTGAGAGAAGAGTGGAAGGGATGCTTATGGCAAAGCAGGGGAAAGAAGCTCTGTTGGATCTGACCAAAAGGGAAGAGTCTGCTCACTGTTGCTGTTTCTTCTTGAACCCTGAACCTCTGTTCTGGCTTTGAGGAGAGAACTGCATAAGAATATCGCACAGACCATCTTGTCATTATTTTAAAATATGTTTTTTTTAGTTTTTCCTTTTTGTCTTCCTCACTCCCAAACATTTTTTTTTTTTTCTGTTGAACCCCCTCTCCCCTCCCATTGAAAAATTAAAAGAACAACAACAACAACAACAAAAAACAATTTCAAAATAACATGTTCTGGGATCAAAAAATGTAATATCGCTTCTGTAAAATTTTATCTAATGGCACAACTGACTGAAATGGTACACAAGATTTATCTCTGTGGAGCAGAAACCAAGAAGAAAAGATGGGAAACCAAGAAGACAAAATCTGAAATCACAGTCAAAAAAAAACAAAACAACTTCTTGTGTGTTTGGAATGTTGCGAATGTAGTCATAATACAGTTAAAACAAACAAACAAACAAACAATAAACTGCTTTCCAAAGTGGACAAGTTGATGTAAAGTAAGAGTTAGAATTATATGTAGGGATAAAGAGCAGTCAGGCATTGGAATGGGTTGCCCAGGGAGGTAATGGCATCACCATCCCTGGGGGTGTTCAAGGAAAGGCTGGATGTGGTACTTAGGGACATGGTTTAGTGGGTGATATTGGTGGTAGGGGGATGGTTGGACCGGATGATCTTGGAGGGCTTTTCAAACCTTAATGATTCTATGATTCTATGACCAGAGCTCAGAGCTTGGAGGTGCCTTTCTGTTTAGCTTTTATTCCCAGCAGAAATTATTGCCAAATTTTCTGTAAGCTTGTATTTTCAGATCCATGATTATTTCACATTTGTAAAGTTGGTCTTAAGCTCCATTTTCTATCAGAAGAAATCACTTCTGACAAAAAATGAAGCAGCCCATTAATTAGTTGTCTCTAATTCTCTTAAGCTTGTTGCTGTAATTAATGTCTAATTTTGTGAAGTATGCTTAAACTGGAATTGTTCCATGTTTAATCACTAATATGTCCCATTAGATAAAGTTAATGCAACTGTCTTGAAATGGCAAATAGAGGCCATGAGGCCTTTCTTTAAGGGGAGTATAAATAAACTTAATAGAAAACATGCAGTCTGAAATGTGGATAGAATAATATCAATATCATTAGAAATTGCCTTTTAAAGGCTCTTGTGAACATCAGTTGTTGGGCTTAATGGCTAATTACAAAGACATGCATTTGTATACTCCGATGCACAGCACTGTGGTTTCTGAGCAGAAGCTCACCGTCTCCCTTGTACAGACTTCCCTGGGATGGACATGAGCTTTATGAAGCTTTTCCTATTTCCACTAAAACTGATTTCTTCACCATTTAGCTCATTTTTGATGTGCCACTTAGTTTCCATTTTTCAGCATGTCATCTTCCAAACTGATGCATCTTTGTATGTCAATTTGGTATTTCAGTTTTAATCTGGATTAGCCTGGTTTCAGGTTTTTCCTACTGGATCTTAATCTGCCCTTGCTTGCTGACTTCAGAGCTTCACTAACTGAACCCTTTCCTGCAGGTAAATCCACGATTAATATCTGTTCTGTCTTTCTCCTTTATGTATTAAGTTGTGTTCCTTTAGCCTGTTCCCAGCAGGACTGTTGCACTGCTACGTCTTACTGCTCTACCACTCCACCTGACACTTTCCAGGCCTCATGACTTTATTTTTCTTGGTTTGGTACAGCACCTTTTCCCCAGCTTTGGATTGGGCATTGGGCTGCAACATCCTCTTAGTGTCCACTATTGATATCTGTCTTGGTTTCAGCTAGGATAGAGTTTTCCTCCTAGTAGCTGGTATGGTGCTGTGTTTTGGATTTAGGGTGGGAATAATGTTGATAACACCCTGATGTTTTAATTGTGGCAGAGCAGTGCTTACACTAAGCCAAGGACTTTTCAGCTTCTCGTTCTGTCTTGCCAGCAGGCAGGCTGGAGATACAGTGGGAGCTGGGAGGGGACAGACCCAGGACAGCTGACCCCAACTGGCCAAAGGGGTATTCCACACCATTTGGGGTCATGCGGAACAATTAATTTGGGGTGGCTGGCTGGGGTGGGGGCACTGGCTGCTCGGGGATAGGCTGGGCATCGGTCAGCGGGTGGTGAGCAATTGCATTGTGCATCAGTTGCTTTGTATATGTTGTTGTTGTTGTTATTATTATTATTTCTGTTTCTTTTCTGTCCTATTAAACTGCCTTTATCTCAACTCACAAGCTGTATTTTTTTCTGATTCTCTCCCCTGTTCCACTGGGGGAAGGGATGGGATGGAGTGAATGCCTATGTGGTGCTGAGCTGCTGGCCAGGTTATACCACAACAGTCCTTTTGGTTCATGGATGGTAGCAAATGGCATTGACTGTGTATATCATATTCCCTATCAAGCACCAGCCTTCAGGAAAATCGAGTGATATAATGGACTGTTAAAGACTGCACTGAAGGCAATGGGTGCACAGCAATATCCCAAAGATCTGACTACGCATATTAGGAGTTAGGGTTTTCAGGAATGTGAAGGCAGAGACCAAAATTCTTCCTGCAGCTAGAGTTTCTTTACCAGAAAGATCAAAGCATTATAGTCAAAATCAAGATTTTAAAGCAAGAAACAATGAATGGTTGTGTTTTTCTTCCCTTGAGCACGTTCACTCTCAGATCGTGATCTGGGGAAGCTTGGTGTCTTTCCTAGGAATATCTCCAATATCTCTGTCATACTGTTCACTCAAACCTGACTCTCTTGAGAGGGTTTGTCTTTGATAACCCTGCCATCAGTGGAGGCTCTGGTGCTGGTCACCTGCCCCTGCAGTGATCTCCTTGGGGTGGCTGTGGGGGGCTCTCCCCCAAGGCCCCTGGGCCTCATCCTAGAGATCTCCTCTCTAACTCCTAACAGAACTGCGGGGCCCACATATCACCCACTGACATTGCCAAGAAATGCTTTTTCTTCCATAATTTTCCCCATTTCTTCTCCAGCACTGCAGTTGTTGACATCTTGCCATGAAGGTGTTGAGAGATTTCTTCAATTGATGGAAATAATTTTTTTTGGTGTGTGTATAATCTGCCTTTTTATTATTTAATTGCATTGAACATACAGAAACTCTTCTTTTTGCTGACTCCCAGGTGTATTTTTGGTATATTTTTTCAAAATGCCTCCCCCAGTTTTATTAAGCACAAAAAGATGAACTATAAAACCCCTGAAACATGCCTCGGAGCTTTTATGCTGTAAATGTGAATACTGGCAGGTAGCTTGTGGGATTTGCTTGGGCCTAATCACTGGTTTGGGGGTTTCCTCTTTTTTTTCACAAAGCTTGAAGGCACACAGCATTTGACGAGTCTCACTGGACATTTTCCCGGGCATGAAGAAACAGGACACTTGGCTGAACATGAATCAGTGATACTCGCGGCACTCACTTTGAATAGCAAGAATGTGCACAGCGAATATGCATGAGTTTAGCTTCTCAACACAGCGAGGAAGGCTGTTAAAGGTTATTGCCAGCAGAAACATCCCAGGATGCATACTTAACATCCCTTCATTATTTTGAAAGCTGTGTTCATGTAGAAGCTAGAAGTTTCATGAAATGTATTTAAATTTTTGATATTCAATTTATTTTAAATCTCCTGTCTGGTGCCTGTAATCTGATTTAGCACAATACATAAGCCAATTTGGTGCAGCAGGTGTGACCTCTTTCCCATCCTGCCTGCACCCCATGCTGTTGAGAAGACTGAGTATGGGTTTTTTACCTGCATGAGTGCAAAGAAGATAGATCAGCAGCAGAGGGAGGAGGGACGAGAGGGATGAGAGGGAGATGGGGTCCCTATTCTCAATGCTGCACTGTTGCTGGTAAAAAAGGTTCCTCCCTCTGTTGAAATTCAAGACAGAAGTGTTCTTGTTTTTCCACGTGTGTGTTGAATAGTTCTTCTGCATATGCACAGAAAATCTTGGAAGAGAGGTTGCTGGGTGTGCAGGTACTAGTCCTGCCCTCCTGATGTGCTGGTGCTGTGGGGCAGAGGAGGTGTAAGGACTGGGCTCAGGCTGGTGCCACGGGGAACAGCGGGATCGTGTGGCCTTGGTCACAGCACCCAGCCACGAAGCTCTGCTGCCACAGCTCAGCACAGAGAGCATCCCACCAGCCGACTTTGCCCTTTGCTGGGAATAGTGTGTTGTGATTTTGGGGTGCAGACCTCACTCCACCATTCTCCACAAAGCTCGGAGAGCAGGAAGGTTTATGCTTTTGGTCTTGGGGCCATCTAGCATTCCTGTTGTAGCTAATGCGAGTCTGCAAATCAGAATCGTTATTTCAAGCATGTCTCTCCAAATGAGAATAATTATTTCAAGTATCTTCTGTGGGGTTTAATAATTAGTTTTAAACTAATACATACCCAATGAACTGTAACAACATAATTACTTAAAGTTTGTTGCGGCTTCCTACGAGATCATTCCCAAGAATCCCTAATCATTTTTGATTGTTTTGAATCCACTCTGCTGCTTTCAGCACAACAAGCGGATGTGAAACAACCTGGAAAAACAAAAACCAGGAGATGCTGGTAATAGCTGAAACCCAGCTGAACATAGTCCTGGGCTACCTACTCTCACTGACTCTGCTTGAGCAGTGGGGGTTGGACTCCATGGTCTCCGCAGGTCCCTTCTGGCCTCATATATTCTGTGATGTGAAATGAGCTTCCCTCCTTTTACTCTCTTGAGGCTTTACTTGGTGCCAAAAGATACTGAAAGCTAACAACCTGACAGGTCTTTTCCCTCATCCTGGCATGCTGCTGGTGAAATTTATTAATTATTAAGCCAACAGTATCTTATGTTGAATGTTTCTTAGTAAGGAGGGAAAGAGGTTCCACCTCCAGCATGCCAAAGCTGTCCATATCTCTTACATCAATTAACACGTTGCTTATGTCATACAATAACAATGGATTTCCCTACCCCTCATTATAATGGATCATTATAGGTACAAGGTGGCTTATCAGTATTTTCATCTCTTTGTTTCCTTTTTGGGTCAAGTCTTTACACATTCATACCACAGTTAGGCCAGAGGAGGAGCATCCCTCCTATGGCCCCTGCCAGACTGAGCATCCACAAATTTTGCAAAACAACTGTTACCATAGTGAAAAATAGAACAAATAAACAAAAACCCTGTTGATCTGGGCAGGTAATTGACACCATGGCAAAGGCTTCTCAGTGGAGCAGACAAATATATCTGCAAACGTCAGAGGGGACACCAAACAAGAGCTATAGTAGTTGCTGGGAAGCCCAAATGCCATAGCAGCTGGGCCATAATAAAAATAATGGTAGTGGATGCTCTTTAGAGCACAATCAGACAAACATCACCTGAGTTCAGTCACCCTGATATGACATAGCTAGCACCCCACCCTCGGACCACAGGGCTGTTGCAGACAGGATCCCACGCATCTCGCAAATGACATTTGGTTTTCAGATCAAAGCAGACATACCGCCAGAATCAATGTATTTTTGTTGCTGTTCTCATTTTAAAAAGTCAGACTGGGAAAGATGATAAACTTGGTGCTGCCACATGAGAGACAAGCAGCAGGGAGTCATGTCTCTGCACTCTGTCTAGGAAGCCCTCCCAGTTGTAGAAGGAATTGCACATTAAGACTGTTCTTAGCTGAAAAAGCATATGACTTTAGCATGTGTGTGAAATTGCCCCATTTTCCAATTAAAAAATTGTCAACAAAGAACTGTTTAACTGTGGTTGACGCAGTGATGGGGAACAGGCCATGATCGGGGACACTAATAATGATGGGGGTGGTGTCTTTCTGTATCACCACCACACTTGGTCTATGGTATTCATTGTTGGACTGGAAAATTGCAAGCATGCAAGCATGTGCAGAAGATCTAGCAACGTCCCAAAATGATGCACTGTGGTGGATATCCTGTTAAGATGAACAGTTGGCATATGCTGACAGGATTGTGCTGTGAGACAGTGCAGGAGTGGGCACCAGCTGGAGCATGTGTACAAACCAAAGTGTGCACTGTCTAAAAACCACACAGTCATTGTGGAAGTGCTGTTACAATTTGTGATGGTTAAGGAGACCTGCTTTTGGACTGTTTGGTTTGGAGGACTGTTTGGCTTGGGACTCCTTGCAAAAAGTTGCTCTGGTATGTCCTTGTTTGGTTCAATGATTTCGTCAGGAGCAATGCAGGATCCTCCATGCAGCAGGGGCTATGCCAACACTTCACATGCAAAAACTGTCTGGTGAGTCCTCCTAGATGCTGGGAATGGTTGAACACATGCTTTATGGCTTTGAAGGCCTTAGAGGTCATGTTTCTTCCTTGATAATTAGAAGGGTAAGAGCTAGCTGAAAACAAAACAAAACAAAATGAAAAAACAGCCGAAATTGTGAAATGGATGTTTGTTTGTTTAAGAAAGTATTTGTTATGGTGATGAGATGGCAAGAATTGGTAACCTCTACAGCTGCACAAGTTGTGAACAACCTGCTCAGTACTGAGTCCACTCATCCAGAAGAACACCAAGAAATTCAGCCTCCCTTAATGCTGTGCTGGCCATTGATGTTCCTTGTATGGGGTTGATTTTATTTCATTTTTTCCTAACCACTCCAATTCACATCATTAGCATAAGAAAGATGTGACAATAACCCTACTTCTACTTCAATGATTCCAGGTCTCCTACTTCAGCTTTTTCACATGTCACAGAGGATGCTATTGTGGGAAGAACAGGCTCTCTACTGGTACACTGGAAATCAGAAGAAAATATTTTTGGGGCCCAAAGAAACAAAGAAAGTTGATGGTTGACCTAGAAGTCTAAGACAGCCTACTCTGCTTGCCCATTTCTGGAAATCATCTGCAGGAGAACAACTGAGAGGACAGGTGACATCAGTGACCACCAAAACCAGAAGACTTTATAAGATGAGGACTAAACCAAACAATAGGCAGGATTCACTCGAAACAGCACAGCAAGGCTGCAGCAAGCTTTGGGAAGTGGGTGGCAAAAGGAGCACAAAAGCAGTAGGGAAACACTTAGGAGAAAAAAGGTCTGGCATTTGAGAGAAAAAAAAAAACAAGCACACATCAAACCAGCATTTACTGAGAATTATTTTCTCAATTAAATTATTTAGCTTTTCATTAGCTTAATTTCACTTGTTTTTTCTTCATTTTTTGTTGCTTTGAGTAATAAAAACACTCTATTTAATAAAGTTGTCATGTTCTAAAACCCCAAGACCTCTGAAGTTCTGATTTAATTTCTTTAATTAATCCCTAACCCCTCTCCCCACCCCCATCCTTTTGATAGGAGAAGGCATTTTTTTCAGCCCCCCATGGTTTCAGATGCAACATTGCAGGCACCAAAAGCCTGTTTGGGATGAGATCAGGGAGGTAGAAGACCACAGAGGGATGAACAGGGAAGGTTGTGGAGGTCAACACCTTGCTTTTCTGAAAGACTGTGGGCTCTGTGATGAAGGTAAATGACTAGAGCCTGTTTTAACTCTCAGCCTGGACTGGCTGCTCATAGCTATGAGGCGAACAGATGAGGATGATGCGGGGCACTGCTGACAGATTCACATTAGAGATGAAATGCAAAGCTGGGGCATTGTATGGACACACACCACTGTAGGGCTTGGCAAGGAGCTGTGGCACACTGCAAAGGTGGTGTAAACAGCCTAAAATGCTTTTAGAAGCATGGTAATACGTGGCACACTCAACATGCATTTTCTATGTGATAACTTTTTTCCTGTAATGCTTATAGCCTAATGTACTGCACACAGGGCTCTGAGAAAGTCAACTGGATATTAATTAACCCAATAATGTCCATGAGAGAAAGCAGACATGCAGGTATCAAATTATTTTGAGATCTATTGGGAGAATTATAATGAACTGCATGAGGTCTACAGCCCCGGGTCTGTCATAGCAGAAGGAACATTAATATTCTCTTTGTAAAAGACATAAGGGTCGTGAGGCTCAGAAGGAATACACTGCACATGCTGTCAGCACTGAGACGCTGGGCTCTTCTTTGCCAAGACAGGCAGCTCCCAGCATGATTATAACAAAGAGGTAAGTTGGTACTGTCAACATTTTCATTCGTCTTGATTTATCTGCTGTTCACTAGGCTTGAGCCCAATTAAAATAATAATAATAATGTTGCCTTTGTTTTCTTTGTCGGAATTTCTTGGCACTTCAAATTGTACATAACATCTTGGAAAATGCATAGATTTGGTCTGGAGTGGATGGAAGACACTGGAGATCCCCTGCCCCACGTCAGTCTTCATGGGGGCTGTGGACCCCAGGGGCAAACAGTGGTTAGAAGGGTCTGGTCCTGCACAGGGTGTGCTTCCTCAAGGATGTGTAAGTGGAAATCCAGGGAAGAAGTCAGATGTTGGGCACATCAGTGTGAGCTGGAAGTAACCTCACTGGTGCATATAAATCATTCTCACCTCTTTGGGCATAGGATCAGACTGGTAACAGCAGAGAGAGGTTGACCTATGTTTTTTACAGTGTGGACCTGTCTGTGTTCAGCCCTGACTCCTGTCCATTGCATTCCCACCTGTTCTTCCACCTCCTTTCCCTCTGCTCCCTCCCAACTACGATATCAAGTGATCTTTTGGGAAAGCCCTCTCCTGGTGATGAGGAAGCCCACGAATTGTAGAGCAGCATGATAAATGCTCCTGCCAATTACCTGCTATCCTTTGTAATATTTAAATTATTTCTAAAATTATAACGTCCTTGGGGAAGAAAAGAAACCGTGTTCCACTAAGTAATATCTTATTAATCAGATTCTATATGGCATGGAATGAATGACTGAAACCAAGTCCATCAGTTAGAGAGGATCATGAATGTCAGATTAGCTCAGTAATTATTGAAAGGCTCAGTAATATAGTTCTTGAATGGAGACATCGAAAATGACTTTCCTTCCTTTTAATCAGAGGTTTGTGCTCCATGAGGGCTTTTTAGAAAGTGATTCCTTGAGAAGGGCTGGTTTTGCCTCCGCAGAAGAACACAGTGCCTGCTTTGTATGCAAGCCTGTGCTGGGGGAGCATTGCAAGCTCCAGTCCAGGCAACCAGCTTGGTGCCCTGACCTGCTCTGGAGGTGCAGGAGATGGCCAGCTGCAGCTTAGCAAGAGACAGGGTAGGTCAGATAGGTCACAAGAGCAGGTCCTGCAGGGGTAGCTGGCAGGAAATGCTCTGAGGCAGAAGCAGAGCAGAGATCTAAGCACCGGGCTTGGTGCCTTCAAAGTGCTCGGCAGGGAGGACTCAGCTGTTTGTTCTTCAGGCAGTGGCTCTGATCTGGGGCTCTGGTGTTGGTTTGTCTCTAGACAAGCATCAGAACAGCCAGGTGCAGCTTGATATCAGTGGGCTCGGAACATCAATTTTTATTCCAGTCAGATCTGAAAAAAGATTGGACTTTTATTAGTACATCAAATTAAATGTGCTAAAAAAAAAAATCATTCTGGAAGAACTTGACAATGTTTTTTGGTTTTGGTCTAAAAAGGAAGAAGTGACAAAATATCTCACTAAATTTTGTGCATCCATTATTTGAAAAGGCTGAGGCTGAGAGGTTATTGTTTTGAAAGGAATAAATAAACCATTTTGTTGGGAAATGTTCAGTTTTTCAAAGTTGATTAAAAACTCAGCTAAAGAAATCTTCACAGTTTTGTCTGGTTTTGCAAAAGGTATCAGCTGGCAGACAGAAAGATGCAAGCTCCCCACTGCTCGGACGATTTGCCACTACATCAAGGCGAGTGTATTTCTTCCAGAAATGCAGGCCCAACACCCTCCAAGTGCATTTTTATGGTATCTGGAGTCTCACAACCTTGGGAAGAACAGCAGGGGTAGGAATACAGCTTGTTAATGATGATATTACTTGAAGATATTGGTTAGGAGATTCGTGAAGGAGAAAACTTAACTCCAGATGGGATTATTGACAGTGGAGAGACTCCAACACCATCAGTTTATCTTGGTCCTTGGACTCATCTAGCTGCACAGACCTGCACAGAGGGGCTTGGAGGGAATCAGGGCCAGCCCTTCATTCTGATGTGACAGGGAGAAACAATCAATACTCAGTGCCCAGGTGCCAGCACAGGGAACATGAGCCAGCCGAGTCCTAGGCTACTAGTAAAATGATCTCCAAGCCAGACAAGAAAGCAAGATTCAAGGAAAGGCGTTGAAATGCAGATCAACGAAAGGTCATCTCAATGGATCCTTGCTGAGATGAATGGTCTTTAACTGAAAGAAAAGCACCACGCTTCTGCCCAGGGGTGTTTTGCCTTGTGCAAAGACCACGTCAGACACACGGAGCCAAGGAGCAACTGAGTCTGTGCAAAGATGAGGTCAACTAGCAGTGATGAGGAAGAGTCATCAATCTTCATCCCCACAACCCCTGGCGACCACCACCAGAAGACACTGCGCAAGTGCAGCTGGGAGGAGCTTATGGAAAATCTTCTTAAACTAATTTTAGTATGAAGCAGGGACAGGTTATGCATGTGTATGGGCACATTGTGAAACTTCATGCATATGTAACTCTTTACTGCATATAACCATGGCGAGTTGCTGCGTTGCATGTGCATGATTTCAGTGGGACTACGCCCCTGTGCAGTGCTTTCCTCAGAATAAGTTTCCTGTTCTATTCAGTGACAAATCCTGGCTAGGACTCCACATCCCTTGCAAGCACTCAGCTCCCCATTCATCTGTTCATCTCGCCATAGACATCCAATTGTGGGGATGCCCAATGGGGCTGGTTGCAGCTGGCTCCCTTCTGTCACCGTGGGGAGGCAAGTGGCTCCCTGTTAACGAAAGGGTGCATCTCCCTGGGTGCCTGTGGCACATACTGGACACATAGACTGCAAAGCTGCACCTCGAGGGCAAATCTGTGCTGTTCTGGGTGGGTCTGCGTGGAGGTGAACCAGCAGCCATGGCTGGCTCTGCTCTAAAGAGCCATTGCCAAGCAAACAGCAACAGCGACAGAACATTGGCCCTTTCTCCTCGGGTGGGAGAGTGGGGAAGATCAGAAAAGTGAGTGTGAACAGGTCTTTACTCTTCTAATTAATTCTCAGCAAACTGTATTGAAATTGTGCCTCAGTGTGTTTATCGTTAAGACAATTATTTTAGGCTGACCTACTTTTCTCTGTCTCTTTAATAACATGGGCCACATCATTAGTTCTGTACATGGGCAGCAGAGAAAGAAAGCTAATTGGTAGCAACCTCTTTAAGAAATAAAGCAGCCTAATCGTTTGCCTCCTCACGTTCTTCCATTACAGCTGAGGAACTGCAGAAGATGTTCACTGATTAGTCTGCTGAATTATGAATTAGGCTTCTGGTCCCAGTGCAGCTGTTTTCTCCATGTCATTCCTAGCGCTTTATTTCCCCATCTGCTTATAAAACCAGGAGCTTGATCCTGCAATAAACACTTCAAATGCTTTTTTTAGAGGCTAATTAATTGTGTTGCATTTCTTGAACACATATAGATACCCTGGCTTGCATCAAATTAACAATGTTAATTTCTCTACTGCTCCATGCCCAAACAATCCCTCCTACAGATGAGCTGGAAAATAAAGAGGACTATATCAAATGACTTTTATGTTTCTGGTTCTTACCATTTTGATAGTTTCCGTGCACAGTGCAGAAAGGGTGTCATCAGAGCAGTTGTGTTTGCAAACCGTGTTTACCACTCCCAAAGCTACTCAAATTGATCTGTCCTTGCAGGAGCCAAAATAGTGAAGTGACATTTGCAACTGGCTCACACCTAATGTTCTGTCCCAGTCTCCAATTTCTGCCTTGGCAGCTGGTCCATGCCCACTGGAAAGGGTGAAACTTGGCATCTGTGAGCTGGATGCACAGCTTCAGGAGATGTGGCACTAACAGGGTACGCTGAGGTCTGACTCCACAACGAGTAAGGCTGCATAAAAGTAACAGCTAAATAAGAGACTAGTTTAAATTAATGAGCCCTTTAAGGTATACAAGCCTCTGTTATTCAGAGTAATGACATGACAAATTGTATTTTATTGTCCGTACTGATCTCAATCTGAACTAGCTCCACGTGTGTATTTGGGGTGGTATAGGAGGATGTTGGATGTGTCACCCTGAGAGAGCCAGACCACTCTGTGCATCTGTGGTTTGGATGCCAACAGTATCTTGCATGTGCGAGGAAATGAGTTTGCTTTCCAAACTCGCTTAGAGCTCACAGGAAGCCTCAGCACCCATGGTTAATGCCTTGACTTTTGCATCTTTAAGGAAGTTGCAAGAATGGATGTTGGAGGTTGAACTCTCTCTCAGACAACAAGTGTGCAGCTTTCGGTGGGGTGGGAACAAAGCCAGGAGAAGTATGTTTGGTGGGTGGTGTGAAAGAGGCAGGCAGGACAGGAAATATCAGCCCCAGGCTTAAACATCTTGATGGAGGTGTCTTTTTGTGCATGGGTCCTCTTTTTTTGAAGAGGATCACTCAGAAACAAAAAGCCCCAAATTGTTTTGTTTGCCCCTGGGAAGCCAGCATTGGAAGTGGTGGCCAAGAGCAGACATGCAGTTTCCACCCTTGCAGTTTTTAAGGCCAGACTGGACAAAGCCCTAAGCAAAACCCCAAGGCCCACATCTCACCTCATAGCTGGCACTGCTTTGAGCAAGAAGTTGGACTAGAAACCTCCTGAGATCCCTCCGAGGATTCTTTTAGCTTCTAGAAAATTGCCTAATTTTTTTCCAGCTCATGTTTGTGACTTACCTTACTTCCTCTGGGATCATGTATTTGGGAAAATTTGCTAATTAATGAGCACTGTGACATGCTCTAGCTAGCCCCTGGCCTGGGGAAGTCCTTCAGTACCAGACAGACTCCCTGGTGGCTGTGCTGGTTGAGCTTGTCACCATCTTGGGCTACCAGTTGTCTGGGCATGGTGACCTCCAGTTCACACAAGCAATGGGCAGGTGCCCAGCATGAGGAGGAGAGAAGCAGGCTGGTATTTTTGGGTAGTGACTGGAATTGTTTCTACCCGTTTGATGCTATGCTGTTGTAGGCTTCTTTCGTATTTTTGTTGCTGATTTTTTTTGTTAGTTGTTTTTTTTTGTTTTGTTTTGTTTTGTTTTCTCCTGCTTACTCTCTGGCTTACTTTTTCTTACTTAAAGTATGCAGAGGTGGTCTTCCCAGACGTTGGGAGCTTTCTTTTAATATATGTTTTTTAATGACCTACATGTAACTCAATCAATCAGTTAAGCTCAAGGATGAAGGCAAAGTCCTGTCTGGCATCAGTCTTAGTTGCATTTCTGCTCTTTCGCTAAGGCTACAAAGCCTCAGATTTATGGTTTTAAATTTGTAAATACTTCTTCTAAACCCAATAAATGAAAGTAGCCCCTGGTGTATCCTTGGCGTTCAAGACTGAACGAGCCCAATTAGCCTGTGAAGAGCTGTTCCCTGCAGAATAATTTCAGTGTTTGGGCCAGTCCATTGTGAAAATCATTTACGGCTGTACCTTATCATTGATGGTTTCTCATTCAATACAAGAAGCTCCAAAGGTGACTTGGCTTCTTGCCAGAACTACTTTGTTGATTAACTCCTGTTCTCTCTTTCATCATTCTGCTTCTTCAACTGCTTTTTCAGGGGGAGAATAAATGTAGTTTTTAAAGATGAATACTCATTTTGCTCCTTTTTTGTGTTTCTCTGTTTGTTATCTTCTCATGCTTGTTTTGTGTTTATTTGGTATTCTGGGTGCATCTGTACATATCCAGCACAGCGCATGAATGACAATGACCCTCTGCATTAGCAATGGGTCCTAGTATTAACAACAAATGATGGTATCTGCATGAAATTTATACACTGCGTCTGCTGCACTGTGTTCCTGTGGACCTCACAAATACATTAGTCCAGCTAAAGTCGAAGCTTCAAAGGGAAGATATTTATTTCTTGTTGGGCTTTGCAGTTTGGAGGGAGGCAGCTGCTCCCTGTCACAGATATCCCCAGAATCTGCAGACAAGGGCTGACAGATGACCAGGTGGTGACACAGCATCCCATGCAGTTTCTTCTGCAGGTGAGAATTGCTTTGTCAACAACTGTGAGCAGTATCCCTTGTCTGAGAGCTCAAACTTGAGAGCAGGCAAGGAAAACATCAATTTACTACTGGAATGGGCTCAGCTTGCTCATGTAGATGTAGGAATTTAAATGTCAGGCTGCAGGTAAGTGTCAGCACAGCTTTCCTTTGAAGCTACCAATGGAGCTTTGCCAGAAGCCAGTCTCCTCTTCAACCATGTATAATAACAGAAAAGCTTTGCAGCACAGATAATGGAGGACAGCACCAAAGCTCTACACAAGAGCTGAGCTGGAGTAATAATAATCACACCCACGGCTGCATGTTGTATTTATGCTGGGAGGGACGGTCACAGCAGGCAGTGCAGAGGTGGTGCATATGCCCAGCCTCACGCCGGCTGCAGCAGCGTGGCTGTGTTTGTGCTGCACGCGTGGAGCAGGACAGGGATTGCCGACACACGGGGCAGAGTGACCCTCTGGAGCAGGTCTCTGCCGGACAGCAGCAGGCAGTCCTCTCGTGGCCAACAGCAGGATCTCTCCTTGGGAAGCATTCAGGTTTGAATGCAGAAGCAAGCCACCATGTTCCAGCATTTCTTTTAGACAGATCAGCCTGGCCCTCGCCACTCTGTCAAAGGCTGCAAAGTCATAAAAGGACTGTGCTTTCCAACCTAAAAACTCCAGAAAATAAATCAACCTAGCAGTGAGAAATACCTCTTTGAATCACAAACCCAAAGCACACATCTGAAGAGTTTAAACAAAGCAAAAAGCTGAAAACCACACAGCCCTCTGCAGCTTCCCTTGGCATGCCCTGGTAGCCACCTTTTTCTGGCTCTGGTTCCCAGTGGTGGTACCGGTGACCTGGCTGAGCATCCTGTGCCACGGCTGCTCTGGGCAGCAGGAGCAGCACCTCTGGCTGCCCAAGGTAACCCTCCAGCATTCATCCTCCAGACAGGTATCCATGATGTGTAAGACCAATGACTTTATCACTGATGAAAACCTGCTCCTGGGTGGCATCACCACTCTGTGTCTTTGTGGCTGCTTTTCCCCAGCCTTGCCCCAAGAGAGGTCTGAGCATCCCTCCTTCTGGACACATCAAACTCAGATATTTCCAAAGGGGATACAAATGCCACACTCTTTCCAGTGTAAGCTATTTCCTAGCTGACATGCACAGGGGATTTGGGCCACTCCATGCCTCTCCAAAATATCCCTCCTTGGGACACTTGCCCTCTTCCCCAAGAAGCCCTGGAGAGCTGCAGACTGTGCTTCTCCAGACCCAAACAGGGGAAAAACAGCTCTGCACTCTCCACATTGCAGGTTACAGGGGCTGCATGATGACTTTGTGGATAACTGAAGTCAGGGAAGCCTACTACATGTGACAATTACTTCCCTTCCAGTGATGAGGAGAAGAAGGTGGCTACAAGCAGCCTTCTCCAGATACATTTTAAAAGGAAAAGTCACAGATGCATTTTATGAAGAGCCTGAGCCAATAGACAGACTGGGAACCATGAGGAGGAACAGCTAATTCTGGTGTTACCACATGGCTAAGGTCTACAGGAATGTGCAGTTTGTCATTAACATCTGTGAAGTGTCCTGGTGGACCTGGGCCTGAGCTGCCCCAGAGGGAAGGCACGTTGGTGGGGTGAGTGCTGGAAGCTGAGGCACCACTTCCAAGTCTAGACAGAAGTTCAAAAAGGATCCTGAAGAACCGCATGGTTTCAACCACGGGCTTCTAAATCTAACTAACTACAATTTTAAGTGCCCCTGTCAGGTTTGCCTATAACATTTTTTCGGACTGGGAGTCTGTAACGAGAGCATGGATGTGAATGCAAATATTGTGATACCTTCCCTGAAATCCGTGTGTCTCAGCTGTACGCCCTGTCTTAGAGCAGCACAATTTGGAGGCGAGAATCTGCATTTGCATGACAGCTCTGCCCTTCTCCTATTGAAAATTTGTTTTGCTGCAAGAAGGGTGCTTGGTCTGCTTTGAAAATGGGGTGGCTTTGAGCCAAATGAGACACTCTGATGTGCTCCAGGCATGGATGGCTTTGCGGAATTAGTAAGGTGAGAATGACAAAAATAGCCTGTGATATTTTGATATCAGAAGCTTTCTGAGAGCTGCCACACCGCTCGTCTCTTCTGTTGAGTCAGTCACACATTGCAGCTCTGTTGCTCCCTGCAGTGCTCGCTGACTCAATCTGCAATAAAACCTGGGGAAGTGATCAGTGGCTGCTGAGTGGAGCAAACGTCAGTCAGACCCACCAGATCATGCATCTTTCTGTCTCCTCTGGAAAGTAATGATCTCAGCTGGACAATGCTTATGGACAGCAGACAGGCTTGCTGGTGTCAGGCAGTGTTCGAATTCTCTTGACCAATATGCTGAGAAATGGTCAGTGTTTAAGAGGCGAGTGGCACGTTCAAGCACTTAGAGGTGTGTGAATCAGAGTGCCCCAAGGCTGATACAACCTGCTGGTTCATTGAAGCCAAGGACGTTGTGTCCTAGTGACATGCCAAGACAAGTATTTATTAGATCATTATATCACGTCCCCAGTGCTAAAGATTTGCAGGCAGTTGTGAGTTTATGCAGGCTTTCTGCAAAACCAAAGGTTACTTTGCATGCTGGAGTTTATGATGTGCACCACAGCTACCCTAAAGACCTCAGCCTTTTCTTCACTCCTCCTTTCTTGCTGATCCCCATGATTTCTGTCACAGGATGTGATCCAGTTCACTTGAAAGTGGACAAGGACCCTGTGCTTTTGGCTTCTTTGCACAGACACCTGCCTTTGCTGCTGGACTGGATGCCCAGCGTCATGGTACTGCTCTGCACTGGGGCTCTGAGTGAGACTTTGCCTCAGTTCGCTTTCCTTGGATCAAATGTCTGTCAGTGCTGAGTGTCTCCATGGGGGTGGCAGCCTTTCTTGACATTATATCATGCAGTAGACAGCATTGTTGCAAAGCGAGAGCCAGATCCTCAACCAGGGTCTTTGAGTCTCTTCCCATTCCCTCTCCCCACTGCCTGAGAGCAAAAGCATCCTCTGTTAACCTTGCACAGAGCCTGTAGATGAGGCAGGAGCTCACTGAATGCTCTAGGAGCAAGGAAACCCACAGCAGGCCAGAGCAAGGTCTCAGGAGCTTCCCTGCAAACCCATGACCTGCACACCTCCTCCTCATAGCATGTGCCTGGTGCCCTACAGACGTGAGAGGTTATCTCCTGGGGGCCAGGAGCAAGATGTCTGCAAGAGGTCACCAGCTGTCTGGCCGTAGGACAGCAATCTGCTTTTTCAGCACAGTTTATACGTGTCCAGAGTGAAATGCCTGCTGATGGGGTTGGTGGGGCTGCTCTAACATGTTGTTTAAGATAGTTGGTCTTCGATTTTTATTTTATATATATATATATATTTTTTTTTTTTTTTGAAGGGGATTGGAGGGCATCAAGAATAAATTTTCTTCTGGGCTGCAGCAGGTTCTTGTGTTTATGTGGTGGCTTGCAAGGAAGAGCAGAGTGTGAAGCTACCTATATGTGTGTGGTCTTCCTTTGGAAAATGTCATATTTGGATCAGAACTGGTTTATGTTCAAATAAATCATGTCTGAAACAGAAGTCACAGGGGTTTTGCCTCTTTGCAAAGAAAAAATAAAGAGGTAGTTCCTGGTCCTATAGATGAATAAGACTTTTTTTTTTCTTTTTTTTTTCTTTTTTTTTAATTATTATAATTATTATTTTTTAAACTAAGATTCTATAACAACTCATGGGAGTTGCAGTTTTACTCCTCTTTTTGTTCTTTGGTTGCCTTCCCACTTCTAGAGAGAGCTGCAGGGGACATTAATTGTACAATATCCATTTCCCTAAGGGTGCAGTCCCATGTCCACAATGAATGGACAGATCCGAGGTGTTTTGCTGAAGAGATATTTAAAGGTAAAACAATTACCAACCCATCAACAATAAGAGGTTTCCTCACCACATTCCCATCCCATAATACTCAGCTCAGAGTAAGAAGGGTCACAAAAACCCATCACTCATCGCAATAACCCTAACAAATAATTTGCTAGGAGTAATGGGATGAAAATGAGAGAAAGGATGGTTAAGCTGCCTGCCAGGGAAGCTCTCCCTAGAGATCAATTTTACAGGGGAAGAAGTTCCAGAAGGGAGATGATTGAAACTTCAGTAGTTTGGAGATGATCTGGAAAAATAATGGAGTTATCATGTCAGTGACCAAGCCTAAAAATCCACCTAAGTTTGCTTTGGAAGGAATTTCTGTTCTTCTTGTTGAAAGCAGATGATATGTGGAAAAAAAAAAAAAAAAAAGATTCATTTTGGGTCAGTCAGGAATGTTTCCATTAAGAGGCAGATAAATACTGCGCTTTATTTTTTGGCTATTTGCCTGGTTTATGTACATTTTGCTCTTTTGATTCTGGCCCCTTTTACATTGCAAAGATGCAATTTAATTTAAAAGAAGAAAAAAGAAGACAAAATTAAAGTGTTCCTGCATTTCCATAGCACAGCATTTTTGTTTTAAGTGTCTAAATGGAACACTTATGTATTTTCTATTTCCTCCATTACTTTATGCACAGAGCACTAGTTGAATTTGGTCAAAAATCAAAGTAGTCTCATTCACTCTGAATCTCACTTTATTAATTACATCTTATTTATTTTTTGGTCTTGCTTTACCTGAGGTGTTTAAAACGAGACAGAAGCTAACAGAAAGCTCCGGACTGCCAAAGAAAAAGAAGAAAGAAAGACATAAGAAAGAAAATGAGATGGATTTTCCTTATCATACGACCTGCTGAGCACATGCTGTAAGCTGGAGCAGCATTGAATGAGTCAGATGTCAGCAGTGGGGACAACTGGAAATGTTTTACGGTCCAATGGCATGAATACAGCAACCTCGGTGGAAGTGATTTATTTTTTACAGTGTAACTTTGATGACCCAAAGTTAATCAAATGGAAGTAACATTTATCCCAACCTAACCTTAGCTGCCTAAAAATTCAGTGTCCAATCTATGCCACTAGTAAAGGGAAGCCTCACACCGTGGCTCATCCTGGCTGTGCTGGCTGCCCACAAAAGTGCATGCAGAGCCCCTCTCACCCCAGCCTCCTTCTCTTAAAACAAACATCTAGGCTTAGCCTGCAGAAAGTTGGAAGCACTTAGTCCCCTGCAAACACAGCAACAGACATATGCTAATTACTTTTCACGAAATATATTTTTTTCATAAATTTCATTTTCGGTGTTTGCAGCTTGGGCTCTTTCCCAAATAAAGCTGCCAGTGATTGAGCCTGGGTTTATTGCTTCCACAATCCAAATTACAGCTATTATCGCCATCTACAACCTGCAATTATCCTCAGCTTGCACATTTCATTTCTTGATCGAAACATACTTTGCACTGATGAAAGGTGATAGACTGGCAGCCTCGGGAAGCACTGTCTTCTCTTCGAACAACAGATGCAAAGCCAGTGAGCAGAGCTCCCCGGTATCTTCTGCCTTACTCTGTCCTTGTGCAGGGCTCTGAGAGTCAGCAGCGGCCGCCTCCTCCCAGGACAACTCCTTCTGTGTCCCTAGGTGCTGGGGAGCAGCCCCACAGCTGCAGCTTCAGAAACAACCAAGGGGGCTGGAGCATGGGCTGCAATTCTGCTCGCTGGAAAAAATACCTGCTGAAGCAGCACAGGGTAACTTGACAGGATCTTGAGAAGTGCAGAAGCCCCATGTCCAAAGGTACTTTAGAGAAAAAAACTGCCTGTTGTTAGTGCTAAAGTGACATCCTGCAGTAAGGACATCCCCTCAGGCATTCAGCCATGCAAGCAAAATGATTTTCATCCCTCAGCCTAAACTCTGAGTTATTTCTAGGGCACCAGCTTCCAAAAATGGGAGAAAAGATGCTACCCCCTGCCTCCCAGCCACCTTTAGCCAAGGAGCTGCTTGAGAAGGTAATAAGAGCATTGTCTGGCAGACAGGAGATGTGTCTTCGGATATTGTGAAGCAGAAGAGAAAATAAATATCTAGGTTTCTTGCATCCTTGGCTAGTGTTTCTGATTTAAGAAAAAAAAAAAAAAAAAAAAGCTGATTAGTGTTAGCACTTGCTGCTATGCTTCTATTTTCACATCGCTCTCCCTGACGTCCCCACATCCCTTTCCCTTAATGATGTTCAGGAAGGACTTGATGAGTCTTTCTTTGCAGATAATACAATTCATCTACCTAATGATAAGACAGGAGATATACTTGAGTCCTGTCTTCTGGTAGTAGGTGGACCAATGAAACAGCTCTACCTATCTTGACAGGACCATTAATGCTATCTGCTACTACAGGGGTTGAATTAAAACTTAATAGTAACAATTTTGGGCACTGGGAAAGTATTTAAATTGAAATGGCAAAGAGACTTGATGGACTGTCTTCATGAGGTTCAGTGACAACGCAGGAAAGTGAGCTTCAGAGGCAGAATGAACCAACCTGAAATGTTTTGCTCTGATCTGCATTTCAGAGTAACTGTTTTGTAACAAGTCCTGTCCATTAAAAGTGAACTAAGAAATAGTTTCAAGAAGATAAGCCGCTTCCTCCCCTTCAATTAGCAGGTTAAATTGCTCTCTCCAATTTAAGTCTACTTTCTGCTTAATTCAGAGCAGAGCTCTAAGCTGCTGGGTTGATCCGCCTCTCTGCTGAGTTCCTCTACCTGCAGGTGGATTTTGCTACGTGCCCTGATTGTGTCTCCTAAACCAAAACACTCACCTGGTGGATGAGGTCAACCCTGCTTCCCAGAGGGTCACGGCTGTGGAGGAGACATCCGCCTTCCATTTTCATTCCAGTCAGTAAAGTACAAGTGGAACAGATTCACCATCAAACACGGGGCTGAGACACAGATCCAGGCTATGCTGAGGATGGACTTCAGAGGCTGTTGGGTGTAAAAAGATGTTAAAACTTTGGTTTCCAAGCTGCAGGTGTTGTGGACATCCCATTTTTGCTCAAAACAGCCCAAACAGGAATGAAACTTTGTTTTTAATCACTGGAGTGGAATTGTTTCATTTTTCTTTTTGGCAAGAAAACTCGAAAAAAAATCTGCTCTAGTTTGGATCAAATTGATTTTTTTTTCACTTTTTAACTTGGTAGTTGAACTGAAAAATCAATTATTCACCCAGCCTTGCTCCCTACATGTGTCCAGGAGCAGAAATGGTTGTTTTTATTCAATAGCTGGGGCTCAGCAATTTGATCAAATGAATGCTGAGGTAAGAACAGGTCGCCCCGTTGCTTTACCTAACTCTTCCCATCTTGCCTACCGAAACCCACCAGGGTTGCAGGGAGAGACCCCAAAGTGTTTCATTGCTTTGATGCTGTGCCTGGGCCATGCCTACCACCTACCACACAGAGTGGTGCGCGTACTGAGCTGATCTGGCCGGCAGTACAGAACAAGGGCTTGGTTTTGATCCTGATGGCTGCTGCTGGTGTGTTTCTAGTATATGCTTTAACATCAACATAAGTTTCTTTGGACAAAATAACCAGGTCCCCTTGAGAAGCACTCTGATCATTCCTGCCACATAATGTCATATAATGGTCTCTAAAGGAAGAATATTGTCACTAAGTATGAAGTGCTAATGACTGTATTGCTGTGTCATAATAAGCTGAACAGAAAAACATCTTTGTCAGTGGCGTGGTTCCAAATCAACAGCTCCACTGGAAAGAAATAGGGTGTTTAAGCAGCATACCTATCCCAGCTGGTGCTATAAGAGACTGGTGGGTTGTTGTTTACTGACAGGTTTGTAGATGGAGCAGATATGGTCAGGTCAGCTGGGATGTGCTTGTTTTTTCTCCTTCCTTTTCCTCACGTATGACATATCCTGTCTGAATGTTTCAGGCTTTCATAATTCTGCTTTGTTGTGTAGCATCAGCGTTGGAGGTATCTAGCCACTTCTTTCACAGCTGTCATGACACTAAATGTTTGTCCAGGAGGTGAATAGCTGCTCTTCTTAAGTCTGTATGTCATGTCATTGCAAGGTTGTGGTTTTTGCTAAATATCACTGGAGAACAGTAAAAGTGCAGAGCTCTGGCAAAAAGCATAATACTTATTCTTTTCTTCTTTTCTCTTGAGACAACACAAAAAATGCAAAAGACCCAGAGGAGGCCAGACTTCGACAGCATCAGAGGTTACCTGCTGAGCTGGTGATCTGAATCACCAATTCCACAGGAGCTCCTGGTCCCCTTGGGTGCTGGTGGGGTGGGGCTGGATGGCTTGAGTCTCCTCTGCACTGTGTTCTTCTCTATTGTATTTACAGCACATGAAGGACAGAAGACTATGCCCTAATTCCTCCCAGGCTAATGTTGATTCTTAGGAGGGTGAGAGACAAGCACCAGGCTAGAGCAGGTCTCCAAAATTTGGCCAAATCTGCCTCTAGTGGTGAACTCACAGATGAATCCTGCAGAGCATACAAGGGGAAGGGTTGGCATCATTCCTCTCTGCCCAGGATTCAAGCCTGTGTTTTGGGCGTAGTCCAGCAGATCCTTCCAATCTCCGGAAGACTTCTCCGTGGGGACATCAGTGATGCACCACTCTCAATTGAGAAGGAGAGATAGTCCCGAGCATTTCTGGTTCAAGTAGTTCTTTAGGCTGGCTAATAAAGGAAGACTCTCACCTTCTGCCACTCCTTCTTCACACCCTAAAGCGAAGAACATGATGAGCTCTCTGACCACAGCCAGCAGTGCCTTTCAGGGCAGCCTCACCTGTGTGCTCCCACCTTCTCTGCTCCACCCCAAATGCAGCTCTCAGTATCGATTGCTGCTGTTGAGTTACAAATGGTGTCCAGTTTGCTAAAACTACCCACCCCACATCTGGATGTAATTGCTCTCTCAGTGCTTTTGCTATGCAAGCTGTCTAGTGAGAAGCTGAGAGCAAATCCATCATGTGGCAATGGCAGGAGGAGCTGGGAGCTAGGTGTGGGGAAAACATAAAACATCCTAGCTGCAGACTCCAATTCCTGTCTCCTTCCTTGACCTCCTTTAACCCTGGCCCTGCTCGATGCTTCCTGGGCTTTAACCAATATGAAAAGTCTGGCTCATAAAACAGCTGGAAAGAAAAACTGTCAGCAAAATAATAAAAATATCAAGAGGTGAGAGCAGGCATGCGCCAGCAAAGTCAGCACTGTCGAACACACTACAGTCAGGGCAACTGTCTGTGGGCTCTTGTATGGTATTAAAACTGTCCATCTTCACAACAGATGCTTGGAGCTTCTGTCTCAATGGGTCCCCAGGGGACGACGGAGGGCTCCTTTTTCCATTTTCATCTAACAGCTGCCTGAGGTGGCTGCACAAGTGATAAATCCTGCCTCTGCTGCTGCAGACCTGGCAGGGCAAATAATTACCATGTGGCTGAGTGCGGGCAAAAGACGCTAACTAGGATGGGGACAGTGAGGCACTGGGGACTGAATAGACAAGCTCTTGTTTCTTATTGCATCTTGTTGAGCTTTTAGTTAATGATGCCTCCAGACCCCAAACTGGATTTGAAACAATTGCCACAAGGCATACATCTGCCCTGACTCAGGAGGTGTTCAGAAACAGCTCCACAGCCTCCAGTGCCTTTCCTCTTGGGACTGGAGGTCCTGCTGCACTTCTGCTGCATGCCATGGGAACAAAAGGCCAATAGGGTTACTAAGGGGTGGCAGCATCTTTCAGAAGAGGAGAGGCTGTGAGAGCTGTGACTGTTCATCCTGAAGAAGAGAAGGGTCAAGGGAATCTTATCAACATGTACCAATAGCTGATGGGAGGATGCAAAGAAGATGGGGCCAGGCTCTTTTTAATGCCAAGAGGCAAAACAAGAGGCAGTGGGTACAAACTGAAAAACAGGAAATTCCACTTGCACCTAAGAAAAAAGCTTTCGATTAACATGAGTTGTTCAGAGAGTTTGTGAAGTCTCCATCCTATGATATATTCAAAACCTGACTGGATGTAGCCCGGGGCAGCCAGCTTGAGCAGAGGGTTCGATGAGATATCTCCAGAGATGCCTCCAACTTCAGAAATTCTGAGGTTCTGCAAAGATGAAGTACAACCAACTGGAAAGAAGGAAATATTGTTTTATGTTAAGCAACATTTAGAAAAATGCTGTTTTCCTTAGTCATTCATTTATTTTTCTTTCTGCTAGATGTTACTAATGTTCTCATAAATGATTCAAATTTTGTAAACTCTGGTATATTATTTAAAGTGGTACATATTAATCACCTTTAGTGCATTCTGGGGCACCTGTACTATTTTTAATGAATTGTAAAGCACTCTTTTCATGTACAGACAGGATTAACTTGAATTTGCAGGCTAGCCTTAACAGAATCAATATTTCATAGATTGCTGCAGCCTATTCATATTTAGTTATTCAAGAAATTTTTTTCCACTGATATCTGGACAATACACCTCTGATGTAAGAATTTGGAAGAGAAAGGGTTTGAAGCTTGAACTTCAGACTTCTCCACATATCAGACTCCTGGACCGTTCACACACACTGTACTGAGATTTTCTGTCCATGAAAATACTCTTATAAGCAGACAAAACAACTTAAAACTTCCTAAACACTCTTAGAGGAAGAAAAAGAAGAAGAAGAAGAAGAAGAAGAAGAAGAAGAAGGAGAAGAAGAAGAAAAGGGAAGAGGAAGAGAAAGAGGAAAAGAAAAGAAAAAAAAGAAAAAGAAAAAGAAAAAGAAAAAGAAAAAGAAAAAGAAAAAGAAAAAGAAAAAGAAAAAGAAAAAGAAAAAGAAAAAGAAAAAGAAAAAGAAAAAGAAAAAGAAAAAGAAAAAGAAAAAGAAAAAGAAAAAGAAAAAGAAAAAGAAAAAGAATTTTTTCACCCCCTCACTCCGAGATATTTATATGAAATGGGCTGAAACTCCTGTGCTTCTTTTCCACTTTGCCACTGTCTGAGTTTTTAATAGGAGCCTTATTTGTGGTCAAATAATCTGTCACCATTTCTTTTTTTTTTTCGTTCTTTTATTGCACACTTTGAGGTCTGCAAATACCTCATAAACAGAACACAGGATGAGACTGTTTTAATTAGCTGTGTCATAAAAAGAAAAGCTTTTAGTGTCTCAAGAAATGAGTAAATATACATGTATGCATTGCTTTATTATAAAGAGGGCCTCTGCATCACCAGCTTTATTGCTGTTTAATAACTTCAAAAATGCAATGTGAAAAGTCCTCCCTCAATGCATAGAAGTAACCTCTAATAACTGGAAAGCATTTAAAGATCCCTTCAGCTGCACGGTAGAGAGAAGGAAAGTCTTGTGGGGATATACCTCAGTGCATCTACATGCTCAGGGCTGCCAAAATGAAAGATCTCTGTGGTGCTGAAAGACTTTTCTTAAATTAAGAGTGATTGAAATTATTTATTGATGATTTTCAAGACAAAATGATGACACATCTATGGCATACCCTGTTATTTTTGCTATATGTAAGCTGGTAGTTATGTAAGCTGGTAGGGCACATATCCATTCTCATTTCCTGTTAATTTGTAGTCAGTGTTATCTACCACAGTTAATGTTAGCATAGAATTTATAAATGAAGGTAAGTAGTCAAAAGATCAAAATTTTTTATTTTTTTCTGATATTTTGAAATATCAGTATCAGAAACACTGTATGGTCTTTCTTATATAGAAAATAATCAAATAGATAGCAATGTATAACACATTATTTTAATGTTATTTCCACAGCATTACACGTCAACAGTGAGGGAAAACACACATGGTCTTTATTAATATTTTTCCTCACAAGAAGTAGTGTTAATGTGTCGTTGACAGTATATGTACTCTTTTGCCCTACCAAGGTTTGCCATTTTTTTCTGTAAGTGAAGCCTGACAAACAACAGGGTTTCATTTGTTATCACAATCAGGAAGTCTATATTAATGATTACTGATAATGCTGTGATGTGCTCTTGTTTCTACAGCCGTTACCTTGTCATTTTCAATATTTTCATATTCCTTAGGCAAAAGTTTCAAGAGACCTGCTCTTATGAGTTCCCCTGTAATTATATATATTATAATTATATGTATTATAATTTATAATTATATTCCATAGAATTCTAATGCCATAATTTTAGCATTTGCACTTGCTTCATTCGCATAATGACTTATATCTGATTACCTACCTCAAGCAATTCAGAACCTACTTTCATATAAATCCAGTAAGGCTCACGGAAATTATTTCTCTGTTTGGTGATCTGTGGGGGACCGTCTCCATTGGGAAAACAGAAGGCTGCTTTCCTTCTAGGGCTGTATTTTGACTCACTGCAGTCACTCTTGTGGTCACCACCCTCGTGAGGCACAGACACTGTGCAGTGACCCAGGCACAGCTCTTCGTCACCCTGCCTGCTTCCAGCCCCCTCTACAGCGAGCTGACAGACTGCTGAGACCCGCCTCTGCCAGCCAGTGTTTAAACATGATGTGTTTATGGATTAAAAAATCCCTATATTGAGAAAAGATTGACTATGTAGTGTTATCCCAGCTCTAGACTAAAATCCCGTAACCACATATTTCAAACATGTCATTACACATCAGCGGAAAGCGGAATAATTTCTGGAAAATGCCCTATCAGCATTGTAGCAGCCATCTGGTTTTCGAAGTTCTGCGTAGATGTGATTACATAGTATTTGGGATGAAGTATGCTGAACTTGACCCCAAAGAGCCAGACATTTTGGGAAGTGAGATGGCTTTCAATAAAGATAACTGCAGCTCAGCCATTCAGAAATTACTCTGGAGGAGAGGCACACACAGCAGGGCCCTCAGGATTTTCTCTCTCCCATGCTGGAATTTTTGCTCATCTTCAGCCAACTTTGCCAGCCTCCAGGAGCAGTGCCCCTGATGAGGGGGTGTCCACCCCACCTTTTGGAGCAGGGTTTCCACAGCCTTTAACCCTGAACATGGACAGAACCCACCTCTCCTCAAGCTCCCCGCTGAGTCTCCAGCCACCCCAACATTGGCAGAGGAGGAGGAGACCTCCCCAGCCTCCCCAGCCCAGCAGGGATGGAGATTTTTGGCATGCTGGGCTCTAACCTTCAGGCCCTGTCAGAGAACGATGATCTTGCACGGTGTTTCAGTGCCCTGTCCTACTCATTAGACCCGCTAAATCTTTGCAATAAAATGTCAGAGGCTGAACATTTGCTGTTTTGTCTCAATGGATCTGTCCAGAAGACTTTTTTTTTGTATGCTTTTTCCTGGCCTGATTGACAAGCGCAGAATCAAAGGCCAAGGATAATAGCATGTCTGACAGGCAAAGTCTTGAACACAACACCATATCTATGATTTTCAGTGAGGGTGCACAGGGAACACGGTCATTGGCAACACAAGAGACAACCTTGTATTTCACCCTAACTTTGTGATTAGTTTCTGTTAAAAGCCGAGGCTCCCCCAGGCTGAATTCCCTGCTGAGAGCAAGGTTTAATCAGCAGCGGCACTGACTGATTGCTACGGCCTCCCTACAACTCGTGTGACAAATGAAATAGGGGTCACCTCTTTCAAGAAAGAGTAAACAATCACCCCAAAGAGAAAACCAAAACCAGATGGGATTCGCCTTTAAAATGAAGGGCAGGAAGTCAGCGTAATTCTGGCTGTTATCCCAGTGGCGTGTGGTGGCTCCTGTCAGAAGGACCAGACCATACAGGTAGTAATACACATTAAAAAAAACACAACACCAAACACACGAATTTCCAGCCTAGGGTGGACCAGCTTGCTGGGTTTGCCGGGTCCTTGTTGGGGCAGCAGGCTTGTCATGAGGTCTGTATAAGCAGCTAGGAGAGGAGAAATGGCTTCCTACTGTCAGGACAAAAGGTGAAATGTGAAAGCCGATGATCTAATCTGATGTGTTTTCACATGAATTTCTTATTGTCTGATCGCTACTTAAAAGGACGATTCTGGGAGTTGTTCTGTCCCACATTTTGCTGCAGTGAGTACCTAGGACTACTGGTGTGTTGCGTCTGAACAAAATGTATTTCTGCTTTTTCACTTCTCCATGCAGTTACTTCTTACTCCTTGGCTCCTTTGTGCTAGGAGAGGGGATGACAAGCTAGGATGGGGGTGACAACTACCCCTTTCATCTCCTCCAGAGCACACGTTTCTTTGCATCCACGTACATGTCTGCAGCACTCTCCTCTTTGAACTGTCCCATCATCCCCATTTGCCAGCTTTCTAATAAACTGTTTTCTCTGGACTTTTCTCCTACAGTCTTATCTGTGAAGCTGGAAACTGATGCCTCTGGACCCTTATGAAATCCCGGGTAGAACAGATCTTACTGAGAGAAGGTAAGGGAGGGAAATCAAATGTGTTCAGGTTCACAGGGGGGCTGTGATTTATGCTCAGTAAGCAATGAAAGTAGCAGCTTATCAGAAAGGTCCAACTCATTTTCCTAATAGCCTTTGTCCTTGTCTCACTGGAATAAATTCCATATATACATCATGGCTCCATTTATGCTGGGTTATGTTCCAGGCAATAAACCGAACTCCTCTCTAGACACCCCAGACTCCCAAGCTGCTGCCCATTTCTGTTCTCAGAGAGATTAGGGTGTGAGAAGAAATATAGCCTGCAGCTTGTTCTTGTATAGAATTGCTTTTATGCTGAATGCAGTTTGTTACGGGATAGAAAAGCTCCTGTAAGAGAATAGCTCTCTGGACATGTTGTCTCAGAAGGAGTTAAGGACAGACAAATGGGCTCTGTTGCCTTTGATGATCTCAAGTGGGCTGTGGGGTCAATAGGTATAGCAAATGACTGTTCCAGGGTTCCAGTCAACTACATGTGGGGCAGGGGTGGGGATGGGGTTGAGGATTGCCTGGTTTTGCTCACCACCTTCCCTTTCGGTAAAAAGGACTTGCTTCTACACACTGAATTCAGACACTGCAAAATTTCCCTTTAGTTTCTCACCACTCAGCATTACCTGGACCACATTTTCTCACTTGTCAGGACTCATCATGCCCCAATAAATACAAGGTGCTCAGTTGACTAAAGACAATCCCCTCTTGCCCTGAGACAGAAGCAGAGACCAGGTAAATTGTGTCCAAGGGTACTGGCTTGGCACAGGTCTGCGTTCAGACTGAGAAAAAGTAAATGGACAACTTTACCAGGCCTTACCTGATGGTGGTGTCACTGTGTCAGTTCATAGCTGATGTGAATGAACATGCAAGTCGTATGTGAACACTGCAGAACATGACATGCAAGGGATGAACATATATAGGGACAGAGTTAGCAGTGTTCCTGTCTTCTTCCATTAGTTTTTGGAGTAAACTTAGGCAGAGATCAGTGAGGATGCTCAAATACATGGTAAGATATCCACTGGAGGATTTATTCCTCCTACTTTTAAGTGCCTCTGTCTGATCACATCTTTGTGGGCTCCCTTTGTAGTATCTGGAGAAAAAAAGGTACCTTCAGGCACTGTTCATCTGACCTATTTTGGACATGTACTTTAGGACAAGACAGATGGTGATGTGGGCTCTGTTGCTTATGCAGATGAAAGCTCCAGCAACTGCAGAGGGACACATATGTAGAAAGATCAACCCTCCCTGTAACAGCAGCATGCAGGGGACATTACACACTGACAAATAGCTAGGCAGGCTATTAGATTTTCACCATTTTCTCAGAGTTATTATTTCATATTTTCAGCAGACAGCATAGGTTACACCTGCTTCACATCGGAGTGTGTTGTTTACAGCTATAATGGATTAAATTTTAGTTCCAAATCTGCTGTATAAGTGCTACATCATGGAAACAGCCAAGAAATATTACGGAGTCATCAGCCGCTTTGTGACCATGGTGAAAACGCAGCCACCCTTGCAGTACCACATGACAACTATTTGACACAGTACAAAGCAAATTAAGAAATAATTATTCCTTAATAATGTCTTCAGCTCAGGCGTTAGGGGAATTAGGTGAACTCAGTGTAATTACCTTCACTGGAATTTGACCAGAACTTCAGGGCAAAAAAGCTAATTTGTACAGAAAGTGAGACATTAGCTCTATGCTTTCACCCCAAATTAAATAGCTGAGGTGACATCTCTCTTATTGCCAGGAGAAACACGAGAGGATTTTGCTCCCAGCCATTGAAACTGGTCCAGACTGCGAGTGCCAAGGGGTGGGGGGGACAGTTTAGCAGTCATGGGAACAAGCATCCGGAAACTGTCACGACTTAGGGAGCCGAAAACGTAAATGGTGATGAAGATCTCGGGCTGCAGGCATACGTTGCCCAGCTGGATGGTGGCCGTGGTTAATGCAGCCGTGCAGAAGGGCAGAGGGGGAAAGCGAGGCTGTGCCTGCACGTGGCAGGTGCCTGCTCACTCACCCTTGCAGAGGAACATGCTGAAAAGGTCACTGGCTCGGAGCAGCTGGGGATATCAGAAACCGTTCCAAGATAACGATTTCACTTGCTGTTAGGATTGGTGGCTCAGCTGCTGGTTGTCCTTTCCCTGAGATATCCCTCTGGTGGCATGGGTCCCTGACTGCTGTTGGGGGAAAAACAAATGTATAGAACTACTTTGGTTGGAATTTAATCGTCTTTCCTCTCTGGAAGGGTGCCAGCATGCCCGGCGTTGGATCATGTGTGGTCTAAAGATGTGGTCCCTTCTTTAGTGCTGTCATCTTCTGGCAGGCTTGCCACATGGATAACAGACAGTGCTCATCTTTATTAGTGCCTCTCAGGCCTTTTTTACTGAGGGCCAGAGTCCAGGGAGTTAGGTTTGTCATTGCTGAAAACCATCAATGTCAAAAAGGAGAACAGCTGGTTCTGATCAAGCCCACGTTACAACTGTGGCAGGAGCTCCTAATGACCACCTCAGGGCTACTGGGAGGCTTGCATGGTTTGAGATCCAAAGCAGGCAGTTTTCCTCCATCCCTTTATCCAACTGTCCCACCCCACAGACAGGGATTTTAAATGAGAGATCTTACAACACAGTTTCACAATACTTTGGCGTTAGAAAGTAAACCAAACACTCTGCATTTCTGTTCTTTAAGGGCCAGTGTGTGGCCCCTCCACATGCATAAAGCTGCAGCTGCCTGCAGGCACACCAGCAGGACGGTTGCTGACAGCAGAGCTGCAGCGCTTCGAAACCATGGCTAAAAGAGCTTGGGACAGGATTTCTCTGCCATGCAGCCCTGCCTTTCTAACGCATGCAGAAGAGCTTTATTTTGTTCGGAGGAGTGAGTGAACACACTAATGTTACCTGACTTCTCTAATGAAGTGCTGTCAGGGTTGCCAGGTTTGTGTTTGCTGGACACTTGTGCTCTCACTTTCCTGTCTCTCATCCAGAGCCTTCTATCACCCACAATCTTCTACTGCTGCTTTGATACAAAGAGGTTGTAGAGCAGAGAGGAGAGTGGCTGTACAAGGTCAAAGTAACATCCTGCCTCCTTGCAACCTGGAGCAGGAGGAGGTCCCTGTCCTGCTGCTGCTCCTGCCCTCTGTAGTCTCCCATGAGCTGGTCTGAGCCAAGACCTGAGAGAAGACAGCAAATGATTTTTACTCCCTGCATCTTTCATCTTCATCCTTCTCTAATCCTCAGAGCAGCCATATCTCCCTTCTTACCTCTTTTATAAAGCATAACAGGAGAAGTACTGGCCCCATTCATCTCCGCTTTAAGGCAGCTATCTCCTGTATGTCCTCCAAGATCTGACCCCTTTTCCTGTTATGCTCTGCACCCCTTGACCTGTTTATTTTAATCCTAGCCATGAAGTTTTCAAGCTTTGTCCTCTCCCCATTTGAGATCTTAATAAATTGTGAGACTTTGTCTTTGTTTAACTCGATCCCATATGACCAGGATGAATGAGGAGATTGCAGTGAAATTAGGGCCCACTTCCTCTCCTCTGCACATATCTCCAAGCAGGATGCTGTGGAGCATGTCCAGAATCTCTTCAGTGTTTTCTGGGAGAGCTGATGTACCAAGCTGCCAATCTCTGCTGTTCTCCTTGTCCATCTCTGGTCAGCCCTGCCACCTCCACAGCCTTTCCCTGTTTTTCCTGAGTTGTCTGTCTCCCCTGTACCCTTTTAACCTCTAGCCCTTTCCTCTCTGGGGAAGGCTTGATATGTTGGTTGGTGTCAGCCTATTGCCCAGCCCTCCTAGGAGGATGTTGAAATACCCTGTTGCTGTAGCCAGAAGAGCCATCATCCCTCTATCTCCACAGTTAATATTCTTCCTGTATGCAATGCGTAACCTTCTACTGTATTTGTTTTTTCACCCCCTGCCCCTGCAATCACCTAATTTCCCTGGTTCTGATCCCTTCTTTCCCTCATCTCCATTTCCAGAAGAGATTTAGGTTTAGGTATAGTTTATTTTCGTGGCAGGATTTTTCTTGTCATTTTCTTGGCTCCAGCAGAGCCACTGTGCACTGGTGTGTGCCATGGTGAGCCTGGGGGAACTGGATCAGCATGGAGCAGTGCTTCTCCAGAAAGCTTCACCAGCAGCAAGTGGCCCAGACTGTTTCTGGCAGCACTTTCGTATTTATTAGACCAGGATAGAATTTTATTACATGAATTTGTTCAGTGGCTTTTTCAATGTATTTAAATTTTAGTAGCTGCAGTATCTTGAGGTAAGGAGTTCCACTGCTGTACTATATACAGTGTGAAGGAATTCCACCTTTTGCTTGTTTCATATATTTTATTTCCAGGTTTCATAGGATGCCTGCTAAACTAACGTTAGAGAGCAAGCAATTCTTCTCTAGACACTTCCCTTAAGGTATACAGGATTTAATAAAATCAGATGATATTTCTTATGGTCACCTCTATTTCTTCCTGAAATCTCCTGAACTATTCAGCTGCTTTTCAAACAGAAGCCCTCCCATGACCTCGTTCACCTTGTTGCAATGTTCTCCACCTTTTTCCAGCTCTTCTATGTCAAATGGGAGGCACCAGAAGTTTATGCAGTATTTGGGTAGAGGTTTATCATGGTTTTATCAGTATCACACACACACATATATATATATATTATGTATCTGTCTACTCTTGTCCTGTTAATTCTATAGTTTGATTTGCTTTCTTATGTGCTAGCTGATGCATTCATGGGACTAGCTGTTAAAATCTTACTACCTCATTCCTGAATGACAGTAATAAACTCAGAGACCATCACTGGAGATGTATAATTAGTATTTTTCCTGTGCACTTGACTTTACATTTTTATTTACAGTAAACTTCACCTTCTGTTTTATCACACTGTGCTTTTATAGCTCTTCATCCTTAGCCCCCTGAGCCACAGTGCCTCGGCAGCAAGCTGTTCCCCAAAGCACTCACATTGTTCTCCAGGTTGTTTATGAGTAAGGTGAGCAGCACAGACGCTAGGCAGACACCCAAGCAATTCCTTGCTGGCCTCCCTCCACTGTGACATTGCCCATTCACTCCTAGAACCTTGCCTTTTAAGCATGTATTTATTTATTTATTATTTATTTATTATCTGTCTCTATTCTTAGGGCAGCTGTATTTCTCTAAAAACCTCCTGTGGGGAACCTCACCATGTGCTCTTTATGAGCAGACCTTATCAAGCAGGTCTCCTCTGGAAGATGACTGTGGGCTCCTTTGGTAGAGGCTGGTAGAGGCCTGACTTCCCCTGAGAAAAGCTGCATTGATTCTTTCCCAGTACATGAGCTTTAGCCATTTCCCTACAAATGCCTGAAGATTCTGGTCTTTTAGAATTGTCATTAGTTAAAACAGCAAAACCTGCAAAAATTTTCTATTCCTGTGGTGGCTTTAAGCCAGAGGTTGCCTATAAGAGCTATTTCGTCCTGGAGTTCCCTTAGGACACCTGTGGGAACGCCGGCTGATTCTGGGGAGGGATCCTGCCATTTCATCATTTTGTTCTGTAGCCTTCCTACATGCATTCCTGTTTAAGCTGTGTCCTGTGATAAATAGATCGAGCTGAGGGGCTTATTTATTCTAAGGCAACACTGGGGTCCCTTCAGACTCTCCTTGCCCTTTGTAGTTGGTTAGCAGAGTGCATCCTACTGCAGGTATCAAAATGCAGGGCCAGACCTTCTGTGCCAGGCTACAGCAGAAAGACTTTCTGCTCTGCACAGCTTCAGTGCAGTAAAAGCAGAGGTTCAGGGGCTGAAAATTACACTGACTCAAGGTTCAGGACTTGGAACACACTGGGCTAGGAAGAAATCTGTAAGCATAGCACAACCAGGCTGTGAAAGAGCCCATGAAACCTTTATGCTGCTTTATCTTATGGTTCACCAGCACTAGGCACAAATACTTTAGTCTGGGGAAAAGCTCAGCATCCATTTTCTTCCCCTTGTTTCTTATTCCTGTTAGACGAAGAGATGTCAGGCTGATAAATTGCTATCTTATTAATTCATTATAATGTGGAGATTCATAAAGCCCTGATTACCACTGTGGAGTCCATGTACGTATCTGATGATTGGACAGTTTCCGCTCCAAAAAAGTTGCCATCAAATCATTTGCTTTGAGAATGCAGATGAGTACTAAAGTAGCAGGCAGAAGGCTGGCCATGGTTCATGGTTCTGTGACTGTCATAGCACAGGTGGCTTTGGAGAAGGGTTCATAATATCTTCTGGAAGTGGATGTAAAAATATATAGCGGGAGAAGGGTTAATTCATGAAATGGTTAAGGGGCAGCTGTAAATTGGCCAAGCTGCAGGGAATACAGGAACAGGATGAGAAAACGAGTGGTGGAGAGGAAAATGCTCAAAGATGCACTAGTGCTGCAATGAGTGAAGACAAGATGCTGACAGAGCCCATGGGGTAGAAATTGTGGCATGGCAAGTAAGTGCAGGAGGCAGCTTTCAGTATTTTGGATCAGTAAACTCCTTTTGCTACATGCTTCTCCCCTTCCATGCCTCAGGTTTTCTTATCTCTCAGCTGCTTGGGTGTCCCTTCGTTAGCTTCTGCTGCCCAGACTCAATGTCAGGAGAGTCAGGATGAACAAAAGCAAATGTAATGTCAGAGCTAAGGAAGGTAATGTATTCCCCTTGTGTTAGCTTGTTTGCTGCCTTCCTTAATTAATTAACTTTACTAACTCAGAGACCTCCTGGGAGAAGCCAGATGTAATTGGACTGCTTCATTTGCTTTCTAGGAACTGCTTACTAATGCTAAAAAAACAAACCAAAACAAACAAACAAAAAAAGCGCCTTCTACAACTATGGGTCAGAACAGAAGTTTCCCTGATGGAAACAGCTGAATTTCAGTAGCTCCTGTGTTCAAATCCGTGGGCTTTTGCCACAGCACATGGAGATACTTTGGAGATACTGTGTAGCCCAGCAGCACTGCTCCATGCTAAAGGAGACATTGTACTGCCCTCAGCAGCACTGAGTGATGCTCTGAATCATTTGTCTCCTTTATTTTCATCACTTTTCATACACAAATTTCATTTTCCCTTTATTGCATAAGAAGATGAGGTGATCTGGATGCCCTTTTCCATGCAGAACCACCCTTGGCCCTGCCTTGGGGCCAGTGCAGGCATCATGCCAGCAGAAATCAGGTTCATCTGTTGGCCTATGACCCATCAGGCCTTCAAACCTCATATTCCTCATTTTCTGTGCAGCTTTTATAGAGGACTACTCTTTGCTGCTGTCTGCAGGATGTTGTCTGTCTTGGTCCTCCGCAGCCCAGCCCAGCTACAAGGTGAGGCACAGCTGGAGCTGCAGTAGAGTGCAGAAGCCCATAAAGGTGGATCTGCTAAAAACAAAGCACCTTAAATAGAAGGGTGGAAAGAGGAGAGAACAATTGAGATGACAGCGAAGAAAAATGAATGAAGGTGGTTAGGAATTTATAATAATAAAGCATGCTCCCTGGAAGCTAACATTTGGAGTTGCTGACTCTTCAATTTGCGCTTGCTGCATTAAGGATGTAATGCAGTAATCTAACCAAAATGATGCTTTGAAATGTCAGAACGGTCTCCAACAAACATGCTAAGAGGATATCCTGAACTGTGCTGGGAGAACACAGAGCTGGGAGAGGGGAGAGAAGCAGCTCTGCACATCTACCCCTTTCAGGGGCCAACTCTCCTGCTCCCCGAGCCTTTTCCATTCCTGTGGCTTCCTCAGCCAGCCCATGTGTGCAGTTCCACTGAGCCCTGTTTGTGGAGGGTGTAGAAGATACTGTCCTCACTGTTACCTTCTTCCTGGTGTATGGTTTCATGAATGCAGGAGAAAGCCCAGCTCTGCCTTGGTACTGTGATGCTGGTGCTGCAAGAGTGGCTCCAGTCTCATTAGGGTTGATATTATTCCCCTGCATATGTGGTGACCTGGTGCTTGACCATAAATAAAGAGACAGGTTCCCTGTAGGCACTTTGGAGACATCAGCATCTCATGGGGAATCTGCTATTTCCTCTACATATTCTTTGTCCTATTTTACTTTACAGAGTAAGTATGATATAAGGGTATAGGCTATCTCCAGTCCTTTTATTTAAATGCACAAGATATATTAAAAGACAGATCTGAAAAAAGCCAATACTTCCAGTGGTGAAAAGAGCAGGCTAAAAAAATGCTGTATGGTCCTGAAAAAACACCTGGTTATTTTAACTGCAACTGAATTAATGGGGAACTCAGGAGTTCAACTGATGAGCACACAGGTAATAATCAGCAGGAGTGATGCTGGTAATCCTTCAAAGGACAATGAAGAGACTCAAAAGACACCTGAGGTATCGCATGGTAAAAGAAATGCAGGGAAGAAAATATCTAAATATAGCTTCTAAAAGTAAGTGGGATGAACTGTGCTGACAATAACTACAATGTTTGTGCATGTTCAGTGTACGGATAAAATCATTAACCAATTAAAGAGAGCATAACAAGCCATGATGGACGATAATTGCCATCATGAATGCATAATTCAGTATATAAGGGACCATTTCAGTATCTCTAATGAGAAACCTTAGCTCAGTTTCATTGGATTTAGACTGCTGAGAAGCTGGACCATGCTATGCACCGCTTGCTTGCTGATACACTGGGCCTGCTGAAAAGGGCCTGGGGGTTATAGTGTATGCCAGAGTGAATATGAACCAGCAGTGAGCTTTCATTGCAATTAAAACAAATAGCACCCTGGGCAATGTTTGGGAGGAGAGTGGCTGGTGTGCTGAGGGAAAGTGTTATGCCCCTTTACTCAGCACTGGGGGAAAACCTGCCTGCAACTCTGTCCTCAGATTTGAGCTGCCCCCATTCAAGAGAGATGCTGAGAGACTGGAAGAGATCTGCTGGAGACCCACCAGGGTGGGTCAGGGCTTAGAGACCCTGTCCTGCAAGGAGGAACTGTGAAGCTGGGATGCCTTCATCATCTAATGAAGAGGAGGTGCAGGGGTGATCTGATTGCAGTGTACAACTACCCGAAGGAGAGCTGCAGAGGTGGTGGAACCAAAGTCTCCTCTGTGAACCCAGATGATACATCTTGGGACAATAGTCATTAACACAGATAATAGAGTAGGTATGCTCTTTATTTATTGATCCTTTGGGAAGGAGAAGGTGTAGGAGGTCTATGGGCTGTGAGCGGCAGTATGGTGACCTGCCTGCTGGGACCTGGGCAAGGTGTGAGCACATCAGAGGAGCTGCTGATTAGCCTCATCACCTGAACTTCAGCAGTCGGCCTTGGAGAACAGCACACGAGCAGCCAGTGGGTGCATATTACCAGCCTGCTAGCTGCTGTCACCTCCTGGTGCTGGCTGTAGGAAATCCTGCGAGCAGCAAACCTCTTTCCTCCTCTCCTTCCCCGGCACCATCTGAGCAGCACAGCATCTCCACTGTCTGTCTGTGAGCATCTCAAGGACAAGGACTGAGATGTATACCTTCTTCCTTTCTCAGAGGAGTAGAACAGAATAAGTGATGGGAAAAGGAACCAACAAGCATAAGAGAACAGCCAGAACAGAGGGAGGCACAACAAGCCTCCCAAAGTGACGTGGGTGCCAGGCTGTGGTCCTTGGGTCCAGTGGGTGAATGGCAGGAGGCTGCTGGGCTTCCTGAGGCTTCCCTGAGCATCCCTACTCCACACATCCCCCTTTCCACAGAGCTGTGGTACCACTGCCTGCCCTGTCTGCCGCATCGTGGAGGGTGAAGAGGGCTGTGAGCCATTGTACTTGGACAGGAGTTTGTTGGGCTGCAGATGTTGTGCTCCAGAAGCATTGCAGCTTCTTTCAAGCCACAGGTTTGAATATTTGGGGATTAGAGACCCACAGACAATTCCTAGGCTGGCAGTATCAGCACTGCTGTGACCCCTGGAGACCACTGCCACTGGGCAGCGGAGGGGCTGCAGCTCCAGGCAGCTGGGCACTGCACTACTGTGCTGGTTCTCTTCAGCCTGCTAAGACATTTCTGTGCTCCAGTAGCTTGTTCTGCAGTTTGTGAGTATGCCTTCCTGGTTGTGAGTAATTTATGTATTTATTATGCCCCCTGGCAGTGCTGTTTTACTAAAGCTGTCCCTTTTTTTATGTCGCTCTTTTATCCCTCTGGGAACAGGGTTTATATATCTTTAAAGAAAACAGAGTTATTTCATATTTTTTAAATGGGATTTTAAGTGGAGTAATGCAGATGAAGGGGAGCTCACAAACACAATAATGCTTTGTATCTTAAATAAAAAATACCTTTCTCAGGAAGGCATGCAGTGGTGATTTTTCTCTTGGGCTTTCTGCAGAAAGTGCTGGCTGTTAAAGGACTTTTCTATATGTCTCTAACCAATTCAGAGCACATTTTTCCTACATAGTTCTGCTCTGTACTAAAGAGGAAGGCTTTTATCAAGTGCCTTTTGTGTATCCAGATGGTTTCTCTAGGTGCTAAACAGGGCTTAAGAAGATGCCAGAGTCATTTGAGATACAAAGGGAAGGAGAGGGGAGCAGGGATGCTCCCAGACACTGATCCTGGTTAATTCAGGGAGTAAATGAGATCCACCTTATGCCTGGGGAGGGTCCTGATGCCCCTGGCTCACCCAGCCTGTCACTATTCCTTCTCATCAATCTTAACTGCCTCTGGACAAACAGTTTTAAGGCTTTCCAGGAGCACTGCAGGAATTTTGCGGTTGCTGCTATTTATAATGGAGTGAAGTGCAGGCTCCTTTGCAGCTCTCCAAACTCAGGGCCATTCTGTGCAGGGCAAAGGGAAGCAGTTTCTGCAGGTGACAGGACAAGCTGAGGGTCCCTCAGCCAGCCCCCTGCCAGCCTTGAGCAGGGTGTGGGAAGGAGGGAAGCAATGCTTGCAGGGAAGAGGTGAGCACTCTGTTTAAATCTAAAGTGTTGTTTTTAACTACAACCCACCTTTTCCACTTAATTTCTGTTCTAAGCTGCCTGGAGCAGGTGAGGATCCCTCCACCACTCCTATGGGAGTATCTCTGAGCCATCATTAAAGGATGGAAGATGCAGCTTGAAAACAGCCTCTGGCAGATCTGCTGAGTGCCTCCTGCTGCTGGCCTGGCCCTGCAGCTGCCTCTCCTTGCTTCATGCACAGGTAAGGGCTCGGGGGGATTTCCTTGAGCCTGATGTGGGGACAGAGTGGGGATGGTGAAGCCTCAGGCTGGCAGAAGGGTCTGTAATAACATTTTTTTTGGGGGGGGCAATGGCATTATCCCCACTGTGCTGAGCACAACACTGAGATGTACGGGACCAGCACAAAATGAAGATGGAAAACCAATGTCGGATGTCACAGACTGCACCCAGGGGCTGTGGCTGCAATCACGGCACCACAACCTTGTTTGCAGTACATGTGATGTGGGATGTTCATCGACAGTGCAATGCCATGAACCCATCCTCTTGATCAAGCTGCTGCCCTCAATATTGGCATTTGTCAGCACAGGGATTGTAGCCAGCAAACTGGCAGCAGCCATGGCAATGCCAGCCCAGCCCAGCTCCCTCCTCCCAGTACATCCCTGGAGCAAGGACCCAGACACCAGCCCCAAAGCCATCCCACTGCCCCAGGGGACCCCTCGCCATGCACAAGACCCCAGAACCTCCCTGGCCCTGCCAGGACACCCCTGTTCACTCTCACTGTGGCTGCAAGCAGATAGGCAGTGGAGGTCCAGCATGGCATTGGGTGGCAGCATCATGTCAGTAAAACATCTCTCTCTTTTTTGTCACCTCCTCCTAAGCAGACAGCTCTGTGTTGGAGGCATTTTGTTGCCTATTCATTTCCCAAGTAGCCTGCCCATTGCAGAGCTATTATCATCAATGCTGGTAAAATCTGGGGACTGGATCTAAAGGAAGGAGATGCTCAGTCACAGCACAAAACCCGGAGGATGACAGGCAGACTCCCAGAGAAATACTGACTCAGCGTGAGAGTTGCAGCATTAGGTAAGCACCAGGCTTTGCCTCCTGGAGAGCAGGTCTAAGTTCAGCAGCCTGTGAACTTCAACAGTCCTCTCTCAGAAACCTACCCATAATTTATCACTCTGGTAAGCAGAACTAAATCAGAGCTACACCAACACTTAGCTATCAACAGCACCTTCAATCAGAGAGCCCACAGCTCTATGTAGCACGCAATTAACCTTCTAGCTACAAAAGTAAATTACAACACAGGGTGAAGAACGACTCAGGAGCTTGCCTCAAAAAATGAGGTCTGTATTCCACCTTCTTACCGATGTTCAGTCTGACTACACCCTCATTTTGTGCAGCCACATAGGGAATGGCAGCATGAGGCCAGGGACAGAAGGCAGAGCAGTGCAGCACAGTGTGCAGGGCATCAGTGAGGGAGGAGGGCTGGGACTGCCTGGGCATGCCACTGCCTTCCCCTCTCGCTCGTGAGCAGAGGAATCATCCTCCTCTTCCACTTCACGGCACTGCAGCAGCGCTGTGTTCGTTGTGGACTCGTCCCACTTCTTCCCTCCTCCTTCACCCGTGGTTAAGCACATCTGAGTCTGGCACTGCCTCATTCTGACTTCATGGTGCTGACAGCTTTGGAGTTGAAATGAGCGGTGTAGCACAGCAGCAAGTCAGACCTAGTGACTCATCCATTTTCATGCATTCATCTCACACCCATATACCACTATTTCTCTGTTATTTCTTGCTTTCTGTTTTGGCGATTTGAGAGAAAATTCCTGCTTTCCCAGCCATGCTGCAAAAGCCACTCCATTAACTCGAAGCAGTTTGACTGTTCCATGGACTCTGGCCCATGAGCCAAGTAACAGCGAGCATGCACAAGCAAGGATGAGCAGTAGGAGAGAAGATGCCCAGGAGTTACCAGACGTGTGAGACAGGAGCAGTGGGAGCAGTGCACACCTGCAGTGCTCACATACTCATTTGTGGCTATGCCCAGCACTATGATTCCCAGGTACAGAGCTGTTCTTACAGACCAAGAGTTCATCTTTATCCACAATGAACTTACATTGAAGCCAGAAAACCATACATATATATATATATATATATATATATTTTTTTTTTTAAAAAAGCTGAATAATTTCTTTACACAGATATGCAAGCATTGGGGTTTTCAGTTAGAAACAATAGAATGATTTACTAAAAATCAAGAACATGTGAGCTAAAATGCTGGTGTCTGGGCAGAGACCTGGGGCAGATTGCAAAGATGGTGTTAGAGCCCCTGACCTGCCAGCATGTTAGATGCCAAAAAGGAACACTTCTGAGCAAAAAGTAGAAGAGGAAAAATATCCGAAGTGAAACACCCGGAAGGGTGGTGCAGGAAAAAAATACCATTTGCAGACTTCTGAATGGTTCCCAGACCTTTGGGAGTGGTCTGCAGCCTCCTAGAAATATGAGCCCACTGCATTTTACTGTGTTCAAATGCAACCTGTGTAAAAGGCAGGTCCTCCCGTGGTGCAAAGGGAGTCACAACACAACAGGGAACAGGGCTGGAAGGAACTGCCTGGTGGCATTCAGCTCATCACCAGCTGAGATAATTCCACCCTCATCAGCCCTAACCTTTGCATTGAAACTTACAGTGAAAGAGATCTCATCACTTCCCAAAGCAAAATCCCTCACCCTCTTTCATTATGGGAAGTTTTCCCTAATATTTACCCTAAATATATCCACTGCTGCAATTCCACCCTTTTCTTTCTTTTCCTAAACATAAATGACAACATATTTTTTCATCTCTGCAGCTACTGTTTGTACAACTACAGCTGGCATCATGTCTCCCCTCAGTCACCTCTTCCAGCGATGACAGTTCTGCCAAATGTTCTTCTAGACTGATGACTGCCTTGTTTCTGCCCTCTAATCTCATCCATCTTCTTCTCGAACAAAACAGACACGTCAAGACCCAGGTTTCTGGCAAAGCCTAACAGGTGCTGAGCAGAGCAGTCACTTGTGCAGGCAAGCACACTCGTGTCACACTGCAGATGGATGCCCCTCTCTTCCCACCACACCGTGATGCCGTGGGCTCCTCTTTGCTGGGCTCCCTAGGATGGTTTCCTGCAGTGCTGGGCACTCCCCACCCTGTCTCTGGGCCGTCGATTTTTCCTCTTCCTTGAAATCACGACACATGACATCCATCACTGCTCATCTGAGGGTAAGGCCTGTTTTGCTACCATAGGAGGATATTAAATTGATTTTATGTGACTTGTTCTTGACAAATCAAACCTGGCTGTAATTCCCTGGCTCGTTATCTCCCAGGTGCTCACAAGTGGTTTGTCTGTTAATATCTTCTCCTTCTTTTCCAGGTATTTCAGGCAGCTGGCTGGTCGATAGATCCCCATTTCATCATTCCTTTTTTTTAAAGATGGGCTTTGCGTTTATTTTTCCAGACCTCCAAAACTTTATCCATTCTCCACACACTCTCAAAGATAAAAGCCAACTGCTCTGAGATTGATTCAGCCTCCTTTGAGCACCATATAGCAAATGCTGGCAGGCCCAGGCAATTTGAAACCCTCTAATGTACCTAAGTGCTCTCTCACCCATTCTTTCTCTGTTGCGGAGTAAATTCTTGACCCTTTGTCACTAGAGCTGTTTGCGTTAACCATATCATTGTCACCAACTCTTTTAGTGAGGGCTGAAACAACAGCAGATGGATGTCTTTTGTCTGGGGCATCATCACTCAAGCCTTTCTCAGCCCCTTGGAGTAGCAGTGGGCCAGGGAGAAGTCTCTTTGTCTTCATCCCAGTACTTATTTCATTATAGGAAGTTTCCTTGTTAGTCTTTACTTCCCTCACTAGTTGTATGTCCTGTTGTGTTGATGGTGCTTTGATTCCTCCCCTTACCTGTTCTCCCCCTTTGTATCTGCCCTTAATAATCTGCCTGAGGTCACCTTTATCGTTACTCTGTCTGCCTCACACCTCCAAGCTGGGAATTTGACAGTACCCAGGCCATCGTCTTTCTGTCTCCTGCAGAATGCACCCTGAGCAAAAACCCTTTGTCCCCTGGTCCTGAGCTCCCTGCTGCAGAGACAGCAGGTTTCCTCAGTACCACTTTGGCCACAGGTCATCCAAATCACATTTAGGTCTGGTTTTGTGCCCATCCAGCAAATACACATCAACAGGGGCCAGGACCTTGGTCTATATAAAGCCTTATCTGCACCTGAAGGGTGTGCTGCTATGAACTGCAATTTAAATGGGCACAACTAAAATGATGCCAAGCCAAGATGGATGCACTTATTTTAATAACAAGAAACAGTAACAGGCCCAGGCTAAACACACACGAGTTATTTTTACTCTTAAACCAAAAAGGATCCTCAAGGCTTGGCTCGAACCTAAAAGCACGATGCAGCTAATGCAACCCTTCCAGGTGCGGGTGGGGGGCAGATGAGGGCACCCAGCCCCTTATGGGCCCGCCAGGGATGTATTGCTGCTCCTGATGGAGGAGATGAGGGGTACTTGTCACACCAGTGCCACTGCTGTCCAGAGCCACACTTGCTGTCTCTGCAGCACTCCCAGGAAAGAGGACAAAAAGTGGCACTTGTTATGGCTTTAAAAGTCATCGACTCCTTCTGTTCCCAGCAGGGTAGGAAATGGAATAATAGGAACCAGGAGCAATCAATCCCAGACTGTTAAATAATGGCACTTTGATAGGACCATTACATCAATTAATTCTAAAATGATCATTCAGTTTTAGGACCATGTGTTGAGCTGCTGTTTGAGCCTGTGTTTCTGCTATCTCATCCATCACCCTATGAGACAAACATGCCCCGAAGGATGTCAGCAGCCTGGCTGTGACGGGAGGTGTCAGCATGCGGACAGACCCTTCAGTGCTTTGCAGGCTGAGCGCCTGGAGGCACTCAGGGGTGGTGGGCAGATAGGCCTTGGCACAGGCTAATCATGGTAATGAAGGAACACATATTGTACAGTCCTTTGTTATTCATAGCTGAGATCCCCTCGCGTCCCATCCCCTCTTAACGACTTCATGATGATGATATGGTCATTAAAGTTGGTTACTCGCTCAGGGCTCCTGCACATGAATTACGAGAGTAAAACATTAAATGGAGAGGTTCAGAGCTCTTGCAGAGCCGTCAGCTCTTCATGACTGCTAATTAATCCAGGGTGTGATTAACTACAGGCAGTGACACTTGTGTCTGCTCCTTTCAGAGCTGTACTGGGAGCCCAGCCGTGGGTAGAGTTAGTGCATCACCAGACTAGGAGCAGATCATGCTCTGGGCAAGTCCCACCTGTTTTGTGGTCCTTGGGCATTAACTCACGTGGTCTTCAAGCTATGCTGAGTAGTTTGCAGCAAGAGCTGCTGGGCTTGGTTCCTGAGCTTCATCCCTAAGGTGTCTCACCAAGGGTTGTGGCTGCTGTGAGAAGGCTTAGCTCTGGACGAATCTTTTTACATCCATAATAAGTCATTTTTCTGGCATTACAATGAGTGTCCAAACTGTGGAGGGCCTTGCTGGTCGTCAGGATACAGCTGAATTTTATCATGTGGAGCAGGACACAGGTGCCTGATCCCTTCATGCCCCGTGTTCCCCTTTGCAGGGGCTGCAGAGGGATGTTGACATGAATACATTGTGGAAGACCATCAGTTCTCTGCTCCCATGGGGCTGAAAGGCACAATGACCCCGGTGGGGCTGGCTGCAGCCCCCTGCATGGGGCATTCCCTGGGTTTTCCCTGAGCCCGTGCTGCATCACACACCTCCATGCAGCACGGGAGCCGAGAGGATGCTGTGCTGCAGGCGTGTTGCAGAACCCGCTCACAAACTCTGTGTCCCTCAAGGATCCTGCCTCTTCATCTCGGTTATAGATCCTTTTGTTTCCTCATCTGTAATATTTACGTCTGACCTTTGCCACTCAGACATGTGTGCACGAGCTGTGGAGGAAAAACTGATGAAAGATTCTGGAGCCCTTCTGGGCCGGAGGGGTGTACAGCGCTGCAGAGAAGTCTACCAAAGTACTATTGATTTCTCAAGGATCCCCTTGGGTTAGCTATGGCCTCATCAGTTTCAGAGAGAACTAATGGGCTCTTTCTTCTGCTCCAGGGTTATGAACTTGTCTTGCTGACAGTCTTCTACTTTGCTGGGATGGATTCCTGGTATCTTTGCTGGGATTTAAATCAGGCACACCCCATTTGTCTGCTACCCCATTCCCCTCCCTGCTCAGTACTGTACAGAGGGTAGTTTTTCCCCTTTTTTTCTCATCCCCACTCTTCTCCTGTGGTTGCCAGATCCATAACCGAGCACACGGAGCACCTTTGCTCCAAGCTGGCACTGCGGCAACATGCCCAGGGAGCAAGAGCTACCGTGTGAGTGCAGGTTTAGTGCTTCTGCAAAATAAAACAGCAATGATCCACAATGCCTTTTGTTCAGCACTCGACACTATAATGTACTGTATGAACCCTGGAAAAAAGTGCTTGGCAAAAACACAGCAGTATGAAAACAGCACAATTCCTCAATGGATGCTCCCAGTGACCTGTGCGGTGACAGTTGTTAAATAAAGGCAGTTCTCCAGCACTGCTGTCGGACTGCTCAGGCTGTGCACAGCTGCGGAGCAGCTCAGGATGCAGTGCCTGTGCCTTCCCCAAAGAACCTGTACCACGGCTGTGCACAGAGCTAATATGGACCAGAAAATGGCAAAGCAGAGTTTGGGGCTCCAGCTGGACCCAAATGCTTTCAGTGTGCAACTCTGCAGCTCTTTCCCAGAAGAGAGGAAAAGGAGAGCAGGTTGGAGACTTCCCACTGATCCAGTGCTGAATTAGCTTCTGACCTGTTTGGCTTGTTAACTTCCCTGGACCTTACAAGGTGAATCCACAAGGGACCACAAGACCCACAGCATCTTTGCAGACACTCATGCTTGTTAAACGGGGCTCCTCAAGGATGGAGTGAGTGAAGCCAGATGGGCCAGGACTTGATTTAGCCCTTGATTTAGAGTTATTAAACTCTGATTTTACCACCTTGCAAATACTATGAATCTTATGAAAAGAGGTCCCTAGGAAACCTGGGAGATGAGTGAATCTTGTTGGGGCAGCTCTGAGCCTTGCATCGTAACTCTGTCTTTGGACTCAGGGGCCGGTCCCTGCCAGGGACAGGCATTGGCAAGGAGCAGCCAGAAGCCCCCAGGACAGGGCTGCCCTTGTTTCACCCATGAGGAGAAGGCGGCCCAGCTCTGCTTGCAGGGAGGGTTTCTCCTGGCCTTCAGCTCACTCCCCCCTACCCCTTCCAGCACCTGGGCTCAGAGTTTGAGCACCAGCACAGGAAGGGTCTCCAGTCCCACCACCCCCATCACACCTTGCCAAGGCTCCAGTTCTAAAGAAGAATACTTGTCCTACCTTGCAGAAACACTTCTAAGTGACTTCCACTTCTGCCTGCAAGACGTGGAGGCATGGGATGGTTGATGGCTCTCTCCATGCCAGGAGCTGGGCTCCCCTCAATGTGTTCCCCAAACCTGGCAGGCCTCCAAGGGCAAAACTGTCAGTCTCAGGAATAATCAGTGTGTGGTCTCCTGTAGGCAGGAAACAATTTTTAGAAAAGAGAAAGCTCAACATGCTTGGTGCAGCCTTTCTGGAAGGGTGTAGTGTATCCCTGAAACTAATCTTTAGCATCTATTTGGTTGTGCACCAGTTAAGTCCAGAGGAATACAGCCATATCAGCTTTGCAGTATAAAAGTAATTTATGAATTTATCCACTTCTTAACTTTCCATGTGCTGTCACATTTTTATTTTATATACAAATAAAAATATATTGGTGAGGAATGAAGTGTAATAGCTCCAGAATGGATGAAAACAATTTCACCAGCAGAGAATGAAGTGCAGGGGCTCAGCTGCATGTGGGAATCCTTGGTCTCCTGTTAGTCAGCAGGGGAATGAATCCTTCACTCTAACTAAATAAATAAAGAGACCAACTGCCTTGGAAAGAATAACATGTTGTATGTCAAAATATATTTGAATGGGCCCATGCCAGCATCAAGCTATAAAACACAGTGGATGGAAGCTTAACTGCTCCCGTGTTCGGGAGCTCTTGTATTTCTCTCTTCTGCAGAGATGTTCCTTAAATAGGTAAGGAGTGAAAATGAACTTCAAAAAGCTGTGTGTGTGGCTCTGTGCCTTGAAAGAGAGGAGAGAGAGATCAAAAAAAGTTGATGGAGCCTGTGAAGGCAATACCGCATGTAGACAAGGTGCTGAAGCACAGGCAGTACTGGCAGGTGGAAGCGGGCAGGATGATAAATCCCATCAGCTGTGCTCAAGCTGCAGGCCAGCAGCAGGCCTGCAGCATCCATAAACATACACGAGCAGGTTCCTGGGTCACTGGTGTTGAGGAGAGTGGGGATGTTTGATCTGTGTAGGCCAGTGTGGGATGATGAAGCCCAGCTTGGGGCCAGGAGGAATGGCCGCAGTGTCCCAGAGCTCTGATTGCACCCTGCTGCGATAGTGTGGGTTAATTCTTCTGTTATAGGATAGCCCAGGCATGAGAGAACGAGACCCCACTCAGGCCAGTGGGTTGATGTCAGGCCAGGATGGAGAACCAGGAAGGGGTTTGCAGGGTACTCACAAGCTGACTGCTTCCTACTGGTAAAAGGAGTAATTTCACCCGGGGACCCCTGCTCTGGCAGCAAGCAAGGTTAGACAATCATGACAATTGTATTGGGGTGGGAGGGGGCATTTGCCTAAATCATGAAGTGGACCAAGCTGGGCAGAAGATGAGTAGAAGGGAGAGTACAGATTGCAACCCAAATGGTCATTAAAGGGGTTCAAAGCTCCTACAACTGATCAGGCAGGAGGCCCAGCCGACAGAGATCCTGGCTGCTAAATGAAAGGGGGATGGAAATTGGATAATCTGCACCAGCTGCTTGTATTTTTACAAGCTCATTCACTTCAGAAGAAATCCTCGCAGGCTGGACGGTGGCCAGCTCCTGCTACTGAAGGGAGCATCTGGAGGCAGTCCCAGCAGGACGCAGACGGAGGACCTTCCCTGTTTTCTTATCACTGTTGTGAAACAAACTGTCGCTAAAAGGGAAGCAAGGCGGGCGACTTCTGATGCTTAGGAAAACAAAATGCCTGAGACGTGAGCAGTGATTCCTGCAGTAAATTATCACCTCTGAAAGGCTTTCTCATGCTGTCTGCAGGTCTGCCTCCTGCACAGCATGCTGCAGTTGAGAAGGACCTTGTATCTGTTTACAAAGTTTGCTAAATAAATTAGAAGACAAAACAAAACAAAAAACACCTGGACTGCTGTTTTGGATGGAAAAAGGGCTGCATTTTTTCTTTCTGCAATTTAATCCATTTTGGTTTTAGGTTTTAATAACAAACAAATCTATATGTTCACTACTGATTACTGCCCATTTAAAGATATTCAGGCTGCCCTGCTTGTTAGAAACTCTTTCCCAAGGAAGAGAGCCCCACGGAAGGCCATGGATTTGGTCTTTTCCAGGCCTCCAGAATCCATTCCTTCTCTGCGTGCTCTTGGAGATGGGGATCATCAGGTCTGCATCAGACTGCTCACATCAGCCTGAAACACTCTGGGCTGAATTTTGTTGAGTTCAGACAATCTAAGAGTAGGAAAACTTTCATAACTCTTCAGTGCTTGCTTCTTTCTCCATTTCAGCCCCATTCCCACGGCTTTGCCACTCTTGTTAGCTGCTGGAGCAGTCTGGCTTTCTGCAAAGACAGAGGAAAGGCATTAAGAGCTTTCCTTTGTGTCCTCTCCTGGGAGCTCTTCCTGCCTGCTGAGCACCAGGCCCGGTTTTTCCCTGAACTGCCTCTCACAGTTTACGTGCGTACAGAGCAGCAGCTCCTGCTCTTGATGTCCCCAGCTGATTGTTTCTTCTTTCCTGCCCTGCCCTTTCTTTTCACACCTGCAAATCTTCCTGTTATTGTTTCACTTTTATTTATTTATTTATTTATTATTTTTTTCTCCTCAAGCTGACCCAGTTTCCAATTTCTCTGAGCAACTTATCTGCATTGGGAAGGTCTGCTCCAAAACACCTAATACAATTCACTTGTGGTATTACCAAGCCTCTTTAAGTGCTTTTCCCCTAAGGTTATTATTTTTGTTTCATGAAAACTTATCAGGCATACTTTAAGGCCACTGTCTTATGTTATGTTCCCTCCTCCCTCTTTTCTTCACAGTGTTTATCATTTCATGGCCATTTCTGAGCCCTCTTTAATAAATTCCCTTGTTTGCAGCTGCTTGATATAGAGTGCAACACCTGGCACCCAGAATTGTCTTCAATTCCTGAGGACAGAGAGTGGAGCTTTTAAATGAGAACAGAGGACAGCAAATTACCAACAGCAACATATGAACTGCAAATAATGAATAATGAAAAGCAAATATTTGGTGAGGCACGCACGCATGCACACGCGCACACACACTCACCACAATTCATGAATGAATAAAAGCAAACAGCCACTCCCGAAATACCTCAGCAAACAAAACCGGTTGACATAAATATTTGCAAATAGCACATCAGAGGCTGAGCCAGAGGGGTTTGCAAACATGGCCTGAAAACATGCAGACAGCCCTGCCCTACATGTAGCTTTATACCTGGCACTCCTGTCTTCTCACCAGTTACATCCCTCCCCTCCTCTCCTGGAAAGCCATTGCCAGTCTTTGTTCTTCTTTGCTTGACTCCCCAAGGAAGAAACTCCCAGTCCATAATGCCAAACCATGAAAAGCAGGAGACAGAGGGATGAGATTATCAAGAGCATCAGTGGGAAAGCACAAGGCTGATCAGGCAAGACCTCATGAGGCTGAGGATTGGTGCACTGGAATGGACATTTTTCCAGTAAAAAGTGCAAATTGAGATTGTCATAATTGAACTTTTATTGCCAAAATGCCCATTTTCATTGACCCAAATGGCAGCAACCAAGATGCCATCCAGGTACTGCTTTGTCAGCAGCACTGGCTTCCCATCAGCTGGTGCTTTTTGGCCACCCAGGCCTCATGTTACTAACATGTTACTGCCTTGCAGGGCTGCCTTAACTAAAAGAACCCAAGGTACCCTGACTGTTGAATGTGTAAAGATCAATTCTTAGGGGTTTCTTTCGGCATTTGACTTTCAGCCCAGTACAGTCCCTGGGAAAGTGTTGTTCAAAGTGACATTTTTGGGCCAGGGCCCACACAGATTACCAAAGCTGGCAGAGATTCTCTGGCCTTCTCCCACCTGCCTGCATTTTATGTCCCATATTTACAAGGTATATGCACAGCTCTCACGTGCCAATTGGGCTAGTTTCAGAACATCTCTGTTTGTCAACATCAGTCCCACTGGAATACCAGTTCACAAAGATGGGAAGAACCATGGGGAGATGCTGCTTGTCCAAAGCTGTGCCCCACTCCATGGCTGAAAGTGGCATTGCAAGCCCAGGGACACATTTCTGCAGGCAGGCTGCCTGCTTCTGCAGCAGCATCCTGCCTTCTGCTTTGGGTCCAGATTCCCGATGCACTGCGACTCAGGATGCACCGCTGTTTGGGCAGAGAATCTGCTTTTTCTGTCTCACACTTTGCAGATGGTAATTAATAATTGCTATTGTTAATAGCTGTTGCTATTATGATTTGTTCTGAAAATGAGAAAGTTCAGATAAACAGAGATGTGGTGTCTCAATTTTCTTGATACTATTTTTGAATGTGTGTTTCCACTGACTAAACTGTGCAGAGAGTTGAAGCTGTGTGAGCAGCACAAGGGACATACAAAGCAGAGAATGAGCACAGATCACAGCAGAGGATGTTATTTGTGATTTCTTCCATCTAGCAGTGACCCTGTGATCAGCTTGTCAATGCTCTTCACTAAAAAAATCTGCTAGCTTTCTGTGGGTGGCAGTCAAGTAACAATTTTCGTTTCTCTCCTCCTTCCTTACCCAAATAAAATATTTTTTGGGAACACGCCTGAGTTTCAGAAGTCTAAAATTGTCTCAAAATTCCACATTTCACAATGTGATTTGTGTCTCACTTTTATCTCACTTTATAGGGTCTTCATTTTAATATTATTATTTTATAGAGCAGTGATAGAGTGGCAGAACGTGTATGGCTGTCAATGTCATACAGAATAACTGAGTAAAATCTGTTAAGTTCTATGTGATTTTATCTGTTTTTATTTTTAAAGCCATTGAGAACCCTCTGCTTTTCCCCAGAGGAAGGTGTCTCCTGGTCACTGGGACGAGTCAGGCTGAAAGGCACGAAGTAGTCTTTGGTGTCATCATTCAGGCTCAGCTCCTCTCCCTCCAGCATCTAATAACATCTCTTTCATCCTTCCCTACAAGCCCTTTCATTTTGCTCATTAACTTAGCAGCTTTGGGCTGTCCCATTCTCATTTTAATGAGATCTTTCTTTATACTGGTAGATAAACCTGTGTACATCATTAGGTTCATGAGAGCTTGGTCCAAAGCCCCTGATGAGGACTGATTCCAAATGATGCTCTGTGCCCCAGGAAAGCAATATCACTCAATGTGATCAACACTTGGCTTGAAACAACATCAACATCTCTCTGCCCTTCATTTATGAGTTTGTGCCAAAGCATTCAGCAGGCTATTTCCAGGTCTACAGTTAAGGGCAGACCCTTGTAGGATTTACACTACTTTTAGGATTTACATTATTTCACCCTGGCCTTTGCTTTGAGCATAACAGCCCACCACACATAAACACTGGTCCTGCATAAAGTCCCGATGGCTGGCATCGTGATTTGCTGTTTATTTACCATGTCCTCCGAAGGCTGTGAGTGGCAGCTCCATCATAAGGAGAGCCACGAGGTGGCAAATCACCAGTTTAACTCTGGAAACACTGGACCTTTCTGAACAAATTCCTCCAGCTGCCTCCCACTGGAAATGAAAGCCATCCCGGTGCCTGTGGTGTGTATGAAGGGACTGTCCTGGGGTGCTTGTGATGCCGGTGGGGAGCAGGATCTCAGGGGATGGAGAAACCCAGCATAGGATGTAGAAAACTTGATGTAGGGCTGGCATCTCTTGGGGTACCTGGCCCCTAACCTTTGCCCAGGCTCTGTGAGGCAGCGACACAGCATTACAAACCTCAATTACAAACCAGGATTAAAAGGCTTTACAAAAATTCATCATGTGATACCACTTCAAGGTAAACCTTTTTAAAAACAAACAAACAAAAAAAACACCAGATTTATGGAATTTATTGGTCTTCCTCTACAGAGACTGATAGTTATTTGATTAATCATATAGAAATTAATATAAATTTATTTAAATTTATTAATAGACAATTATTTAATTTTATTTATAGAAATTAATATTTGTCTGACATGATTTACGTCTTGCAAACTCAGTCTGACTCACACCTTTCAAAAAAATAGTTTTCTATATATATCCTGAAGGTACCCAAAGACATTTGTTTCTTGAGTTCCTTTTCACAGGGGTTTGGCACCAGGCTGGTGACTTGCTGTTTCAGGTAAAACTGATTATACATATTGGAATGAAACACAATCTCACTGCAACGTTCGTTATTAAATATTTGGTATTAAACATAATGGTCTTGTTGATTCCTGACTTTGTATGGCATTTAGGGATGGAGTCCCCAAACCTTTGGGGCTTTGCTCTTCTGTACTGGGAAGGCCTTAGCAGTTACTACTTGCTGTGATGAATACAGATGAGAAGGCAGCATCAGTACTTCACACGTTACCTTTTCAGGAACAAGTAATTTCCAACTTTCCTGCCTTCTAACAACTCTAGCGATTTTCTCATTGTTAAGCACACCAGATTATGACACTGGTTTAATGTGTTACACTGGTGATAATAATAAGCAGCACGGTGCATCATTAGGTCTTAAAATATTCACTCAAAAGAGGGTAAAACACTCAATTTTACAGAAAACCAAGGCATAGAATAATGACAGGCTTGTGATGATGCTTCAGAGCAGCTGCATAATGTGGAGCAAAAACCCAAATTTCAGGGTCAGCTGTCACATTAATTGGTCTCTCTTTGGCAGGGTTAACATGGTCATGGTCTCATTGCACTGGCCATTGCATAAATCCATTGTCAGACATAGTCCCAGCTCCACAGTGACTGTTTGTGCAGGTTGAAATAAGAGAGGGGCATGTGGTGACAGAACATGAGGGGCAATAGCATTGCACAGCTCCCTGGACAGGTACTTATAGCTTACTTGTCTTTTAACATGGACATTTCACCCCGTCCCTGCTAGCGATGCCCACCTATCCTATCACAGTCAGCATTTCTAGAGAGCCTCTGTGACTTTTTGAAGGGCAGCTTTTCAGACTGTTTTCATGCACACACACACACGCCAACAAAACAAAGAAAAAAACCTGCATTTCCTTCTCATGCACACCTGCCTCATGTAGGAAAAGTAAAAAGATCCTTCAAGGAAAAGGGAAAAGTTCACACTGTTCTGCAAAGAGAAGGTTCAGTTGGGCAATTCCCAAAGGATGGTTGTCCCCTGGTGATAACCCTGGGGTACCGTACTAAGGCACTCTCAGGTGTGCTGTGCTCCCCATGGCTCATTTGGATGCCTCTGATTGCTGCACGGGTGCTTTGGGTCCCGTTGTGAAACACACAGTCCTCACAAGCAATGAGACATCACTCCTGGTCCTGGTCCCCACTCCCAGGCACAGCCACATGGAGCTCTGCATCTCCCCACCATTGGGGTGTTTCTCTTCTGGGCAGCAGGAACAGCAGCACTGCTCTGTCACCCTGGCATTAACTACAAAAACACCCAGGGCAGTGAAATGGACAGACTATTGTAGATTGTTTTGGGGGCAAATACCCATGTTCCTACAGTGTTTTACATGTTAGGTAAATCAAAACTGGCCAAGGATGCATCCTGCTACATTGCTGCCAGCTGGCCATGTGTATACCCTTATTCCAAGCACCTGCTTCTAGGCAAAAGGGCTTCAGCAGCTGTAATGGAGGAGACCAAATGTTACAGAACTGGGGTAAAATTTCTCCGTGCAACAAGACCCCATCAGGCACACAGGTCACTTACTCGTCACATTCATTAGCCTCAGCTGGGAGATGAGTGACATTTGTTCTTACCTCAGGAAGAATTTTACCAAAGAAAGGCCAGAGAAATTATGACATATTTCTGGAGTGAATCAATCACTTTAATTAGACCATCCAATATACCTGGAAAAAATCCCAGAGATGTTTTCAAGCACAAAACCCTTTGTTCATTGTGGGACCCAAATGGCTCATTTTTTTTTTTTGCTATCTGCACTCTCAGTCTGTTGGAAGCCACCACCTCTCTTTGCACCTTAGCCTCACTGACACCATCACACTCACACCTATGACAACAGTGTTTGTACAAATAATTTCTCTTGTTCTGTTCCAATCTTGTCTATCTTTATACTTTCCTTTGTTCTCCCAGCTAGAGAGAGCAAGCAGGATCTTACCTCGTATGCATCCATCTGCTCCAAATACTGTTCCTTCCCTTGTGCTTGCTGCCTGCATCGCAGCCATCTCCATAGTAACTTGGGAAAATGTCTTCTCTCCAGGACCTGGACAGAAGAAACCGTGAGTGCTACTGGAAGATCCAGCAGACGGCAACAAAGACTAAGCATGCCTTCTCCATCTCAGGAAACACATGGGGAAACCAGTTATTTTAAACCTGACCCACCTGATGTGGAACAATGCTCTTTCCTAATGGCTGGCACTCATTACTCCCTCATTGCTCAGGTTTCTTTGTCTTTCTCTGCTGCTCTGGGTGAGGCATTTCGTGTCCTGGCCTCCAGCTTCATTTGCAGACCTTGTAGCAGCACCCAGCCCAGCCTAGGGGGGGGTCTGGGTGGGGAAAATCTCTTTTCATCCTGGTTAAATATCGATGCAGCCCTCTGAGCCCATCATTAGATGCTTCCTCTAGAGTCAATATAAGCCGTGGAGACTGGGTGCAATTAATTTCAATTAAGGTGATTGGCTACATTTGATCTGATGAGTCACTGTCCAAAATCTCCTATTTTTTCTCCACAGGAATAAGGGGAAAAAAAGGGCACCCTGGGTGACTCTGTGTTAAAGCTTCCCGTTGACTTTTTTCTCTTTGACTATGGTTTATAGCCATACAAAAAAATGACTCTTTCATCTAACTAAGGGTTTAGTTAACATATCTCAATAGTTCTCTGCTGGAAGGACAGGTGCATGAATTCATTTTAAATTAGAAGTTGGAAAGAGGTGAAAATCCCATAAAAAAATAAATAGGCTGGAACAGGGAAGTGCAGAAACAAAGGGAGAAAATGCAATGGCATTCGGCTTGTATAATGCAAATGGGTGTGTTTGCAGAATAAGCACCACAAGAAAACAGTTTGATCATCTTTAAATCTAAAGGTGAGACTGCGTGGCAGGGTAGAGGTGGCAGATGGCAACAGGCAGTGCTCAGATCAGTCCCAGCACAGCGTAAATAGCCCAGAGACAGCAGGGCTCCTGCTGGAAAGCCCTGCTCTCAACTGCCTTGGCAGGAGACTTGGGCAAAGTGGTGAGGATTTCCAGACCAGCAGCACCCACAGCACAGAAATGGGGAGAAGTGAGAGAAAGACACGGATGCATCTGGCTTGTTGAGCACACAGACTGAGCTGGGCTGAGGGAGGGGGGATCCATCGGCAGAAGAAAGGGTTTTCTTTGCGCTGATACAAAGGACATGGACAGAAAAAATCACACTCTTTTACCAAGAGCAAGGTAATGAGCAGAACCATTTTCCCATGATGTATAGCTGTGGCTGGAGGTCTGTTTGTTTGCCATTTCTCTAAGAAGGAGGAGGAAAACAAACACCGGGGTGGACTTCCCAGCAGTACGGCGCCGCAGGCTGTGGGACTCATTTTGGAGAGAAGGGCAGCTTATTCCATCACCTGCAACACTGCATCCCAAACGTCAGCAGGATTAGCCTCCCCAGGCCCTTAGGGAAGGACTGGACCATTTTGTGGAGCTTTTCTGCCTCCCTCCTATGAAGCCATGGCTGTGGTTGTTATTTTCCCTTGCAGATGTCTCCAGCAGATTTTTTTTTTTGTTGCCCATGAAGCAATTCATGTGAGCAAGCTAGCTGTGCGGGGTGGAAATTTATTTTACACTTAAACAGCTAATGTTTTGTCTGTACACATTTCCATGGGGACAGGCAATAAAGCATCTGGGACAGCCCCTAAATAATGGCAAGATTGCTGCTGGGTACCCAGGGATTTCACCGAACAGATGTGGCAGGAGAAGAACAATTTGTAAATGGGTTGATAGTAATTAGTGTCTGGTTTTTCCACATGATAGTCCAGGCTGATGGTGGGCAGCAAGTTCAGGTGAGCAGCAAGGGAACAAAAACAGCTTCTGCCATTGCTCTTTCAGGCTAGAGGAGCTGAGCTAGCAAGGTTATTAGGTAAAGTTATAGAGAATTTTTTGGTCATTCTCTCTGATTATTTTTGCAGTTTTTAGGCAGGGGTTGTGACTCTGCACCCACTCTGTTTAGGGCCAGTCCCTGCAATGGTGGCATCAAACCCTGCAACTGAGTGGGGTTCTGCATTCCGAGCAGCACAGCAAAGTCCCTGAGCTGTACGGGCTTGTATCACGGTCCTTTGCCCAAGGACCTGGACAGGAAGGCAGAAGGCAGAGACATGGCTTTCCCTTTGTCTTTCTAGAAAGGTTTTGGTTGGGTTTTGGCCACCAATACTGCTCTGCTGGATGGTTTGGACACCGCCTTTAGTAGCAGTCCCATAGCTGCTCTCATGTTGTGACCACAGATTTGTACCGTGTCTACTCCACCATCACCCTACAAGGACACAATTAAAGAGTCACCCCCAGTGCTGCTCCTTGGCCTGTTTTTGTGTGGCTGGGCCATCCATTTTGCTATTTTCATGACTCCAGCAATGCCTAGGACTGATTTGGTCCCTCTCATCCTTGCAAGCTGACCCAGGAGGCACGGTGCTCACACACCAGTCTGTCACTGGTGATCGGTGTCACTGGCACAAGTGACACCTGTCCAGACAGGGCCCTGTCCTTTCCTTTCCTCCCATTCCCAACCCCAAGAGCAGACCAGGCCCTCTTCCTTCTGTCTCCTGGTGGGTTTTGGAGAATGGCTACTCCTGCCTCAGTACCCTTAAATCAGGGTGGTTGACAGAGAAGTTGCTCAAAGTCTTGGGAATCCCACCAGGACTGAAAAAGAAGTTCCCCAGGGTAATGTCTACAGCTTGTCCTGCCAGAACGGGTGTCCCACGTGCTGTGCTTGCACAGAAAGGGCAAAAAAATCAGTGCCCTGGGAGGAACGTGTGGTGCGTGGGGCTTACAGGGACTGTGAGGGCAGGAGCCTAAGGACCTGGGTACAACTGTTCCCCACCTGCCTTCAGATCTGTGCTGGGAGCACAGGGAGTGAGGAAGAGTAATGATTTCCTGGGAAATGGAATAAAAATCCTGCAAGGTAATATAAACCCAGCATGAGTAATTGAGTCATGTTTGGCAAAGATTGAGTCTGCTGTAAAAAAATCTGTCACGCTATTTTTGTAAATAAGGGTTTCTGCCTTCTCCCACCTCATGGACATGGTCCATGAGGCTGTGCTGGTCTCACCCCCACAACAGCAAGATGCTGGGGTCCCGTCCATGCAAGCTGCGTCGTGGACATCTGTCCTCCTCCTTCCCCCATGACACCACTCTTCTGCAAGGGGGGATGCCTTTTACTTCACCAGGGAACGTAAACACCTCTGTTTAAAAGCCAGGGATAGCTGAAGACTTATTTTCTTCATTTAATTCATGTGTACATGATTCCATAAAGTGGGATGGAAATTAATTTGCTTTCAAGTCCCCACACCGGAGGGAAAAAAAGAAAAAATCAGCCAGACTATTTTGTTTTGGTAAAATAAAAATGTTTGATTCCAATTTTAGGTTTTTGCTTTTTGTAGATAATCTGAAATAAAATAAATAATGCAAAAACTAATTTGGAAAAAGAAAACAAAATGTTCCCTTCTGAGAAAACCAAAATATTTTGAATTTGTTCAGTTTTTTTTCTGAGTTAAAAGCTGAACAGTCTTCCGCAAATTATTTGGCTTTCAGTACGGATCGTTTGCAGGCAGGAACAGGGTCTTCAGCAAATTTCTGTCAAGTGCTCTTAGGAATTTCTCTGTAATATTGCTCATGAATTGACCATTCTGAAATATTCAAGACATCTCTGATGAAAATATGAGAGAGGCTGTGATTTGGCAGCTTGAAACTCAGCTCAGGAACCTTATTTCCAGATGAAAATTTTCTTAGCGATGAAAAAAATAAAAATAAAAATCCAAACTACTAATTTGTTCTCATCCTCCCCACTCTTCACAGGGAAAGTATCAGAAAAACAACATCCTGCACAGCCCCAGGCGGTCTGGTGCTGAGCAGCAGCACAGCCAGCCTTTTAGTCCAGAGGCAAACAGGGAGTTTGCACCCCAAAGGTTGAAGACAGGGACTTCCTGGGGAAGCACAACGGAGGGTGGTTATCTGCTCAGAGCCTTGGTTCCTCTGAAGGAGGCTGGTGGCTCACACCCAAGGTGGTCGTGGACGTTGCTGCTGTCTGCACCAAAAGCCCAGCTCTGAGATGTGGGGTGTGGTGCAGCAAGTCAGGTCCCTCAGATCTGCTGTGGTCCTCGTGGGGTCTCTTGCTGCCCCTCGAAGCGCAGAGCACACCTAAGAGGAGCCAGACACATGCAGGACCTGGGCAAGAGGCAGAAGCTCTCCTGCTGGCCTCACCTGATGTGAGAGCAGTGCCAAGGCTCTGCTGCAGCCATTCCCCTCCCACAGCTTCTCTGCTCCTTACCCACATGCAAAAAGATCTTGCACAGCTGAAGACCTGGAAGATGGGATCAGTATGATGTTTTCTCTTACAAGGAACTCCAGCTTCTGTTTTTGCTGATGACTCTATACAAAAGTGCCTTTGACTTGGCTAGGAGCTACCAGACACAGCTTTACTCCTTTTCTGGTCAAACATTGGGAATTTACAGCCATGCTGGGCTACAGATAGAGGCAAGGTTAAGGAGGAGGAGGCTGGGTGATGTTGGTCTCCTGTTCCCCTCTGCACAGGAACAACCCACCCACAGGCTGGTTTCTTTGGTCCCCACCTCAAGCTGCTGCCCTCAGACTGGGAGAGCAGGGTGCCAATGCCCAGCATCACAGCCACTGGGCAAAGGGTGAAATGCTCTGAAAATGGACAGCTTTTTGGGGATTAGAGTATGATTTGCAAGGTGCAAGTAGTGAAGTCCTTCTCCATGCCAGAAAATGCTTTATCTTTTCTTCAGATTTACTTTGCCGTGGGGCAGCAAGGTACCTTAACTCTTACCCTCTGCCCACCACACATTTACAACCTCCTCTTCTCACCTCCTCCAGTGTGGGGTTGTGTTGTCCCTCCCCCCATTACCAGTCCCTTTCCTCATGATACACATTTCTCCTTGATTTATTTCCTTTTCTTCCCTCTCCTTGCTGCAGCACCTTTCCTTCCCTTTCTGCCCCATGCTGCCTGGCATGGAGGGTCTGTTCTCCCACTCCCAAAAGTGTGAGCACTTACCCCTGGTGGCATCTCAGAGCAGTGTGGGAAGGATGGTCTTTGTCCTGGCACCAGAGTTGGCTCTTCAGTGGAGATGGGACAGTACGGATCTGATTTGGCACCGCGAGCTGTGCTTGTGCCACAGGTGCTGAAGTCAGCAGCCCTTAGAGGGTCTGGGGCTTGGAAGGTCCTCACAATGCCAGGAGCACCCAGGCACTGGGCTATACGCAGACATTATGGTTTGCTAAATCCTGTTATTTTCCCTCTTTCTGGCTGTTTCCTCACTCACTCAAGCACTGTGAGAGCAGCCGGCAGCACTAGCAGGGCATGGTTGGACCGGGTGGGGATGCTCCTGTATGAGGGACACACTGAGATCCATGCAGGGAGCACGTCTGGGTGCTGCCTCCCAGGAACGAGCCGCAGCAATAATCAGCAATTAGCACCGCAGAATGAGAGGCATGGAGCTGCTCAGGACTGTGTGTATTGCTTGAGAGCTGAAGGCGTTGCTCGTCCAGACAATGAGCAGATCATCACACATGAAGAATCGGATTATCTAACCAACTGGAAAAACAGAAAAGAGATTAGACTTAATAGCTCAAAAGGCAAAGTCCTGCCCTTTGGGATAACAGGAGGAGCTTTTTCTCTGAACCGACGATTCACTAATTAGACATAATGAAAGAGGGAAAAGGTCAGCATCAGCACATGTTGGTTAGCACTAGTGTAACTACGGATTGATGGAGGGATGGAGCTCTAAAAGCAGATACTGTAATTCGGGGATGCTTCAGAAGTACTTTCAGCAAAGTTAAAGAAGTAGTAGTCTACTATACGAAATATCAGTAAGAATTTGATTGAACTGTTGCATATGGTTTTAGTAAAAAAAAATAGTTTTAAATTGCATCAGGAAAGAGAAAGGCTGTTGAGTCAGGCTGTTTGGGGGAGTGGAGTACCTGTCTTAGAAAAACAAACTTTGAAAGCTTTGCTTTGTCAGTACAGCAAAATGACTTTGAGAAGTTGGGTGATGATTCTTTATAAATACATCTGGGGGATAATATCAAATGTGGAAAAGCTATTAAGGGATAACATGGAAATAGATCAGATAGATATAAACCAGTCATGAGTACACTGAAACTGGAAATTAGAAGATTTCTAACTATCCAAAGAGTGAAATTCTCAAATGCTTTCCAAAATCCATTTGTCTGTATGGAGATGAGGAGGGGGAGGCAGGAAGGAGGGAACATAAATTATATGAAGATGGAGCTCTAGATGAAAAGGAGCTGTTTGATAGAGTAGAAATTATTCCGGGCTGGAAGCTAAAGGCCCTGGGCATGTGATTTATTGCTATTACACTGGATGGAGATTTGATCACTGCGTGCCAAGTGCATTTGCCTGTGCTATATTTATATCACATTAATCCCAGATTTCAGTCTTCTGCTGGTCACTTGCGTGGTCTAGGAATCCTTCTTTACTCCTCAATTTGCCACTTGACTTCTGGCCCTATTTTAGCCTTCCTCTGAATCACTGCAAGTACTGTCCACAAAGGGTGGGTTCAGAGCAGGGTGCTCCTCTGTTTGACGGTGGTAGGAAAGCTTTCCACTTGATAGGCAGGATTACAGTGATCTTCATCTCTGAGATTAGGAAAGAGTTCCTCTGTCAAGAGCTGGGATTGTCAGGTTATTTTATTTATTTAATTTAATTTAATTAATGAAATGGTCCATTTCTTAATATCACTTCTGATAAATTAATCTCACTGAATTCCCTGCTATTTCAGGAATCCAGGAGGCTGGTGATGGCTTGGTCTCTGCTGGGAAGTTTGACAGGGATGCGTTTGCTTTCTCACACTGCATTTGTAATCTGCAGGGCATTGAAATGAGATGTTTTGTGGGCTGTGGTGAGAGCTAGCATTTGAAGAGGTGTTCTAGAGACCCTTCTTGGTTAAGTTTTTGTTGCAAAAACTTGCCTGTGCTTGTCCATTATTTTTTCTGGTTTTCTGAAGTTCAGCTGTTGATCTTGAGTTCCCCTTTGCAATTAGGCTTAGAGGATCCCAGCGGCAAACCTCCCTTATTTCCAGAACGACTTATCTTCCTGCTCAGAAGTGGGTCCTGTTCTTCGCTGACCACTTGTCCCACCTTCCATTGTCTTCCCCACCATGGCTGTGTGTACCAAAGCTTCTGTGTGACTCTTTTTCTCACCTGAACTTTGCATTTTCTTTTTCCTTCCTGGTATTCACACGTTGGGTGCTGTGTGAGGTCTGGGAATCAAAGGCTTCAGAGGAGCGTGATACACATGGATTCCCTCACTCCATGCCAGATGAGGTGTTGTTTCAAGTGTCCTGGCCAGTTCAGACCCACCTGGGACCTTTCCCATGTAATGCAGACTGGTTCATCCATCCTGTATCTGTTACAACCATTTTTTTTTTTTTTTCTGAGTGTAGCAGAACACTAAAAATAAACCCATGGCTCTCAGGCGGATTTCAACTGCTCCCATTTTCCAGTGGGAATCTGCTTGTTTTGCACACTAGTATCAGTAATGAGCGGAGCAAATTTATAGCAAAGAAAACTTCCCAGCTCTCTAAATTATTATTGTAATGATATATTGTAAACCTGCACTACCAAACAATTGGCTTAGTTGTTTTACATTTATGGCAAAGATGATTTAGATCTCAGGTGGGAAATAAAATGCGAAGAAGTGAAGTTTATTATAGAAAAATACATTAAGAAACCATCTTTCAGGCAGAGTAGTGGGGGAGGAGAATGTGTACTGGTGATGGCTGTTTCAAGTGTCTTGAAATATGAGTTATCATTTCACCAGTTTAGCTGAGTATGCCTGTCAGATATCTGCGAGGCTGAATGCTGACCTCTAAAGCTGAACTTGCTCTGGAAGTATGTTAGATGTCTGTCATTCCCATGAGCTGCCAAGATCTATCTGGGAATTCATTGTATACAGTCTGCATTGTACGAGGCCTTGCCAGACTCAAAATCAATACTTTGCGTGTGGTCAAACAGCGCTGACAAGGTCTGGTGTGGGAGACACAAAGTTTATTATTTGAACAGCTAGAAAATAATTCTCTTTCAGTATAAAATTATGAAAAAAAAAGAAAAAAGATCCCCAGCAAAATTCAATAGCAAATTTTGAATTTTTGATGTAAATCTAAATCTTTTTTTGTCCAGTGTATTTCTCATCTGAGATGCTATCACCGGAGTGTGCCTCAGGCTGTTGGTCTTATGGTCGTGGAGATTTTGGCACTGGTGAGGAGCTGCAGTCCCTCGCAGCACTGACTTGGTCACCAGGCGGCAGGAGGAGCTGCGACCACAGCAGAGCATGGGGACATGAAGAAGCTGCTACAGCTCTGGAGGCAATATCACAGCAATATTTCAGCTGTGGGGAGCTCAGCAAGAACATACTGTTTCCATGGAGCATATGCACATTTTACACACACAAAAAATTGGTTTAGACAAAACCCCAAGTTTCTTTCAAAACACATTTGAGGCAGAATTTTTAACCAGCATTTTCTGTATCATCACATCATCTGAGACTGCAGTGCCTTCCCTTTTTCCAGTGTCTACATTTCCATCTCTTTGTCTGCCTGCTGAGCCTACAGCCATTTTCTGCTTGTAGTGGATTCTGCTTTTTGCAGAGGACATAAAACACTGTGCTCTCATTCTCTCTATTCTCTTTCTTCAATACTCAGCCCTTCTTATTTATTTATTTATTTTACAGTAAAGAAAAAAAATACAAGTGGAGAGTACTGATTTTGCTTTTTTATGTATGAGAAATAAAGTAGGAAAGCAGTAGCAGACAGGTACAGAACTTGTATCCATTTAAGTGACACTAAACCTGCTCTTTCAAAGCATAACTACTATTGTCTATTAAAGTCACTTATGAACATTAGTAACACCACTCAAGAGCAGTTTGCTTCATAATTTAGCCCCACTCCTCTGTGACAGAAGAAACAAATAGAAAAATGAAAACTGGTTGTGCACTATAAAACTCAATTGATGGAGACGTTGTTCTTGGAAGGTCTGACTACAAGATGGGTGGGTAATTGATACTAGTGCACAACTTAAAAATGGGGGCAATGCCTGGCCGTGTTAATGCATCTGCATTAAACCACTAATGTAGCTGTTGCTATGCCTACAACGGGTGCACCTGCGCTGGCAGCGATGCAGAGCTGGTGGTTATGGCTCTACCCTGGGTGTAGATGGCTCACACTCCTCTGGCTGGGCAAATGCCGCAGCCCCTGGAGCCAGGGGGAGCTCAGAGACACCCAAGAGCTCCCTGCTCAGCTCTCCTGTGAGGACTTTGTCTCCTTAGCAGTTTCCTCCCTTGCCCTACTCCTTGGCTCAGGAGGTTCCCACTGTCAGAGCTGTCCCACTGACCTTCCAGAGCAGCTTGCTTGCTGTCCCATGGTGAGGGGACTGCTCTCCTCACAGGCACCTCACGGGTTTTGTGGGAATTTTTGCCCACAGTGACGTCTGTAAAGTGCATTACTGTTTATCTACATCCTTGTCTCCTTAGTCACACCTAGAACTCCTCCTAGAGCTTGATATGTTGGCAGCTGCCAACTTTGTTCTGCAACTGCCATGGTGAATCAGTCCTCTCAGACATATTTTTTTCTTATCAGCTGCCTTTCTAGATATATATTATAGTAAATTAGTTTAGAGACTTATCTGCTTCTGGGGAAAGGCATGGCTGCTGGACACCCAACTGTGCATCCAGTAAGGATGGGGCAGGACCTGACTGCATGCTTTCCTGTCTCAGCACAGGAAAGACTTTTAAAAGATGCTTACTAAGAGCATGAGACAGCAGAAAAAAAAAAAAAAAATCAGAAAATGCCAACAAACGTCTTGCAAGAGCAGCTTCCTCCCTGATAATCTTAGCCACCAAGTGAAATTGGATGTGTAAAGTGGCTCACATGCTGATTTCCATATTTCTTTAAACTGGAGAAATGCCATAGGCCTGGTGGAAGGCTGGGCCTTTGTGGACAGTCAAAAAATTCAGGTGGACAGTATTTGAGCTGGCGTCAGGACTGCCATCATACACATGGGTTTTCATGAATGTGAATACACTTGCAAAGATGACAGGAAAAATCCTGGAAAATAAATAACAGGAGATCACAGAACAGAATCATAGAATGATTCAGGTTGGAAAAGCCTCCTGAGATCATCTAGTCTATCCTTTAACCGAGTATGGACATGTCCACCAATACGTCATGCTACGAAATTCTACATCTATATGTTTCTTGAAGACCTCCACAGATGACAACCCCACTACTTCCCTGGCAGCCCGTTCCAACGCTGCACAACCCTGTCAGTAAAGAAATTTCTCCTAATATTCAACCCAAAACCTCCCCCTGGCACAATGTGAGGCTATTTGCCCTTGTCTTACCACTTGGTGCTTGGGAGAAGAGCCTGATCCCCACCTCACTACAGCCTTCTTTAAGGTAATTGTAAAGAGCAATAAGGTCTCCCCTGAGCCTCCTTTTGTCCAGACTAAACACCCCCAGCTCCCTCAGCCGCTCCTCATAAGACTTGTGTCCCAGACCCATTGCCAGCTTCGCAGCCCTTCTCTGCATATTAAATCAGAGACAAACCTAGAACAAAGAAAATAAACATCTGCCTGTCCTGCATGGGGTAAAGAGAGTAGCAGAGTACCAAGAGAAGACACATATGCCCCCTTCATGAGCAAGTTGTTCCATCTTAAAACTTGCCTTTTTTTTTTTTTTTTTTTTTCTTGCTTTTTTATTTTTCTTCTTTCTACTCATCGCTATCTGTGAGGCTGTGCCAGAGCCTCATTACTCCAGCTGTTAGGAGCATTCTTCCAATTTCCAGCCTAAATTTATGTCTGGTCAGTTTATAGACACATATCCTTGTGATAATATTGCTTTTAGCTTAAATGGCTCTCTTCCTCCTTGGAGTTTCTGCCAGTGAATTTATAGAGAGCAATATCCCTGCTAGGAGGGCTAGATTAGGAAAAAAAAAAAAAAGGAAAAAAAAAAGGAAAAAAAAACGGAAAAAAAAAAAAACACCTTCTCTCCTCAAACTCTTTATGTTTTTTCACATATAACGTATTTTTTCTCCATTGCTCATCATTCAAGGAATGCCCTCTTCAATTTGAGCCTTTCCTCATGACCACGAGTGAGCAGCAAGGGCACAACAAGAAGCAGATGGAGAGAGAGAGGCTGCTGCTTCCCTGCTGGAAATACTCTCCTGATTCAGTTTGGACTGCATTTAAATGTTGGTTATGTGCACGACACCTTCATCCTGTGATCAGACTGCATCAAGATCCATTTCATCAGTCGCTGCTGGCTGATGAGCACCGGGAGAGTGGCGTGCAGCCATCCCTGGATCCCCATGGCTGGTGTCTGTGGCAGCCCGGCCACCCCAAAAGGCATTCGGTGTCCTTCAGGGTGTCACTGGGGACAAGCAGAGCCACTGAGCCTCTGCTTTGTGAGTCTATGGAACAACAGTGGGGCCTGACCTTTAACTCTTGCAGGGGGAAAAGATTTTTCCATGGGAAGCGTGAAGAGTACATCACAGCCTGGCAGTAATGCCATGGCCCCTTGTGCCCTTTATCATTGTCTCCTCAGGTATTCTCCATTTGTTTTTTCTCATTTGAGTTCTCTTTCCTGAGCTCACTGCTTCACATTCCTTTTCATTGAATTTTCTCTTACTCAGTTTGCAACATTTCTCTTATTTATTGAGGTTAGTTTTGAACTCCAGCCCTGCTCTTCAAAGTGTTTGCTCCTTACAGCAAAAGTTCACCCACAAATTTGTAAGTGCATTTCCTAGTCCATCATCCGTGCCATTAATAAAAACGCCGAACAGAACCTGACCCCTGCAGGGCTCCACGTGCAGTGCCGAGCCAGCTCGGCAGCACACCTGCAATGACTGCTCTTTGAGCGCTGTTTTGAAGCGTTGCTTCTGTCTGTTTGTCTCCTCTGTCCAGAGCTTCTCCCTTTTTGTTTAGTTTCATTGTCAGGGCATGTTCCCCTCTGGCCTTTGTACTTATAGGCAGCCTTTATTGAGCGCTCTCCCTGAGCAGATGTGCAGGCAGCCACAGGAAATCTGTGCAACACGGTGTTCAAATAGGCAGCTTAATAAATCACAGGTGCCGTGAAACGATCTGTCTCCGAAGAGCTGATGCAGAAGGAGTCACAGCCATATCAATGGGATGAGGAGCATATGCCGAGCTGTCTCACGTCTTGCCAATGCTACAGTGACTGTCTGGTGGCACTGGGACTGAAATCACCTTCATGGGGGCATGGGCAAATGGGTATGGGGCCTGTCCTGACATCACAGCCAAGGTTTTTGCTTTTTCTCCCCACGTTCTCTGCAGAGATCTGCATTGCCCAGCGATGCACCACAGCTCAACACTGAGCTCCCAGCTGAACGTCCAGACCCATGGATGCTCAGGATCAGAAAATCTATTCCTGCCTGCTCTAAACTAGCTTGGCTCAGCTTTGACCCTTTGTCATGCAGACAACCAAAAGTTTGCATATCCCACCTTAAAAATCTCAGTGTCTGAGCTGAACAAGCCTAATGGATTGTCTGCATTGAGCAATCCCATGTTACATCAGCTCCCATCACCAGTGGTGTCCACAAAGCCCCCACACCACCCCTCTGCCCAGGCTGCTGCCCGGTATCTCACAGACCCCTGGGGCTGCCCTCTGCTGTGTGCTCGCTGTGCTGAGGTTGATCCACAACAGTCTTTGTTCGAGGGCTGTGTCACATAGATCAGTGACAGCGTGCACAATGTGTGGGTGTTTGCTTTGTCAGTAATACTTCATCATCTTTTAATTCATTAAATATGTTTGTCATTCATCTCTATTAGAGGTTGACACTGCTGCTGTTTGCTCTGCCCTGTGTCAGTGTGCTTGTAAATTTATACAATAACCAAGAGAAAATCACATTTGTCTTCTTTTGGATTTAGAAAATGTACTTGATGAGCTTTTCTCCATGTGTTCCCACATCTCACAGCCTTCCACCCCCCGACCACCCGTTCACCCTGCTCAGCTCCCAGCCCATCCATGCACTTCCCATTCTTGCTCCAATACATCCATCACACATCCCAGCCCCATCCAGTACGTGTTCCAGTCCTGGGATCCTTCAGCCCCAGACCCTTTTATTTTCCACATGCATGTTCTGCTTTGCTCATGCCACGGTTTACTCCCCCAGAATCAACATCTGTGGGTGAGTGTGCATGTGCCTGTGCATGTATGTGTGCAGGGATTATACTCTCTGGTTGCCCCTGGCTCTTCCTGCCCTTCCTTGATATCCCACCTGCAGTGCTGGGTCCAGTTTGAGGCTCCCCAGTGCAAGGAACATGCGGAGATGCTGGATTGAGTCCAGAGGAGGTATCGAGGTGGTCAGGAGCTGCAGGCTGGAAGATGCAGAGGGACACCCATCAGCCTGGAGATGAGAAGGTGAAAAGATTTTATCGGTGTCTTCACTCTTCTGATTTGAGGATGTAGAGACAGAGGCGCACAGGGATGGGGCAAAGAACTGAGCACAAGCTGGGCGTGAAATTCCAGACAAATACAGGAAGGAAATTTCCCACAGTGAGGGTGGGCAAATGCTCAGAGACACAGAGAGGTTGTACAGTCTCCATCTCCAGAGATATCTGAAACTTTGCTGGATGAAGCTTGACTGACCTGCTCTAGATACGCTCTTTGCAGGGATTTAGACCAGAAACATCCTGAAGTCCCTTCCAATAAAATTTGATCAGATTATTTCTTATTTTTCTGTCTCTAACCCCTCTTTGGTTTATACCCTCTGCCTGTTCCCCAGGGTGAGGAAGGACCAGCATGCAGCCAATTAGGCACCAATTAGGCCTGAGGGATTAGCAGCTGAGAAGGTGCTGAGCAGGTGATTTTGAGGTTTGAACCAGCAGCTGAGAAAAGGCAAAAGGAGCAGATCCCATTACTGGGCTGTGTGGTGGGAAAATGTCCTGTGTTTCAGCACATGCCTTCTTAATGATACTGTTTTGTTCAGCAGCTTTGAAGACCCAGGTGCCCTGATGAAAACACTGCTCACTTTGTCTTGGATTGGGTTGGCTAATTAGGAAACGCAGGTCTTTGTCTGCCTCTTTAAAAGATGTGTTTGTTTTTGCTAACTGACACCATGTTCTGCTTGCACTTTTCTATTAATCCCTAAATACTGTAACGGTGTGTTGCAGGCAGAGATTTGTCAAGGCTAATTCTATTACTGGGCAATGTTTGCCTTAAACTTTTATCTATTAAAAATAACAGGCATTTGCAGAAGGGCTTGCAGGAGGAGCAGCAAACCCAGAAGTACCCCATTCACAGACAAACCCTTCTAGCAGGCTGCTCCCCTGCTCGTAAGAAACCTTTCCCACTGAAGCTTTCTGTTCCTCTGGAAAAGAAAACAGGGCTAACTCTTCATGGATGCAGAGGAAGAACATGTCTAAAGCAGACGAAGTGCAGCCTGAAGGTTAAAACTGTACTCACATAAACTGATGAAAGTTCACACTTAAATTTCTGCAGTGTCTCACACCTGGATGAGACATAGATCCTTTGGGAGACTTGCGTGGCTTTGCCCTGTGCCTTTCCAGCTCCCTCCATTTAACCCACCCTCCCTGCTAGGTCACCTTTGTCTGCAGGAAGGAGCATGGGGAATTCTGACAGACTTTCTTCGGTGTCTTTACTGCATATGAAAACACTGGAGGATAAAGGGAACCTGTACATTAAGAATAATTGTTGCATCTGCACTTGTGTTTCTACCACCTGTGCTGATGGAAGTGCACAGCAATAAAATACTGAGAGACTCCTGCTTCTGGCTGATTCGCTTGCTCTGGAGCTTTGCTTGTGCTTTTACCTCCAATTTGCAGCTGCCCAGTGCTGTGGCAGTCACAGCCCAGTATGCTTTCTGCTGCCAGAGGCACACTGTTGAACAGTCCAAATAGATTTGTCTGGGTGATCTGGGCTGGGAGCTCTATGGGGTATGCTGGTCAGGTCCTGCTGCACATGGTGCATCACACTCAGGATGCCATGAGCCATCACAATGCTCATGAGGACCTGAAGATCCTCAGCTTTCCTTGTGTGCAAGATCAGAATGATGAGCCTAAAGGCTTTGGATTTGATTTGTTTATCCACAGCCTGTTTAATGTTTTGAAAGCAATACATCATGGATTAGGGTAGTTGCTAATACTCTCTCTGACCCATCAGGGTTTCTGAAATCACTCATCTTATGCCTTTCATTCAGCACACAACAATCACAGGGCAGACACTGATGCTTCTGTTTAAGAGCAGCAACATCCCCTGTGTCCAAAGGACCTGCCTTTGTGAGCATGTCTGCATAGCCAACTACCATAAAGCTGCAAGCTCCTGCAGAGTGCAGACCCAGCTGTACTTGGATGTGCATGCTAAGACAAGAGAGCTCTGCAGCTGTGGGTGCTAGCTGTGATCACTACGTCTGTGGTTACAGAACCAACTGTGCACCAAGGCAGCTGAACTGATGTTAACGTTCAGCAAAAATGCAGCTCTCATGGCATCTGAAGCAGGACAGACTAGAGGACCAGTGATGCTTGTAATGAAAGGAGTCCTCTGAATGGGGAGTCTCAAATTCTGGTTCCTGTTTGCTCATATATTGTTGACTGCTGAATATAAATGGAGTCACACGGCCAGGTGCTGCAATGTCAGTTTTCATCTGCCCTCTGAACTGTAATGGCCAGTTCAGTGGTTTGCAGCCACCCAGAGTGCTCTGACAGAAGGTGCTATGTACAGGGCAAAGAGTTCTGGCATCTTTACTGCTCCTCTGTCCAGTCATCTGCAGCTCTTTAATTTCTGACATGGATGTGTCCCAGAGGAATGTTTTTCCTGAATCAAATGTTGGCTCATCCTACCTGTGCCCCATGAACATCAGTGTAGTTTATAGGACAGTGAAGAATGGAGTTTAGCACAGCAGGCTATTATGTGATGCTGATACTCCTGTGAGTCAAACAGAGAGAAGAGCAGATGGAACAATGGCTCCATATTCAGAATGCAACTGATTTGATCACATTGGTCTTTACACTGACAGAAAATCATTTCAGGACAATTACAGAAATTGTTTGCATCTTCTGAGTCTCTGGTTGAGAGAGATCTGATCAGTCAGTGTTTCTGGGAACAGGTTTTGGGGTGCCCAGGCTTGGATCAGGATTATATGAGTTTTGCACTTTGTTTTCCCTAAATCTTGTCCCTCTTTTGTGAAAAAAAAATCTTTTGTGAACAAGCCATAGCCATCATTGCTGGGGCAATCAAAGTCATGGGGAGAAGCATCAGTGAAACTGAGCTCCTCTGCCAGGGCTGCTGGGGCTGCTGAGTTTCAGCAGCCAGTCACTTTTATCTGCTCAGGCTAATTCAGCATTGTCCCTTTGAAATGTGATCTTGTCACTGAGCTGAACTGTCTGAAGTCTGCTGTGCCAGGTGCACATCTGTGCTCAGATCCACTATTAACAATCATGAAACTGTGGCCTCAGTGAAATGAAGGGCACACTTGTCTCATCTCCTGAAAATGTCGATGAGAAATAAGACAGTGATGACAGAGATGCAGAGTGCAGATTTCAAGCAAGGCTCAGTCCATGAACCTCTCCACGCAGGAGGACAGAAAAATGTGCTCCCCTCTGAGACAAAAGTGCTTACCCTGAGACCTGGTCCTGCACTGGTCCCAGTTCTGCATTGGCATGAATTCACAGACTACACCCAGCCTCTTCTTGTGCACCTCTCATCCACCTGTGGGTTACAAAGTGCCCCAGAGCACCTCCATCTGAAAAAGAAATACTTGGGAAAAGAGGAGATCTTTGGTCTATCTCTACCATTTTATGGGAAAAGACAGAGCCAGATGTTATTACCAAAATGCTGGACAGGTACTGCAACTGTAAGCTGAGAGAACATTAAGACACTCCAGTGCAGCATATGGATGCCAGAAAATGCAAAAATGCAGTGTTTTTATGTTGTTGTTTTTGTTATTGTTTGTCAGTGTTTTTTTTTTTTTTTTTCCTTCCCCCTTTTTAATTAGATATTGCTTTGTCATCAAACATCAAACCCTAAAGAAGCTCTCCCTCACTGGGTCTGGGCCGCGGGGCTAGAGTGCCCTCCAGCAAGTCCTGCAGGAGCCTGCCCAGGCTACTCAGATATGCTGCAGCTCCCTCCCCACCCCTGAGCCTGAGCTGCCTCCCCTGCAATAAGGATCTGGGCTGGATGCATTGCTGGGCACCAGGCTGGGGGGGGGGCACCATCGCAGACACCCACTCCTGAGTACAGATTCAGCCTTAACTGCTTGTCAGAGGTCTGCCTCCCATCACTGCTCACATCCTCATGCCGATGCTGCAGGCTCAGCTGCATCCCCATCCTTTTTCTGGCATTTGCTGAGCAGGCTGTCTACAAAATGCCTCTTCTCCGAGAAGCTGAAAGAGAGAGAAAAGTACAGGCAAGAGGAGCAGACTGTGCGTGGCAGCAGCCAAGACCTGCCTTCTCCTGTCCCTGCCCCTCGTCCCTCTCCTCCCTGCCTCAGCCCTTCTCCAGCACTCAAGGCATCAGACAGCCCACCTGCGAGGGTCAGTGCATGCACCTCAAGGCCTTTCTTCCTCCTGGGCTGGGGCCACAAGGTGGACTCCAGGCTTGATCTTGGCTGTGAGTGCCTTGTGCCCAGACAGCAGCACTATGCAGCGACCAGCCGGCTGTGTGGGAGGGAGAATCCCCCACAGCTGGAGCCAGACAGGAGACCCCTGACCCCCACCCGCTCCCTGAACAGCTCCTGCTTGGTGCCAGCTGGAGAAGCCTGACTGGGAGAAATCATGACTCTAACAGACCTGGCAAAAACCAGGCTCAAGCAGAGTCCAGTGTGCTCTTACATACATGGACCCCCATGGAAATTGAGCAGCCCTCACATATCCCACTGCTTGCATAGAAATATTGCTCATTGGCTGCAGATAAAACATCCAAACAAATGCCTTTAAGAGAATGAGTCTAACAAAGGTTAGCATTGAGAGTGAGCTTTGGTACTTGGGGGAAGCTGCAGGCTGCTGCTCTGCAGTGATGGAGCAGGGCTATATAAGACAACATCTACATAGCAGCCACCCTGCTCCTGCCTTGGGCTGTTCAAACAGCCCCTCACAGAGCATCTTCCCACCTTTTTCTGTCCTTGTCACTAGAGATGTGGCAGTGGCTCCTACGTGGCCCCTCCAGTAGCCACAGGGACTGAAGGAGGATCCATAATCCCCATCTTCAGAAAAATACAGATGTAGAACTGACGTTTGTGGAGTCAGTGCTGGACACAGAAAATGACTGCGGGCAGAAACTTCAACTTCCAGCTCCCATGCACTCGCATCCAGCTCACCCTCTGCTTTCCTTCCAGCTTGCCAGTCATCTTCCCTCTCTGTTATAGATAAAGCTGTGGAAGCTTTAAATATTTTTTATGGATGGCAGAATGTGCATCCATGAGATTTGGTTGAGAAGACTTTTGTGTGGAAAAACTGTAGAAGCTGGTGCAACAGACAGACTGGTATTCTCTCCATCTCAAAAGTAAACAGTCGACACACAGCTGGGTGGGATTCTGCCCTCTTGAGTCCTGTGCTGCACCCCATGGTCCTCAGGCAGTGCTGTAGACCATGTAGAGAAAGCAGATGGAGGTCACAGATATGCTCATTCTGGTTTCTTGGCAGGTTTTCCCAAAAGACCCAGTTTAGGGACAGAAATGGAGCATTTGCAGTTGTTAAAATCATCAGTATACAGGAATGTCCCACGTCTTGTCATGACAATGCCAAGGTCTGTTCCGCGATCGGGGTCCAGGCTTTCCATGTCCCTCGCTGGCTCTCAGCTCCCTGAAGGGGCTTGTGCAATTGTCCGGCCCTGCTGGTATTGATGATACATAAGTGACAAAATAAAATAGAAATTACTAATTTCAAGCTTCACTGGTAGGAAGGAAAAGAAAATCAATGCTTGGCAAATGGAACCAGGAGAAACTCGAAGAAAAGAAATGCTCTCTCCTAGCTTCAGTAGCTTGTCTATGACAAAGGCGGGGGGTGAGGCTGTAAAAAGGGGTCTTGACAGTGTTGCTGTTTCAGCTGCGGCATGTTAAAGCTGGCCTTTTGCATATTAATGGCAAAATAAGCTCCCTGTTTGTTCAAACAGCTCTCTCAAGTCCTGTTGACATTGTGACTGTGCTGTGCCCCTGCAGAGTGGCAGCGTGCTGGGCTGCACGGAGGCCCATGCTGCCCCAGCAGGGCTTGCACCCATTTTGCAAAGCAGGAACTGGCCTGCAGGAGGGATGCCCAGTGGTGCTGGTGAGGTCCTGTGCCCACCTGCTCCCTCAGCTGTGCACCTCAAGAGACCTCTGTAGCTCACAGGCAGGATGGGTGCAGGAGGCACAGCAAAACCGGGACAGGGGGAGAAAGCAGCCGGGATGCAAAGTGCTTCAGCCAAAGCCAGGACTCAGTTGTGCACTGCAACATTTGGAGGAGCTCATCAAATTTACAGGCACATCGGCTCCCAGGGTGCTGGGAGCTGACACGGAATTTCAGAGTCAATTTTCAAAGGCGCAGCTCACATTTAGAGACCCAAATAAGGGGCAGATGCCTGAAAAGGCTTTGGTCTTGCAGCTATCATTGTAGCACTGTAACGAGATTTTTAAGATTTTTAAAAGGCTACAGGTCCAGGGGTGCTGAGGGCACAAAATGCGATCACAGGCTGCGGAAACTCTCCCTGAAAGGAGGTGGAAACGATTAGGAAGTACCCCTATGGTGAGCAGATGAATAACATCTGTTTAACTGCCTGTAAAACAGCCAGGTACAGATAAGTCCTCTCGGCCTCCTGACACAGGCAGAAGCATATTTTCAATTAAACTGAGAGATGGAAAATCCAGTGTTGATGAAAGGCTGTTCACTTTTGCACCATGAGGTGGGATTCAGCTCCACCAGCTAGAGACATCTAAAACACAGACCTCTGCACCTCAACTGGCTATTTGAGGCTTCTCTTTAAGACAGTCAGGAGGGACAGGCATTTTCAAGCAGCAATTTGTCTGACCAAATACAAATATCCATTTGTGGAAGCGATAACTCCACGCCTCACGCTCTGCTAACTATATCTGCTAGATCTCTGCTGATAATAAGACTGACTAGGAAGGCCAGCTCAGGTTAGACACCTTGCCTAGTCACTTGAGTTTTCTGTGGAATATTAAACTGTGGAATTCATTTCCACAAAAGGATATGGAAGGCAAAAGATAAACTATATTCAAACAGAGACTGGAATAAATATGAAAAACAGGAATAGCCACAGTTATTATAGGTGGTGTAAAGAGCATTTTGGAAGAGATATAAAACTGCTTGCCTCTAGTCTTGAATTCATTATAAACTCTTAGGATTATGATTAAAATCATCACACGGGGCACCCTATTTCATATCTACCTGCTGGGTGATCTGAGGCAGGCTACTAATTTGGATGGACTGTGAATCAACTTGAAACTGTCAATATTTTTACCTGCACATGGTCTCCCAAGGTTTCCTGAAACTCTAACAGCTGGTACTGAATTGCAAGTAGTGTGAAATCAGAAGTTTAATGGAATAGTATAGATTAGACTGGAATACAGCAGAATACAGTAGAATAGGACAGAAGAAGACTAGAAAACTAAAACAAATACACCTGTGAAGGAAACAAAAAGCACATGGAAAAGGATGCTTTGAATATCATCCATGAGTGCATGGCATAGAAAATGCTCAGGCAGGTAGGTGGTTAACTCTCTTGGTCTCACAGTGGTTTTGGCATACAATTAGTTACTGTGGGATCAAATTATAAAGCAGACAGTGTAACCCGTCTGCAGGCCAGTGAGCAGCTTTATGAATGGTCCTAATGGACCCGGCGTAACTAGTTAGCATGAAATCCACAGCACACCAAGCTGAGCCTCAGGACTGCTCCTTTCAAAAGTGACTAGAGAAGCAGCAGCACAGGTGGAACTTGGCTGCTCACCCAAGTAAAACTACCACACATGGTCACCCTGCTGTCCCCTCGGACTGCCAGGTCCCTCTCTGCAGAGCTGCTCTCCAGCAGGTCAGCCCACAGCCTGTACTGGTGCTTGGGGTTATTCCTCCCTAAGTAAGTGCAGAACCCTGCACTTGCCTTTGTTGAACTTCATGAGGTTCCTCTTGGCCCATCTCTCCAGTCTGTCAAAGAAGCAAGCTATAAGCATGGCTCAAGACTCACGCCCAACACATGATATGAATAGAGAAGAGCCTGTGGCACTGCTTTGGGGTCGTTTGATACAAGGCGTGGAGTACGAACCATCATTTTTTCCAGCTAGAACACAGTAAAGGCTGTTATATACCACTGCTCAGCAGAAAATCTGAATGCCACATAAATAAACTTCTTATAAAAGTACGAATTCATAGCCAGCCTTTGCCTGATCCCTGGGGGATGGAGATAAGTGAATGCAGATATAAAGAAGATAGTAATAACCCTCAAGTCTAAGGTCTGACTAAGATTTTTAACAAGGAGTGCATGAAAACATATGGTGTAGTAGAAAGTTCAGAGGCCATCTGTTTTCACTGACTATGAAAAACTTTATGCTGCAGCAGTAATCAAGATAATGACAGCTCATATAATACTAGAAGTAAAAGAAATACGCAGCTGGTTATAAGTAGGAAAATGTGGTAGTAACTTGTTTTAAGTGTGTCTTGAAATGCAGCCTAAGTTTTCTTGCCAGCCTGACCGGGACCTAACAGCTGAGAGAAAAGCTACAAGTACTTAGCTCTTCTTTAGTTTTAGATAAGAAGAGTTTTATTATCAGGAGCCATAGTTAACAGCTTAAGAAAGGAAATTAGGAGAGTGAATTGGGGATAGCACAGATCCAGCAATGAGGGCCTGGCCAGAAATGGAGAGCAAGCCCATGAGAGTAGCTTTCATCTTGTAGGTGGCTGCTGCTAGTTCTTTTGGCCCCCACAGACTGCCAGGCACCCGTTTGCACGTTGCAGGGTTACAGTGTGCTCATTTATCTTGGGTTGCATCTCAGGGAACCTGAGTGAAAGGCTTTCAAATGTAACTGCAGTCAAAAGGGGGCCCTGAGCTTTGTCTGTGAAGTACCTGAAAAAAGCAAAAGACTTCACTCCTGGAAGTGTCTTTCCACAGGGCAGGCCAGCTTTTAGCTTTTCCAGTAGTTACTGCATTCATTATTAATATACTTTGCATGCTTTAAAGGGCTCTAAGCACAAGACTGACAAGCAGTAGGGCTTCTCCTGGCTGTTAACAGCCATCTGGGCTGTCTCATTTCTGTGCCAGTATGTTCTGTTTTGAAGACCAGCACTGGTCTCCAAAGCAACCTAGTGCATGGTGTGGAAGATGCCTACCGTGCTGAGGGTGGATCTGTTCTCTCCCAGCTTTTCTTGACAGCAGCTCTTGTAAGATGCTAATACATTGCATTACACATGCACCTTCCTGACAGCTAAGAGCTTAATACCCAGTACAATGCCTACCTTATTGAGCAATAGAGGTACCGCTGTTCTGCTTTTGTACAGGGAGCTGAATATTGCTTTAATGCATTCATATTTAGCTTAGGGTCCCCAGAGGGCTGTTGATTTATCTGTGCTCCTAGGCTTCCTATTTGGCGCTGATATTGTGTGTCAGAGAGCAGAAGGGAAGGATTTGCTGCACCTTATCTCCATTCAGATGATAGTGACGCTCCCTGATAACTCGCTAATCCACGGAGATAAGAACACTGCAAGCAGATTTTGCGGCCCTTAGTATGAAATGTGTGCAGGGATTTATGTTATTCTTGCAAATACTGAAATCATACATTTTGCTGTGTGAGCCACAAACTTCATGTCACTACGACAATTAGCTTCCAGGAGCAGGCGTATTTCAAACAGCATTAACTAGATGAGCAGACAATGTGATATAATAAAGAGAAAAATAAGATCAGATGAGCAAGACACTTAATGTAACATCACTTCTACCACTACACACTATTACCAGAGAAGCAGAATTAGAAGATACATTTTGCTGCCTTTTTTCCCCCCCCCTTAATAGATCTGTTATTTTGTTTGGAATTTGGTGGTACTGGTGGGGAGTATGGAGAGGAGAAGGAAGAGGAAAAATCTCTAGATTCTTGGGGAATAAATGTCTGCCACAGACATTTAAAACTCACTGAGAAGTGACAGCTCTGGACACAGGGGTTTCATCCTCCAAAGGCTTTTATGGCTGCAGTAATCATCAGGGCTGAACAATGTTTGGGTAGAAAAAGCCAAAGCTGGGCCTTGTGCATAACCTCCGCTCTGCCCCCGCACCCAGGAATCGTCCATCTCATTAATGCTCAGTGTCACAACCTTACAGGGGATCTTGCATCTTATCTACTATAGCCATATCGATGTTCTGGTTACATTTATACAGTTGTTTGTTTGTTTGTTTTTATTCTGGTTTCTTGGTTGTGGTGGCCTGGGCTGTCTTTACAGACTTGGACTCTTGCTGTGCTACAGTTCTGTATTTCAGTTCCCATGAGTTGTTCACTGGGACACCTTGTTTTCGTGTCTGACAGGCACACCTCAGAGCTGGCTCTTTCCCAGAGAACTGTCAGATCATAGCTGTGAAGTTTCAGAAAGTGTGAGCAGGTCTTCCTGCACTTGGATGTACAAATCTGTGAAGCAGAAGGACCCAGTAGTAGCTTCTAGACAGTGAAAAGTAGTCTGAAAATACAGATGGACCTGTAAAGCCAAAATATGTGAAGAAAGAGAGCTGCAGCAGAGTGGTACAAAACCAGGGAACATATTCTAGTGAGTAGAAAATTGATCCTACATGGTTCTCTCACAAATGCTGAGTTTAGCTCTGCTGTGAATAAGTGGTTTAAAAGCTGAAGCAGGTGGGTTTGGTAGTCCTCCTCCACCTCCCATGCTCACACAGATGTCAGAGGTCTTACAGCCTGAGTGGAAGGTGAAGCATGTCCCTGTGGACTCAAAAGCCAGGATCTTCATCTGTCCATGACATCTGAAAAGGCATGGGAACACCCTTATTGCAGCTAAGCCCACCTAGCACCTGCAGAAAGTTTCAGGGTTTGTGCAGTAGCTGGGATGCAGAACAACAGTGTTTAACTCTTCTTTCTTTTTCCTTCTAGGCCTCCAAGTGACTTTTCACCACCTGCAATGAGGTTTAAGTATAAAACAAGAAGGGCAAATGTCTCAAAGGCCTCCCCAGCCTAGACCTGTAGGCAGACACAGCATCACAAGGCTGCTCGATCTAATGGACAAAATCCAAGGAGACCAGTGGCAGAGCTACAAATTACTTTGAGAAACGAGGTAGCAGTTCTTTATGGCAGCAGTTCTCCTACAGAGTTACTCTGCACTCCAGTGCTGATGTGGCTGTGCTCCCAGTTATGCTGCCAGAACTCAGAAACACTATCTTCCTCCAAAGGTTTCACTACTTCATTTACGAGAAAAGGGGCAAAACCTTTTAAAATGTTCCCAAAAGCCCCTTGGGTTTTTCATTCACTGAAAAAAAAAATTGCTGGATTGATTCCATTTTGCATTCTAGAAACTCTGTCCAGGGATGTTTGAAAGGATGCCTCGAAGCAGAGATCCCTGTGTAATCAGAAATGTCGTGACGCCCAGCTAAAATAGAAAGGGAGAGACAAATGGCATTAAAAGCAGGAGTCCAATAAGAGGATAGAGAGCTTTGAGAATTAGTTATTTGACTCTTTTTGACCTAAATCTCTAGTTTAATAAAGCAAAATCTTTCCACGTGGTGCTTTTTAAAGCCCTTGAACAGAAGGTTTTTGCAGCCTGCCCAGGGACTCAGCAGAGGATAGAGCTTACCAAGCCTGTCAGCCAGCAAAAGGAAGGGTGGTCGAACCACTGCCTAATCCTGCTCACCCTATTCTGCACCTCACTCTGCACGCTCTGCTCAGCATGGAGTAATGATCTTTCTATTGCTGTAACCTTCACATTAACATGCATAGGGAAACGGGTGGAAGCTGCAAGGCTGAGACCAAGCGTTGATTTTCCTGCAGGGATGAAGCACGGCAGCGCTTCCAGTGCTTTGTGGGAAGGTGACTAGAAGAAAGGGGATGTCAGGGTGGGTGGTTTCAGCATAACGCCGTCCCGCAGCCTGCCTCACCCTCCTCCTGTGCTAGTCTGCAATTGTCTAAATGATGGGAAGGTGATTGCCTTGATGCAATTGCCTAACCGTGGACCCCCTGCTGGGAAGTGGTTTAGAAGCAGGTCTCCTGCCCGTGGTTTGCAGCCACTCCATGGAGCCAGAGCCAGGGGCTGTGGGGGATGGCAGGCGGTGATGAGCCTGGCATTGCAGCTGAGAAAGCACAAGGGAGTGGGAAATAAAGTCAGTGGGTATGTCTGGCATTACAGATTTCATGCTAGTAGTTGTGCTAGAAGGAGACCCTGCCAGAGGCTTATGGCATTTAACCTCCTAGGACCGTGTCCCTAACCAGGGGTCTCTGCTGTGCTTCCCTCCTTGGCAGAGAATGAGTTCACCTCAGCATCCTCTGCTTGAAAAAAGGCCATCTTCCCTGGAAATAAAGAGACTGTTCACTGCTCTGAGCTAATCCAAATCCTCTCAGTCAGGCCCTTGCAGTAGGGAAGATTTCTGTGCTCTCCAGGATCCTCAGGATCTGCTCATTCCAGATGAGGGCTGACAGTGATAAAGAATACATGCTGTTTGTCAAAGCCTGGGCATATTCCTCCTCCAGTGCTTTGCTGAAGCTCTCTGACTGCAGAAATGAGTTTATCTATCAGTGTTTTCACTTTCCCACCACTCAACTCCGGAGTCCTGCTTCACTGAAAGAGCCCACAGGGATTCCAGAGGGATCAGGGTTTTCATTCCAGTCTCTCATGAACTCTCTGAAAATCAAGATGATGCCATCATTTCCAGTAATGAAGAAACTGTGGTTGTCAGTTTAAAGACCATGTATAAAGCTGGTCCAATTCCAGCCAGCCACGTGCTACTTAATGCATCTATGCCACTGCCGTGCATGCTACTGCAGTGCCTTGAACTTCAGATATGTAAATGCAGTGCTACAATGGCACTGGATTCTTGTACAAATTGGCCATTCCCTCTAAAAAACACCCCAAGTCCACCCAGAATGGGACAGTCTCCAGGAAAAGTGTAGACTGGACAATTGGACCAGATTTGGCAATGTGAAGCAAGAAATCATTCCTGTCAAGTACAGACCAGCACACAGCCTGGAAGGGAGACTACAGGGACACAGGAATCCCTGCCATATGTGTCTGCAGCTCCCAGCCCCACCCCTTTCCATCTAACCACAGCCAAAGTCAACCCCCTGCAAATGACAGTGCTTGTGAGATTTCTGGCCAAGTTTCCTACAACCAATATATGCTCAGCAACCTCCCAACCTGATGATTGTTAAATGTCCCTGGGCCCTTCAGGGCCGCCAGCAGCTGCAGTGTCTCCCAGGGCTAACCTCTGACATGCATACCGAAGGGTTAGCTGGGCTGCTCCAGGCTTTGATGGGTTCTGGCAGCTTTGATTTACTTCATGTTCAGGGTGAAAGGAGGGGTAGTTTTAGCCTTATAAATAAAGAGAAAATCCCAAATCTGTTGAATTAAGACTAAGCACCAGCTCCTATAATCACTCTGCAGAGTCCCTGGGATCTTCTCTCATTTAGAGAGTGATTTTTTTTTCACTTGAATGTACTGCACAAGCCTGATTTCAATTAATCCTTCTCTGCCCAAGTCCTTTAGGCATATGGCCTGAGAGGTTCCTGGCATGGAGCGAGTAACTCTGAGACCTCCTAATCCAACATCTGCCAGCTGATAAATCCCCATGCTCTTTTGAGCGGCCCAGTAATAACTTTAATCACCCCAAACTGTTCCAGCTTGCTTCTGTGATGCTTCCAGTATGGAAGGGTGATTTAACATCTGATGCTGCAGTGGCAGGCAGTCCTCCCACTGTCCTCTCACAACCACTGCCACTGATGGTCTTGGAGGACCATCACTGTCCAGGACCTTGGAGCACGGGTTCCTCAGGAGAAGAAAAGTGCCTGGTGCGCTGCACTGCCCTGCTGAGTGAGCAGACTAGAGCAGCTCAATGACTTTGCAGGATGCAAAGAAGTAGCTGTGCTCAGTAAGGAACAGCAGAACACCTCGGGCTACAAAAAGCCTGTGGAGCCCAGGAGGGGAATGATGAAGTCCAAAAATGTGAGATGCTATCATGGGCTTCAGCTCATCTGTGCAGGATTTCCCAACTTCAGGATTTCCAAGCCATAACATGTTCGAAAAGAGCCTACAATTTAGTGCCTGAAGAACAGTGGCCATTACAAGGTCAGCATCCAGCCTGAAGGAACATATAACACTGAAAGTCTAGAGCTCTGCATCCTGAAATGTAATGGTTAGGGGCTTTCAACCTCAGGAGGTGGACAGAGAGAACATCGTGTAATAAGACAGCACTACAGGATTCAATGGACAATAGACAATATGGTTTCACAAAATATTTAAAGTTGGAATTTACTTGGGGGGTGATGGGAGCTTGTTCCTGGCTTGTGCTGTGGACAGCATTCAACAAAAAGATTATAATGTTCCCTTCTTTTTCTGTAAGTATCAGCATTGCACTTGTTTCAGGCTGTATAGTCTTGTTTGCCTGTTTATCAGGTGCAGATGAAACTTCCCTACTGGCTGATAAATAGGGGAATTTACTCTCCTCTTCTGTTTGTTCAGTAGCAGAGTTGCCTTGGGAAGCAGAGGAATGGAAAATATTTATTCATGAATGACCTCAGCAAGGCAACATTCCCAGGGGACACTGTCCCTGAGATGGGGAGAGAGTTTCATGAGTATGAAATCCTGGAGGAGCTGGGGCAGGCTTGCCCTCAAAGCAGGGAAGAACACAGTGCTGGTGACTACGTGTTAAGGTCAGGATGAGCAGAGCATTCTGCAGCATGCCTGTTTTCTGAGTGCAGCACAGCAAAAGGGCTGGAAGATCCTGAAGATCCTGACATTCCCCAGCTTCCTTTTTTTTTATGAGAATTTTGTTTAAATGCTACAAAATCACATGCACCACCCAGGATCCATACAGGAGGGTTTGGAGGACAAAAGGAGTTTATCTTGCCTGGGTTCTGTCTGAAATACATCTTGCCCAGTGAGGAAGCTGCAATTTCCAGTGAATACATTAGTTCATTGAGTCTCTTTGACAGTGACTGACATTCCCTTATCTCACCTGTCATTGTACAGCATCACAGAATAATACACCAGCAATGTTCAACAAGGACTGTGTGCACTTCTACTCTGACTTGGTGCTTACACCACAGTCCAGTGGCAGGGGTGCATGTGACTAAATCTATTCTGTCACTGGTTTTCAGTTCTGCTGTCTCTCTTTCTATCAGTGTTTCCAGAGGCTTGGTGGATGAGGGCTTGGTAGAGTTAATTTGTAAAAATGATAAGCAGGCTTCTTCAGCCCCTGAAGTTACAGAGAATTTCCGAGGAGGTTCCGACTCACACTATTGGAAGCCTCTTTGTCTCCCTGCCTGGCAGGTCAGATTAATAATGCAGCTTCCTATTGCCTAATGTCAGCGATGCTGTCTCAGCAGTGCACAGCCCACCAGATGCTGGGAAGTCACATGCCTGAAGGGGGAATGCTGGAGTGGACACAGATAGTCTCACTGAGGCCCCGTCTCCAGCAGCTCGATTTGATTAAACAAGTAAATCAAAAGGCTGCAGGAGATCAATGTTCCTGACAGATGGAGGCCTTTCAGAAGTGGCACTTGCTCTGAACATGATCCATCATTGCTGTGGGAAGGGACCCCAGAGATGCCACGGGGTCTGGCTGCCCTCTTGTGCAGAGGCAGAGCTCTGTTCAAGTGAGAGCCTGTCTGGCAAAAGTCAGCAGGTCCAGCACAGTGGTGAGGAGCTAAAGGTCTGCCTCTGGCTCTCCTGGCACTCCTGATTCCCCTCAGGCTTCTTTCCCCAGTGCTAGGTTGTGGCCAGACGTGGTCCCTCACTGTTTTGTTCAACACAGCATGTTTCCCTGGATGCAACAGGGTGTTCATATTAGAAGTGTGGCAGGGAGGATGAAAAATGAGGAAGTGGGGCTCAAATGGCTTAAATCAAGGGCTGGATGGTGGCAACCACGTTGGGAGTGGGGCTCTTCTGTGGTCCTCTGCTCTGCCCTGCCCAGAGGCTGCTGCCCAGCAGGGAGGTTCACACTTCCAGGTCCGGTGCATATGCACATGAGCAGCTGCTGCCCTATCCAAAGGCCTCACTCTAACAGATCTTCCACCTTTGTGTGAGCAGAATCCACCAGCAAACCCCTTGGGTGGTTTCTCTCTGCTGGTGAGGTCTGGACAAGGAAGTGCTTCAGCAAGCACAGGGTCAGGAAGGAGAGCTGGGACATCGGGAGACTGCATGGGGAAGGTGAGCTGCATGGCAGGATCCTATGCCAGACCAGGGCTGGGAGAATGGTCATGTCCAAGGGGACACATGCTGTCAGCTCTCAGGCAGAATGGGAAAGTTCTCTATTTTTGAGGCAGCTTTTGGTGGGGATGTAGCAAAATCTCTTTCCAATCTGAAGACGGTGTCATATTTTCTGGCTACTAGGGCTGTTCTTCAGGTGTGATGTTTCCAGCCACTAATATATCAAAGTTCACTTGTCCCCTGCTATAATAAAGTATTTGTCTATAGGGCTATTCTTCTTGCCCTTGAACAGTCATACAAAAAGTCTGTATAGACCGGCAAAAGTTCAGTATAGACTGGCAAAGATACTGGGTAGGGGTGGGGGACCAACTGTGATCTGGTAAGCAAATTTCAGTGGTTACTGAAAAAAATCTGGTTACTCACTGTGCTTTCAAACTTCCATCTTTTGGTATGTCTCCCCAGACCCTCTAAGCTACTGCCATGATTATTTTGGATCCACTGTGGTTGTTGGCTAATTCAATTACTGTTGGTGTCTGGAAAGATGCTGAGAAGGAAGGAAGGTACAGATATGACCTGCAGATTGAGCAAGACCAGTTTACTTTGTGCAGCAGCCCTTAGAATGCTTATACAGTACATTTCCATGAGTAGCAGAAGGCTTGCCAGATTTTCTTGAGGGTAATTTTAAAAGTTCCAAAGATATTGTTCTAAAATATGACTCGTTTGTTGGTTGGGTCATCCTGTGGGATGCTCAGTGGAAGAGAGGCAAGAAGCTTGACATTGAAAGATTTAAGAGTTTGTGATAGGAGTCCAGGTCAAACAGAGCTTTCAGGTGGAAAAAAAAACTACACCTCTGTTTGCTTACCTCCAGGCCTGCCTTCACTCCAACAACCTTTTAAATTTCATGGATTGCAAACAAACTCCACATGGTATTGTATAGTATCAGGAAAAGCCTTTTCCCTTCCATCATACCCCAGGCTTGGCTGTGTATCTGCTGCCTGGTCTCAGGACTCATTTTGCCTGGCAGGACCAGCTGATCTTTCTTCTTCTTCCATGTATTCGTCCAAACCTTTCTGAACATGGTATTTTCCAGCTCTGAAAACAGTCTGTGGCAAATTCCACAGACAATTTACATGCTCTATGGATAGACTGTTTTGTTTTTTTTTTTCTTTTTTTTTTTTTTTTTTTTCCCTGCTTGTTTTGAGCCTGCCATCTGACAGATGCAGAATGCTTCTTGGAAGAAATGGCAAACAATTGTCACCTCTTTTGCAAGCTGGAGATTCATGGTCGGTTTATCTATTTCTCACACAGATGTCATTTCATATCTTTCATCATCTCTGTTGCCCTTTTCTATGTTTTCTTCCCGGTTGTACAAGTCTTTCTGAGATGGGGAGATCAGGATTGCAGAAAATATTCAAGAAGTGAATACACCATGGATTTCCACAGTAGCATGAGGTTGTTCTCTGTATGGTTTTCCACTCATTTTGGACTTAGCAAGATTTACTTTTTTGATTACTGACAGGGGAAAAATCCCTATCTTTAATCTATCTCTCACTGGATTCTTCTTTTGAAGCATTCTTCAGTGACTGTCAGGAGGAAGAAACCCTACCCTGGGAGTCCAGCTCTTCTAGTCTGCTCAGGGCAATGCAGAGATCAGCCAAGGGTACTGTATCAGTTTATTATTTGTGCCATATTGACTGGAGGATGATTCACACCATGATTTATAAGATATATACCTAAAATACTAAGGTCTAGCAAACACAAGGCTGTTGAATATGTGCTACTAAACTGCATCCTCTTCTGCCTTATTATCCTACTTATTTAAAGCAGCATGGTCATGATATTAGTTTCCTGTCCTACTGTTTTCCCTGCAGAGACCCACATGAGTTAATATGAGGAATCTTTGCAATTATCATAGTGTAATTATCTGTAGCAAAGATACACTTTGAGATGGAGGAGAGATGACTAGTTAATGCTACAAATCTATAGTAATTAGAATTAAATTCAGAGAGTATTGGATTCCCCTCAGTGACCAGCTCATTAATCTCCTGAGTCATTTAAAATATTTTTTATTATTAACATTCTTTCGTGAGTTTTTTTTTTTTAATTTCAAACAGAAATTTTATTTTCTTTCCTTCCTGCACTGAAGTGTTTATGGGCCTCAACCACCACAACTAACAGTTTCAAATTTGCATTTTTAATCAAAGTGCTTTTTTGATTTTATTTTACTGGTTATCTAGGACCATTTTCGTCTTGCCTATTAACATCGTCTGATGGCCTGACCAGTTTCTGTCATACAGTGGAGTCTGTTTTGACCTTATGCTGTTGTCTGACAGTGACCAAATACAGATCGAAGGCTTGAGCCATACACACGAATTTGGGGAAATCTTGATTCAGACCTCAGTTTTTAAATAAAGAACTGTTTGTGCTGAGGATGTAGATCCAAGAAACTGAATGATGTAGTTACTGGTTAGAATCTAGAAGCAGCCTAGAAATGCAGCCTGTTGTAAACAGTGTAGGTGCAATTTGAGAAAGGGACCAATACTTCAAAGATTTTTTTTTTCTTTCTGCTAGAATAAATCTCAATAATGCACTTCCAGTTGCAGTAAGGAAGCAGTATTTTAAACTAAGTGAGGCATCCTCTGGAACATTTAGATTTTTTTGGGTAGATTATCTTGATGAATTTACTTGTGGGTTCATGCATCTCAATAGCACCCACAGAAAGCATCAGCCTTTGTGAAATTGCATTAAATTAGCAGTTAAGTGTTTGGAGACTTAGTTTCTTAATATTGTTTAGCCAACCATATCATGCAGATTGTGAAAAGTGCTTTAATCTGCAACATACAGGACTTCCCGAGGGATTAGCCGCAGCCCTGATATGTTAATACGGCAAAAATGGATGATCCAATTAAGCTCTGCTAAACCATGGCAGAATGTAAGGTCCATATGTTGGCTTATCCTTATGGTTTGTGTATTAGTTGGAAATTGCTAGGCAGCCTGTACTGGTCACTGGATTCTGAGGCTTCATCAGGGTTAGCAAAGAAAGCGAAAGCTCTTTGCCTTTCTGAGGAGGGCTTTCCCCCTTCCCTTTACAGTGTATGCACTCTCACATGGCAGTTTTCCAAGAAGAAAAACATCTGCGTGTGACCAGCCCATTTTTTGCTATAGCCCAGGGAGGCAAAATATGATTGCTGGCTATAGAGTTGTCAGCAAATAAACATCCAGACTCAGAAGCTAAACAAGTTTCTATTGAAACAAGAACTAATAGATGAAAACTAACTGAGCAAGTGTAGGCGAGAAAGCAGAAGATGACTGGTGCTTTGGAATAATCTCCTAATCAGAACAACTGGAAGAAAAAAATCAAATGTGTTCTAACGTAGCTTAAAAACTTTTAAGGATTATACAATGCACTACTTAGTAGCAGTGGCCTAGCCTTTACCATGTGCAGATCCCTTGCACCACTATTTCAGGGCTAAGGCTTGTATTTTTAAGCACAGATTTTTTTTTCCCCCTCAAACTATGTTCTCTGGTTTAGTATCAAACCAATAAATATAGGCTAATTCACACTGTATTGCTGGTGGATTTCTTGATAAGCAAGTCACTCATGCAGGTTGAACTTCTCAGGTTGCCCAGAGAAGCTGTGGATGCCCCATCCCTGCAAGTGTGTTAAGACCACCAGTTCCCCTCCAATCTGTAGCATTCTGAGTCTATGACCAGAACTTGCAGAAGCCATCCTTTTCTTTCTTCCCTCAGAGTTGCATTCCTAGCACTGTTGGCTGGCAATGACCGTTCACTGTGTGAGGCCACTACACCAGAGGAGAATCTGCTGCTACTATTTGTGATGCTGGGTCAGGTAAACACACAACATCGTCAAAAATGATGTCTATTTGATGTTCCACTGTTGCATGATGCATGCAGTGCGACAGTTGTCACAAGTGTGCTACCCATCTGCCTGTGGGAAGACAAGGTTGTCTTGTTTAGAATTCCAGGACTCCTCTGCACTGGTCTGTCTCATGTCATTGAGACTGTGCTGCTGCTATTTTGTGATATATATATATTTAAGGACACCTCTGTTACTCTTAAGTTATGAGTTAAGAACAGAAGACAGTAGTTACACCTATAGTTACTAATTTCCTATGGTACAGAGAATAGCATACGACACCTTCTGGTGCAGAGAAATAGTTCAGGTTTTTCCCTTTTGGAGGTATAGATACACGCTGCCTTTTCTTGGGGCACTTCTGAATACTTCTGATTTGTTCAGTTCTCTTTTTGATTGTATTACAGTATCCCTCCCCCCATATTTCTAGCTGTTATTCTCTCTTATTGATTATTTATTTTTCAGACTGGGACAATATTAGTATACTGTACCTTTTAATTACCTTTCAAACACTTTGCGTTTGGGGTTGTTCAACTGGCTTGAATAAAAATATATTGCTTTGCCAGTTAGGATTAAGAAAGGATACTTTTCTTGCCTCTTTCTTGTCCTTGGCATTCCCAGCTAAGAGTAAAGTTCATACTGGAAAACATGATTTTATCTTTCTTTCCTAACAGTTTAAGGAATTTTGCATTTAGAGAGGTTCAGGAGTTCACCAAGCAACATGATGGCTCTCTGCTTATTATGGAATACTCTGGTTAGTTATACAAATTGAAAAAAAGTTTAAAGTGTTATAGACACCTGCTTTCCTTATCAATTTATTCATGTTCATGTGCTTAAATTAAAAGGCTAAACAATTTATATGTTTGAATTGTAAGCTCTTTGCGAATGTGCCAGCTTCTACCAAAGATGGAATGATGTTCTGAGGACATTTAAAAATAGCAACCAGTAAGGGATGGGGCCATTTTCTTGATACACCAAAGTTCATCATTTACACTCAGCACCGCAGAGCTGGCTGATGATCATTATTGGATTTCAAGTGCAATTTCGGTGATAGCTTTGTGCTCCTGGGAGGTAAGACATTTCAAAGGAAGAACAGGATCTCTCCCATTCTCAGTAAGGGTTATAGTCCTTGGGCACAAGGCAGATACCATGCTTGTGAATCTCTCCTTTTATTTTCCTTGCTTTTTTTTTTTTTTTTTTTTTTTTTTTTTACAAGTGCACAAAATAAAACATTTCATTTGGGAATGCATGAAATATTTCATGCTGAATGGAACACTTTTTTTTTTTTTTTTTGGTTTAGCAAGATAAATAACATTCCAGTGTGATCCAAGTAAAACCTTTTTTCCACTTGATTTTTCAATTTTGTTGTCAAACTGAAAAATCAGCTATTCTCCAAGACCAATAACAGGCAGCTCTGTTCTCCCATATGGAACAGCAATGTCCTGATGCTGAACAAAAGAATATTTCCTGACAGCATCATTTGTTGTAAGTCTTAAAAGATACTCTGATCACAAAGAAGAAACTGGAGCAGAGACTCCAGGCTTTCCTCACCAGTAGTGCAGCTGATCAATTTCAAGAGGAAGCAGCAGGAAACTGGCTCCTTTTCCTGCATCAGGAACTTCAAAACATCCCAAAGAAAAGTGATTTTATTCCTTTTTCTGACTCACAGGCTCTTAAAACAAGTGATTTGCACCTTCAACAATCCTGAAGGAACCATTTTCAAGATGAAAAGGGGAAACAAGCATTCACTGAACCACTGTGGATGTCATGTGGGCCATCAGAGAAGTCTGGTCCCACCTAGCAGAGACTCCTAGGGAGAAAAAAGACTAGCACAGAAGGAAACTAACTGCTTCAGCTCAGAACCATCTGGGGTATGGTTCCCAAGCCCTTTGGTGCAAGAAGAAGTGTCTGGCCCTGGATATTAGTAGCTAGTTTGGCAAACTCCAGAGGAACCAGCTGAGATCATGTTGCCTCTGCCTGTGCTACCCTGCACTCTGAACTTGAAGGTATGGTGGCATGGCAATGCCAGCTGAGGTATGCAAAACTGCAATCTTCAATTAACATAGCTTCGATACAGCCACTCCAGCAAAAACAAACCAGAATGGTTTATTCTGTTCTAGGGAGACTATGACTGGAAGAGTGATTCCATTTTGTGCAGCTATTTTAAATATTGTTTTTTAAAAAAAAGCACCACCAAAAAAAAACACAAAACAACAAAAAACCAACAACAACAAAATCAGACCATAACTAAACTAAAAACCTAACAGAATTTGAAATTCTCCCCACCATGAATGCAGGCCATTCTGTTGTGGGCTAGGTGGCAGGGATGTGGTGATATCCTTGGTGTTTCTTCCCACTACAGCACCCTGAATGAACCTGGGAGGATGGTCTCCCATGACTTCAGATACCCACTACCCTTCCAGCCTATGGAAAATGAGTTTGGATGCCTCATTATTGGAGCAGTAAGAGATACTCAGTAGTTGAAGTGAATCCACAACTGGAACATTTTAATAAACAAACCAATGAAGCTTGAAGGTAATGAAGCGCTACTAACCTTGAAGGAAAACCAGGGCCATAGTAGAAATCAACAGTTCTAGTGGAAGGTAGTATCTTTATAATCAAATCTGGATCATGGCTCTAGAAAAACAAAACAAAAACAAACAAACAAAACAGTTTACATAAGCTTTTTGTTCCTTTGTAAAATGGAAACCACTTAGAACAGAAGGGATTCAGGTGTTCCTCCAAACCACCTCCCTGACAAAGGCAAGAGCAACTGGTGTGACTCCTGGTATTTCTACCCACCCTGATCTTGAGACTCCATGGAAAAGAAGGATGTGCACTTTCTCTAGGAAAACCTACTTCATTACTTTATGAGTTTCCCTGCTAGACAGATCTCTCTAATGTCTAACCACATTGTTCTGTGCTGCATTTTCAGCCCACACTGAACAAGGACAAAAATATTCCTACCTTTCGTTTAACTGTCCTCTGTATATTTGAAGACAACTACCACGTCTGCTCTCAGTTATCTGTTCTCTAGACTAAAAGGACCCCAGTTCATCTAGCCTGTCATAAAATCATGGAGAAACACCAAATTTAGGCAAAGTGACTCAGGACATCTCCCACACAGGTCATGTTTCCAGACTTTCAGCCTTTTATTTCTTGCTTCTGGACCGTTTCCAATAGCTCCACATTGTTCTTGGAACAATGCTCACAAGAGAAGTTCTCAAAACAGAGTCAACTATTGCAGCTGCGACATTATAGGAAGCAAGTGGTCTACAGCACAGATTGCATGTTTCTTATACGTTATATTTATCCTTTTGTAGAACTCAGATATGCCATAGGATAACTGTCTTGGTCATGAGGTTACAAGCTCAGTCCCTACCTTCCATTTCTTTTGCTTCTCTGTCTCCAGATCTGTTCCTCTAGTGTTTCTTTGTTTGGCAATTAGTGTTTTTTTAGTTTTCTTCTCAACTTTATAATTGTGCATTTGTCCTTTCTGAAATGCATAATGTTCCCTCTCCCCCCCACCCATTGGTCCAACTTGTCAAGAACATTCTGAATTCCAATCCTTTCTACTAAAATGTTTCCAGCCCCTTTCATCTTAAGGTCATGTGCTAACGTAACAACCACACGGTTCATTCCCTCATTTAAGAAAGAGAAAAAAACCTACTATCTGACCTGGGTCAGGTGTCCACAAATTCCCATCTGACTCAATGTTTCAGTTTAATAGTGAATTGTTGATAACTGCTCCCCGAGTGCAGCTTTTAAACTTCTCAGGAGAGCTTTCATACAGACGATGTTTGTTCAACTTTCTGATGAGAATATCACATGAGCCTGTGGCAGAAGTCTTTCTAAAATCAAGATACATGATTTTGACCACATCTTCCTTCTCTACAGAGCCCATTACTTTGTCATAGATGGAAATTGCATTAGTTTGACATAATTTTTTCTTTACAAATCTGTTAGCTGTTGTTATCGCCGAGCTGTCTTCTGGGAGTTAAAAACAAATATGATTTTGTATTTGGATCTGCATTTCTCTAGGAGCTGTTAAGTCTATAATTCTGATTCATCTTTATTTTATGTCTAAAGAGACCCCAGTATGCCATTTTTCGTCCTTTTGAACACTACTCCATCTTACTTTCAAAGAAAACCACAAAACTGTGTTGAGATTACAGGCCTCTGAGAACTGGCTGAAACAGAGTAATTCTTTCTTAGGTCACAATTATTATTTGAAAGAATTTATGAACAATCTCATAACTTGGTTAGACGATGAACTTTACTTCAAGTAATTAATCCTGTTTGTTAATAGCTTTCCCTCCCTATTGACTAGTAACTGGTGCTTTCATAGGTCTGTCTCTGATTTCTGAAGTGTCCGCAGTACGTTTCCATCTGACTTCGGATCTTCCTTACTACTAGTATTTCATTTGGGTCTTGATGTTCCTGATTTTTTCTCTGGTAATCCAGGCTATTCTATGAAACTCTCCTTAGCAAGATGATCTACTTTTCCCTTTTTTATCTTAGTTTTGCTGCTACTGATTTAACCGAGTTCTTAATTCCTGGTTCTAATTTCACATTTTCTTTATAGGGATGAGTAGCACATACACCCTTGCTATCAGTTGACTTGGAAAGCTATAAGTCCTCCTGAATATCCTACCCTGTTCACGTGTATCTTCTGTTCAACACAGATTTTTTCTCTCTACATCCTAACCACAAATATCACTACGTTATGCAAAAGTGAAATTGAGCTACTTTGACGGTTGGTACAAGACCGGGAGCTCCCTTGGCCTCCACCACATTACACTTAGCAAAAAGTTTTGCCTCCCTGCCTTACTCCTGGACTACAGCAGCGTACCCGTCCGGGGTCGCTACCTCAATTTCAGTCAAATTGGCAATTACGCGCATGCCCAGTAGCTACCCGTTCCTCCTCCCAGGCATACTTGGGGAAGCTTTTGGCCTCTTCCAGAGACTGACTTGTGCATTTAGTCCGTAGACCCCTTCAGGCTAGGTACCCAAGAGCATTGGCCAATTTTGGAGGGAGCTGCATGCCAACAGGCTTCTCTTGCCTTCTCTTGATCTCCTTTGACAAAAGTTTGTGCCTACGTCCACACACAGATTGACTTTGGCATCCCGTCCGCAGATTGCTTCAGGGGAGCTACCTGAGATCTTGGCCCAATTCTGGAGAGAGGTACCTGCCAGGGTACCTTCGCTTTTCCTCGCTGATCACATTTTCCAAATCTGCTGGGCTAGCTCCACATGCAGAATTGCTTGCCAATGCCAGCCCAGGACCCCTCCACGTTAGCTTTCTGCCAACTTTGCCTCTCCTTTCCAGCTAGCTGCATGCCTGCAAGCCACCATTGCTTCCTCCACGAAGCTTCTGCAAATGTTTGGGCTTCTTGCTGACACAGATTTAGCTCTGGGTACCTGCAAAGCCCTTCAGGGGAGGGACGCCACAAGTCTGGCCAAGTTCCCTGCTAAGCGTATGCCTGGTAGCTACCCTTGCCTTCTCACCTCGGCATGCTTCTGCAAAAGGTTTTTCCTTCTGCCAACACACATTTTTTCTCTCTGCATATCAAACTCGCATATCTCTAGGGATATCTCCAGGACAGGCAACAGGCAATTAAGGCTACTTTGGAGGTTTTACATGCCCGGGAGCTCCCTTGGCCTCCACCACATTACACTTAGCAAAAAGTTTTGCCTCCCTGCCTTACTCCTGGACTACAGCAGCGCACCCGTCCGGGGTCGCTACCTCAATTTCAGTCAAATTGGCAATTACGTGCATGCCCAGTAGCTACCCGTTCCTCCTCCCAGGCATACTTGGGGAAGTTTTTGGCCTCTTCCAGAGACCGACTTGTGCATTTAGTCCGTAGACCCCTTCAGGCTAGGTACCCAAGAGCATTGGCCAATTTTGGAGGGAGCTGCATGCCAACAGGCTTCTCTTGCCTTCTCTTGATCTCCTTTGACAAAAGTTTGTGCCTACGTCCACACACAGATTGACTTTGGCAGCCTGTCCGCAGATTGCTTCAGGGGAGCTACCTGAGATCTTGGCCCAATTCTGGAGAGAGGTACCTGCCAGGGTACCTTCGCTTTTCCTCGCTGATCACATTTTCCAAATCTGCTGGGCTAGCTCCACATGCAGAATTGCTTGCCAATGCCAGCCCAGGACCCCTCCACGTTAGCTTTCTGCCAAGTTTGCCTCTCCTTTCCAGCTAGCTGCATGCCTGCAAGCCACCATTGCTTCCTCCACGAAGCTTCTGCAAATGTTTGGGCTTCTTGCTGACACAGATTTAGCTCTGGGTACCTGCAAAGCCCTTCAGGGGAGGGACGCCACAAGTCTGGCCAACTTTCCTGCTAAGCGTATGCCTGGTAGCTACCCTTGCCTTCTCACCTCGGCATGCTTCTGCAAAAGGTTTTTCCTTCTGCCAACACACATTTTTTCTCTCTGCATATCAAACTCGCATATCTCTAGGGATATCTCCAGGACAGGCAACAGGCAATTAAGGCTACTTTGGAGGTTTTACATGCCCGGGAGCTCCCTTGGCCTCCACCACATTACACTTAGCAAAAAGTTTTGCCTCCCTGCCTTACTCCTGGACTACAGCAGCGCACCCGTCCGGGGTCGCTACCTCAATTTCAGTCAAATTGGCAATTACGTGCATGCCCAGTAGCTACCCGTTCCTCCTCCCAGGCATACTTGGGGAAGTTTTTGGCCTCTTCCAGAGACCGACTTGTGCATTTAGTCCGTAGACCCCTTCAGGCTAGGTACCCAAGAGCATTGGCCAATTTTGGAGGGAGCTGCATGCCAACAGGCTTCTCTTGCCTTCTCTTGATCTCCTTTGACAAAAGTTTGTGCCTACGTCCACACACAGATTGACTTTGGCAGCCTGTCCGCAGATTGCTTCAGGGGAGCTACCTGAGATCTTGGCCCAATTCTGGAGAGAGGTACCTGCCAGGGTACCTTCGCTTTTCCTCGCTGATCACATTTTCCAAATCTTCTGGGCTAGCTCCACATGCAGAATTGCTTGCCAATGCCAGCCCAGGACCCCTCCACGTTAGCTTTCTGCCAAGTTTGCCTCTCCTTTCCAGCTAGCTGCATGCCTGCAAGCCACCATTGCTTCCTCCACGAAGCTTCTGCAAATGTTTGGGCTTCTTGCTGACACAGATTTAGCTCTGGGTACCTGCAAAGCCCTTCAGGGGAGGGACGCCACAAGTCTGGCCAACTTTCCTGCTAAGCGTATGCCTGGTAGCTACCCTTGCCTTCTCACCTCGGCATGCTTCTGCAAAAGGTTTTTCCTTCTGCCAACACACATTTTTTCTCTCTGCATATCAAACTCGCATATATCTAGGGATATCTCCAGGACAGGCAACAGGCAATTAAGGCTACTTTGGAGGGTTTACATGCCCGGGAGCTCCCTTGGCCTCCACCACATTACACTTAGCAAAAAGTTTTGCCTCCCTGCCTTACTCCTGGACTACAGCAGCGTACCCGTCCGGGGTCGCTACCTCAATTTCAGTCACATTGGCAATTACGTGCATGCCCAGTAGCTACCCGTTCCTCCTCCCAGGCATACTTGGGGAAGTTTTTGGCCTCTTCCAGAGACTGACTTGTGCATTTAGTCCGTAGACCCCTTCAGGCTAGGTACCCAAGAGCATTGGCCAATTTTGGAGGGAGCTGCATGCCAACAGGCTTCTCTTGCCTTCTCTTGATCTCCTTTGACAAAAGTTTGTGCCTACGTCCACACACAGATTGACTCTGGCATCCCGTCCGCAGATTGCTTCAGGGGAGCTACCTGAGATCTTGGCCCAATTCTGGAGAGAGGTACCTGCCAGGGTACCTTCGCTTTTCCTCGCTGATCACATTTTCCAATTCTGCTGGGCTAGCTCCACATGCAGAATTGCTTGCCAATGCCAGCCCAGGACCCCTCCACGTTAGCTTTCTGCCAAGTTTGCCTCTCCTTTCCAGCTAGCTGCATGCCTGCAAGCCACCATTGCTTCCTCCACGAAGCTTCTGCAAATGTTTGGGCTTCTTGCTGACACAGATTTAGCTCTGGGTACCTGCAAAGCCCTTCAGGGGAGGGACGCCACAAGTCTGGCCAAGTTCCCTGCTAAGCGTATGCCTGGTAGCTACCCTTGCCTTCTCACCTCGGCATGCTTCTGCAAAAGGTTTTTCCTTCTGCCAACACACATTTTTTCTCTCTGCATATCAAACTCGCATATATCTAGGGATATCTCCAGGACAGGCAACAGGCAATTAAGGCTACTTTGGAGGTTTTACATGCCCGGGAGCTCCCTTGGCCTCCACCACATTACACTTAGCAAAAAGTTTTGCCTCCCTGCCTTACTCCTGGACTACAGCAGCGTACCCGTCCGGGGTCGCGACCTCAATTTCAGTCAAATTGGCAATTACGTGCATGCCCAGTAGCTACCCGTTCCTCCTCCCAGGCATACTTGGGGAAGTTTTTGGCCTCTTCCAGAGACCGACTTGTGCATTTAGTCCGTAGACCCCTTCAGGCTAGGTACCCAAGAGCATTGGCCAATTTTGGAGGGAGCTGCATGCCAACAGGCTTCTCTTGCCTTCTCTTGATCTCCTTTGACAAAAGTTTGTGCCTACGTCCACACACAGATTGACTTTGGCAGCCTGTCCGCAGATTGCTTCAGGGGAGCTACCTGAGATCTTGGCCCAATTCTGGAGAGAGGTACCTGCCAGGGTACCTTCGCTTTTCCTCCCTGATCACATTTTCCAAATCTTCTGGGCTAGCTCCACATGCAGAATTGCTTGCCAATGCCAGCCCAGGACCCCTCCACGTTAGCTTTCTGCCAAGTTTGCCTCTCCTTTCCAGCTAGCTGCATGCCTGCAAGCCACCATTGCTTCCTCCACGAAGCTTCTGCAAATGTTTGGGCTTCTTGCTGACACAGATTTAGCTCTGGGTACCTGCAAAGCCCTTCAGGGGAGGGACGCCACAAGTCTGGCCAACTTTCCTGCTAAGCGTATGCCTGGTAGCTACCCTTGCCTTCTCACCTCGGCATGCTTCTGCAAAAGGTTTTTCCTTCTGCCAACACACATTTTTTCTCTCTGCATATCAAACTCGCATATATCTAGGGATATCTCCAGGACAGGCAACAGGCAATTAAGGCTACTTTGGAGGGTTTACATGCCCGGGAGCTCCCTTGGCCTCCACCACATTACACTTAGCAAAAAGTTTTGCCTCCCTGCCTTACTCCTGGACTACAGCAGCGTACCCGTCCGGGGTCGCTACCTCAATTTCAGTCAAATTGGCAATTACGTTCATGCCCAGTAGCTACCCGTTCCTCCTCCCAGGCATACTTGGGGAAGTTTTTGGCCTCTTCCAGAGACTGACTTGTGCATTTAGTCCTCAGACCCCTTCAGGCTAGCTACCCAAGAGCATTGGCCAATTTTGGAGGGAGCTGCATGCCAACAGGCTTCTCTTGCCTTCTCTTGATCTCCTTTCACAAAAGTTTGTGCCTACGTCCACACACAGATTGACTCTGGCATCCCGTCCGCAGATTGCTTCAGGGGAGCTACCTGAGATCTTGGCCCAATTCTGGAGAGAGGTACCTGCCAGGGTACCTTCGCTTTTCCTCGCTGATCACATTTTCCAAATCTGCTGGGCTAGCTCCACATGCAGAATTGCTTGCCAATGCCAGCCCAGGACCCCTCCACGTTAGCTTTCTGCCAAGTTTGCCTCTCCTTTCCAGCTAGCTGCATGCCTGCAAGCCACCATTGCTTCCTCCACGAAGCTTCTGCAAATGTTTGGGCTTCTTGCTGACACAGATTTAGCTCTGGGTACCTGCAAAGCCCTTCAGGGGAGGGACGCCACAAGTCTGGCCAACTTTCCTGCTAAGCGTATGCCTGGTAGCTACCTTTGTCTTCTCACCTCGGCATGCTTCTGCAAAAGGTTTTTCCTTCTGCCAACACACATTTTTTCTCTCTGCATATCAAACTCGCATATATCTAGGGATATCTCCAGGACAGGCAACAGGCAATTAAGGCTACTTTGGAGGTTTTACATGCCCGGGAGCTCCCTTGGCCTCCACCACATTACACTTAGCAAAAAGTTTTGCCTCCCTGCCTTACTCCTGGACTACAGCAGCGTACCCGTCTGGGGTCGCGACCTCAATTTCAGTCAAATTGGCAATTACGCGCATGCCCAGTAGCTACCCGTTCCTCCTCCCAGGCATACTTGGGGAAGCTTTTGGCCTCTTCCAGAGACTGACTTGTGCATTTAGTCCGTAGACCCCTTCAGGCTAGGTACCCAAGAGCATTGGCCAATTTTGGAGGGAGCTGCATGCCAACAGGCTTCTCTTGCCTTCTCTTGATCTCCTTTCACAAAAGTTTGTGCCTACGTCCACACACAGATTGACTCTGGCATCCCGTCCGCAGATTGCTTCAGGGGAGCTACCTGAGATCTTGGCCCAATTCTGGAGAGAGGTACCTGCCAGGGTACCTTCGCTTTTCCTCGCTGATCACATTTTCCAAATCTGCTGGGCTAGCTCCACATGCAGAATTGCTTGCCAATGCCAGCCCAGGACCCCTCCACGTTAGCTTTCTGCCAAGTTTGCCTCTCCTTTCCAGCTAGCTGCATGCCTGCAAGCCACCATTGCTTCCTCCACGAAGCTTCTGCAAATGTTTGGGCTTCTTGCTGACACAGATTTAGCTCTGGGTACCTGCAAAGCCCTTCAGGGGAGGGACGCCACAAGTCTGGCCAACTTTCCTGCTAAGCGTATGCCTGGTAGCTACCCTTGCCTTCTCACCTCGGCATGCTTCTGCAAAAGGTTTTTCCTTCTGCCAACACACATTTTTTCTCTCTGCATATCAAACTCGCATATATCTAGGGATATCTCCAGGACAGGCAACAGGCAATTAAGGCTACTTTGGAGGGTTTACATGCCCGGGAGCTCCCTTGGCCTCCACCACATTACACTTAGCAAAAAGTTTTGCCTCCCTGCCTTACTCCTGGACTACAGCAGCGTACCCGTCCGGGGTCGCTACCTCAATTTCAGTCAAATTGGCAATTACGTTCATGCCCAGTAGCTACCCGTTCCTCCTCCCAGGCATACTTGGGGAAGCTTTTGGCCTCTTCCAGAGACTGACTTGTGCATTTAGTCCGTAGACCCCTTCAGGCTAGGTACCCAAGAGCATTGGCCAATTTTGGAGGGAGCTGCATGCCAACAGGCTTCTCTTGCCTTCTCTTGATCTCCTTTGACAAAAGTTTGTGCCTACGTCCACACACAGATTGACTCTGGCATCCCGTCCGCAGATTGCTTCAGGGGAGCTACCTGAGATCTTGGCCCAATTCTGGAGAGAGGTACCTGCCAGGGTACCTTCGCTTTTCCTCGCTGATCACATTTTCCAAATCTGCTGGGCTAGCTCCACATGCAGAATTGCTTGCCAATGCCAGCCCAGGACCCCTCCACGTTAGCTTTCTGCCAAGTTTGCCTCTCCTTTCCAGCTAGCTGCATGCCTGCAAGCCACCATTGCTTCCTCCACGAAGCTTCTGCAAATGTTTGGGCTTCTTGCTGACACAGATTTAGCTCTGGGTACCTGCAAAGCCCTTCAGGGGAGGGACGCCACAAGTCTGGCCAACTTTCCTGCTAAGCGTATGCCTGGTAGCTACCCTTGCCTTCTCACCTCGGCATGCTTCTGCAAAAGGTTTTTCCTTCTGCCAACACACATTTTTTCTCTCTGCATATCAAACTCGCATATCTCTAGGGATATCTCCAGGACAGGCAACAGGCAATTAAGGCTACTTTGGAGGTTTTACATGCCCGGGAGCTCCCTTGGCCTCCACCACATTACACTTAGCAAAAAGTTTTGCCTCCCTGCCTTACTCCTGGACTACAGCAGCGTACCCGTCCGGGGTCGCTACCTCAATTGCAGTCAAATTGGCAATTACGCGCATGCCCAGTAGCTACCCGTTCCTCCTCCCAGGCATACTTGGGGAAGCTTTTGGCCTCTTCCAGAGACTGACTTGTGCATTTAGTCCGTAGACCCCTTCAGGCTAGGTACCCAAGAGCATTGGCCAATTTTGGAGGGAGCTGCATGCCAACAGGCTTCTCTTGCCTTCTCTTGATCTCCTTTCACAAAAGTTTGTGCCTACGTCCACACACAGATTGACTCTGGCATCCCATCCGCAGATTGCTTCAGGGGAGCTACCTGAGATCTTGGCCCAATTCTGGAGAGAGGTACCTGCCAGGGTACCTTCGCTTTTCCTCCCTGATCACATTTTCCAAATCTGCTGGGCTAGCTCCACATGCAGAATTGCTTGCCAATGCCAGCCCAGGACCCCTCCACGTTAGCTTTCTGCCAAGTTTGCCTCTCCTTTCCAGCTAGCTGCATGCCTGCAAGCCACCATTGCTTCCTCCACGAAGCTTCTGCAAATGTTTGGGCTTCTTGCTGACACAGATTTAGCTCTGGGTACCTGCAAAGCCCTTCAGGGGAGGGACGCCACAAGTCTGGCCAACTTTCCTGCTAAGCGTATGCCTGGTAGCTACCTTTGTCTTCTCACCTCGGCATGCTTCTGCAAAAGGTTTTTCCTTCTGCCAACACACATTTTTTCTCTCTGCATATCAAACTCGCATATATCTAGGGATATCTCCAGGACAGGCAACAGGCAATTAAGGCTACTTTGGAGGTTTTACATGCCCGGGAGCTCCCTTGGCCTCCACCACATTACACTTAGCAAAAAGTTTTGCCTCCCTGCCTTACTCCTGGACTACAGCAGCGTACCCGTCTGGGGTCGCGACCTCAATTTCAGTCAAATTGGCAATTACGCGCATGCCCAGTAGCTACCCGTTCCTCCTCCCAGGCATACTTGGGGAAGCTTTTGGCCTCTTCCAGAGACTGACTTGTGCATTTAGTCCGTAGACCCCTTCAGGCTAGGTACCCAAGAGCATTGGCCAATTTTGGAGGGAGCTGCATGCCAACAGGCTTCTCTTGCCTTCTCTTGATCTCCTTTCACAAAAGTTTGTGCCTACGTCCACACACAGATTGACTCTGGCATCCCGTCCGCAGATTGCTTCAGGGGAGCTACCTGAGATCTTGGCCCAATTCTGGAGAGAGGTACCTGCCAGGGTACCTTCGCTTTTCCTCGCTGATCACATTTTCCAAATCTGCTGGGCTAGCTCCACATGCAGAATTGCTTGCCAATGCCAGCCCAGGACCCCTCCACGTTAGCTTTCTGCCAAGTTTGCCTCTCCTTTCCAGCTAGCTGCATGCCTGCAAGCCACCATTGCTTCCTCCACGAAGCTTCTGCAAATGTTTGGGCTTCTTGCTGACACAGATTTAGCTCTGGGTACCTGCAAAGCCCTTCAGGGGAGGGACGCCACAAGTCTGGCCAACTTTCCTGCTAAGCGTATGCCTGGTAGCTACCCTTGCCTTCTCACCTCGGCATGCTTCTGCAAAAGGTTTTTCCTTCTGCCAACACACATTTTTTCTCTCTGCATATCAAACTCGCATATATCTAGGGATATCTCCAGGACAGGCAACAGGCAATTAAGGCTACTTTGGAGGGTTTACATGCCCGGGAGCTCCCTTGGCCTCCACCACATTACACTTAGCAAAAAGTTTTGCCTCCCTGCCTTACTCCTGGACTACAGCAGCGTACCCGTCCGGGGTCGCTACCTCAATTTCAGTCAAATTGGCAATTACGTTCATGCCCAGTAGCTACCCGTTCCTCCTCCCAGGCATACTTGGGGAAGCTTTTGGCCTCTTCCAGAGACTGACTTGTGCATTTAGTCCGTAGACCCCTTCAGGCTAGGTACCCAAGAGCATTGGCCAATTTTGGAGGGAGCTGCATGCCAACAGGCTTCTCTTGCCTTCTCTTGATCTCCTTTGACAAAAGTTTGTGCCTACGTCCACACACAGATTGACTCTGGCATCCCGTCCGCAGATTGCTTCAGGGGAGCTACCTGAGATCTTGGCCCAATTCTGGAGAGAGGTACCTGCCAGGGTACCTTCGCTTTTCCTCGCTGATCACATTTTCCAAATCTGCTGGGCTAGCTCCACATGCAGAATTGCTTGCCAATGCCAGCCCAGGACCCCTCCACGTTAGCTTTCTGCCAAGTTTGCCTCTCCTTTCCAGCTAGCTGCATGCCTGCAAGCCACCATTGCTTCCTCCACGAAGCTTCTGCAAATGTTTGGGCTTCTTGCTGACACAGATTTAGCTCTGGGTACCTGCAAAGCCCTTCAGGGGAGGGACGCCACAAGTCTGGCCAACTTTCCTGCTAAGCGTATGCCTGGTAGCTACCCTTGCCTTCTCACCTCGGCATGCTTCTGCAAAAGGTTTTTCCTTCTGCCAACACACATTTTTTCTCTCTGCATATCAAACTCGCATATCTCTAGGGATATCTCCAGGACAGGCAACAGGCAATTAAGGCTACTTTGGAGGTTTTACATGCCCGGGAGCTCCCTTGGCCTCCACCACATTACACTTAGCAAAAAGTTTTGCCTCCCTGCCTTACTCCTGGACTACAGCAGCGTACCCGTCCGGGGTCGCTACCTCAATTGCAGTCAAATTGGCAATTACGCGCATGCCCAGTAGCTACCCGTTCCTCCTCCCAGGCATACTTGGGGAAGTTTTTGGCCTCTTCCAGAGACTGACTTGTGCATTTAGTCCGTAGACCCCTTCAGGCTAGGTACCCAAGAGCATTGGCCAATTTTGGAGGGAGCTGCATGCCAACAGGCTTCTCTTGCCTTCTCTTGATCTCCTTTCACAAAAGTTTGTGCCTACGTCCACACACAGATTGACTCTGGCATCCCATCCGCAGATTGCTTCAGGGGAGCTACCTGAGATCTTGGCCCAATTCTGGAGAGAGGTACCTGCCAGGGTACCTTCGCTTTTCCTCCCTGATCACATTTTCCAAATCTGCTGGGCTAGCTCCACATGCAGAATTGCTTGCCAATGCCAGCCCAGGACCCCTCCACGTTAGCTTTCTGCCAAGTTTGCCTCTCCTTTCCAGCTAGCTGCATGCCTGCAAGCCACCATTGCTTCCTCCACGAAGCTTCTGCAAATGTTTGGGCTTCTTGCTGACACAGATTTAGCTCTGGGTACCTGCAAAGCCCTTCAGGGGAGGGACGCCACAAGTCTGGCCAAGTTCCCTGCTAAGCGTATGCCTGGTAGCTACCCTTGCCTTCTCACCTCGGCATGCTTCTGCAAAAGGTTTTTCCTTCTGCCAACACACATTTTTTCTCTCTGCATATCAAACTCGCATATCTCTAGGGATATCTCCAGGACAGGCAACAGGCAATTAAGGCTACTTTGGAGGTTTTACATGCCCGGGAGCTCCCTTGGCCTCCACCACATTACACTTAGCAAAAAGTTTTGCCTCCCTGCCTTACTCCTGGACTACAGCAGCGTACCCGTCCGGGGTCGCTACCTCAATTTCAGTCAAATTGGCAATTACGTGCATGCCCAGTAGCTACCCGTTCCTCCTCCCAGGCATACTTGGGGAAGTTTTTGGCCTCTTCCAGAGACTGACTTGTGCATTTAGTCCGTAGACCCCTTCAGGCTAGGTACCCAAGAGCATTGGCCAATTTTGGAGGGAGCTGCATGCCAACAGGCTTCTCTTGCCTTCTCTTGATCTCCTTTCACAAAAGTTTGTGCCTACGTCCACACACAGATTGACTCTGGCATCCCGTCCGCAGATTGCTTCAGGGGAGCTACCTGAGATCTTGGCCCAATTCTGGAGAGAGGTACCTGCCAGGGTACCTTCGCTTTTCCTCGCTGATCACATTTTCCAAATCTGCTGGGCTAGCTCCACATGCAGAATTGCTTGCCAATGCCAGCCCAGGACCCCTCCACGTTAGCTTTCTGCCAAGTTTGCCTCTCCTTTCCAGCTAGCTGCATGCCTGCAAGCCACCATTGCTTCCTCCACGAAGCTTCTGCAAATGTTTGGGCTTCTTGCTGACACAGATTTAGCTCTGGGTACCTGCAAAGCCCTTCAGGGGAGGGACGCCACAAGTCTGGCCAAGTTCCCTGCTAAGCGTATGCCTGGTAGCTACCCTTGCCTTCTCACCTCGGCATGCTTCTGCAAAAGGTTTTTCCTTCTGCCAACACACATTTTTTCTCTCTGCATATCAAACTCGCATATCTCTAGGGATATCTCCAGGACAGGCAACAGGCAATTAAGGCTACTTTGGAGGTTTTACATGCCCGGGAGCTCCCTTGGCCTCCACCACATTACACTTAGCAAAAAGTTTTGCCTCCCTGCCTTACTCCTGGACTACAGCAGCGTACCCGTCCGGGGTCGCTACCTCAATTTCAGTCAAATTGGCAATTACGTGCATGCCCAGTAGCTACCCGTTCCTCCTCCCAGGCATACTTGGGGAAGTTTTTGGCCTCTTCCAGAGACTGACTTGTGCATTTAGTCCTCAGACCCCTTCAGGCTAGGTACCCAAGAGCATTGGCCAATTTTGGAGGGAGCTGCATGCCAACAGGCTTCTCTTGCCTTCTCTTGATCTCCTTTCACAAAAGTTTGTGCCTACGTCCACACACAGATTGACTCTGGCATCCCGTCCGCAGATTGCTTCAGGGGAGCTACCTGAGATCTTGGCCCAATTCTGGAGAGAGGTACCTGCCAGGGTACCTTCGCTTTTCCTCGCTGATCACATTTTCCAAATCTGCTGGGCTAGCTCCACATGCAGAATTGCTTGCCAATGCCAGCCCAGGACCCCTCCACGTTAGCTTTCTGCCAAGTTTGCCTCTCCTTTCCAGCTAGCTGCATGCCTGCAAGCCACCATTGCTTCCTCCACGAAGCTTCTGCAAATGTTTGGGCTTCTTGCTGACACAGATTTAGCTCTGGGTACCTGCAAAGCCCTTCAGGGGAGGGACGCCACAAGTCTGGCCAACTTTCCTGCTAAGCGTATGCCTGGTAGCTACCCTTGCCTTCTCACCTCGGCATGCTTCTGCAAAAGGTTTTTCCTTCTGCCAACACACATTTTTTCTCTCTGCATATCAAACTCGCATATATCTAGGGATATCTCCAGGACAGGCAACAGGCAATTAAGGCTACTTTGGAGGGTTTACATGCCCGGGAGCTCCCTTGGCCTCCACCACATTACACTTAGCAAAAAGTTTTGCCTCCCTGCCTTACTCCTGGACTACAGCAGCGTACCCGTCCGGGGTCGCTACCTCAATTGCAGTCAAATTGGCAATTACGCGCATGCCCAGTAGCTACCCGTTCCTCCTCCCAGGCATACTTGGGGAAGCTTTTGGCCTCTTCCAGAGACTGACTTGTGCATTTAGTCCGTAGACCCCTTCAGGCTAGGTACCCAAGAGCATTGGCCAATTTTGGAGGGAGCTGCATGCCAACAGGCTTCTCTTGCCTTCTCTTGATCTCCTTTCACAAAAGTTTGTGCCTACGTCCACACACAGATTGACTTTGGCATCCTGTCCGCAGATTGCTTCAGGGGAGCTACCTGAGATCTTGGCCCAATTCTGGAGAGAGGTACCTGCCAGGGTACCTTCGCTTTTCCTCGCTGATCACATTTTCCAAATCTTCTGGGCTAGCTCCACATGCAGAATTGCTTGCCAATGCCAGCCCAGGACCCCTCCACGTTAGCTTTCTGCCAAGTTTGCCTCTCCTTTCCAGCTAGCTGCATGCCTGCAAGCCACCATTGCTTCCTCCACGAAGCTTCTGCAAATGTTTGGGCTTCTTGCTGACACAGATTTAGCTCTGGGTACCTGCAAAGCCCTTCAGGGGAGGGACGCCACAAGTCTGGCCAACTTTCCTGCTAAGCGTATGCCTGGTAGCTACCTTTGTCTTCTCACCTCGGCATGCTTCTGCAAAAGGTTTTTCCTTCTGCCAACACACATTTTTTCTCTCTGCATATCAAACTCGCATATATCTAGGGATATCTCCAGGACAGGCAACAGGCAATTAAGGCTACTTTGCAGGTTTTACATGCCCGGGAGCTCCCTTGGCCTCCACCACATTACACTTAGCAAAAAGTTTTGCCTCCCTGCCTTACTCCTGGACTACAGCAGCGTACCCGTCTGGGGTCGCGACCTCAATTTCAGTCAAATTGGCAATTACGTGCATGCCCAGTAGCTACCCGTTCCTCCTCCCAGGCATACTTGGGGAAGTTTTTGGCCTCTTCCAGAGACTGACTTGTGCATTTAGTCCGTAGACCCCTTCAGGCTAGGTACCCAAGAGCATTGGCCAATTTTGGAGGGAGCTGCATGCCAACAGGCTTCTCTTGCCTTCTCTTGATCTCCTTTGACAAAAGTTTGTGCCTACGTCCACACACAGATTGACTCTGGCATCCCGACCGCAGATTGCTTCAGGGGAGCTACCTGAGATCTTGGCCCAATTCTGGAGAGAGGTACCTGCCAGGGTACCTTCGCTTTTCCTCGCTGATCACATTTTCCAAATCTTCTGGGCTAGCTCCACATGCAGAATTGCTTGCCAATGCCAGCCCAGGACCCCTCCACGTTAGCTTTCGGCCAAGTTTGCCTCTCCTTTCCAGCTAGCTGCATGCCTGCAAGCCACCATTGCTTCCTCCACGAAGCTTCTGCAAATGTTTGGGCTTCTTGCTGACACAGATTTAGCTCTGGGTACCTGCAAAGCCCTTCAGGGGAGGGACGCCACAAGTCTGGCCAAGTTCCCTGCTAAGCATATGCCTGGTAGCTACCCTTGCCTTCTCACCTCGGCATGCTTCTGCTAAAGGTTTTTCCTTCTGCCAACACACATTTTTTCTCTCTGCATATCAAACTCGCATATATCTAGGGATATCTCCAGGACAGGCAACAGGCAATTAAGGCTACTTTGCAGGTTTTACATGCCCGGGAGCTCCCTTGGCCTCCACCACATTACACTTAGCAAAAAGTTTTGCCTCCCTGCCTTACTCCTGGACTACAGCAGCGTACCCGTCCGGGGTCGCGACCTCAATTGCAGTCAAATTGGCAATTACGCGCATGCCCAGTAGCTACCCGTTCCTCCTCCCAGGCATACTTGGGGAAGCTTTTGGCCTCTTCCAGAGACTGACTTGTGCAATTAGTCCGCAGACCCCTTCAGGCTAGGTACCCAAGAGCATTGGCCAATTTTGGAGGGAGCTGCATGCCAACAGGCTTCTCTTGCCTTCTCTTGATCTCCTTTGACTAAAGTTTGTGCCTACGTCCACACACAGATTGACTCTGGCATCCCGTCCGCAGATTGCTTCAGGGGAGCTACCTGAGATCTTGGCCCAATTCTGGAGAGAGGTACCTGCCAGGGTACCTTCGCTTTTCCTCCCTGATCACATTTTCCAAATCTGCTGGGCTAGCTCCACATGCAGAATTGCTTGCCAATGCCAGCCCAGGACCCCTCCACGTTAGCTTTCTGCCAAGTTTGCCTCTCCTTTCCAGCTAGCTGCATGCCTGCAAGCCACCATTGCTTCCTCCACGAAGCTTCTGCAAATGTTTGGGCTTCTTGCTGACACAGATTTAGCTCTGGGTACCTGCAAAGCCCTTCAGGGGAGGGACGCCACAAGTCTGGCCAAGTTCCCTGCTAAGCGTATGCCTGGTAGCTACCCTTGCCTTCTCACCTCGGCATGCTTCTGCAAAAGGTTTTTCCTTCTGCCAACACACATTTTTTCTCTCTGCATATCAAACTCGCATATATCTAGGGATATCTCCAGGACATCTCCAGGACAGGCAACAGGCAATTAAGGCTACTTTGGAGGTTTTACATGCCCGGGAGCTCCCTTGGCCTCCACCACATTACACTTAGCAAAAAGTTTTGCCTCCCTGCCTTACTCCTGGACTACAGCAGCGTACCCGTCCGGGGTCGCTACCTCAATTGCAGTCAAATTGGCAATTACGCGCATGCCCAGTAGCTACCCGTTCTTCCTCCCAGGCATACTTGGGGAAGCTTTTGGCCTCTTCCGGAGACTGACTTGTGCATTTAGTCCGTAGACCCCTTCAGGCTAGGTACCCAAGAGCATTGGCCAATTTTGGAGGGAGCTGCATGCCAACAGGCTTCTCTTGCCTTCTCTTGATCTCCTTTGACAAAAGTTTGTGCCTACGTCCACACACAGATTGACTTTGGCAGCCTGTCCGCAGATTGCTTCAGGGGAGCTACCTGAGATCTTGGCCCAATTCTGGAGAGAGGTACCTGCCAGGGTACCTTCGCTTTTCCTCGCTGATCACATTTTCCAAATCTGCTGGGCTAGCTCCACATGCAGAATTGCTTGCCAATGCCAGCCCAGGACCCCTCCACGTTAGCTTTCTGCCAAGTTTGCCTCTCCTTTCCAGCTAGCTGCATGCCTGCAAGCCACCATTGCTTCCTCCACGAAGCTTCTGCAAATGTTTGGGCTTCTTGCTGACACAGATTTAGCTCTGGGTACCTGCAAAGCCCTTCAGGGGAGGGACGCCACAAGTCTGGCCAACTTTCCTGCTAAGCGTATGCCTGGTAGCTACCCTTGCCTTCTCACCTCGGCATGCTTCTGCAAAAGGTTTTTCCTTCTGCCAACACACATTTTTTCTCTCTGCATATCAAACTCGCATATATCTAGGGATATCTCCAGGACAGGCAACAGGCAATTAAGGCTACTTTGGAGGTTTTACATGCCCGGGAGCTCCCTTGGCCTCCACCACATTACACTTAGCAAAAAGTTTTGCCTCCCTGCCTTACTCCTGGACTACAGCAGCGTACCCGTCCGGGGTCGCTACCTCAATTGCAGTCAAATTGGCAATTACGCGCATGCCCAGTAGCTACCCGTTCCTCCTCCCAGGCATACTTGGGGAAGCTTTTGGCCTCTTCCGGAGACTGACTTGTGCATTTAGTCCGTAGACCCCTTCAGGCTAGGTACCCAAGAGCATTGGCCAATTTTGGAGGGAGCTGCATGCCAACAGGCTTCTCTTGCCTTCTCTTGATCTCCTTTGACAAAAGTTTGTGCCTACGTCCACACACAGATTGACTCTGGCATCCCGTCCGCAGATTGCTTCAGGGGAGCTACCTGAGATCTTGGCCCAATTCTGGAGAGAGGTACCTGCCAGGGTACCTTCGCTTTTCCTCGCTGATCACATTTTCCAAATCTGCTGGGCTAGCTCCACATGCAGAATTGCTTGCCAATGCCAGCCCAGGACCCCTCCACGTTAGCTTTCTGCCAAGTTTGCCTCTCCTTTCCAGCTAGCTGCATGCCTGCAAGCCACCATTGCTTCCTCCACGAAGCTTCTGCAAATGTTTGGGCTTCTTGCTGACACAGATTTAGCTCTGGGTACCTGCAAAGCCCTTCAGGGGAGGGACGCCACAAGTCTGGCCAACTTTCCTGCTAAGCGTATGCCTGGTAGCTACCCTTGCCTTCTCACCTCGGCATGCTTCTGCAAAAGGTTTTTCCTTCTGCCAACACACATTTTTTCTCTCTGCATATCAAACTCGCATATATCTAGGGATATCTCCAGGACAGGCAACAGGCAATTAAGGCTACTTTGGAGGGTTTACATGCCCGGGAGCTCCCTTGGCCTCCACCACATTACACTTAGCAAAAAGTTTTGCCTCCCTGCCTTACTCCTGGACTACAGCAGCGTACCCGTCCGGGGTCGCTACCTCAATTTCAGTCAAATTGGCAATTACGCGCATGCCCAGTAGCTACCCGTTCCTCCTCCCAGGCATACTTGGGGAAGTTTTTGGCCTCTTCCAGAGACTGACTTGTGCATTTAGTCCTCAGACCCCTTCAGGCTAGGTACCCAAGAGCATTGGCCAATTTTGGAGGGAGCTGCATGCCAACAGGCTTCTCTTGCCTTCTCTTGATCTCCTTTGACAAAAGTTTGTGCCTACGTCCACACACAGATTGACTTTGGCAGCCTGTCCGCAGATTGCTTCAGGGGAGCTACCTGAGATCTTGGCCCAATTCTGGAGAGAGGTACCTGCCAGGGTACCTTCGCTTTTCCTCGCTGATCACATTTTCCAAATCTGCTGGGCTAGCTCCACATGCAGAATTGCTTGCCAATGCCAGCCCAGGACCCCTCCACGTTAGCTTTCTGCCAACTTTGCCTCTCCTTTCCAGCTAGCTGCATGCCTGCAAGCCACCATTGCTTCCTCCACGAAGCTTCTGCAAATGTTTGGGCTTCTTGCTGACACAGATTTAGCTCTGGGTACCTGCAAAGCCCTTCAGGGGAGGGACGCCACAAGTCTGGCCAACTTTCCTGCTAAGCGTATGCCTGGTAGCTACCCTTGCCTTCTCACCTCGGCATGCTTCTGCTAAAGGTTTTTCCTTCTGCCAACACACATTTTTTCTCTCTGCATATCAAACTCGCATATATCTAGGGATATCTCCAGGACAGGCAACAGGCAATTAAGGCTACTTTGGAGGGTTTACATGCCCGGGAGCTCCTTTGGCCTCCACCACATTACACTTAGCAAAAAGTTTTGCCTCCCTGCCTTACTCCTGGACTACAGCAGCGTACCCGTCCGGGGTCGCTACCTCAATTTCAGTCAAATTGGCAATTACGCGCATGCCCAGTAGCTACCCGTTCCTCCTCCCAGGCATACTTGGGGAAGTTTTTGGCCTCTTCCAGAGACTGACTTGTGCATTTAGTCCTCAGACCCCTTCAGGCTAGCTACCCAAGAGCATTGGCCAATTTTGGAGGGAGCTGCATGCCAACAGGCTTCTCTTGCCTTCTCTTGATCTCCTTTGACTAAAGTTTGTGCCTACGTCCACACACAGATTGACTTTGGCATCCCGTCCGCAGATTGCTTCAGGGGAGCTACCTGAGATCTTGGCCCAATTCTGGAGAGAGGTACCTGCCAGGGTACCTTCGCTTTTCCTCGCTGATCACATTTTCCAAATCTGCTGGGCTAGCTCCACATGCAGAATTGCTTGCCAATGCCAGCCCAGGACCCCTCCACGTTAGCTTTCTGCCAAGTTTGCCTCTCCTTTCCAGCTAGCTGCATGCCTGCAAGCCACCATTGCTTCCTCCACGAAGCTTCTGCAAATGTTTGGGCTTCTTGCTGACACAGATTTAGCTCTGGGTACCTGCAAAGCCCTTCAGGGGAGGGACGCCACAAGTCTGGCCAACTTTCCTGCTAAGCGTATGCCTGGTAGCTACCCTTGCCTTCTCACCTCGGCATGCTTCTGCTAAAGGTTTTTCCTTCTGCCAACACACATTTTTTCTCTCTGCATATCAAACTCGCATATATCTAGGGATATCTCCAGGACAGGCAACAGGCAATTAAGGCTACTTTGGAGGGTTTACATGCCCGGGAGCTCCTTTGGCCTCCACCACATTACACTTAGCAAAAAGTTTTGCCTCCCTGCCTTACTCCTGGACTACAGCAGCGTACCCGTCCGGGGTCGCTACCTCAATTTCAGTCAAATTGGCAATTACGTGCATGCCCAGTAGCTACCCGTTCCTCCTCCCAGGCATACTTGGGGAAGTTTTTGGCCTCTTCCAGAGACTGACTTGTGCATTTAGTCCTCAGACCCCTTCAGGCTAGCTACCCAAGAGCATTGGCCAATTTTGGAGGGAGCTGCATGCCAACAGGCTTCTCTTGCCTTCTCTTGATCTCCTTTGACAAAAGTTTGTGCCTACGTCCACACACAGATTGACTTTGGCAGCCTGTCCGCAGATTGCTTCAGGGGAGCTACCTGAGATCTTGGCCCAATTCTGGAGAGAGGTACCTGCCAGGGTACCTTCGCTTTTCCTCGCTGATCACATTTTCCAAATCTGCTGGGCTAGCTCCACATGCAGAATTGCTTGCCAATGCCAGCCCAGGACCCCTCCACGTTAGCTTTCTGCCAAGTTTGCCTCTCCTTTCCAGCTAGCTGCATGCCTGCAAGCCACCATTGCTTCCTCCACGAAGCTTCTGCAAATGTTTGGGCTTCTTGCTGACACAGATTTAGCTCTGGGTACCTGCAAAGCCCTTCAGGGGAGGGACGCCACAAGTCTGGCCAACTTTCCTGCTAAGCGTATGCCTGGTAGCTACCCTTGCCTTCTCACCTCGGCATGCTTCTGCAAAAGGTTTTCCCTTCTGCCAACACACATTTTTTCTCTCTGCATATCAAACTCGCATATATCTAGGGATATCTCCAGGACATCTCCAGGACAGGCAACAGGCAATTAAGGCTACTTTGGAGGTTTTACATGCCCGGGAGCTCCCTTGGCCTCCACCACATTACACTTAGCAAAAAGTTTTGCCTCCCTGCCTTACTCCTGGACTACAGCAGCGTACCCGTCTGGGGTCGCTACCTCAATTTCAGTCAAATTGGCAATTACGTGCATGCCCAGTAGCTACCCGTTCCTCCTCCCAGGCATACTTGGGGAAGTTTTTGGCCTCTTCCAGAGACTGACTTGTGCATTTAGTCCTCAGATCCCTTCAGGCTAGGTTCCCAAGAGCACTGGCCAATTTTGGAGGGAGCTGCATGCCAACAGGCTTCTCTTGCCTTCTCTTGATCTCCTTTGACAAAAGTTTGTGCCTACGTCCACACACAGATTGACTGTGGCATCCTGTCAGCACATGGCTTCAGGGGAGCTACCTGAGATCTTGGCCCAATTCTGGAGAGAGGTACCTGCCAGGGTACCTTCGCTTTTCCTCGCTGATCACATTTTCCAAATCTTCTGGGCTAGCTCCACATGCAGAATTGCTTGCCAATGCCAGCCCAGGACCCCTCCACGTTAGCTTTCGGCCAAGTTTGCCTCTCCTTTCCAGCTAGCTGCATGCCTGCAAGCCACCATTGCTTCCTCCACGAAGCTTCTGCAAATGTTTGGGCTTCTTGCTGACACAGATTTAGCTCTGGGTACCTGCAAAGCCCTTCAGGGGAGGGACGCCACAAGTCTGGCCAACTTTCCTGCTAAGCGTATGCCTGGTAGCTACCCTTGCCTTCTCACCTCGGCATGCTTCTGCAAAAGGTTTTTCCTTCTGCCAACACACATTTTTTCTCTCTGCATATCAAACTCGCATATCTCTAGGGATATCTCCAGGACAGGCAACAGGCAATTAAGGCTACTTTGGAGGTTTTACATGCCCGGGAGCTCCCTTGGCCTCCACCACATTACACTTAGCAAAAAGTTTTGCCTCCCTGCCTTACTCCTGGACTACAGCAGCGTACCCGTCCGGGGTAGCTACCTCAATTTCAGTCAAATTGGCAATTACGTGCATGCCCAGTAGCTACCCGTTCCTCCTCCCAGGCATACTTGGGGAAGTTTTTGGCCTCTTCCAGAGACTGACTTGTGCATTTAGTCCTCAGACCCCTTCAGGCTAGGTACCCAAGAGCACTGGCCAATTTTGGAGGGAGCTGCATGCCAACAGGCTTCTCTTGCCTTCTCTTGATCTCCTTTGACAAAAGTTTGTGCCTACGTCCACACACAGATTGACTTTGGCAGCCTGTCCGCAGATTGCTTCAGGGGAGCTACCTGAGATCTTGGCCCAATTCTGGAGAGAGGTACCTGCCAGGGTACCTTCGCTTTTCCTCGCTGATCACATTTTCCAAGTCTTCTGGGCTAGCTCCACATGCAGAATTGCTTGCCAGTGCCAGCCCAGGACCCCTCCACGTTAGCTTTCTGCCAAGTTTGCCTCTCCTTTCCAGCTAGCTGCATGCCTGCAAGCCACCATTGCTTCCTCCACGAAGCTTCTGCAAATGTTTGGGCTTCTTGCTGACACAGATTTAGCTCTGGGTACCTGCAAAGCCCTTCAGGGGAGGGACGCCACAAGTCTGGCCAACTTTCCTGCTAAGCGTATGCCTGGTAGCTACCCTTGCCTTCTCACCTCGGCATGCTTCTGCAAAAGGTTTTTCCTTCTGCCAACACACATTTTTTCTCTCTGCATATCAAACTCGCATATATCTAGGGATATCTCCAGGACAGGCAACAGGCAATTAAGGCTACTTTGGAGGGTTTACATGCCCGGGAGCTCCCTTGGCCTCCACCACATTACACTTAGCAAAAAGTTTTGCCTCCCTGCCTTACTCCTGGACTACAGCAGCGTACCCGTCCGGGGTCGCTACCTCAATTGCAGTCAAATTGGCAATTACGTGCATGCCCAGTAGCTACCCGTTCCTCCTCCCAGGCATACTTGGGGAAGTTTTTGGCCTCTTCCAGAGACTGACTTGTGCATTTAGTCCTCAGACCCCTTCAGGCTAGGTACCCAAGAGCACTGGCCAATTTTGGAGGGAGCTGCATGCCAACAGGCTTCTCTTGCCTTCTCTTGATCTCCTTTGACAAAAGTTTGTGCCTACGTCCACACACAGATTGACTTTGGCAGCCTGTCCGCAGATTGCTTCAGGGGAGCTACCTGAGATCTTGGCCCAATTCTGGAGAGAGGTACCTGCCAGGGTACCTTCGCTTTTCCTCGCTGATCACATTTTCCAAGTCTTCTGGGCTAGCTCCACATGCAGAATTGCTTGCCAGTGCCAGCCCAGGACCCCTCCACGTTAGCTTTCTGCCAAGTTTGCCTCTCCTTTCCAGCTAGCTGCATGCCTGCAAGCCACCATTGCTTCCTCCACGAAGCTTCTGCAAATGTTTGGGCTTCTTGCTGACACAGATTTAGCTCTGGGTACCTGCAAAGCCCTTCAGGGGAGGGACGCCACAAGTCTGGCCAACTTTCCTGCTAAGCGTATGCCTGGTAGCTACCCTTGCCTTCTCACCTCGGCATGCTTCTGCAAAAGGTTTTTCCTTCTGCCAACACACATTTTTTCTCTCTGCATATCAAACTCGCATATCTCTAGGGATATCTCCAGGACAGGCAACAGGCAATTAAGGCTACTTTGGAGGTTTTACATGCCCGGGAGCTCCCTTGGCCTCCACCACATTACACTTAGCAAAAAGTTTTGCCTCCCTGCCTTACTCCTGGACTACAGCAGCGTACCTGTCCGGGGTCGCTACCTCAATTTCAGTCAAATTGGCAATTACGCGCATGCCCAGTAGCTACCCGTTCCTCCTCCCAGGCATACTTGGGGAAGTTTTTGGCCTCTTCCAGAGACTGACTTGTGCATTTAGTCCGTAGACACCTTCAGGCTAGGTACCCAAGAGCATTGGCCAATTTTGGAGGGAGCTGCATGCCAACAGGCTTCTCTTGCCTTCTCTTGATCTCCTTTGACTAAAGTTTGTGCCTACGTCCACACACAGATTGACTCTGGCATCCTGTCCGCAGATTGCTTCAGGGGAGCTACCTGAGATCTTGGCCCAATTCTGGAGAGAGGTACCTGCCAGGGTACCTTCGCTTTTCCTCGCTGATCACATTTTCCAAATCTTCTGGGCTAGCTCCACATGCAGAATTGCTTGCCAATGCCAGCCCAGGACCCCTCCACGTTAGCTTTCTGCCAACTTTGCCTCTCCTTTCCAGCTAGCTGCATGCCTGCAAGCCACCATTGCTTCCTCCACGAAGCTTCTGCAAATGTTTGGGCTTCTTGCTGACACAGATTTAGCTCTGGGTACCTGCAAAGCCCTTCAGGGGAGGGACGCCACAAGTCTGGCCAACTTTCCTGCTAAGCGTATGCCTGGTAGCTACCCTTGCCTTCTCACCTCGGCATGCTTCTGCAAAAGGTTTTTCCTTCTGCCAACACACATTTTTTCTCTCTGCATATCAAACTCGCATATCTCTAGGGATATCTCCAGGACAGGCAACAGGCAATTAAGGCTACTTTGGAGGTTTTACATGCCCGGGAGCTCCCTTGGCCTCCACCACATTACACTTAGCAAAAAGTTTTGCCTCCCTGCCTTACTCCTGGACTACAGCAGCGTACCCGTCCGGGGTCGCTACCTCAATTTCAGTCACATTGGCAATTACGTGCATGCCCAGTAGCTACCCGTTCCTCCTCCCAGGCATACTTGGGGAAGTTTTTGGCCTCTTCCAGAGACTGACTTGTGCATTTAGTCCGCAGACCCCTTCAGGCTAGGTACCCAAGAGCACTGGCCAATTTTGGAGGGAGCTGCATGCCAACAGGCTTCTCTTGCCTTCTCTTGATCTCCTTTGACAAAAGTTTGTGCCTACGTCCACACACAGATTGACTTTGGCAGCCTGTCCGCAGATTGCTTCAGGGGAGCTACCTGAGATCTTGGCCCAATTCTGGAGAGAGGTACCTGCCAGGGTACCTTCGCTTTTCCTCCCTGATCACATTTTCCAAATCTTCTGGGCTAGCTCCACATGCAGAATTGCTTGCCAATGCCAGCCCAGGACCCCTCCACGTTAGCTTTCTGCCAAGTTTGCCTCTCCTTTCCAGCTAGCTGCATGCCTGCAAGCCACCATTGCTTCCTCCACGAAGCTTCTGCAAATGTTTGGGCTTCTTGCTGACACAGATTTAGCTCTGGGTACCTGCAGAGCCCTTCAGGGGAGGGACGCCACAAGTCTGGCCAACTTTCCTGCTAAGCGTATGCCTGGTAGCTACCCTTGCCTTCTCACCTCGGCATGCTTCTGCAAAAGGTTTTTCCTTCTGCCAACACACATTTTTTCTCTCTGCATATCAAACTCGCATATCTCTAGGGATATCTCCAGGACAGGCAACAGGCAATTAAGGCTACTTTGGAGGGTTTACATGCCCGGGAGCTCCCTTGGCCTCCACCACATTACACTTAGCAAAAAGTTTTGCCTCCCTGCCTTACCCCTGCACTACAGCAGCGTACCCGTCCGGGGTAGCTACCTCAATTTCAGTCAAATTGGCAATTACGTGCATGCCCAGTAGCTACCCGTTCCTCCTCCCAGGCATACTTGGGGAAGTTTTTGGCCTCTTCCAGAGACTGACTTGTGCATTTAGTCCGTAGACCCCTTCAGGCTAGGTACCCAAGAGCACTGGCCAATTTTGGAGGGAGCTGCATGCCAACAGGCTTCTCTTGCCTTCTCTTGATCTCCTTTGACAAAAGTTTGTGCCTACGTCCACACACAGATTGACTTTGGCAGCCTGTCCGCAGATTGCTTCAGGGGAGCTACCTGAGATCTTGGCCCAATTCTGGAGAGAGGTACCTGCCAGGGTACCTTCGCTTTTCCTCGCTGATCACATTTTCCAAGTCTTCTGGGCTAGCTCCACATGCAGAATTGCTTGCCAATGCCAGCCCAGGACCCCTCCACGTTAGCTTTCTGCCAAGTTTGCCTCTCCTTTCCAGCTAGCTGCATGCCTGCAAGCCACCATTGCTTCCTCCACGAAGCTTCTGCAAATGTTTGGGCTTCTTGCTGACACAGATTTAGCTCTGGGTACCTGCAAAGCCCTTCAGGGGAGGGACGCCACAAGTCTGGCCAACTTTCCTGCTAAGCGTATGCCTGGTAGCTACCCTTGCCTTCTCACCTCGGCATGCTTCTGCAAAAGGTTTTTCCTTCTGCCAACACACATTTTTTCTCTCTGCATATCAAACTCGCATATATCTAGGGATATCTCCAGGACAGGCAACAGGCAATTAAGGCTACTTTGGAGGTTTTACATGCCCGGGAGCTCCCTTGGCCTCCACCACATTACACTTAGCAAAAAGTTTTGCCTCCCTGCCTTACTCCTGGACTACAGCAGCGTACCCGTCCGGGGTCGCTACCTCAATTTCAGTCAAATTGGCAATTACGTGCATGCCCAGTAGCTACCCGTTCCTCCTCCCAGGCATACTTGGGGAAGTTTTTGGCCTCTTCCAGAGACTGACTTGTGCATTTAGTCCTCAGACCCCTTCAGGCTAGGTACCCAAGAGCACTGGCCAATTTTGGAGGGAGCTGCATGCCAACAGGCTTCTCTTGCCTTCTCTTGATCTCCTTTGACAAAAGTTTGTGCCTACGTCCACACACAGATTGACTTTGGCAGCCTGTCCGCAGATTGCTTCAGGGGAGCTACCTGAGATCTTGGCCCAATTCTGGAGAGAGGTACCTGCCAGGGTACCTTCGCTTTTCCTCCCTGATCACATTTTCCAAATCTTCTGGGCTAGCTCCACATGCAGAATTGCTTGCCAATGCCAGCCCAGGACCCCTCCACGTTAGCTTTCTGCCAAGTTTGCCTCTCCTTTCCAGCTAGCTGCATGCCTGCAAGCCACCATTGCTTCCTCCACGAAGCTTCTGCAAATGTTTGGGCTTCTTGCTGACACAGATTTAGCTCTGGGTACCTGCAGAGCCCTTCAGGGGAGGGACGCCACAAGTCTGGCCAACTTTCCTGCTAAGCGTATGCCTGGTAGCTACCCTTGCCTTCTCACCTCGGCATGCTTCTGCAAAAGGTTTTTCCTTCTGCCAACACACATTTTTTCTCTCTGCATATCAAACTCGCATATCTCTAGGGATATCTCCAGGACAGGCAACAGGCAATTAAGGCTACTTTGGAGGGTTTACATGCCCGGGAGCTCCCTTGGCCTCCACCACATTACACTTAGCAAAAAGTTTTGCCTCCCTGCCTTACCCCTGGACTACAGCAGCGTACCCGTCCGGGGTAGCTACCTCAATTTCAGTCAAATTGGCAATTACGTGCATGCCCAGTAGCTACCCGTTCCTCCTCCCAGGCATACTTGGGGAAGTTTTTGGCCTCTTCCAGAGACTGACTTGTGCATTTAGTCCGTAGACCCCTTCAGGCTAGGTACCCAAGAGCACTGGCCAATTTTGGAGGGAGCTGCATGCCAACAGGCTTCTCTTGCCTTCTCTTGATCTCCTTTGACAAAAGTTTGTGCCTACGTCCACACACAGATTGACTTTGGCAGCCTGTCCGCAGATTGCTTCAGGGGAGCTACCTGAGATCTTGGCCCAATTCTGGAGAGAGGTACCTGCCAGGGTACCTTCGCTTTTCCTCCCTGATCACATTTTCCAAGTCTTCTGGGCTAGCTCCACATGCAGAATTGCTTGCCAATGCCAGCCCAGGACCCCTCCACGTTAGCTTTCTGCCAAGTTTGCCTCTCCTTTCCAGCTAGCTGCATGCCTGCAAGCCACCATTGCTTCCTCCACGAAGCTTCTGCAAATGTTTGGGCTTCTTGCTGACACAGATTTAGCTCTGGGTACCTGCAAAGCCCTTCAGGGGAGGGACGCCACAAGTCTGGCCAACTTTCCTGCTAAGCGTATGCCTGGTAGCTACCCTTGCCTTCTCACCTCGGCATGCTTCTGCAAAAGGTTTTTCCTTCTGCCAACACACATTTTTTCTCTCTGCATATCAAACTCGCATATATCTAGGGATATCTCCAGGACAGGCAACAGGCAATTAAGGCTACTTTGGAGGTTTTACATGCCCGGGAGCTCCCTTGGCCTCCACCACATTACACTTAGCAAAAAGTTTTGCCTCCCTGCCTTACTCCTGGACTACAGCAGCGTACCCGTCCGGGGTCGCTACCTCAATTTCAGTCAAATTGGCAATTACGTGCATGCCCAGTAGCTACCCGTTCCTCCTCCCAGGCATACTTGGGCAAGTTTTTGGCCTCTTCCAGAGACTGACTTGTGCATTTAGTCCTCAGACCCCTTCAGGCTAGGTACCCAAGAGCACTGGCCAATTTTGGAGGGAGCTGCATGCCAACAGGCTTCTCTTGCCTTCTCTTGATCTCCTTTGACAAAAGTTTGTGCCTACGTCCACACACAGATTGACTTTGGCAGCCTGTCCGCAGATTGCTTCAGGGGAGCTACCTGAGATCTTGGCCCAATTCTGGAGAGAGGTACCTGCCAGGGTACCTTTGCTTTTCCTCGCTGATCACATTTTCCAAGTCTTCTGGGCTAGCTCCACATGCAGAATTGCTTGCCAATGCCAGCCCAGGACCCCTCCACGTTAGCTTTCTGCCAAGTTTGCCTCTCCTTTCCAGCTAGCTGCATGCCTGCAAGCCACCATTGCTTCCTCCACGAAGCTTCTGCAAATGTTTGGGCTTCTTGCTGACACAGATTTAGCTCTGGGTACCTGCAAAGCCCTTCAGGGGAGGGACGCCACAAGTCTGGCCAACTTTCCTGCTAAGCGTATGCCTGGTAGCTACCCTTGCCTTCTCACCTCGGCATGCTTCTGCAAAAGGTTTTTCCTTCTGCCAACACACATTTTTTCTCTCTGCATATCAAACTCGCATATATCTAGGGATATCTCCAGGACAGGCAACAGGCAATTAAGGCTACTTTGGAGGTTTTACATGCCCGGGAGCTCCCTTGGCCTCCACCACATTACACTTAGCAAAAAGTTTTGCCTCCCTGCCTTACTCCTGGACTACAGCAGCGTACCCGTCCGGGGTCGCTACCTCAATTTCAGTCAAATTGGCAATTACGCGCATGCCCAGTAGCTACCCGTTCCTCCTCCCAGGCATACTTGGGGAAGTTTTTGGCCTCTTCCAGAGACTGACTTGTGCATTTAGTCCTCAGACCCCTTCAGGCTAGGTACCCAAGAGCACTGGCCAATTTTGGAGGGAGCTGCATGCCAACAGGCTTCTCTTGCCTTCTCTTGATCTCCTTTGACAAAAGTTTGTGCCTACGTCCACACACAGATTGACTTTGGCAGCCTGTCCGCAGATTGCTTCAGGGGAGCTACCTGAGATCTTGGCCCAATTCTGGAGAGAGGTACCTGCCAGGGTACCTTCGCTTTTCCTCGCTGATCACATTTTCCAAGTCTTCTGGGCTAGCTCCACATGCAGAATTGCTTGCCAATGCCAGCCCAGGACCCCTCCACGTTAGCTTTCTGCCAAGTTTGCCTCTCCTTTCCAGCTAGCTGCATGCCTGCAAGCCACCATTGCTTCCTCCACGAAGCTTCTGCAAATGTTTGGGCTTCTTGCTGACACAGATTTAGCTCTGGGTACCTGCAAAGCCCTTCAGGGGAGGGACGCCACAAGTCTGGCCAACTTTCCTGCTAAGCGTATGCCTGGTAGCTACCCTTGCCTTCTCACCTCGGCATGCTTCTGCAAAAGGTTTTTCCTTCTGCCAACACACATTTTTTCTCTCTGCATATCAAACTCGCATATCTCTAGGGATATCTCCAGGACAGGCAACAGGCAATTAAGGCTACTTTGGAGGGTTTACATGCCCGGGAGCTCCCTTGGCCTCCACCACATTACACTTAGCAAAAAGTTTTGCCTCCCTGCCTTACTCCTGGACTACAGCAGCGTACCCGTCTGGGGTCGCTACCTCAATTTCAGTCAAATTGGCAATTACGCGCATGCCCAGTAGCTACCCGTTCCTCCTCCCAGGCATACTTGGGGAAGTTTTTGGCCTCTTCCAGAGACTGACTTGTGCATTTAGTCCTCAGACCCCTTCAGGCTAGGTACCCAAGAGCATTGGCCAATTTTGGAGGGAGCTGCATGCCAACAGGCTTCTCTTGCCTTCTCTTGATCTCCTTTGACTAAAGTTTGTGCCTACGTCCACACACAGATTGACTCTGGCATCCTGTCCGCAGATTGCTTCAGGGGAGCTACCTGAGATCTTGGCCCAATTCTGGAGAGAGGTACCTGCCAGGGTACCTTCGCTTTTCCTCGCTGATCACATTTTCCAAATCTTCTGGGCTAGCTCCACATGCAGAATTGCTTGCCAATGCCAGCCCAGGACCCCTCCACGTTAGCTTTCTGCCAAGTTTGCCTCTCCTTTCCAGCTAGCTGCATGCCTGCAAGCCACCATTGCTTCCTCCACGAAGCTTCTGCAAATGTTTGGGCTTCTTGCTGACACAGATTTAGCTCTGGGTACCTGCAAAGCCCTTCAGGGGAGGGACGCCACAAGTCTGGCCAACTTTCCTGCTAAGCGTATGCCTGGTAGCTACCCTTGCCTTCTCACCTCGGCATGCTTCTGCAAAAGGTTTTTCCTTCTGCCAACACACATTTTTTCTCTCTGCATATCAAACTCGCATATCTCTAGGGATATCTCCAGGACAGGCAACAGGCAATTAAGGCTACTTTGGAGGGTTTACATGCCCGGGAGCTCCCTTGGCCTCCACCACATTACACTTAGCAAAAAGTTTTGCCTCCCTGCCTTACTCCTGGACTACAGCAGCGTACCCGTCTGGGGTCGCTACCTCAATTTCAGTCAAATTGGCAATTACGCGCATGCCCAGTAGCTACCCGTTCCTCCTCCCAGGCATACTTGGGGAAGTTTTTGGCCTCTTCCAGAGACTGACTTGTGCATTTAGTCCTCAGACCCCTTCAGGCTAGGTACCCAAGAGCATTGGCCAATTTTGGAGGGAGCTGCATGCCAACAGGCTTCTCTTGCCTTCTCTTGATCTCCTTTGACTAAAGTTTGTGCCTACGTCCACACACAGATTGACTTTGGCAGCCTGTCCGCAGATTGCTTCAGGGGAGCTACCTGAGATCTTGGCCCAATTCTGGAGAGAGGTACCTGCCAGGGTACCTTCGCTTTTCCTCCCTGATCATATTTTCCAAGTCTTCTGGGCTAGCTCCACATGCAGAATTGCTTGCCAATGCCAGCCCAGGACCCCTCCACGTTAGCTTTCTGCCAAGTTTGCCTCTCCTTTCCAGCTAGCTGCATGCCTGCAAGCCACCATTGCTTCCTCCACGAAGCTTCTGCAAATGTTTGGGCTTCTTGCTGACACAGATTTAGCTCTGGGTACCTGCAAAGCCCTTCAGGGGAGGGACGCCACAAGTCTGGCCAACTTTCCTGCTAAGCGTATGCCTGGTAGCTACCCTTGCCTTCTCACCTCGGCATGCTTCTGCAAAAGGTTTTTCCTTCTGCCAACACACATTTTTTCTCTCTGCATATCAAACTCGCATATATCTAGGGATATCTCCAGGACAGGCAACAGGCAATTAAGGCTACTTTGGAGGTTTTACATGCCCGGGAGCTCCCTTGGCCTCCACCACATTACACTTAGCAAAAAGTTTTGCCTCCCTGCCTTACTCCTGGACTACAGCAGCGTACCCGTCCGGGGTCGCTACCTCAATTTCAGTCAAATTGGCAATTACGTGCATGCCCAGTAGCTACCCGTTCCTCCTCCCAGGCATACTTGGGGAAGTTTTTGGCCTCTTCCAGAGACTGACTTGTGCATTTAGTCCTCAGACCCCTTCAGGCTAGGTACCCAAGAGCACTGGCCAATTTTGGAGGGAGCTGCATGCCAACAGGCTTCTCTTGCCTTCTCTTGATCTCCTTTGACAAAAGTTTGTGCCTACGTCCACACACAGATTGACTTTGGCAGCCTGTCCGCAGATTGCTTCAGGGGAGCTACCTGAGATCTTGGCCCAATTCTGGAGAGAGGTACCTGCCAGGGTACCTTCGCTTTTCCTCGCTGATCACATTTTCCAAGTCTTCTGGGCTAGCTCCACATGCAGAATTGCTTGCCAATGCCAGCCCAGGACCCCTCCACGTTAGCTTTCTGCCAAGTTTGCCTCTCCTTTCCAGCTAGCTGCATGCCTGCAAGCCACCATTGCTTCCTCCACGAAGCTTCTGCAAATGTTTGGGCTTCTTGCTGACACAGATTTAGCTCTGGGTACCTGCAAAGCCCTTCAGGGGAGGGACGCCACAAGTCTGGCCAACTTTCCTGCTAAGCGTATGCCTGGTAGCTACCCTTGCCTTCTCACCTCGGCATGCTTCTGCAAAAGGTTTTTCCTTCTGCCAACACACATTTTTTCTCTCTGCATATCAAACTCGCATATATCTAGGGATATCTCCAGGACAGGCAACAGGCAATTAAGGCTACTTTGGAGGTTTTACATGCCCGGGAGCTCCCTTGGCCTCCACCACATTACACTTAGCAAAAAGTTTTGCCTCCCTGCCTTACTCCTGGACTACAGCAGCGTACCCGTCCGGGGTCGCTACCTCAATTTCAGTCAAATTGGCAATTACGCGCATGCCCAGTAGCTACCCGTTCCTCCTCCCAGGCATACTTGGGGAAGTTTTTGGCCTCTTCCAGAGACTGACTTGTGCATTTAGTCCTCAGACCCCTTCAGGCTAGGTACCCAAGAGCACTGGCCAATTTTGGAGGGAGCTGCATGCCAACAGGCTTCTCTTGCCTTCTCTTGATCTCCTTTGACAAAAGTTTGTGCCTACGTCCACACACAGATTGACTTTGGCAGCCTGTCCGCAGATTGCTTCAGGGGAGCTACCTGAGATCTTGGCCCAATTCTGGAGAGAGGTACCTGCCAGGGTACCTTCGCTTTTCCTCGCTGATCACATTTTCCAAGTCTTCTGGGCTAGCTCCACATGCAGAATTGCTTGCCAATGCCAGCCCAGGACCCCTCCACGTTAGCTTTCTGCCAAGTTTGCCTCTCCTTTCCAGCTAGCTGCATGCCTGCAAGCCACCATTGCTTCCTCCACGAAGCTTCTGCAAATGTTTGGGCTTCTTGCTGACACAGATTTAGCTCTGGGTACCTGCAAAGCCCTTCAGGGGAGGGACGCCACAAGTCTGGCCAACTTTCCTGCTAAGCGTATGCCTGGTAGCTACCCTTGCCTTCTCACCTCGGCATGCTTCTGCAAAAGGTTTTTCCTTCTGCCAACACACATTTTTTCTCTCTGCATATCAAACTCGCATATCTCTAGGGATATCTCCAGGACAGGCAACAGGCAATTAAGGCTACTTTGGAGGGTTTACATGCCCGGGAGCTCCCTTGGCCTCCACCACATTACACTTAGCAAAAAGTTTTGCCTCCCTGCCTTACTCCTGGACTACAGCAGCGTACCCGTCTGGGGTCGCTACCTCAATTTCAGTCAAATTGGCAATTACGCGCATGCCCAGTAGCTACCCGTTCCTCCTCCCAGGCATACTTGGGGAAGTTTTTGGCCTCTTCCAGAGACTGACTTGTGCATTTAGTCCTCAGACCCCTTCAGGCTAGGTACCCAAGAGCATTGGCCAATTTTGGAGGGAGCTGCATGCCAACAGGCTTCTCTTGCCTTCTCTTGATCTCCTTTGACTAAAGTTTGTGCCTACGTCCACACACAGATTGACTCTGGCATCCTGTCCGCAGATTGCTTCAGGGGAGCTACCTGAGATCTTGGCCCAATTCTGGAGAGAGGTACCTGCCAGGGTACCTTCGCTTTTCCTCGCTGATCACATTTTCCAAATCTTCTGGGCTAGCTCCACATGCAGAATTGCTTGCCAATGCCAGCCCAGGACCCCTCCACGTTAGCTTTCTGCCAAGTTTGCCTCTCCTTTCCAGCTAGCTGCATGCCTGCAAGCCACCATTGCTTCCTCCACGAAGCTTCTGCAAATGTTTGGGCTTCTTGCTGACACAGATTTAGCTCTGGGTACCTGCAAAGCCCTTCAGGGGAGGGACGCCACAAGTCTGGCCAACTTTCCTGCTAAGCGTATGCCTGGTAGCTACCCTTGCCTTCTCACCTCGGCATGCTTCTGCAAAAGGTTTTTCCTTCTGCCAACACACATTTTTTCTCTCTGCATATCAAACTCGCATATCTCTAGGGATATCTCCAGGACAGGCAACAGGCAATTAAGGCTACTTTGGAGGGTTTACATGCCCGGGAGCTCCCTTGGCCTCCACCACATTACACTTAGCAAAAAGTTTTGCCTCCCTGCCTTACTCCTGGACTACAGCAGCGTACCCGTCTGGGGTCGCTACCTCAATTTCAGTCAAATTGGCAATTACGCGCATGCCCAGTAGCTACCCGTTCCTCCTCCCAGGCATACTTGGGGAAGTTTTTGGCCTCTTCCAGAGACTGACTTGTGCATTTAGTCCTCAGACCCCTTCAGGCTAGGTACCCAAGAGCATTGGCCAATTTTGGAGGGAGCTGCATGCCAACAGGCTTCTCTTGCCTTCTCTTGATCTCCTTTGACTAAAGTTTGTGCCTACGTCCACACACAGATTGACTTTGGCAGCCTGTCCGCAGATTGCTTCAGGGGAGCTACCTGAGATCTTGGCCCAATTCTGGAGAGAGGTACCTGCCAGGGTACCTTCGCTTTTCCTCCCTGATCATATTTTCCAAATCTTCTGGGCTAGCTCCACATGCAGAATTGCTTGCCAATGCCAGCCCAGGACCCCTCCACGTTAGCTTTCTGCCAAGTTTGCCTCTCCTTTCCAGCTAGCTGCATGCCTGCAAGCCACCATTGCTTCCTCCACGAAGCTTCTGCAAATGTTTGGGCTTCTTGCTGACACAGATTTAGCTCTGGGTACCTGCAAAGCCCTTCAGGGGAGGGACGCCACAAGTCTGGCCAACTTTCCTGCTAAGCGTATGCCTGGTAGCTACCCTTGCCTTCTCACCTCGGCATGCTTCTGAAAAAGGTTTTTCCTTCTGCCAACACACATTTTTTCTCTCTGCATCCGAAACTCGCATATCTCTAGGGATATCTCCAGGACAGGCAACAGGCAATTAAGGCTACTTTGGAGGTTTTTTTTACATGCCTGGTAGCTACATTTGCCTGCAAGGGTTTGTACGTAGGAAAATTTTGGTATCCCTGTCTTAGTTCTGGCTTGAGTTCTATACCTGTCTGTTATTTCTTACTTGCTTGTCTCTGCATGTCCTGTAGAACTCACAGATTACCTGAAATTGCATGCAGGCTCCCCAGTTGTTTCTCTGTCTGTTGAGGTCCGGTCCTCTTTGCCCCTTTCGGCTTCTGCCAAGTATCTCCTGGAGCCTTTCCTTTTGGCATTCTCTGAACAGAGCTGAAACCTCAGCTTGCTGCCTCAGACTCCTCCAGGGCTTTTGCTCTAGTACTTTTGTGTCCATCCATGTAGGTTCCCAACCCTGCAACAATGGAATAGACAGTTTTTGTTGGATTTTGTTTTGTTCAGTTGTTTCATTTCATTGTGACCTTTTCTTTGGTCTTTCCTTCAATCCTACCAGTTCTGTTAGTCTGAATCCTCCTCTTAGTTTTGTTGTTTGCTTTTCTCAGACATCAGCACACCACCCCATCTTCCTTGTGCAGTGCCTCCAGCACAGAATCAGAGAAGGGCTGGTGTTGGAAGGGACCTTAAAGACCATCCAGCTCGAGCCCACCTGCATTGGTGGCCCAGCACCCTGGTGGGAGCTGCAGGTCTGGTCTGGGGCCAGCTCTGGCTTGAGGGTGACTGAGGCTGTGGCTGTGAGCCCCGCAGTGACATATGGCAGTTGCCTAGCATCACTGCAGGTCACAATACGCACTGCCCTGATAGGACAGGGCTGCCATGACCTCACGATTCCTGTCCTTGGTATTTAAGGAGCTGGGTCCCCATGCGTGGTCCTGAGCGACTTGGTGGACGTGCGAGTCCACGAGTCTCCAAGTGCCACAGCACGGACTTCTCGCTCTTTCCCCTGGAGCTGCTCACTGCCATTTGCTTCGATCATACCTGTGTTCCTGAGAAGGTCCACATCCGTGACGTCCATGCCCGAGCTCCCTGGAGCTCACGGCTGGGCTGTCCTGACAGGTGCCTGGAGCAGACCGGAAAAGTTTGGCCTCCGTGCATTAGTTCTGGACAAAAGCAGCATACCCGCTGCGTGCCAAACCCTGTTTGGGCATCAGAACAGAATCCTCAAGTCTGCGCTGCCCTAAGTCAAGCCTTTTCCTTCATTAGTTATAAAAGGAACATTAAAGTTTACTCTTAATAAGATAATGAGATTAAGGAAGTACATGCTAACCATACAAAACTACAATACTCAACTTTTTGCCCAAATCATGCCAATTGTCATCCCAGGGTGGGACAGATAAGCTTAGAACATAAAAGTGTTAGGAGGTAGTGGGAAAAAAATTCATGGTAGGAAAAAACTTGCAGTGAGGAAAAAAGGGAGAGCTTGGAGGGTGGGGGGGCGGGTGCTCTTCAGAAAGAGCAGATTTTTCCCCAAGAACCTTTGCTTGGTAGCTTGGCAAAGTAAACATGTGGCCAATTCAGGCATCCGTGGCAGAGGAGCTGAGTGAGTGTGTCCCCAGGAGATGTTAGGAGGATCACGGGGAGCAAGACAGCCTCCTGCCCGTGCGCATCCAGCAGCACGACACCATTTGCCACGGGCCTTGTACATGTAACCTTTCAACTGAAATTGGCAAAGCCTGGCCAAGGAAGGATGCCATCCAGCATGTGGTCAAGACTATTCAATTCTTCCCCTCTCCAATAACGGTATTTAAACTAAGGGGGATTTAAATCAAGACTTCAATCAAGTTTTAAATCAAGTTCAATCAAGCTCATTCCCAGTTGCAGCCTCGAGTTCCACAACATCAAAACTCTCTCTGATATAGAGAGACACACCACCACCCCCTCCGTGCTGCCTGTCCCTTCTGAAGAGCCTATAGCCAGACATTGCAGCACTCCAGTCATGGAAGTGGTCCCACCACATTTCAGTGATGGCAACCAAGTCATAGGCTGCCTGCCTGCACAATGGCTTCCAGCTCCTCCTCTTTGTTGCCCATGCTGCATGCATTAGCATAGATGCACTTCAGCTGGGCTATTGCCTGCTCCCCTGGCCTTGACACTGTTCCCCCGGCACACCTCTAACGAGTCTTACTCCCTCCCTGTCCTCATCCCCCTTCCTTCCTAATTTAAAGCCCTCAATGAGCCCTGCCAGCTCCCGTGCTAGTGTGTTTTCCCCTTCAAGGCAGGTGGGACCCATCTGCAGTTAGTGGGCCAGGTGCTGAGTAAAGCACTCCACGGCCATAAAACCCCAAATTTCTGTGTTGGCACCAGCCTCTGAGCCACCTGTTAATCAGGTGGGCTTTCCAAGTCCCCTCTGTACCCCTCCCTGCCACTGTAGGGATGGAGGAAAGCACGACCTGTACTCCTTCTCCATATACTAATTGTCCCAGTCCCCTAAAGTCTTATTTGATAGCCTTCAGGCTTCTCTCTTCAATATCATCTCTGCCAGCCTGAACTATCAAGAGGATAGTAGTCAGAAGGGCAAACCAGCTTAGGAAGCTTTCTAGCAATGTCCCTGACCCTGGCCCCGGGGAGGCAGCAGACTTGCCTACAGGTAGGGTCAGGCTGACAAACAGGACCCTCTGTTTCCCTGAGAAGGGAGTCGTCTACAACAATCACACTTCTTTCTTTCTTTGTGGAGGCAGTCCTGAGGTGTGGAGTCAGCTTCCTTGCCTTAGGCATCGTCCTGGACAGAGGGTTCACCTCATCCTCACCCAGCGGTCTCTCAAGCTCCAGGGCCACAAACCTGTTGCATAAGGGCACCCAGGAAGGCTGGGACGGTAGGGAGGGGGGTTGTCTGCAATGTCAAGCAGTGACCTGTTTCCATTCCTCCTCACCTCCTAGGTCCCCTCCCTCTGCTCAGTAGGGCAGGGGGTCCACCCCCCTTTGGGGCGCCTCACCCCACTACCTCTCCTTCAGATCTTGCAGGGAGTTACCCCACAGCTCTGTCTCCCGCTCGCCCTCCCTGAGGGCCCTCAACCTCTCCACCTCCTCCAAGTTTCCTGCTAAGCGTATGCCTGGTAGCTACCCTTGCCTTCTCACCTCGGCATGCTTCTGCAAAAGGTTTGCCTTCCGCCAACACACATTTTTTCTCTCTGCATCCGAAACTCGCATATCTCTAGGGATATCTCCAGGACAGGCAACAGGCAATTAAGGCTACTTTGGAGGTTTTACATGCCCGGGAGCTACCTTTGCCTGCAGGAGTTTGTACTCAGGAAAATTTTGGTTTACCTGCCTTAGTTCTGGCTTGAGTTATATACCTCTCTGTTATTTCTTACTTGCTTGTCTCTGCATGTCCTGTAGAACTCACAGAGTACCTGAAATTGCACGCAGGCTCCCCAGTTGAGGTCCGGTCCTCTTTGCCCCTTTCGGCTTCTGCCAAGTATCTCCTGGAACCTAACCTTTTGGCATTCTCTGAACAGAGCTGAAACCTCAGCTTGCTGCCTCAGACTCCTCCAGGGCTGTTGCTCTAATACTTTTATGTCCATCCATGTAGGTTCCCAACCCTGCAACAATGGAATAGACAGTTTTTGTTGGATTTTGTTTTGTTCGGTTGTTTCATTTCATTGTGACCTTTTCTTTCTTTGGTCTTTCCTTCAATCCTACCAGTTCTGTTAGTCTGAATCCTCCTCTTAGTTTTGTTGTTTGCTTTTCTCAGACATCAGCACACCACCCCATCTTCCTTGTGCAGTGCCTCCAGCACAGAATCAGAGAAGGGCTGGTGTGGGAAGGGACCTTAAAGACCATCCAGCTCGAGCCCACCTGCATTGGTGGCCCAGCACCCTGGTGGGAGCTGCAGGTCTGGTCTGGGGCCAGCTCTGGCTTGAGGGTGACTGAGGCTGTGGCTGTGAGCCCCGCAGTGACATATGGCAGTTGCCTAGCACCACTGCAGGTCACAATACCACTGATAGGACAGGGCTGCCATGACCTTACAATCCCTGTCCTTGGCTTCCCAGGAGCTGGGTCCCCATGCGTGGTCCTGAGCGACTTGGTGGACGTGCAAGTCCACGAGTCTCCAAGTGCCACAGCGCGGACTTCTCGCTCTTTCCCCTGGAGCTGCTCACTGCTGTTTGCTTCCATCATACCTGTGTTCCTGAGAAGGTCCACATCCGTGACGTCCATGCCTGAGCTCCCTGGAGCTCACGGCTGGGCTGTCCTGCCAGGTGCCTGGAGCAGACCGGAAAAGTTTGGCCTCCGTGCATTAGTTCTGGACAAAAGCAGCATACCCGCTGCGTGCCAAACCCTGTTTGGGCATCAGAACAGAATCCTCAAGTCTGCGCTGCCCTAAGTCAAGCCTTTTCCTTCATTAGTTATAAAAGGAACATTAAAGTTTACTCTTAATAAGATAATGAGATTAAGGAAGTACATGCTAACCATACAAAACTACAATACTCAACTTTTCGCCCAAATCATGCCAATTGTCCTCCTAGGGTGGGACAGATAAGCTTAGAATATAAAAGTGTTAGGAGGAAGTGGGAAAAAAATTCATGATAGGAAAAAACTTAGAGTGAGGAAAAAAGGGAGAGCTCGGAGGGTGGGGGGCGTGCTCCAGGGCCACAAACCTGTTGCATAAAGGAACACAGGAAGGCTGGGACAGTAGAGAGGGGGATTTTCTGCAATGTCAAGCAGTGACCTGTTTCCATTCCTCCTCATCTCTTACGTCCCCTCCCTCTGCTCAGTAGGGCAGGGGGTCCACCCCCCTTTGGGGCACCTCACCCCACTACCTCTACTTCAGGCCTTGCAGGGAGTTAGCCCACAGCTCTGTCTCCCACTCGCCCTCCCTGAGGGCCCTAAACCTCTCCACCTCCTCCAAGTTTCCTGCTAAGCGTATGCCTGGTAGCTACCCTTGCCTTCTCACCTCGGCATGCTTCTGCAAAAGGTTTTTCCTTCTGCCAACACACATTTTTTCTCTCTGCATATCAAACTCGCATATATCTAGGGATATCTCCAGGACAGGCAACAGGCAATTAAGGCTACTTTGCAGGTTTTACATGCCCGGGAGCTCCCTTGGCCTCCACCACATTACACTTAGCAAAAAGTTTTGCCTCCCTGCCTTACTCCTGGACTACAGCAGCGTACCCGTCCGGGGTCGCTACCTCAATTTCAGTCAAATTGGCAATTACGCGCATGCCCAGTAGCTACCCGTTCCTCCTCCCAGGCATACTTGGGGAAGTTTTTGGCCTCTTCCAGAGACTGACTTGTGCATTTAGTCCGCAGACCCCTTCAGGCTAGGTACCCAAGAGCATTGGCCAATTTTGGAGGGAGCTGCATGCCAACAGGCTTCTCTTGCCTTCTCTTGATCTCCTTTGACTAAAGTTTGTGCCTACGTCCACACACAGATTGACTTTGGCAGCCTGTCCACAGATTGCTTCAGGGGAGCTACCTGAGATCTTGGCCCAATTCTGGAGAGAGGTACCTGCCAGGGTACCTTCGCTTTTCCTCGCTGATCACATTTTCCAAATCTGCTGGGCTAGCTCCACATGCAGAATTGCTTGCCAATGCCAGCCCAGGACCCCTCCACGTTAGCTTTCTGCCAAGTTTGCCTCTCCTTTCCAGCTAGCTGCATGCCTGCAAGCCACCATTGCTTCCTCCACGAAGCTTCTGCAAATGTTTGGGCTTCTTGCTGACACAGATTTAGCTCTGGGTACCTGCAAAGCCCTTCAGGGGAGGGACGCCACAAGTCTGGCCAACTTTCCTGCTAAGCGTATGCCTGGTAGCTACCCTTGCCTTCTCACCTCGGCATGCTTCTGAAAAAGGTTTTTCCTTCTGCCAACACACATTTTTTCTCTCTGCATCCGAAACTCGCATATCTCTAGGGATATCTCCAGGACAGGCAACAGGCAATTAAGGCTACTTTGGAGGTTTTTTTTACATGCCTGGTAGCTACATTTGCCTGCAAGGGTTTGTACGTAGGAAAATTTTGGTATACCTGTCTTAGTTCTGGCTTGAGTTCTATACCTGTCTGTTATTTCTTACTTGCTTGTCTCTGCATGTCCTGTAGAACTCACAGATTACCTGAAATTGCATGCAGGCTCCCCAGTTGTTTCTCTGTCTGTTGAGGTCCGGTCCTCTTTGCCCCTTTCGGCTTCTGCCAAGTATCTCCTGGAGCCTTTCCTTTTGGCATTCTCTGAACAGAGCTGAAACCTCAGCTTGCTGCCTCAGACTCCTCCAGGGCTTTTGCTCTAGTACTTTTGTGTCCATCCATGTAGGTTCCCAACCCTGCAACAATGGAATAGACAGTTTTTGTTGGATTTTGTTTTGTTCAGTTGTTTCATTTCATTGTGACCTTTTCTTTGGTCTTTCCTTCAATCCTACCAGTTCTGTTAGTCTGAATCCTCCTCTTAGTTTTGTTGTTTGCTTTTCTCAGACATCAGCACACCACCCCATCTTCCTTGTGCAGTGCCTCCAGCACAGAATCAGAGAAGGGCTGGTGTTGGAAGGGACCTTAAAGACCATCCAGCTCGAGCCCACCTGCATTGGTGCCCCAGCACCCTGGTGGGAGCTGCAGGTCTGGTCTGGGGCCAGCTCTGGCTTGAGGGTGACTGAGGCTGTGGCTGTGAGCCCCGCAGTGACATATGGCAGTTGCCTAGCATCACTGCAGGTCACAATACGCACTGCCCTGATAGGACAGGGCTGCCATGACCTCACGATTCCTGTCCTTGGTATTTAAGGAGCTGGGTCCCCATGCGTGGTCCTGAGCGACTTGGTGGACGTGCGAGTCCACGAGTCTCCAAGTGCCACAGCACGGACTTCTCGCTCTTTCCCCTGGAGCTGCTCACTGCCATTTGCTTCGATCATACCTGTGTTCCTGAGAAGGTCCACATCCGTGACGTCCATGCCCGAGCTCCCTGGAGCTCACGGCTGGGCTGTCCTGACAGGTGCCTGGAGCAGACCGGAAAAGTTTGGCCTCCGTGCATTAGTTCTGGACAAAAGCAGCATACCCGCTGCGTGCCAAACCCTGTTTGGGCATCAGAACAGAATCCTCAAGTCTGCGCTGCCCTAAGTCAAGCCTTTTCCTTCATTAGTTATAAAAGGAACATTAAAGTTTACTCTTAATAAGATAATGAGATTAAGGAAGTACATGCTAACCATACAAAACTACAATACTCAACTTTTTGCCCAAATCATGCCAATTGTCATCCCAGGGTGGGACAGATAAGCTTAGAACATAAAAGTGTTAGGAGGTAGTGGGAAAAAAATTCATGGTAGGAAAAAACTTGCAGTGAGGAAAAAAGGGAGAGCTTGGAGGGTGGGGGGGCGGGTGCTCTTCAGAAAGAGCAGATTTTTCCCCAAGAACATTTGCTTGGTAGCTTGGCAAAGTAAACATGTGGCCAATTCAGGCATCCGTGGCAGAGGAGCTGAGTGAGTGTGTCCCCAGGAGATGTTAGGAGGATCACGGGGAGCAAGACAGCCTCCTGCCCGTGCGCATCCAGCAGCACGACACCATTTGCCACGGGCCTTGTACATGTAACCTTTCAACTGAAATTGGCAAAGCCTGGCCAAGGAAGGATGCCATCCAGCATGTGGTCAAGACTATTCAATTCTTCCCCTCTCCAATAACGGTATTTAAACTAAGGGGGATTTAAATCAAGACTTCAATCAAGTTTTAAATCAAGTTCAATCAAGCTCATTCCCAGTTGCAGCCTCGAGTTCCACAACATCAAAACTCTCTCTGATATAGAGAGACACACCACCACCCCCTCCGTGCTGCCTGTCCCTTCTGAAGAGCCTATAGCCAGACATTGCAGCACTCCAGTCATGGAAGTGGTCCCACCACATTTCAGTGATGGCAACCAAGTCATAGGCTGCCTGCCTGCACAATGGCTTCCAGCTCCTCCTCTTTGTTGCCCATGCTGCATGCATTAGCATAGATGCACTTCAGCTGGGCTATTGCCTGCTCCCCTGGCCTTGACACTGTTCCCCCGGCACACCTCTAACGAGTCTTACTCCCTCCCTGTCCTCATCCCCCTTCCTTCCTAATTTAAAGCCCTCAATGAGCCCTGCCAGCTCCCGTGCTAGTGTGTTTTCCCCTTCAAGGCAGGTGGGACCCATCTGCAGTTAGTGGGCCAGGTGCTGAGTAAAGCACTCCACGGCCATAAAACCCCAAATTTCTGTGTTGGCACCAGCCTCTGAGCCACCTGTTAATCAGGTGGGCTTTCCAAGTCCCCTCTGTACCCCTCCCTGCCACTGTAGGGATGGAGGAAAGCACGACCTGTACTCCTTCTCCATATACTAATTGTCCCAGTCCCCTAAAGTCTTATTTGATAGCCTTCAGGCTTCTCTCTTCAATATCATCTCTGCCAGCCTGAACTATCAAGAGGATAGTAGTCAGAAGGGCAAACCAGCTTAGGAAGCTTTCTAGCAGTGTCCCTGACCCTGGCCCCGGGGAGGCAGCAGACTTGCCTACAGGTAGGGTCAGGCTGACAAACAGGACCCTCTGTTTCCCTGAGAAGGGAGTCGTCTACAACAATCACACTTCTTTCTTTCTTTGTGGAGGCAGTCCTGAGGTGTGGAGTCAGCTTCCTTGCCTTAGGCATCGTCCTGGACAGAGGGTTCACCTCATCCTCACCCAGCGGTCTCTCAAGCTCCAGGGCCACAAACCTGTTGCATAAGGGCACCCAGGAAGGCTGGGACGGTAGGGAGGGGGGTTGTCTGCAATGTCAAGCAGTGACCTGTTTCCATTCCTCCTCACCTCCTAGGTCCCCTCCCTCTGCTCAGTAGGGCAGGGGGTCCACCCCCCTTTGGGGCGCCTCACCCCACTACCTCTCCTTCAGATCTTGCAGGGAGTTACCCCACAGCTCTGTCTCCCGCTCGCCCTCCCTGAGGGCCCTCAACCTCTCCACCTCCTCCAAGTTTCCTGCTAAGCGTATGCCTGGTAGCTACCCTTGCCTTCTCACCTCGGCATGCTTCTGCAAAAGGTTTGCCTTCCGCCAACACACATTTTTTCTCTCTGCATCCGAAACTCGCATATCTCTAGGGATATCTCCAGGACAGGCAACAGGCAATTAAGGCTACTTTGGAGGTTTTACATGCCCGGGAGCTACCTTTGCCTGCAGGAGTTTGTACTCAGGAAAATTTTGGTTTACCTGCCTTAGTTCTGGCTTGAGTTATATACCTCTCTGTTATTTCTTACTTGCTTGTCTCTGCATGTCCTGTAGAACTCACAGAGTACCTGAAATTGCACGCAGGCTCCCCAGTTGAGGTCCGGTCCTCTTTGCCCCTTTCGGCTTCTGCCAAGTATCTCCTGGAACCTAACCTTTTGGCATTCTCTGAACAGAGCTGAAACCTCAGCTTGCTGCCTCAGACTCCTCCAGGGCTGTTGCTCTAATACTTTTATGTCCATCCATGTAGGTTCCCAACCCTGCAACAATGGAATAGACAGTTTTTGTTGGATTTTGTTTTGTTCGGTTGTTTCATTTCATTGTGACCTTTTCTTTCTTTGGTCTTTCCTTCAATCCTACCAGTTCTGTTAGTCTGAATCCTCCTCTTAGTTTTGTTGTTTGCTTTTTTCAGACATCAGCACACCACCCCATCTTCCTTGTGCAGTGCCTCCAGCACAGAATCAGAGAAGGGCTGGTGTGGGAAGGGACCTTAAAGACCATCCAGCTCGAGCCCACCTGCATTGGTGGCCCAGCACCCTGGTGGGAGCTGCAGGTCTGGTCTGGGGCCAGCTCTGGCTTGAGGGTGACTGAGGCTGTGGCTGTGAGCCCCGCAGTGACATATGGCAGTTGCCTAGCACCACTGCAGGTCACAATACCACTGATAGGACAGGGCTGCCATGACCTTACAATCCCTGTCCTTGGCTTCCCAGGAGCTGGGTCCCCATGCGTGGTCCTGAGCGACTTGGTGGACGTGCAAGTCCACGAGTCTCCAAGTGCCACAGCGCGGACTTCTCGCTCTTTCCCCTGGAGCTGCTCACTGCTGTTTGCTTCCATCATACCTGTGTTCCTGAGAAGGTCCACATCCGTGACGTCCATGCCTGAGCTCCCTGGAGCTCACGGCTGGGCTGTCCTGCCAGGTGCCTGGAGCAGACCGGAAAAGTTTGGCCTCCGTGCATTAGTTCTGGACAAAAGCAGCATACCCGCTGCGTGCCAAACCCTGTTTGGGCATCAGAACAGAATCCTCAAGTCTGCGCTGCCCTAAGTCAAGCCTTTTCCTTCATTAGTTATAAAAGGAACATTAAAGTTTACTCTTAATAAGATAATGAGATTAAGGAAGTACATGCTAACCATACAAAACTACAATACTCAACTTTTCGCCCAAATCATGCCAATTGTCCTCCTAGGGTGGGACAGATAAGCTTAGAATATAAAAGTGTTAGGAGGAAGTGGGAAAAAAATTCATGATAGGAAAAAACTTAGAGTGAGGAAAAAAGGGAGAGCTCGGAGGGTGGGGGGCGTGCTCCAGGGCCACAAACCTGTTGCATAAAGGAACACAGGAAGGCTGGGACAGTAGAGAGGGGGATTTTCTGCAATGTCAAGCAGTGACCTGTTTCCATTCCTCCTCATCTCTTACGTCCCCTCCCTCTGCTCAGTAGAGCAGGGGGTCCACCCCCCTTTGGGGCACCTCACCCCACTACCTCTACTTCAGGCCTTGCAGGGAGTTAGCCCACAGCTCTGTCTCCCACTCGCCCTCCCTGAGGGCCCTAAACCTCTCCACCTCCTCCAAGTTTCCTGCTAAGCGTATGCCTGGTAGCTACCCTTGCCTTCTCACCTCGGCATGCTTCTGCAAAAGGTTTTTCCTTCTGCCAACACACATTTTTTCTCTCTGCATATCAAACTCGCATATCTCTAGGGATATCTCCAGGACAGGCAACAGGCAATTAAGGCTACTTTGGAGGTTTTACATGCCCGGGAGCTCCCTTGGCCTCCACCACATTACACTTAGCAAAAAGTTTTGCCTCCCTGCCTTACTCCTGGACTACAGCAGCGTACCCGTCCGGGGTCGCTACCTCAATTTCAGTCAAATTGGCAATTACGTGCATGCCCAGTAGCTACCCGTTCCTCCTCCCAGGCATACTTGGGGAAGTTTTTGGCCTCTTCCAGAGACTGACTTGTGCATTTAGTCCTCAGACCCCTTCAGGCTAGGTACCCAAGAGCATTGGCCAATTTTGGAGGGAGCTGCATGCCAACAGGCTTCTCTTGCCTTCTCTTGATCTCCTTTGACTAAAGTTTGTGCCTACGTCCACACACAGATTGACTTTGGCAGCCTGTCCGCAGATTGCTTCAGGGGAGCTACCTGAGATCTTGGCCCAATTCTGGAGAGAGGTACCTGCCAGGGTACCTTCGCTTTTCCTCGCTGATCACATTTTCCAAATCTGCTGGGCTAGCTCCACATGCAGAATTGCTTGCCAATGCCAGCCCAGGACCCCTCCACGTTAGCTTTCTGCCAAGTTTGCCTCTCCTTTCCAGCTAGCTGCATGCCTGCAAGCCACCATTGCTTCCTCCACGAAGCTTCTGCAAATGTTTGGGCTTCTTGCTGACACAGATTTAGCTCTGGGTACCTGCAAAGCCCTTCAGGGGAGGGACGCCACAAGTCTGGCCAACTTTCCTGCTAAGCGTATGCCTGGTAGCTACCCTTGCCTTCTCACCTCGGCATGCTTCTGCAAAAGGTTTTTCCTTCTGCCAACACACATTTTTTCTCTCTGCATATGAAACTCGCATATCTCTAGGGATATCTCCAGGACAGGCAACAGGCAATTAAGGCTACTTTGGAGGTTTTACATGCCCGGGAGCTCCTTTGGCCTCCACCACATTACACTTAGCAAAAAGTTTTGCCTCCCTGCCTTACTCCTGGACTACAGCAGCGTACCCGTCCGGGGTCGCTACCTCAATTTCAGTCAAATTGGCAATTACGTGCATGCCCAGTAGCTACCCGTTCCTCCTCCCAGGCATACTTGGGCAAGTTTTTGGCCTCTTCCAGAGACTGACTTGTGCATTTAGTCCTCAGACCCCTTCAGGCTAGGTACCCAAGAGCATTGGCCAATTTTGGAGGGAGCTGCATGCCAACAGGCTTCTCTTGCCTTCTCTTGATCTCCTTTGACTAAAGTTTGTGCCTACGTCCACACACAGATTGACTCTGGCATCCTGTCCGCAGATTGCTTCAGGGGAGCTACCTGAGATCTTGGCCCAATTCTGGAGAGAGGTACCTGCCAGGGTACCTTCGCTTTTCCTCGCTGATCACATTTTCCAAATCTGCTGGGCTAGCTCCACATGCAGAATTGCTTGCCAATGCCAGCCCAGGACCCCTCCACGTTAGCTTTCTGCCAAGTTTGCCTCTCCTTTCCAGCTAGCTGCATGCCTGCAAGCCACCATTGCTTCCTCCACGAAGCTTCTGCAAATGTTTGGGCTTCTTGCTCACACAGATTTAGCTCTGGGTACCTGCAAAGCCCTTCAGGGGAGGGACGCCACAAGTCTGGCCAACTTTCCTGCTAAGCGTATGCCTGGTAGCTACCCTTGCCTTCTCACCTCGGCATGCTTCTGCAAAAGGTTTTTCCTTCTGCCAACACACATTTTTTCTCTCTGCATATCAAACTCGCATATCTCTAGGGATATCTCCAGGACAGGCAACAGGCAATTAAGGCTACTTTGGAGGTTTTACATGCCCGGGAGCTCCCTTGGCCTCCACCACATTACACTTAGCAAAAAGTTTTGCCTCCCTGCCTTACTCCTGGACTACAGCAGCGTACCCGTCCGGGGTCGCTACCTCAATTTGAGTCAAATTGGCAATTACGTGCATGCCCAGTAGCTACCCGTTCCTCCTCCCAGGCATACTTGGGGAAGTTTTTGGCCTCTTCCAGAGACTGACTTGTGCATTTAGTCCTCAGACCCCTTCAGGCTAGGTACCCAAGAGCATTGGCCAATTTTGGAGGGAGCTGCATGCCAACAGGCTTCTCTTGCCTTCTCTTGATCTCCTTTGACTAAAGTTTGTGCCTACGTCCACACACAGATTGACTTTGGCAGCCTGTCCGCAGATTGCTTCAGGGGAGCTACCTGAGATCTTGGCCCAATTCTGGAGAGAGGTACCTGCCAGGGTACCTTCGCTTTTCCTCGCTGATCACATTTTCCAAATCTGCTGGGCTAGCTCCACATGCAGAATTGCTTGCCAATGCCAGCCCAGGACCCCTCCACGTTAGCTTTCTGCCAAGTTTGCCTCTCCTTTCCAGCTAGCTGCATGCCTGCAAGCCACCATTGCTTCCTCCACGAAGCTTCTGCAAATGTTTGGGCTTCTTGCTGACACAGATTTAGCTCTGGGTACCTGCAAAGCCCTTCAGGGGAGGGACGCCACAAGTCTGGCCAACTTTCCTGCTAAGCGTATGCCTGGTAGCTACCCTTGCCTTCTCACCTCGGCATGCTTCTGCAAAAGGTTTTTCCTTCTGCCAACACACATTTTTTCTCTCTGCATATCAAACTCGCATATCTCTAGGGATATCTCCAGGACAGGCAACAGGCAATTAAGGCTACTTTGGAGGTTTTACATGCCCGGGAGCTCCCTTGGCCTCCACCACATTACACTTAGCAAAAAGTTTTGCCTCCCTGCCTTACTCCTGGACTACAGCAGCGTACCCGTCCGGGGTCGCTACCTCAATTTCAGTCACATTGGCAATTACGTGCATGCCCAGTAGCTACCCGTTCCTCCTCCCAGGCATACTTGGGCAAGTTTTTGGCCTCTTCCAGAGACTGACTTGTGCATTTAGTCCTCAGACCCCTTCAGGCTAGGTACCCAAGAGCATTGGCCAATTTTGGAGGGAGCTGCATGCCAACAGGCTTCTCTTGCCTTCTCTTGATCTCCTTTGACTAAAGTTTGTGCCTACGTCCACACACAGATTGACTTTGGCAGCCTGTCCGCAGATTGCTTCAGGGGAGCTACCTGAGATCTTGGCCCAATTCTGGAGAGAGGTACCTGCCAGGGTACCTTCGCTTTTCCTCGCTGATCACATTTTCCAAATCTGCTGGGCTAGCTCCACATGCAGAATTGCTTGCCAATGCCAGCCCAGGACCCCTCCACGTTAGCTTTCTGCCAAGTTTGCCTCTCCTTTCCAGCTAGCTGCATGCCTGCAAGCCACCATTGCTTCCTCCACGAAGCTTCTGCAAATGTTTGGGCTTCTTGCTCACACAGATTTAGCTCTGGGTACCTGCAAAGCCCTTCAGGGGAGGGACGCCACAAGTCTGGCCAACTTTCCTGCTAAGCGTATGCCTGGTAGCTACCCTTGCCTTCTCACCTCGGCATGCTTCTGCAAAAGGTTTTTCCTTCTGCCAACACACATTTTTTCTCTCTGCATATCAAACTCGCATATATCTAGGGATATCTCCAGGACAGGCAACAGGCAATTAAGGCTACTTTGGAGGTTTTACATGCCCGGGAGCTCCCTTGGCCTCCACCACATTACACTTAGCAAAAAGTTTTGCCTCCCTGCCTTACTCCTGGACTACAGCAGCGTACCCGTCCGGGGTCGCTACCTCAATTTCAGTCACATTGGCAATTACGTGCATGCCCAGTAGCTACCCGTTCCTCCTCCCAGGCATACTTGGGGAAGTTTTTGGCCTCTTCCAGAGACTGACTTGTGCATTTAGTCCTCAGACCCCTTCAGGCTAGGTACCCAAGAGCATTGGCCAATTTTGGAGGGAGCTGCATGCCAACAGGCTTCTCTTGCCTTCTCTTGATCTCCTTTGACTAAAGTTTGTGCCTACGTCCACACACAGATTGACTCTGGCATCCTGTCCGCAGATTGCTTCAGGGGAGCTACCTGAGATCTTGGCCCAATTCTGGAGAGAGGTACCTGCCAGGGTACCTTCGCTTTTCCTCGCTGATCACATTTTCCAAATCTGCTGGGCTAGCTCCACATGCAGAATTGCTTGCCAATGCCAGCCCAGGACCCCTCCACGTTAGCTTTCTGCCAAGTTTGCCTCTCCTTTCCAGCTAGCTGCATGCCTGCAAGCCACCATTGCTTCCTCCACGAAGCTTCTGCAAATGTTTGGGCTTCTTGCTGACACAGATTTAGCTCTGGGTACCTGCAAAGCCCTTCAGGGGAGGGACGCCACAAGTCTGGCCAACTTTCCTGCTAAGCGTATGCCTGGTAGCTACCCTTGCCTTCTCACCTCGGCATGCTTCTGCAAAAGGTTTTTCCTTCTGCCAACACACATTTTTTCTCTCTGCATATGAAACTCGCATATCTCTAGGGATATCTCCAGGACAGGCAACAGGCAATTAAGGCTACTTTGGAGGTTTTACATGCCCGGGAGCTCCCTTGGCCTCCACCACATTACACTTAGCAAAAAGTTTTGCCTCCCTGCCTTACTCCTGGACTACAGCAGCGTACCCGTCCGGGGTCGCTACCTCAATTTCAGTCAAATTGGCAATTACGTGCATGCCCAGTAGCTACCCGTTCCTCCTCCCAGGCATACTTGGGCAAGTTTTTGGCCTCTTCCAGAGACTGACTTGTGCATTTAGTCCTCAGACCCCTTCAGGCTAGGTACCCAAGAGCACTGGCCAATTTTGGAGGGAGCTGCATGCCAACAGGCTTCTCTTGCCTTCTCTTGATCTCCTTTGACAAAAGTTTGTGCCTACGTCGACACACAGATTGACTCTGGCATCCTGTCCGCAGATTGCTTCAGGGGAGCTACCTGAGATCTTGGCCCAATTCTGGAGAGAGGTACCTGCCAGGGTACCTTCGCTTTTCCTCGCTGATCACATTTTCCAAATCTGCTGGGCTAGCTCCACATGCAGAATTGCTTGCCAATGCCAGCCCAGGACCCCTCCACGTTAGCTTTCTGCCAAGTTTGCCTCTCCTTTCCAGCTAGCTGCATGCCTGCAAGCCACCATTGCTTCCTCCACGAAGCTTCTGCAAATGTTTGGGCTTCTTGCTGACACAGATTTAGCTCTGGGTACCTGCAAAGCCCTTCAGGGGAGGGACGCCACAAGTCTGGCCAATTTTCCTGCTAAGTGTATGCCTGGTAGCTACCCTTGCCTTCTCACCTCGGCATGCTTCTGCAAAAGGTTTTTCCTTCTGCCAACACACATTTTTTCTCTCTGCATATCAAACTCGCATATCTCTAGGGATATCTCCAGGACAGGCAACAGGCAATTAAGGCTACTTTGGAGGTTTTACATGCCCGGGAGCTCCCTTGGCCTCCACCACATTACACTTAGCAAAAAGTTTTGCCTCCCTGCCTTACTCCTGGACTACAGCAGCGTACCCGTCCGGGGTCGCTACCTCAATTTCAGTCAAATTGGCAATTACGTGCATGCCCAGTAGCTAACCGTTCCTCCTCCCAGGCATACTTGGGGAAGGTTTTGGCCTCTTCCAGAGACTGACTTGTGCATTTAGTCCGTAGACCCCTTCAGGCTAGGTACCCAAGAGCATTGGCCAATTTTGGAGGGAGCTGCATGCCAACAGGCTTCTCTTGCCTTCTCTTGATCTCCTTTGACAAAAGTTTGTGCCTACGTCCACACACAGATTTACTTTGGCATCCTGTCAGCAGATTGCTTCAGGGGAGCTACCTGAGATCTTGGCCCAATTCTGGAGAGAGGTACCTGCCAGGGTACCTTCGCTTTTCCTCGCTGATCACATTTTCCAAATCTGCTGGGCTAGCTCCACATGCAGAATTGCTTGCCAATGCCAGCCCAGGACCCCTCCACGTTAGCTTTCTGCCAAGTTTGCCTCTCCTTTCCAGCTAGCTGCATGCCTGCAAGCCACCATTGCTTCCTCCACGAAGCTTCTGCAAATGTTTGGGCTTCTTGCTGACACAGATTTAGCTCTGGGTACCTGCAAAGCCCTTCAGGGGAGGGACGCCACAAGTCTGGCCAACTTTCCTGCTAAGCGTATGCCTGGTAGCTACCCTTGCCTTCTCACCTCGGCATGCTTCTGCAAAAGGTTTTTCCTTCTGCCAACACACATTTTTTCTCTCTGCATATCAAACTCGCATATCTCTAGGGATATCTCCAGGACAGGCAACAGGCAATTAAGGCTACTTTGGAGGTTTTACATGCCCGGGAGCTCCCTTGGCCTCCACCACATTACACTTAGCAAAAAGTTTTGCCTCCCTGCCTTACTCCTGGACTACAGCAGCGTACCCGTCCGGGGTCGCTACCTCAATTTCAGTCAAATTGGCAATTACGTGCATGCCCAGTAGCTACCCGTTCCTCCTCCCAGGCATACTTGGGCAAGTTTTTGGCCTCTTCCAGAGACTGACTTGTGCATTTAGTCCTCAGACCCCTTCAGGCTAGGTACCCAAGAGCATTGGCCAATTTTGGAGGGAGCTGCATGCCAACAGGCTTCTCTTGCCTTCTCTTGATCTCCTTTGACTAAAGTTTGTGCCTACGTCCACACACAGATTGACTTTGGCAGCCTGTCCACAGATTGCTTCAGGGGAGCTACCTGAGATCTTGGCCCAATTCTGGAGAGAGGTACCTGCCAGGGTACCTTCGCTTTTCCTCGCTGATCACATTTTCCAAATCTGCTGGGCTAGCTCCACATGCAGAATTGCTTGCCAATGCCAGCCCAGGACCCCTCCACGTTAGCTTTCTGCCAAGTTTGCCTCTCCTTTCCAGCTAGCTGCATGCCTGCAAGCCACCATTGCTTCCTCCACGAAGCTTCTGCAAATGTTTGGGCTTCTTGCTGACACAGATTTAGCTCTGGGTACCTGCAAAGCCCTTCAGGGGAGGGACGCCACAAGTCTGGCCAACTTTCCTGCTAAGCGTATGCCTGGTAGCTACCCTTGCCTTCTCACCTCGGCATGCTTCTGCAAAAGGTTTTTCCTTCTGCCAACACACATTTTTTCTCTCTGCATATCAAACTCGCATATATCTAGGGATATCTCCAGGACAGGCAACAGGCAATTAAGGCTACTTTGGAGGTTTTACATGCCCGGGAGCTCCCTTGGCCTCCACCACATTACACTTAGCAAAAAGTTTTGCCTCCCTGCCTTACTCCTGGACTACAGCAGCGTACCCGTCCGGGGTCGCTACCTCAATTTCAGTCACATTGGCAATTACGTGCATGCCCAGTAGCTACCCGTTCCTCCTCCCAGGCATACTTGGGCAAGTTTTTGGCCTCTTCCAGAGACTGACTTGTGCATTTAGTCCTCAGACCCCTTCAGGCTAGGTACCCAAGAGCATTGGCCAATTTTGGAGGGAGCTGCATGCCAACAGGCTTCTCTTGCCTTCTCTTGATCTCCTTTGACTAAAGTTTGTGCCTACGTCCACACACAGATTGACTTTGGCAGCCTGTCCGCAGATTGCTTCAGGGGAGCTACCTGAGATCTTGGCCCAATTCTGGAGAGAGGTACCTGCCAGGGTACCTTCGCTTTTCCTCGCTGATCACATTTTCCAAATCTGCTGGGCTAGCTCCACATGCAGAATTGCTTGCCAATGCCAGCCCAGGACCCCTCCACGTTAGCTTTCTGCCAAGTTTGCCTCTCCTTTCCAGCTAGCTGCATGCCTGCAAGCCACCATTGCTTCCTCCACGAAGCTTCTGCAAATGTTTGGGCTTCTTGCTGACACAGATTTAGCTCTGGGTACCTGCAAAGCCCTTCAGGGGAGGGACGCCACAAGTCTGGCCAACTTTCCTGCTAAGCGTATGCCTGGTAGCTACCCTTGCCTTCTCACCTCGGCATGCTTCTGCAAAAGGTTTTTCCTTCTGCCAACACACATTTTTTCTCTCTGCATATCAAACTCGCATATATCTAGGGATATCTCCAGGACAGGCAACAGGCAATTAAGGCTACTTTGGAGGTTTTACATGCCCGGGAGCTCCCTTGGCCTCCACCACATTACACTTAGCAAAAAGTTTTGCCTCCCTGCCTTACTCCTGGACTACAGCAGCGTACCCGTCCGGGGTCGCTACCTCAATTTCAGTCACATTGGCAATTACGTGCATGCCCAGTAGCTACCCGTTCCTCCTCCCAGGCATACTTGGGCAAGTTTTTGGCCTCTTCCAGAGACTGACTTGTGCATTTAGTCCTCAGACCCCTTCAGGCTAGGTACCCAAGAGCATTGGCCAATTTTGGAGGGAGCTGCATGCCAACAGGCTTCTCTTGCCTTCTCTTGATCTCCTTTGACTAAAGTTTGTGCCTACGTCCACACACAGATTGACTTTGGCAGCCTGTCCGCAGATTGCTTCAGGGGAGCTACCTGAGATCTTGGCCCAATTCTGGAGAGAGGTACCTGCCAGGGTACCTTCGCTTTTCCTCGCTGATCACATTTTCCAAATCTGCTGGGCTAGCTCCACATGCAGAATTGCTTGCCAATGCCAGCCCAGGACCCCTCCACGTTAGCTTTCTGCCAAGTTTGCCTCTCCTTTCCAGCTAGCTGCATGCCTGCAAGCCACCATTGCTTCCTCCACGAAGCTTCTGCAAATGTTTGGGCTTCTTGCTGACACAGATTTAGCTCTGGGTACCTGCAAAGCCCTTCAGGGGAGGGACGCCACAAGTCTGGCCAACTTTCCTGCTAAGCGTATGCCTGGTAGCTACCCTTGCCTTCTCACCTCGGCATGCTTCTGCAAAAGGTTTTTCCTTCTGCCAACACACATTTTTTCTCTCTGCATATCAAACTCGCATATCTCTAGGGATATCTCCAGGACAGGCAACAGGCAATTAAGGCTACTTTGGAGGTTTTACATGCCCGGGAGCTCCTTTGGCCTCCACCACATTACACTTAGCAAAAAGTTTTGCCTCCCTGCCTTACTCCTGGACTACAGCAGCGTACCCGTCCGGGGTCGCTACCTCAATTTCAGTCAAATTGGCAATTACGTGCATGCCCAGTAGCTACCCGTTCCTCCTCCCAGGCATACTTGGGGAAGTTTTTGGCCTCTTCCAGAGACTGACTTGTGCATTTAGTCCTCAGACCCCTTCAGGCTAGGTACCCAAGAGCATTGGCCAATTTTGGAGGGAGCTGCATGCCAACAGGCTTCTCTTGCCTTCTCTTGATCTCCTTTGACAAAAGTTTGTGCCTACGTCCACACACAGATTGACTCTGGCATCCTGTCCGCAGATTGCTTCAGGGGAGCTACCTGAGATCTTGGCCCAATTCTGGAGAGAGGTACCTGCCAGGGTACCTTCGCTTTTCCTCGCTGATCACATTTTCCAAATCTGCTGGGCTAGCTCCACATGCAGAATTGCTTGCCAATGCCAGCCCAGGACCCCTCCACGTTAGCTTTCTGCCAAGTTTGCCTCTCCTTTCCAGCTAGCTGCATGCCTGCAAGCCACCATTGCTTCCTCCACGAAGCTTCTGCAAATGTTTGGGCTTCTTGCTGACACAGATTTAGCTCTGGGTACCTGCAAAGCCCTTCAGGGGAGGGACGCCACAAGTCTGGCCAACTTTCCTGCTAAGCGTATGCCTGGTAGCTACCCTTGCCTTCTCACCTCGGCATGCTTCTGCAAAAGGTTTTTCCTTCTGCCAACACACATTTTTTCTCTCTGCATATCAAACTCGCATATCTCTAGGGATATCTCCAGGACAGGCAACAGGCAATTAAGGCTACTTTGGAGGTTTTACATGCCCGGGAGCTCCCTTGGCCTCCACCACATTACACTTAGCAAAAAGTTTTGCCTCCCTGCCTTACTCCTGGACTACAGCAGCGTACCCGTCCGGGGTCGCTACCTCAATTTCAGTCACATTGGCAATTACGTGCATGCCCAGTAGCTACCCGTTCCTCCTCCCAGGCATACTTGGGGAAGTTTTTGGCCTCTTCCAGAGACTGACTTGTGCATTTAGTCCTCAGACCCCTTCAGGCTAGGTACCCAAGAGCATTGGCCAATTTTGGAGGGAGCTGCATGCCAACAGGCTTCTCTTGCCTTCTCTTGATCTCCTTTACTAAAGTTTGTGCCTACGTCCACACACAGATTGACTTTGGCAGCCTGTCCGCAGATTGCTTCAGGGGAGCTACCTGAGATCTTGGCCCAATTCTGGAGAGAGGTACCTGCCAGGGTACCTTCGCTTTTCCTCGCTGATCACATTTTCCAAATCTGCTGGGCTAGCTCCACATGCAGAATTGCTTGCCAATGCCAGCCCAGGACCCCTCCACGTTAGCTTTCTGCCAAGTTTGCCTCTCCTTTCCAGCTAGCTGCATGCCTGCAAGCCACCATTGCTTCCTCCACGAAGCTTCTGCAAATGTTTGGGCTTCTTGCTGACACAGATTTAGCTCTGGGTACCTGCAAAGCCCTTCAGGGGAGGGACGCCACAAGTCTGGCCAACTTTCCTGCTAAGCGTATGCCTGGTAGCTACCCTTGCCTTCTCACCTCGGCATGCTTCTGCAAAAGGTTTTTCCTTCTGCCAACACACATTTTTTCTCTCTGCATATGAAACTCGCATATCTCTAGGGATATCTCCAGGACAGGCAACAGGCAATTAAGGCTACTTTGGAGGGTTTACATGCCCGGGAGCTCCTTTGGCCTCCACCACATTACACTTAGCAAAAAGTTTTGCCTCCCTGCCTTACTCCTGGACTACAGCAGCGTACCCGTCCGGGGTCGCTACCTCAATTTCAGTCAAATTGGCAATTACGTGCATGCCCAGTAGCTACCCGTTCCTCCTCCCAGGCATACTTGGGCAAGTTTTTGGCCTCTTCCAGAGACTGACTTGTGCATTTAGTCCGTAGACCCCTTCAGGCTAGGTACCCAAGAGCATTGGCCAATTTTGGAGGGAGCTGCATGCCAACAGGCTTCTCTTGCCTTCTCTTGATCTCCTTTGACTAAAGTTTGTGCCTACGTCCACACACAGATTGACTCTGGCATCCTGTCCGCAGATTGCTTCAGGGGAGCTACCTGAGATCTTGGCCCAATTCTGGAGAGAGGTACCTGCCAGGGTACCTTCGCTTTTCCTCGCTGATCACATTTTCCAATTCTGCTGGGCTAGCTCCACATGCAGAATTGCTTGCCAATGCCAGCCCAGGACCCCTCCACGTTAGCTTTCTGCCAAGTTTGCCTCTCCTTTCCAGCTAGCTGCATGCCTGCAAGCCACCATTGCTTCCTCCACGAAGCTTCTGCAAATGTTTGGGCTTCTTGCTGACACAGATTTAGCTCTGGGTACCTGCAAAGCCCTTCAGGGGAGGGACGCCACAAGTCTGGCCAACTTTCCTGCTAAGCGTATGCCTGGTAGCTACCCTTGCCTTCTCACCTCGGCATGCTTCTGCAAAAGGTTTTTCCTTCTGCCAACACACATTTTTTCTCTCTGCATATGAAACTCGCATATCTCTAGGGATATCTCCAGGACAGGCAACAGGCAATTAAGGCTACTTTGGAGGTTTTACATGCCCGGGAGCTCCCTTGGCCTCCACCACATTACACTTAGCAAAAAGTTTTGCCTCCCTGCCTTACTCCTGGACTACAGCAGCGTACCCGTCCGGGGTCGCTACCTCAATTTGAGTCAAATTGGCAATTACGTGCATGCCCAGTAGCTACCCGTTCCTCCTCCCAGGCATACTTGGGGAAGTTTTTGGCCTCTTCCAGAGACTGACTTGTGCATTTAGTCCTCAGACCCCTTCAGGCTAGGTACCCAAGAGCATTGGCCAATTTTGGAGGGAGCTGCATGCCAACAGGCTTCTCTTGCCTTCTCTTGATCTCCTTTGACTAAAGTTTGTGCCTACGTCCACACACAGATTGACTTTGGCAGCCTGTCCGCAGATTGCTTCAGGGGAGCTACCTGAGATCTTGGCCCAATTCTGGAGAGAGGTACCTGCCAGGGTACCTTCGCTTTTCCTCGCTGATCACATTTTCCAATTCTGCTGGGCTAGCTCCACATGCAGAATTGCTTGCCAATGCCAGCCCAGGACCCCTCCACGTTAGCTTTCTGCCAACTTTGCCTCTCTTTCCAGCTAGCTGCATGCCTGCAAGCCACCATTGCTTCCTCCACGAAGCTTCTGCAAATGTTTGGGCTTCTTGCTGACACAGATTTAGCTCTGGGTACCTGCAAAGCCCTTCAGGGGAGGGACGCCACAAGTCTGGCCAACTTTCCTGCTAAGCGTATGCCTGGTAGCTACCCTTGCCTTCTCACCTCGGCATGCTTCTGCAAAAGGTTTTTCCTTCTGCCAACACACATTTTTTCTCTCTGCATATCAAACTCGCATATCTCTAGGGATATCTCCAGGACAGGCAACAGGCAATTAAGGCTACTTTGGAGGTTTTACATGCCCGGGAGCTCCCTTGGCCTCCACCACATTACACTTAGCAAAAAGTTTTGCCTCCCTGCCTTACTCCTGGACTACAGCAGCGTACCCGTCCAGGGTCGCTACCTCAATTTGAGTCACACTGGCAATTACGTGCATGCCCAGTAGCTACCCGTTCCTCCTCCCAGGCATACTTGGGGAAGTTTTTGGCCTCTTCCAGAGACTGACTTGTGCATTTAGTCCTCAGACCCCTTCAGGCTAGGTACCCAAGAGCATTGGCCAATTTTGGAGGGAGCTGCATGCCAACAGGCTTCTCTTGCCTTCTCTTGATCTCCTTTGACAAAAGTTTGTGCCTACGTCCACACACAGATTGACTTTGGCAGCCTGTCCGCAGATTGCTTCAGGGGAGCTACCTGAGATCTTGGCCCAATTCTGGAGAGAGGTACCTGCCAGGGTACCTTCGCTTTTCCTCGCTGATCACATTTTCCAAATCTGCTGGGCTAGCTCCACATGCAGAATTGCTTGCCAATGCCAGCCCAGGACCCCTCCACGTTAGCTTTCTGCCAAGTTTGCCTCTCCTTTCCAGCTAGCTGCATGCCTGCAAGCCACCATTGCTTCCTCCACGAAGCTTCTGCAAATGTTTGGTCTTCTTGCTGACACAGATTTAGCTCTGGGTACCTGCAAAGCCCTTCAGGGGAGGGACGCCACAAGTCTGGCCAACTTTCCTGCTAAGTGTATGCCTGGTAGCTACCCTTGCCTTCTCACCTCGGCATGCTTCTGCAAAAGGTTTTTCCTTCTGCCAACACACATTTTTTCTCTCTGCATATCAAACTCGCATATCTCTAGGGATATCTCCAGGACAGGCAACAGGCAATTAAGGCTACTTTGGAGGTTTTACATGCCCGGGAGCTCCCTTGGCCTCCACCACATTACACTTAGCAAAAAGTTTTGCCTCCCTGCCTTACTCCTGGACTACAGCAGCGTACCCGTCCGGGGTCGCTACCTCAATTTCAGTCAAATTGGCAATTACGTGCATGCCCAGTAGCTAACCGTTCCTCCTCCCAGGCATACTTGGGGAAGGTTTTGGCCTCTTCCAGAGACTGACTTGTGCATTTAGTCCGTAGACCCCTTCAGGCTAGGTACCCAAGAGCATTGGCCAATTTTGGAGGGAGCTGCATGCCAACAGGCTTCTCTTGCCTTCTCTTGATCTCCTTTGACAAAAGTTTGTGCCTACGTCCACACACAGATTTACTTTGGCGTCCTGTCAGCAGATTGCTTCAGGGGAGCTACCTGAGATCTTGGCCCAATTCTGGAGAGAGGTACCTGCCAGGGTACCTTCGCTTTTCCTCGCTGATCACATTTTCCAAATCTGCTGGGCTAGCTCCACATGCAGAATTGCTTGCCAATGCCAGCCCAGGACCCCTCCACGTTAGCTTTCTGCCAAGTTTGCCTCTCCTTTCCAGCTAGCTGCATGCCTGCAAGCCACCATTGCTTCCTCCACGAAGCTTCTGCAAATGTTTGGGCTTCTTGCTGACACAGATTTAGCTCTGGGTACCTGCAAAGCCCTTCAGGGGAGGGACGCCACAAGTCTGGCCAACTTTCCTGCTAAGCGTATGCCTGGTAGCTACCCTTGCCTTCTCACCTCGGCATGCTTCTGCAAAAGGTTTTTCCTTCTGCCAACACACATTTTTTCTCTCTGCATATCAAACTCGCATATCTCTAGGGATATCTCCAGGACAGGCAACAGGCAATTAAGGCTACTTTGGAGGTTTTACATGCCCGGGAGCTCCCTTGGCCTCCACCACATTACACTTAGCAAAAAGTTTTGCCTCCCTGCCTTACTCCTGGACTACAGCAGCGTACCCGTCCGGGGTCGCTACCTCAATTTCAGTCACATTGGCAATTACGTGCATGCCCAGTAGCTACCCGTTCCTCCTCCCAGGCATACTTGGGCAAGTTTTTGGCCTCTTCCAGAGACTGACTTGTGCATTTAGTCCTCAGACCCCTTCAGGCTAGGTACCCAAGAGCATTGGCCAATTTTGGAGGGAGCTGCATGCCAACAGGCTTCTCTTGCCTTCTCTTGATCTCCTTTGACAAAAGTTTGTGCCTACGTCCACACACAGATTGACTTTGGCAGCCTGTCCGCAGATTGCTTCAGGGGAGCTACCTGAGATCTTGGCCCAATTCTGGAGAGAGGTACCTGCCAGGGTACCTTCGCTTTTCCTCGCTGATCACATTTTCCAAATCTGCTGGGCTAGCTCCACATGCAGAATTGCTTGCCAATGCCAGCCCAGGACCCCTCCACGTTAGCTTTCTGCCAAGTTTGCCTCTCCTTTCCAGCTAGCTGCATGCCTGCAAGCCACCATTGCTTCCTCCACGAAGCTTCTGCAAATGTTTGGGCTTCTTGCTGACACAGATTTAGCTCTGGGTACCTGCAAAGCCCTTCAGGGGAGGGACGCCACAAGTCTGGCCAACTTTCCTGCTAAGCGTATGCCTGGTAGCTACCCTTGCCTTCTCACCTCGGCATGCTTCTGCAAAAGGTTTTTCCTTCTGCCAACACACATTTTTTCTCTCTGCATATCAAACTCGCATATCTCTAGGGATATCTCCAGGACAGGCAACAGGCAATTAAGGCTACTTTGGAGGTTTTACATGCCCGGGAGCTCCCTTGGCCTCCACCACATTACACTTAGCAAAAAGTTTTGCCTCCCTGCCTTACTCCTGGACTACAGCAGCGTACCCGTCCGGGGTCGCTACCTCAATTTCAGTCACATTGGCAATTACGTGCATGCCCAGTAGCTACCCGTTCCTCCTCCCAGGCATACTTGGGGAAGTTTTTGGCCTCTTCCAGAGACTGACTTGTGCATTTAGTCCTCAGACCCCTTCAGGCTAGGTACCCAAGAGCATTGGCCAATTTTGGAGGGAGCTGCATGCCAACAGGCTTCTCTTGCCTTCTCTTGATCTCCTTTGACTAAAGTTTGTGCCTACGTCCACACACAGATTGACTTTGGCAGCCTGTCCGCAGATTGCTTCAGGGGAGCTACCTGAGATCTTGGCCCAATTCTGGAGAGAGGTACCTGCCAGGGTACCTTCGCTTTTCCTCGCTGATCACATTTTCCAAATCTGCTGGGCTAGCTCCACATGCAGAATTGCTTGCCAATGCCAGCCCAGGACCCCTCCACGTTAGCTTTCTGCCAAGTTTGCCTCTCCTTTCCAGCTAGCTGCATGCCTGCAAGCCACCATTGCTTCCTCCACGAAGCTTCTGCAAATGTTTGGGCTTCTTGCTGACACAGATTTAGCTCTGGGTACCTGCAAAGCCCTTCAGGGGAGGGACGCCACAAGTCTGGCCAACTTTCCTGCTAAGCGTATGCCTGGTAGCTACCCTTGCCTTCTCACCTCGGCATGCTTCTGCAAAAGGTTTTTCCTTCTGCCAACACACATTTTTTCTCTCTGCATATCAAACTCGCATATCTCTAGGGATATCTCCAGGACAGGCAACAGGCAATTAAGGCTACTTTGGAGGTTTTACATGCCCGGGAGCTCCCTTGGCCTCCACCACATTACACTTAGCAAAAAGTTTTGCCTCCCTGCCTTACTCCTGGACTACAGCAGCGTACCTGTCCGGGGTCGCTACCTCAATTTCAGTCACATTGGCAATTACGTGCATGCCCAGTAGCTACCCGTTCCTCCTCCCAGGCATACTTGGGGAAGTTTTTGGCCTCTTCCAGAGACTGACTTGTGCATTTAGTCCGTAGACCCCTTCAGGCTAGGTACCCAAGAGCATTGGCCAATTTTGGAGGGAGCTGCATGCCAACAGGCTTCTCTTGCCTTCTCTTGATCTCCTTTGACTAAAGTTTGTGCCTATGTCCACACACAGATTTACTTTGGCGTCCTGTCAGCAGATTGCTTCAGGGGAGCTACCTGAGATCTTGGCCCAGTACTGGAGAGAGGTACCTGCCAGGGTACCTTCGCTTTTCCTCGCTGATCACATTTTCCAAATCTGCTGGGCTAGCTCCACATGCAGAATTGCTTGCCAATGCCAGCCCAGGACCCCTCCACGTTAGCTTTCTGCCAAGTTTGCCTCTCCTTTCCAGCTAGCTGCATGCCTGCAAGCCACCATTGCTTCCTCCACGAAGCTTCTGCAAATGTTTGGGCTTCTTGCTGACACAGATTTAGCTCTGGGTACCTGCAAAGCCCTTCAGGGGAGGGACGCCACAAGTCTGGCCAACTTTCCTGCTAAGCGTATGCCTGGTAGCTACCCTTGCCTTCTCACCTCGGCATGCTTCTGCAAAAGGTTTTTCCTTCTGCCAACACACATTTTTTCTCTCTGCATATCAAACTCGCATATCTCTAGGGATATCTCCAGGACAGGCAACAGGCAATTAAGGCTACTTTGGAGGTTTTACATGCCCGGGAGCTCCCTTGGCCTCCACCACATTACACTTAGCAAAAAGTTTTGCCTCCCTGCCTTACTCCTGGACTACAGCAGCGTACCCGTCCAGGGTCGCTACCTCAATTTCAGTCACATTGGCAATTACGTGCATGCCCAGTAGCTACCCGTTCCTCCTCCCAGGCATACTTGGGGAAGTTTTTGGCCTCTTCCAGAGACTGACTTGTGCATTTAGTCCTCAGACCCCTTCAGGCTAGGTACCCAAGAGCATTGGCCAATTTTGGAGGGAGCTGCATGCCAACAGGCTTCTCTTGCCTTCTCTTGATCTCCTTTGACAAAAGTTTGTGCCTATGTCCACACACAGATTTACTTTGGCGTCCTGTCAGCAGATTGCTTCAGGGGAGCTACCTGAGATCTTGGCCCAATTCTGGAGAGAGGTACCTGCCAGGGTACCTTCGCTTTTCCTCGCTGATCACATTTTCCAAATCTGCTGGGCTAGCTCCACATGCAGAATTGCTTGCCAATGCCAGCCCAGGACCCCTCCACGTTAGCTTTCTGCCAAGTTTGCCTCTCCTTTCCAGCTAGCTGCATGCCTGCAAGCCACCATTGCTTCCTCCACGAAGCTTCTGCAAATGTTTGGGCTTCTTGCTGACACAGATTTAGCTCTGGGTACCTGCAAAGCCCTTCAGGGGAGGGACGCCACAAGTCTGGCCAACTTTCCTGCTAAGCGTATGCCTGGTAGCTACCCTTGCCTTCTCACCTCGGCATGCTTCTGCAAAAGGTTTTTCCTTCTGCCAACACACATTTTTTCTCTCTGCATATCAAACTCGCATATCTCTAGGGATATCTCCAGGACAGGCAACAGGCAATTAAGGCTACTTTGGAGGTTTTACATGCCCGGGAGCTCCCTTGGCCTCCACCACATTACACTTAGCAAAAAGTTTTGCCTCCCTGCCTTACTCCTGGACTACAGCAGCGTACCCGTCCGGGGTCGCTACCTCAATTGCAGTCAAATTGGCAATTACGTGCATGCCCAGTAGCTACCCGTTCCTCCTCCCAGGCATACTTGGGCAAGTTTTTGGCCTCTTCCAGAGACTGACTTGTGCATTTAGTCCTCAGACCCCTTCAGGCTAGGTACCCAAGAGCATTGGCCAATTTTGGAGGGAGCTGCATGCCAACAGGCTTCTCTTGCCTTCTCTTGATCTCCTTTGACAAAAGTTTGTGCCTACGTCCACACACAGATTGACTTTGGCGTCCTGTCCGCAGATTGCTTCAGGGGAGCTACCTGAGATCTTGGCCCAATTCTGGAGAGAGGTACCTGCCAGGGTTCCTTCGCTTTTCCTCGCTGATCACATTTTCCAAATCTGCTGGGCTAGCTCCACATGCAGAATTGCTTGCCAATGCCAGCCCAGGACCCCTCCACGTTAGCTTTCTGCCAAGTTTGCCTCTCCTTTCCAGCTAGCTGCATGCCTGCAAGCCACCATTGCTTCCTCCACGAAGCTTCTGCAAATGTTTGGGCTTCTTGCTGACACAGATTTAGCTCTGGGTACCTGCAAAGCCCTTCAGGGGAGGGACGCCACAAGTCTGGCCAACTTTCCTGCTAAGCGTATGCCTGGTAGCTACCCTTGCCTTCTCACCTCGGCATGCTTCTGCAAAAGGTTTTGCCTTCTGCCAACACACATTTTTTCTCTCTGCATATCAAACTCGCATATATCTAGGCATATCTCCAGGACAGGCAACAGGCAATTAAGGCTACTTTGGAGGTTTTACATGCCCGGGAGCTCCCTTGGCCTCCACCACATTACACTTAGCAAAAAGTTTTGCCTCCCTGTCTTACTCCTGGACTACAGCAGCGTACCCGTCCGGGGTCGCTACCTCAATTTCAGTCAAATTGGCAATTACGTGCATGCCCAGTAGCTACCCGTTCCTCCTCCCAGGCATACTTGGGGAAGTTTTTGGCCTCTTCCAGAGACTGACTTGTGCATTTAGTCCGTAGACCCCTTCAGGCTAGGTACCCAAGAGCATTGGCCAATTTTGGAGGGAGCTGCATGCCAACAGGCTTCTCTTGCCTTCTCTTGATCTCCTTTGACAAAAGTTTGTGCCTACGTCCACACACAGATTTACTTTGGCGTCCTGTCAGCAGATTGCTTCAGGGGAGCTACCTGAGATCTTGGCCCAATTCTGGAGAGAGGTACCTGCCAGGGTACCTTCGCTTTTCCTCGCTGATCACATTTTCCAAATCTGCTGGGCTAGCTCCACATGCAGAATTGCTTGCCAATGCCAGCCCAGGACCCCTCCACGTTAGCTTTCTGCCAAGTTTGCCTCTCCTTTCCAGCTAGCTGCATGCCTGCAAGCCACCATTGCTTCCTCCACGAAGCTTCTGCAAATGTTTGGGCTTCTTGCTGACACAGATTTAGCTCTGGGTACCTGCAAAGCCCTTCAGGGGAGGGACGCCACAAGTCTGGCCAACTTTCCTGCTAAGCGTATGCCTGGTAGCTACCCTTGCCTTCTCACCTCGGCATGCTTCTGCAAAAGGTTTTTCCTTCTGCCAACACACATTTTTTCTCTCTGCATCCGAAACTCGCATATATCTAGGGATATCCCCAGGACAGGCAACAGGCAATTAAGGCTACTTTGGAGGTTTTTTTACATGCCTGGTAGCTACATTTGCCTGCAAGGGTTTGTACGTAGGAAAATTTTGGTTTACCTGTCTTAGTTCTGGCTTGAGTTCTATACCTGTCTGTTATTTCTTACTTGCTTGTCTCTGCATTTCCTGTAGAACTCATAGATTACCTGAAATTGCACGCAGGCTCCCCAGTTGTTTCTCTGTCTGTTGAGGTCCGGTCCTCTTTGCCCCTTTCGGCTTCTGCCAAGTATCTCCTGGAGCCTTTCCTTTTGGCATTCTCTGAACAGAGCTGAAACCTCAGCTTGCTGCCTCAGACTCCCCCAGGGCTTTTGCTCTAGTACTTTTGTGTCCATCCATGTAGGTTCCCAACCCTGCAACAATGGAATAGACAGTTTTTGTTGGATTTTGTTTTGTTCGGTTGTTTCATTTCATTGTGACCTTTTCTTTGGTCTTTCCTTCAATCCTACCTGTTGTGTTAATTTGAATCCTCCTCTTAGTTTTGTTGTTTGCTTTTTTCAGACATCAGCACACCACCCCATTTACCTTGTGCAGTGCCTCCAGCACAGAATCAGAGAAGGGCTGGTGTTGGAAGGGACCTTAAAGACCATCCAGCTCGAGCCCACCTGCATTGGTGGCCCAGCACCCTGGTGGGAGCTGCAGGTCTGGTCTGGGGCCAGCTCTGGCTTGAGGGTGACTGAGGCTGTGGCTGTGAGCCCCGCAGTGACATATGGCAGTTGCCTAGCACCACTGCAGGTCACAATACGCACTGCCCTGATAGGACAGGGCTGCCATGATCTCATGATCCCTGTCCTTGGCTTTTAAGGAGCTGGGTCCCCATGCGTGGTCCTGAGCGACTTGGTGTACGTGCGAGTCCACGAGTCTCCAAGTGCCACAGCACGGACTTCTCGCTCTTTCCCCTGGAGCTGCTCACTGCCGTTTGCTTCCATCATACCTGTGTTCCTGAGAAGGTCCACATCTGTGACGTCCATGCCCGAGCTCCCTGGAGCTCACGGCTGGGCTGTCCTGCCAGGAGCCTGGAGCAGACCGGAAAAGTTTGGCCTCCGTGCATTAGTTCTGGACAAAAGCAGCATACCCGCTGCGTGCCAAACCCTGTTTGGGCATCAGAACAGAATCCTGAAGTCTGCGCTGCCCTATGTCAAGCCTTTTCCTTCATTAGTTATAAAAGGAACATTAAAGTTTACTCTTAATAAGATAATGAGATTAAGGAAGTACATGCTAACCATACAAGACTACAATACTCAACTTTTCGCCCAAATCATGCCAATTGTCCTCCTAGGGTGAGACAGATAAGCTTAGAATATAAAAGTGTTAGGAGGTAGTGGGAAAAAAATTCATGGTAGGAAAAAACTTAGAGTGAGGAAAAAAGGGAGAGCTCGGAGGGTGGGGGGCGTGCTCCAGGGCCACAAACCTGTTGCATAAGGGCACCCAGGAAGGCTGGGACGGTACGAAGAGGGGGGTTTTCTGCAATGTCAAGCAGTGACCTGTTTCCATTCCTCCTCATTTCCTAGGTCCCCTCCCTCTGCTCAGTAGGGCAGGGGGTCCACCCCCCTTTGGGGCGCCTCACGCCAGTACCTCTCCTTCAGATCTTGCAGGAAGTTACCCCACAGCTCTGTCTCCCGCTCGCCCCCCCTGAGGGCCCTCAACCTCTCCACCTCCTCCAAGTTTCCTGCTAAGCGTATGCCTGGTAGCTACCCTTGCCTTCTCACCTCGGCATGCTTCTGCAAAAGGTTTGCCTTCCGACAACACACATTTTTTCTCTCTGCATCCGAAACTCGCATATATCTAGGGATATCTCCAGGACAGGCAACAGGCAATTAAGGCTACTTTGGAGGTTTTTTTACATGCTTGGTAGCTATATTTGCCTGCAGGAGTTTGTACTTAGGAAAATTTTGGTTTACCTGCCTTAGTTCTGGCTTGAGTTCTATACCTGTCTGTTATTTCTTACTTGCTTGTCTCTGCATGTCCTGTAGAACTCACAGATTACCTGAAATTGCACGCAGGCTCCCCAGTTGTTTCTCTGTCTGTTGAGGTCCGGTCCTCTTTGCCCCTTTCGGCTTCTGCCAAGTATCTCCTGGAGCCTTTCCTTTTGGCATTCTCTGAACAGAGCTGAAACCTCAGCTTGCTGCCTCAGACTCCTCCAGGGCTGTTGCTCTAGTACTTTTGTGTCCATCCGTGTAGGTTCCCAACCCTGCAACAATGGAATAGACAGTTTTTGTTGGATTTTGTTTTGTTCGGTTGTTTCATTTCATTGTGACCTTTTCTTTGGTCTTTCCTTCAATCCTACCAGTTCTGTTAGTCTGAATCCTCCTCTTAGTTTTGTTGTTTGCTTTTTTCAGACATCAGCACACCACCCCATCTTCCTTGTGCAGTGCCTCCAGCACAGAATCAGAGAAGGGCTGGTGTTGGAAGGGACCTTAAAGACCATCCAGCTTGAGCCCACCTGCATTGGTGGCCCAGCACCCTGGTGGGAGCTGCAGGTCTGGTCTGGGGCCAGCTCTGGCTTGAGGGTGACTGAGGCTGTGGCTGTGAGCCCCGCAGTGACATATGGCAGTTGCCTAGCACCACTGCAGGTCACAATACGCACTGCCCTGATAGGACAGGGCTGCCATGATCTCACGATCCCTGTCCTTGGTATTTAAGGAGCTGGGTCCCCATGCGTGGTCCTGAGCGACTTGGTGGACGTGCGAGTCCACGAGTCTCCAAGTGCCACAGCACGGACTTCTCACTCTTTCCCCTGGAGCTGCTCACTGCTGTTTGCTTCCATCATACCTGTGTTCCTGAGAAGGTCCACATCCGTGACGTCCATGCCCGAGCTCCCTGGAGCTCACGGCTGGGCTGTCCTGACAGGTGCCTGGAGCAGACCGGAAAAGTTTGGCCTCCGTGCATTAGTTCTGGACAAAAGCAGCATACCCGCTGCGTGCCAAACCCTGTTTGGGCATCAGAACAGAATCCTCAAGTCTGCGCTGCCCTAAGTCAAGCCTTTTCCTTCATTAGTTATAAAAGGAACATTAAAGTTTACTCTTAATAAGATAATGAGATTAAGGAAGTACATGCTAACCATACAAAACTACAATACTCAACTTTTCGCCCAAATCATGCCAATTGTCCTCCTAGGGTGGGACAGATAAGCTTAGAATATAAAAGTGTTAGGAGGAAGTGGGAAAAAAATTCATGATAGGAAAAAACTTAGAGTGAGGAAAAAAGGGAGAGCTCGGAGGGTGGGGGGCGTGCTCCAGGGCCACAAACCTGTTGCATAAGGGCACCCAGGAAGGCTGGGACGGTACGAAGAGGGGGGTTTTCTGCAATGTCAAGCAGTGACCTGTTTCCATTCCTCCTCATCTCTTACGTCCCCTCCCTCTGCTCAGTAGGGCAGGGGGTCCACCCCCCTTTGGGGCACCTCACCCCACTACCTCTCCTTCAGGCCTTGCAGGGAGTTACCCCACAGCTCTGTCTCCCGCTCACCCTCCCTGAGGGCCCTCAACCTCTCCACCTCCTCCTTGAGCTCCGCCACCAGGCTGAGCAGGCCAGCCACCTCACACACACCGCGTCCCTGCCGCCCTCAGGCACCCCCTGCACCCAGAGACCCGAACCTCCACATTTCTGAGCGGGCATTCAGTCTGGGTGGCTGCAGCCCGTCTAAAAAGTGCTCTCTGCCTCGTGAGGATCATAGCGGTTTACCTACAGGCAGGCAGCCGGCAGAAAACTTCTTCTTGTGAGTGGGGCGGAGCGTGCCGCCCTGCCTCACCTCAGCGCAAACCACCGCCCCTCACCTGTTTCCCGCCTTCGGCGCTCGTGCCTCTTTGGGCGGATTTTTAACGACTGGGGAGGGGGCGCTGCTGCCTCGACCTCCGCCTCCTCAACCGCCCTCATGGGGGCTGCCGGGTCCTAGCAGCGCCCTCGGCGATAGTTCTGGCCCAAGCTGCATGCCCGTCTGTTATCTGTTACGTCCCGATCTCTGCGTGTCCCGTAGCACTCACAGATTAACTGAAATCGCATGCAACAATCACCCTTCATTCTTTCTTTGTGGAGGCAGTTGGGGAGGGGAGTTGTCTGCAATGTCGAGCAGTGACCTGTTTCCATTCGTCCTCACCTCCTAGGTCCCCTCCCTCTGCTCAGTAGGGCAGGGGGTCCACCCCCCTTTGGGGCGCCAAACCCCACTACCTCTCCTTAAGGCCTCTAAGGGAGTTACCCCACAGCTCTGTCTCCCACTCGCCCTCCCTGAGGGCCCTCAACCTCTCCACCTCCTCCAAGTTTCCAGCTAAGCGTATGCCTGGTAGCTACCCTTGCCTTCTCACCTCGGCATGCTTCTGCAAAAGGTTTTTCCTTCTGCCAACACACATTTTTTCTCTCTGCATATCAAACTCGCATATATCTAGGCATATCTCCAGGACAGGCAACAGGCAATTAAGGCTACTTTGGAGGTTTTACATGCCCGGGAGCTCCCTTGGCCTCCACCACATTACACTTAGCAAAAAGTTTTGCCTCCCTGCCTTACTCCTGGACTACAGCAGCGTACCCGTCCGGGGTCGCTACCTCAATTTCAGTCAAATTGGCAATTACGTGCATGCCCAGTAGCTACCCGTTCCTCCTCCCAGGCATACTTGGGGAAGTTTTTGGCCTCTTCCAGAGACTGACTTGTGCATTTAGTCCGCAGACCCCTTCAGGCTAGCTACCCAAGAGCATTGGCCAATTTTGGAGGGAGCTGCATGCCAACAGGCTTCTCTTGCCTTCTCTTGACCTGCTTTGACAAAAGTTTGTGCCTACGTCCACACACAGATTGACTCTGGCAGCCTGTCCGCAGATTGCTTCAGGGGAGCTACCTGAGATCTTGGCCCAATTCTGGAGAGAGGTACCTGCCAGGGTACCTTCGCTTTTCCTCGCTGATCACATTTTCCAAATCTTCTGGGCTAGCTCCACATGCAGAATTGCTTGCCAATGCCAGCCCAGGACCCCTCCACGTTAGCTTTCTGCCAAGTTTGCCTCTCCTTTCCAGCTAGCTGCATGCCTGCAAGCCACCATTGCTTCCTCCATGAAGCTTCTGCAAATGTTTGGGCTTCTTGCTGACACAGATTTAGCTCTGGGTACCTGCAAAGCCCTTCAGGGGAGGGACGCCACAAGTCTGGCCAACTTTCCTGCTAAGCGTATGCCTGGTAGCTACCCTTGCCTTCTCACCTCGGCATGCTTCTGCAAAAGGTTTTTCCTTCTGCCAACACACATTTTTTCTCTCTGCATCCGAAACTCGCATATCTCTAGGGATATCTCCAGGACAGGCAACAGGCAATTAAGGCTACTTTGGAGGGTTTACATGCCTGGTAGCTACATTTGCCTGCAGGAGTTTGTACTTAGGAAAATTTTGGTTTACCTTCCTTAGTTCTGGCTTGAGTTCTATACCTGTCTGTTATTTCTTACTTGCTTGTCTCTGCATGTCCTGTAGAACTCACAGATTACCTGAAAATTACCTTGTGCAGTGCCTCCAGCACAGAATCAGAGAAGGGCTGGTGTTGGAAGGGACCTTAAAGACCATCCAGCTCGAGCCCACCTGCATTGGTGGCCCAGCACCCTGGTGGGAGCTGCAGGTCTGGTCTGGGGCCAGCTCTGGCTTGAGGGTGACTGAGGCTGTGGCTGTGAGCCCCGCAGTGACGTATGGCAGTTTCCTAGCACTACTGCAGGTCACAATACCCCTGATAGGACAGGGCTGCCATGATCTCACGATCCCTGTCCTTGGCTTTTAAGGAGCTGGGTCCCCATGCGTGGTCCTGAGCGACTTGGTGGACGTGCGAGTCCACGAGTCTCCAAGTGTTTAAACTAAGAGGGATTTAAATCAAGACTTCAATCAAGTTTTAAATCAAGATTGATCAAAATCAATAAATTATTTCTTCAGAAAGGGTGGCAACTATTAAATACCTGCATGCCTGATGGATCAGCAGTGGCTAACAGTGCTCCCCCAGCACCAGTCATCCAGCCCTACTACCCCATCTATGTGCACTTTGCAGAGGGACCAGTCCATGCCCTGTCCTACCCTGCTGTGCTTTGCTAGCTCTTTGCAGGCCCCTGGGGAGTTAGGCTCTTGGTTTCTCCTCCTTACAGGATGTTCCCAAGGGCTTTCCAACCTGTCTTTGCTGAGGGTCAGCCTGAAGCACCACCCACATCAGGCACAGCAGGGCTGGCTCTGGTCCCTGCTCACAGCAGTCTTAACACAGCCAGCCTTCACCAGCTGCAGAACTGTTGTGAATCCACTGCTGCTGGCTGTCCTGCAAGGCTTGTCCTTCCAGCAGTCCATGTTAACAGAGTCACTCAGCAAACATAAAACTATCGCCTTGTATTTACTGCAAGAGAGAAAAACAGTGACATCTCTTTCCTTTCTCCTATTCTTGATGGCCCTTTCCCTATCCCTGCTGTTTGAGGGGTTCATCATCTCATACACCTTAAGCAGCTCTTCAGCCACACATGGCTACATGTGGTAAGTCCCTCTGGACAAACTTTTAGCAGTATTTCATCAAAAGATGAGACTTCCAAAATGCATCTCACGTTGTGTGCAGATGTTCCCATTTGCCCTCCACCAGGTAGCAGGAAAACTCCTCTTATGTCCACCTGGGCGGTCAAAGCCATGTTTTTGAGCTGCAGATCTGCCTGGCTTCACCACAGTACTGTGACTATGGGCAGAATCTGATTTTCTTTCCCCTTCCTTACTGGGCAGAATGGGAACCACACAGAACAACTCTTTCTCCTGGCTGGCCACAGAACTCTGGGGAATGGAAGAACAGTTTTGTAAGAAAGCAGGAATCAGGAGTTGTTTCTCCCTTGAGAAATTTGGGCTAGATCCATTTTTCACTCTGTCACTTCCTTCAGCAGGACATACTTTCAACATGTACCACATTGGTTTAAGGTTTTTCTTCTTCTTTTTTTTTTTTTTTTTTTTTTTCCCTCTGTTTCATGAAGAATATTAAGCATGCTTTTTGTCCTTTTTTTTCACATTTTCTACTGTGTAACTTTACAAATGTTTTCAATTCATGAAAGTGACACTGTGACAAATTCACTTTTATTTTTCAGCTCTATCACTTTTCCAAAGTTGAGAAAGTTTCAAGAATCTACAGGTTTAAAAAAAAAAAAAAAAAAAAGGGAAATGAAAGAGAAAAGAAAAAAATACTGGTTTTCCTTGTATTAATCTGTAAAAACAAGAAAAGGAAATCTGCCTGTCTCGGCAAAGCTCATTGTTTGAGGTTGGTGGGAGAGAAGCCCTTCTGAACACATAATCTGGGACTGCTGAGGTTACGTTTCACCTTGGCCAGCTCCCTTAGCCTTTATTGCCACTTGCTGCTGCTGTGCTCAGATCAATGTACCACTGGCACTCTGCAGGGAAGCAGCAGCCCAGAGCTGGAAGGAGGAAAGAAGCAGCTTCTCATCTCCCTGCAGCTAGCCCTGACCCAGTAAGCAAACAGAGTCAGCGGGGCCAATCAGCCATTTATTCTCTGCACTTATTTCCACTCTGCATTTATTTCCCCTACACCTTCAAATGTCTCCATTATTCTGCTCCAATACAAAATCAACCAAGTCTCCTGAAATCACTGATGACTGGAGCAGATTAGGAACATGCACAGGGTCAGGAGCTGCTGAGATGCAGTTAAAAAAGCTCCTTATCCCCTCTCAGCTCTTTTTTTTTTTTTTTTTTTTTTTTTTTTTTTTCCCTCTGGCTGCCCAAGCAGCATAGAGGTGGCAGCACCAACATGCCTGGAGGTGCTGACTCTCCGCTGTTTGTATGTTCCTGGGTGGCTTCCAGATGTACCAAAAGGGCTCCAGCAGGAGGACCTGCCAGACATCCCACAGATTTGAGACCACAGCCTGATGGAGAGCACAGATATACATGTACTCTGCCATGGTGTAAATCTCTGCAGGGCTGTCTCCCTGTGTCTAGAGATGTTTCCCTTGCACTGTTGTGCAGCCATTCTCTCCTCTGAAATGCTGCCAGTTTGGGGCTGTCATTGTGACAATTTCTTCATCATGCAAATAGGTCCCCTTGCCTGCCTGTCATTCGTGTCTCTCTCATTCAGCTGCCTGCTGTATCTATGCACTGGAGACTCTTGCAAAGAAACCCTCTACACCCACCAGTTTAATAATCCCCTTGAATATGGAGTGGATTCTGCCTGTGCAGCCTTGCAGATCTGCTTATGAATAAATTAGCTCTGCTTTGTGAGACTAAATACATCCGCATACTCTGGAAGCATCTGTAATTACATTTGAAATGTAATCATATGTTAGATGGGAGTGTGTTTGTTGCTGTTATGATTTATTTTTCTCTTTTTCACACATACACACACACACACACAAAATTTTTTCTATTCAGTCTAAATTGATGATCAGCAGTGGGAGTCTCACTGGTGTTTGGCAAGATGATAATGGTTCCTGGACAAGGGTGTCCTTCAGATGTGCCCATTACTGAAAATTATTCCACAGATTCCTCACCTCCTCTTAAGTCCTATCTGCAGCAGACTTCCGGACTGCTTGCTGCTCTGAGCCATGTTGGCAAGCTGTGGTTGGCCAGGTAAGCTGGCTGAAAACAATGCTAACTCATCATTCTCACTCTGCTGAGAACAGTGTTCATGCTGGGATGTGCACTGCTCAATGCAAAACTTCTGGGGTCTCCTGACTCTGGGGTGATGCCAGTGGCTCTCTGCTGCACAGTGAGTCCAGCCTCGTCTGTCAAACCCTTCAGTCCCTGTTTGTATCTTCCACCTATCCTCTGCAAAGGTGAGTCCAGATCTGGCAGGAAGGGATTGCTTCCAGTCACTTTACTTCATAAAAGGTTCTTTGCTTTCTGCCCTGCTGACTTGCTCCTGATGGTTTGTGATATCAAGGAGCAGCATCTTATGCTGATTCCCACTTTGGACTGAGTTGTTTTGTTTCTGCTTCAGAGACTCATGAGTTCTCTTTGAGTCCCAGGCCGATCACCGAAGTCATTGTGAGGATCTGGCCTTGCAGCCTTTCTAATCTGCACGAATGCCCTCACTACTGTGCCATTAGTAATTCCACAATAGAAACTTCTCCCAGTGCAAAAATGCCATCCTAGACCTGAGAAAACAAAGACAATTTTCTCTGAAGTTAATAAACCTCCAGCCTGGAGTTGGACTCAATGATCCTTGTGGGTCCTTTTCAACTCAGGATATTCTACAATTCTATGAACCTCCAAAAATGTTAATTTAAAGAAATGAGCATTATCCAGTGCAGGAATGTTCCAATATCCATTTTTATGTATGCACTTCAGGGCAGCATATTCACACCCTGCACATCAGACCTACTGCTGCCCTATTGCAGCTGATAACCTGAAGTTGTTATCACCGAGTGTCCTCCAGACCACATTTCGTAGATCCAGGGTCATGCCCAAGTGGTTCCCACTTCTAGGACTGAACAAGCCTGCTCAGGTGATTTCCATGTGCCCAGCTGACAGTTCATGGACTGCAGTCTCTCACTGCCAAACGGTATCTTTCCAAGTTTGCACACACTGCAGCATTCATTACCTGCTCAGCCTTCTGCTGGGAATCCCCCTCTGCATGGTGACTTCCCCGTCTGTCTCAGCCTCATAGCACCGTGCTGCAGTTTCAGTAATGTGCTGCAGTCACTTGGGTGCACTTAGCAATTTCTTCTCCATGGTGTTTCCTACTGACTTATAATCAGTGCTTTTCCCAAAGGCAGCTTAGGAAATAGCTCTGCTCCAAGGAGGGGGAGAGGTTTCCTTGCCTAGCAGAGCACAGCTCTGAGTTTGCTTAAGGAGCAAATGATGCAGCCTGCCTTAGTGCTGCCATGCTGGCATCTGCTGAGATACTATGTAGCTGGCATTGTTCCCCAGGCCTGTATTTAGGGATGTTGTCCCAAGTGGGGTTGTCTCAAGTGGGGTTTTCTTTACTATACACGGGCTTTTGTCCATCTTGTGAAGTGTCTTGGATGCTGACTGTTAAAATCTCACAAACATCAGAACATATGTACAGAGCCTGGGGAATGGACCACACATACTTGTTGGGATGTTTGTGTGCTCTTGCTTTAGGCATTTTGTCAGCAGTTTTTAACTTCTAAGAGAGCTTAGGTGTATCAATGCACTTTCAGCCTACCTGCACACAGCCTGATGTCCAGTCCAGTCACTAGTCCTGGCATTGTTACTTTTGACTCAGCCTTGGATGGCACTTACGTGCATTGCTGTTCCTGAGGTACAACTCTTTGACATCAGTCCCACTGCTGCAGACCTACACCATGCAAGACAAACTCAGCACTCCGGCATTACCAGGTAGGAAGTGACCGCCCTAGCCACATGGCTTTCTTAAGTCTTCGTCCTGTACTTCCTTGCTTTTGTTTTATTTTTGGCACTGATGATAGCTGCAACAAATACAAGCTCCAGTTAATTTTTTATTTATTTATTTTTTCTCTGGGACAAAGTAGAGGAAACATCTTTCATCCTTATCTACAAGATTACTGAAGTAATGGTAGAAATGGTTCTGGAATTATGCCTGCTTAATTAAAAACAAACAAACAAACAAACAAACAAAAACACTCCCTGATGCAAGGAGAAGAGTCTAACAGATTGATTTTTTTTTTTTTTTTTTTTTTTTTTGGCATGGAAGGGTGTCCAGTTTTCTTTCTTGCAATTCTGTAGTTATTGGTTTTTCTATAAGCTTCTGCTCCAGCCTTGGTGGAGCACTAGTGTGAGGGGTAAAACAGATTTTGAATCAAGACACCAGTAAGTGCAGCTGACTCCAAGGGAGACACTCTGGCCAATGGATGTGGTCAGAGCTGTGGGCTCTGGAACTCATCCTAGAGGAGGCATACAAAGCAGTTGCCTCACATCCTAAAAATGCCTATTTCCCTCCTTGGATCTCAAAGCATTCAATAAAGACAAGTTTAGCTGTAGGTGTCTTCACAGTAGACATATTAGGAGAAATTAATTCCATTTTGAGTGTCCATGATAGAGATTATTTCCTCTGTCTCTATCCAAGATGAAATCTTTTATATCTTCTCTTTCCACATCAAATATTGATGATCCCAGGCTTTTCCACATCTCATGAACAAAGCCTCTGAGTACTGGAGACACAGCTACTCACTTGCAATATGCATCCTGTTAGTCTGAACCACTCTGCTGAGGCATGCTGCTGGGTGGTTCCTGCCCGTCAGTTCCTGGTAGGTGTGTTGGAAGAACTGCATCCTTCTGTCCGGCCTGCCAACATCACTACTAGAGAGCTTCCTTACCTTCTCCCCTTGGATCACTGCAAGCTCCTATTCTTTTCTGCCAGTTGTGCTTGGGTTTATAACTTCTATGCTCACTTTCAGATGCTAAACATCAGATTACAATCACAGTTTGAATCCTCTGTAGGGCAGTTACTCTGGCACCAGATTAGATAACCACTGAGCCACAAGCAGAGAATCGCTGTAAGGAAAACACTTAAAAAATAATAAATAAAAAAAATAATAAAAAAATGTAATAAAGAAACACACCAAACCATTTTAATTTATCAAAAGCAAATATGTTTGTTCTGGTTGTTGAAGCAGGTCAGGAATTATGATTGGAAAACAGACAAGCACAGTAACTAAAGACACATTAGTTGTTCTTTCATTTCTATGTATGAATGTGTATTGGAAGAGAAACATGACAGGAAAAATAATGAATATGTGATATTTGTATTTTTTAAATTAATGGTTATGGATTTCAATGTGGATCTAGATAAAGATCATCTATTTGGGTCTGGCCTACTGGGTGCAGGAGCTGGTATCTAACAGTGAAACTTCCACTGCTCAACCGTGGGAAAGCTATAAAGCTTGTTTCCATGGAACAGGAAGCTGAGACACAGTAATGTTAAGGGCTGTACCCCTTTTACTTCATTTTACACTTTTAGCAACTCGGCAGCTAGGTCAGACTGTTTGCTCACACTCCTCTCTCGTCTCTGGAAATTGTAAGGTTCTTATAATGAGGCCTGCTTCTCTCTAGGGTTATAGGAAATATTTTTGATGTGGACAAGAAGCACACTCAGGCTGCTGACTATAATGCTAATTTTGTAACCACAGGAACATCTTCCCCCACACATCACATCAAGGAAAACGAGCCCCTGTAGAGGTGTGTTTCTGTAACAGGCAGCTGCGAACATGTCTCCATGCTGGTAGGTGAAGACATGGGGCTGAGGGCGACAGGGCAGTGCCAAACTGACATGAACCAGCATGTGGATGTTTGGGGAACCTGGTCTGAGGAGCCAAATATAAAGAGCACCAAGCTGACAGCATGGAGGTGGCCTGCTGGCTTGTGACTGAAACACAAAGGGGTGGAGGGGCTGTGCTGCTGAGGGTGTCCACCCAATGGCTTTTGCTGCCAGCTCTGTGGGCTGTGGGAGGGCTCTGCATGCAGGCCCCGGAGCCTGACTTCAAGTCGTCCTGGCAGGGTAATACCTTGTGGAGGCTGTTGTGTTTTGATTAGCAAAGCCACCTGCAGGATCCACCTGCTGCACCCAGGCCTAAACAGTTGCTGCTGGAAGCCGTCTGGTGGAATGCACAGGGGGGAGGCCATCGGGCCCGGCATGGGCCTAGCAGCTCAGCAAGGAAAGACCAGTAGAAGTGAGCTGGCAGAACATCTGGAGGGAGGAAGGGCAGGAGATCTCTACACACCTAAGGCCTTCGAAGTATTGTGAGGAAGAATCACCGTGCCTCTTTATTCATGCTTAATACCAGGGTCTCTTCCTACAACTTTAATGCAGCCAAGGACCCAACCATCAATGCCGCTCCATCACAGAGATTTCCAGGTGGGAGTCAGGAAGAAGTGTGGGCTTGAACGGTAACTGCAGAGGACCAGAAGGGAAAGGAGGAAGGCGACGAAGAATGGGGTAAGAACTGGGAGATCCGCAAGCACACAATGGAGAACACGGGAAAAGACAGAAAGGAGAGAGGAGGGGAAATGCAGAAGGCAGAGAGGGTTCTTGCTTTTCTGACTGCATGTTAGACATGTAGGAGGATGAGTAATGTGCCATGGTGTGGTAATGCGGGGGCTTAATGCAAAGTTGAAGTGCAAATACAATAATGACAAAAGTTATAGGCAAAATAGAGTTTTTCATGTAAAACTGATGTTTCTTCATAAACCTTTATTTATCTTAAAAAATGAAGAGCAATCCCTGAGACATGTAAGAACATTTATCACCTTGGAAGGGAAAGGCAGGAGAGTGTGCAGTTCTCTGGCTGGTTATTCGTGTAAATTGCATTCAGATTAGTACTGAGCATACCTAATGTCTTAGTTCTACAATCCAAACAAGCACTAGGCTTGCACTTGTTTTAAAAATGAGCATATCCTGAAGCTGTGATGCCTACAGAGCTACAGAGACAAAACAAAACAAAACAAAAAACAACAACAACAAAAATCAGGCTTTGTGTACTCATGGAAAACTGGACTTTATATATGTTTAAGACAAAAAGCAAATTTGTTTGTGATTAAAAATTTTGGTGGTTCTGTGCTATGATTCTGGTGGCTTTCAAGCCTCTGTTTTTCACTGATGCTGGACTACGATGGTCAGATAAGTTATCCATGTGTAATACAGAGAATAATATCGCCCCCCTGTGTGACCTATGTCGCTCTCTTGTCCAATTTCATATACTCCCCAGCCAGCTCAAGTTTTTGAGCTGCCCTTCAGGTCCCAGCTAGGGATTACCTGTCTCTGCTACCATCTGTAAAACAGGTGTCTGGTGCCTACTGAAGAAATAAAAAATAAACAAACCAAAACAGGGAAATAGCATTAAAAAAAAAAAGACTAGCATCATTTTAATAACCCATTTTCAAGGTCACAAAGTCAAGTACTCAAAAATTAGGAAATGTCAGACTTAAGGATACCTGCAAATTTTTCATTTAGTGTCCCAGTGTGCATGCACTGTAATACAGTCCTAAATATGGGATCACTTCTTCTCTTTAGACAGAATCCCTGCCGCTCAGAATAGACTTGCTTGCTGAAAGAGCAACTCTTCAATATTTCATTTAGTCTCATCGTTCAGCGTGTGGCTCAATGCATTATTTACTGCATACAGCACTGAATACAGAATTATTAATTTCTTACGGGGCTTTTCTCTGGTGCTTCACCATAAAATCTTCTTTCTTTACAAAGTTTAATGAATATATTTTCACAGTATAGCGGACGGTTGAACTTGACGGTAATGCCTTCATTTTACCCAGGGGTAAGTGATGCACAGAAAAGTATTAAAGTCAAAATAAGCCAAATTTTCAAACAGCTTTTGGCTTGCCTTTTGATTCTTTGACCTGACTTTCCTGAGTACTTTGATGTTTTTAGTTATGTGTGTGCTTCCAAAGAAGGTCACGCTAATGTTTTTTATAGCTGTGTGGTCACTGCTTCTCCGCATCCAGAAGTACCAACCTACACAGGATTAATCTTACTTTCAAGTGCTTGTAAGTCAGCAGAGAGCTAGTTAATAGAGTCAGTGGAGTTTAGGGTAGGATTTATCTTAACACAGAATAAGTATCAAAACCAGATCCTGCTATCTTTCCATTAACATGCCTTCTTCTCTTCATGTGGAATATGGGATCCCAAAATAAATAGCTGAGAGTTTGGCAACTAATTTTAGGTTCACTCTTACAGGTGAATCCCATACTTCTGTAAAATAAACAAAAAATCCCAAGCAATTCTACAGCCTTATATTTGCAGAAGCTCAAATTTGGGAGAGTCGATGAGACAAACAGTGGACAATTTCAGGTCCTTCAGAATTCCCAGGCAGTGCTCAGGGAACATGCCTTAACCTTTTATTATGCTTTCTTTCAGTGCCCACTTTCTATGAAAGTTGCCTCTTGCTTTAAACATCTGAAGATCAGCTGGGTCTTGATCACCACAGGCTCCCTTCACAGCCAGTGACGGATTCATTCAGGTAATTCTACATACATTCTGGCTTTAGAGTGTCCTAGTCTTTGCTCCATTTTATGTAAGATGATCAAAGGATATTTCCACAAAGTCAAAGTATATGGCAGGAGAAGATATTTTTGGCTGAAAGAAATATTTATTTCCCAAAGAACTGCTTTTGACTCACTTCGTATGAATTTATATTTCTCTTTTATACTACAGGTCCTTATGGTGGTATAGTGTGCAATTCTTTATTCTGCCCCTTAAAGTGTGCTGCAGAGATGACAATACAGACTCCACAAGACAGAAAATTAAATTAATGTTGAACTGGACAATGGCATTTTTAAAATATATATAGTTCAACCAAATAGAAAAAAATAGTCTGCAGCAGGTGTACTGGAAAGTTTACTTTTATCAGACACATCCAATATGTTTCTGCATTTGGGGTTCATGTGATTCTGCAGAGTTTCATTCAACACAAACTTTCCTTTTAAAACTTCATCCCCAAGTGAGATAAAACAGAAGATGAAATACTAGAATTTCCCACTGGGCAGAAACTGAAGATGCTGCCAGAGGAACAGGCAGTGGCAGGCTTTAAGCTGTCTGGCCCTGACTCACTCCAAGGGCAGCAAACCTGTCAGTGCCCTCAAAGAAAGTAAAATGTTTTGGGAAAAAAGCAAGAGTATGGGAAAGAAGCAACAGAGTGATCATGTTGCTAAAGCTCATGCATGTGCTTAGGACTGAGGTGATGTTGCAGAGAATATTTTTCCATTTCTGGCATTTTCTAAATGCTCTATGCTTGAAGTAGCTGTGTTAGTATTCCTTCAGGATAACATTTGGATCTAAAATGCATAGCTTTTACCTTGAAAGCAAGGGGATTGAAAGAACCCTTATAATAGTCTGATTTTTTATATTGAAAGATTTTGGTCCACTTGGCTGTGGAATGAGCATGATAGCTTATGTTTAACCAAACCATCATCCAGAACAGCATCCAGGTTTTATTCAGTCTGTAATTCTGACCCACCAGGAGGCTCTCCAAGTTGCTAATACTGTTATTTATAATTGGAAATTGTTCAACTTTACCTTCTGACTGATGGTCACTTCCTCTGGTGCTTTTCATATTTTCATATTTTAATTTCCTGTGTTCTCTCCTTTAAGACGTTATTTTCACACCATATAGCAAACAATTTCTGAATCTTTTTTTTTTTTTTTTTTTTTTGGTAGTCAGAAGGTATTGAATTCATTCAGTGTTTCATGAAAAGTCATTTTCCAGCCTTCAGATAATAGTATCACTGTTCATTGTGCTATCTTCAATTTTTCACTTGACTAAATGTGCTGTTCCTATATTAGTCCCACCAATGCCTTGTATGCCTTGTATAGATGTACAATAACTCACTAATCCCTTGTTTATCTATCTGCAGATCACACACAAATCATTTTATCATTGCACTGGGTAGGCTGTGTCGAAATGCTCTCTGTTAAGTGGGGAAAGGGTATTTTTTGAATCGAGTACTCATTCAGCAGCTAGCACAGAGTTGTACTCCTTGGCAAGGGCTCCAGTGTAACCTCACAAAACTGCACCCCTTGCTGGTATGGTAGCAGCAATGCTGATGGGCCACTGTGATGGTTTGTCACAGGTACCTGACTTCACTTCATATTTGCAAAAAACTGTGATGTATCTTGTTGGTTTTTTTTTGCCATAACTTTCAATTTTTCATTGTGCTGAAATACTGAAATACTTAATGATGAAATAAGATAAATCTACCACTGGGACACACTAGGGCTGCTACAGAGGCAGCAATTGTCAGAAATGTCCCAGTCTCAACAGAAAAATCCCAGTCAAGATTACCAGTATTGTTTGTAGGATTTTAATATGCAATTTGTATTGTATTTTAATCTCTTGATTTATAAATTCTTCTTCATTAGGAATTCTTGGAGTTAAACAGATAAAATGATCAGCAGATACTAATACGTCTTTAATGATCACATAACTCAGAACAAGAGCTTCCATTGATCTGCTCTCTTTAGTACTGCTCTCTTTGTTGGCTGAAACCAGGATTTGGTTCAAAGGGCCAGCTTAGGCATCCATGTAGTGGTTCAGAATGATCCTCAGCATGCTTCTGTTGCATAGTCCTTCAAACGCCACGTAACATTGTCCAGTACTTCAAAGCAGGGAAACACAAGCCACAGTGTGAGAAAAATCTCAAATAATTTTCTTCAGACAGGATCTTCTGTGAAGTTATTTTATTCGTGATTGCAATGGCGGGCATCCTGTCAATCAGGAGTGCATCAAATTGCAGCAAACAAATCATAACCTTTTATTCCCTATTACCCAACACCTGATCACCTCCCCTGTTTCCTCATTGGCTGAGTACTACAGGTTCACAAGCTACTCGATGCTCCTCTATACCATATATGTACAATTTTTCTTTTTTTCAACCCTTTAATTTCTCCTTTCTTATGTTTTGAGAACTTGTGATCCTTGTTTTACTGTTCTCACACTGCTCATCCTGTTTTTCTCAAGCTTCTACCTTATTTTGTAACAGTGAGGCCTTCTACTGTCCACTTACCTACTTAGCATTTCTCCTTATTGTGACTACACAGCTACCTTGGAATACAGAAAAGTAATTCTCTACTGCAAAAACACAACTTAGTTTCTCATAACAGCTAATTAGTCCCCTTCTGCAACTTGGAAACTCTTGTGAACTGTTTTTATATGATCCTTAATTTTGGACTGGAGCCTACAGATCAGAACAAAGTGAAAGAAAAAAGGAAAAAAAAAAAAAAGTGTCCAGAATTAAAATCTTAAGGAAAATTCCCAAAAGCTCCATATATGATGATGATTTTAACTCTGAACCTAAGAGTGAGAAACACTGAACTTGTAGCTGAAGATGTTAATGCTACTCTTAATGTGATCCCGTATGTACTTGCATGTGTCTCTCTGCCTAGCTTTCAGTGCTTCAGAAGAAGGGAGGAGAAAAGGATACATTCTCAGGAGCCAGGTTATGAATGAAGAGATCACTCCTTCCTGAAATTGGCAGGCAACCAAAGGAAGTTCTGAAGTAGAAGATTCATACAATAAAGTTAGTCCATCACAGCTGATGGAGATTTCTGTGGTGTAATGTAGCCATTTACTCTCTGTGGACTCCCATATGGTATGGGTAATTTTACCTTAGAGGAGTTGAAAGCATCATAAAAAGGTTCGGCTCAAATGTCTTGATCTAAAGCTTTTTCTCCTCCTTATTATGGAAGACATTAATGAAGGTTTACAGTATGTTGTTAAACTAATAACCATTTGGAGGATTTGTCTCCAAGCAGAATTTTACTTAAAGTCTATAAAGGACTTTCTGGAGTTTCTGAGACTTCCAAAGAGTGGTCAGGCATTGGAAAGGGTTGCCTAGGGAGGTGGTTGAGTCACATCCCTGGGGGGATGTTTAAGGAAAGGCTGGATGTGATACGTAGGGATATGGTTTAGTGGGTGACATTTATAGTAGGGTGATGGTTGGACCAGATGATCTTGAAGGTCTCTTCCAACCTTAATGATCCTATGATTCTATGAATCTTTGTGATGATAAGACTGTTGCAGAAAGGTGTGATCAGCAAGGCGGTTGCAAGACATTTTCTTAGAGTTTTGCTAAATGTTTACATTGGTAGGCACCTCCCTCTTCAGTGTGCACAAAACTGCTTGAACTCCTCAGCTTGTTGGATAATAATAGGTAGTGTCCAAAACCTTGACCCACAGAAGGCAGCAAATAGATAACAGCGGTACAAATACCTGGTTGCAGACAATTTTGACAGTCATGACAGATAAATCTACTCTGAAGAGCATCTATTGCTGTTGATAATCACCTAACACAAAGATGTGAGTGTTTCAGAATGGTCTTAAAGTGAGTGCATACTTTCCAAGTGGGGTTATGATTGATGCTAAGGGACAGGTATGAGTGGAGCAAGCCTCTCCTTACCTGTGGCTCTAGAACTACTGAGACCAAAGAGGTACCTAGTATTTCGCAGACCTCATTGGAGCATGAACCTGCCCAGTCTCTCATTTTGAATACAAGTAGACTTTCTGTCTTGCACAATTACCTGTGGCAGATTCCACAAGGTACCTCTGTGTTGCATTGAGAACCTCCTTCCTTTTGTTTGTTTTGAATCTGCCATCTGATAGCTGAGAAATTATTCCTTAGGTGGCCATTCCCTTCCTCTCATGCTTTTACAGGTATCTATCTTATCTCTCCCTTCTGCCTCCTCCTGTCCAGATATCTTTCAGGATGAAGAATTATAGCATATGTAGCTGTTTTGTTCTGTGAATAGAATCACTTTGAACATTTCATCACATTTACTGCCTTTTTTTTTTTTCCAAGTTCTAGTTTATCCTTTTTGAGTTGGGGATCACAGAGGTTCACTGGTAATTGCATCATGCTTGTTGACACAGTGACACTGTCTTTTGTTATCATATATATTTTTTTTTCACCGTTAATTTCACTAGGAATCACCATCACCTATGAAAGTTGATCATTTAATTACCAACACAGGTTTTGTATACTTTAAACAACTATTTATGAGGACCTTCCCCCTGTTTCCATGATATATTAATTTTATTTATTTATTTATTTATTTTTACACCAGTGAAAAAAACAAAACAAAACAAAACAAAAAAAAAAACAGCACACCAGTTGTTAATTCAACAGTTTCACAGTGGAGTTTCTCAGATGCTCTTGGGCGAATATCCTTTGGTCTTGGTGATTTGTTGTAATACCTTTTGATATACTTCATGACCTCCTTCAATGTAAGAGAGATCCTCTGATTGTGTCCCCTGTGCAGGAATCTCCTCAACTTCTTCCACAGTAAAAACAACTGCAAAAAGTGTATTTTTTTTTTTTTCTGCAATGAACTTATTTCTCTAAACCTTGATTGTCGCTTTGTATTTTTAGTACTCTTTTTGCCTCTGTGTTTAGTCATGCTGTCTTCCCTTGGTCTTTCTGAAATGCTTTTGGCTAGTGATATGCATTTGTTCAAGGCCCCAGTGTGGTATCTTGAGTTTTTACACCATACCCAAGGATTTTACTTTTCAAACTCTTCTTTTATTCTCTCTTTAATCAAGACAGATAATAAAGAAGAGTTTTAATTTAGTGTCCCTTTTTGAAGCTAAACATACTGCAGTAATTTTTTTTTTCTTAAAGTCCAACATAGGTGCTGAATATGAACACTTCATGAGAACTGTTACAGATGGCTTTCTACAATAACATTTCAGTCAGGTACTGTGCATTGGTTGTGCTGGATGCAACCAAGTTAAGAATTGGTTTTACTCTTGCAGATTCTTTGAGTAATTTTTCTGTTTGACATGGCATCGTGCTGTAATGTGACATTTATCCAATACACTTGAGTGAATAAAGCTGAAAGAGAACAGTACCAATATCAGTTTATTGGTTTCTTTGAGTCTAATGCCATTCACTGTGAGGCTAGCTTGGAATAAGAAGAAAATGACCTCTGGCTTCTGATAATAAGACATGCTTGTGGCTGTGAAAAAAAAAATAGGGCCTTCTAGAATGTAGCAATTGCCATTAGAAAACACGTACTTCTTTTTCATGATCCATGAAAGCTATGGCCAGCATTCCCGAGGATTGAAAGCTGAACAAAATAGTTACAAGTCCACAAGTCCTTGTCTGATTCCATTTTTGACATAAAATTCCTTTGAAATAAATCCTTTTTCCATTACACAAGCTTGACTGTTATGAAAAGAGTAGATGGGGTTACAAAAATATCTGTCAGGACTGCTCAGTGCAGAATAAATATGAAACAAATAAATACAATCAGCAAAATAAAAACAATCAACAACCAAGACAGCTTCCATACTCCACTTTCCTCTAGTGGAGTGGCAAGTGAGTTATGTAAGAACTCATATTGCCCATTTCATTTATTACTCTAGGCTGACCCATATACTGCTTTACAAGCTTTCCTAATTTTTTATTTTTTATTTTTTTACTTTAAAATAATTTAAGCTCCTTGCTCTTACTGTACTGTTTGGAAAGTCATTCCATGAGATAATTCCTTAGATGTTTAAGTTTTTTTCTGCCTTACAGTCTAAATGTATTTATGACAACTTCGATCTTATTATTCTCTAGCTTGCATATTCCTTTTGGTCCTTGTTATTTACTTACCCAGTATATTTTAAAGAATCATATCAACTCTGAGCCATTGTTTTGCTAGGTTAAATAGGTGTAGGAACTTGAAAAGTCATTGGAGCCAGAGCCAACACAGCAATGTCTAAAAGCCAGTGGGATTTTTATTCTGCTGTATGTCACAGAAATGGTATCAGACCACTGAACTTCATATAGGAGTCATATGGCTAACAGTCTAAATATTAGCTATTCTATACTGGTTCTTTATTATCCTTGAGTGTCCTCCAGTTATGCATTAAAAAATTGGACCCACAATTTCTAACCCTTTGTTTTATAATTCTATCAAAAAGGACTTGATGTTATTTAATTGATTTGTTTTCCTGTGAAAATCAAGTGTCATTACCTTTAATGTCATTTATAGTGATAGATGGCAGAGAGCCCTGCTTGCAATCAGTATCTTGACACAGTAATTTAACCATTAGGTGCTGTACAGCCATAAAAGATGGCATTGCCTCTGCTTTGGGTGTTTGCACAGTTATACATCCTCCCTCTGCCACTGCAGGCTGACCCTTCTGCTATGGCTGAAGGGTCTTAAAGCTGAGATACTGCTCTCCTGTTCTTGTACCTGAGACCAAATAATTCATTTAGCTGTAAGTCAGTCTAACAATTCATTTCTTGCTGTAAAGTTTCCTGGGAGATGATTGTATCTCTGACTACTCAGGAATTCTTTGTGTCCTGGGAGATTCCATTTCAAATGAGCCTTTGCAAGGCTCAGAATGAGTTCAGCCTGCAGTCTGGCATGAACTGTGGATACATTTCAAGCTCAAAGCATCACACAAATTAAGAAGGAAAATGGGATTTTGATACTACCAGCACAAGGAGGATCCTTGAATTCCTAATTTCTGTGGTGTCCTAGCATCCCTTTTTTATTCCTACCATCTCTTCCTCCTCTCTTTCCCCTACTCCTCTGCCCACCCTTCCTCCCCTTGCAACAGTCTGGATGGGATTCTGTCCATCAGGCAGAATTATTTATGAGAGTTCTGCAAATGTAGATGTACTGTTTCCAGCTAATAGAACTCAAATCACTTGCACTGCACCATTAGAGAGGAAACCTACCCAAGTAAATTATATACAGGCCATAAATGGAAGCAGTTGTAGTGTTTTTATGAGTCTATAAAACTCTGGAAGTTTATTGCTATTGAACAAACATGTAATCTGATTCTTAAAGCTGAATATTAGAAACCAATAAGGTCCAAAACCTGCATTTACCTTCAGATCTATTACCATGCTGGTCATACCATGGAAATTATTTTTCAGTGGCAAGTTTTGAGAACCATTAATAAATCCAGGACTACTTTCTAGAATGTCTATCAGCTGCCCAAAACATGAGGCAATATCAAAATTCAATGGCGTGAAGAAGTTGCTCCAGCTTAATATTCTTTTGTCTCTAAAGAGGTCCTTTGAGGACTTCAGTGAAGAGCTCAAAAGCAATTGAAAGGTATTTTGAACTTCTTAAATTCAGTCTTCTGCAGACTGTTGCCTGTGAAGCAGTGAAAGCACAAAGGTTTTTTTTGTTTCTGTTTCATGAAGAACATGCTGATAAAACATTGCATAAACAAAAAAACCCAGGCCACGATGGAATATTTAAAGTTGGGGTTGTTGACCTGACTTGCGAGTGTTTGTAAGCCATTGTCAGTGCAGCTGATTTTTCTAAGTTTTGGTGAGATTCATCTGAATAAAAATGTATGCACAGCTGTGCACTGAGCTGAGCTATGCCCTGTGGTGATTAGTGGTTCATCAGTTCTGTGGAGGCAGGAAAGTTATGTATGATCAAACCTCTGATTCATGATTTCTTTTCTTCATGCTTCTGCCCCATATTGTTATTTTTACATGCACTGTTTCCATCTGAAGACAGGCTGGCCTTTCAGTAGAGTGAGCTAGCAGGAAGATGTTTGAACTGCTCAATGTCTGTGTTTTTTCTCTCTTTTTCAGGGATATTCAATGCTTGTGACACTTTGTTTTTGTTCTCATGGCCTACAGTTTTGTGCCAGCAAGGCTCCATCTGTGGGAGCAGAGGGACCAGGTGCAGCTCTCAGGGAGCATCTCTGAAGGGTTAGAGGAGGACCTCTGGGCTGTCAGCTGTGGATAGGGTCCCCTCTGTCAGACCAGTTCTTTGTGTCTGGAAAACTGCTCCTGTAGTGCCCCACTGCTCTGGAACCAGCATACCTTTCCAGATGCATCTTGCTTTGGTAGGACAAATGCATATCAGCCAAGGGAATGAGAATAAATCATTGCAAACCCTTGCTGGGGGAGGATTCAGAAAAGAAAGGGTACGGACAGCCTTCCTGCTGTTCTAGCATCTGTTTTGGAGGGATTGGAACACCCTAAGCCCTTTGCTCAATCATGAAGAGCAGGGATGGCCTGAATTTGGTCTTCTGGTCACAGGTTTATTCCTAAGGCCTTCCAACAGCAGCCTGGATGCCTGGTAAATATATGGCAAAGCTGAATGTCTGCTGTGATGTGGCCCTTTACACAAAGTGTGCTGGAGTGATGGTTGGCGTGAACAAGGTGACATGCACATGGGACGATGGAGTGGGTTGTAGTTTAGTGCTTGCACCCCCATATGTGCCAGATGAAGTCCAGTGTGCTGGTAACTGGTGGAGCCCCTAAGGCCATGCGTGGATCTAATAGTGGCAGTCTAGACATATCTGACGTCAAGTAACATTTTTTTCTGCTTCCTTTGGAGAGTTATTTTCCTGGTTAAAAGCTGAGATAGATAATATATGGAGGACACTTCAAGTACTTTGAGATATCTTAATAAATGTTTGGTGGTTTCTTACACTCAAACAAGGGCAACAGCAGACTCCTGAAGGCCATTTAACTGTCTCTGATTGTTATTAGATGCATCCTGGAGAATCCTCCAAGCTCCCCTGAAGTGCTGACTCTGTGGCTGGCCACTTGCACCTCTATCTGGAGAGTTAAAAATCTCTCTCAAGATGAAAAATTTCCAACTCATTGGTACTGACAACAATCCATAATAATTTAGTAGTAACAACAGCAACAGTAGGTAAAGGACTGTGGTGGTGATGATAAGGGAGAATCAAAAACAAGGAAGCCTGTTTTTCTAGCTAACGAAAATATTTCAGTGACCAAAGACCAACTCCTCACTGTTAGCTGAGTTGGAAAATCATTTCAGGTTTAGCTATCACAAATAATTAGCCTCAAACATATAACTGAGAGTCAAATTAATGGATAAGAAGTTGGAGAATTTGTTCCAGCAAGACATCTTCAGTATACATGGTTTGAGGGGGCATCAGTGATTCCCCAGTCAGCAGTGTGCTCCCGTGGCCCTGTGATGGTGTGTGGAGCGGGTCAGCAGGGCTCAGACTTCACATCCAGCTGGAGAGGGGCAACAGCTTGCAGGAGCTGGATGCTGCAGTCATTCTGCAAATGGCCAGTTCTATCCTGAAGCTCCTAGTCATGGTTTCAGAGTCTCTATAGATGTTTTTCTTACTGAAGAACCAGTTTAATTTTAGGAACACTTTTTTTTTTTTTTTTTTAATGCTACCACCACATTATGAAATGCACATGGCAGCAGCTGTTAAGCCTAATGAAACCCACAGCAGGGAAGAAAACAAAGTATCACCTACAAAAAGAACAAGCAGGGAATGTGGACAGATGTAAGTGGCTGAGAATGGTGGATTTCCAAACAATACAGCCTTTTTTTTATAATTTCACTGTGGGGAAGAGGAGAGATGACTGGGATGAATGATGCATGTGACTCCTAATTACCAGAGGTTTTTTTTTCAAAGAAACAGATCTCTCCCTAAAGAAATACCTCCAAATAGCAAGGACAGATGAACTTTCCTTGCACAGGATTAACAGCAAGGAAAGTGTGGCTACCCTGGGTCCCTTTGTGCACCCACTAGAGCAGAACCATGATAAAGGCTCAGTCTAAGGGGATGCAGGAAGCAAATTTACAGATGGATCAGGGAAAATGCAAGCATTATGATTCAGTTACTTTTGTGTGGAAAACAATAAATACAAAAGGTAGAAAGAACAATGTTTGCTCTCTCAAAAGTAGGACAAGGGAATAGTGGAAGGGAGAGCTGTAAATGTTCAGGTTGTGCAGCTGCCCACAGCCTTCGTAAGAAATGAAGCTCATCAGTGCAGGCAGGGACTGGAGGTGTCCAGCGATGTCCAGTGAAGAATCCACAGTGTGAACTCCTTTGATCCTGGCTGTCAGGATGCCTGCAGTACAGAAGGCATCTGCCAGACATTCACTTTCTAATTCTGCAAAGCTGTCACCAACTCTATTACCACTGAGTTGCTGAACACGTGGAAATACAAACTCAGTAATAATGGTAAGCAGCAATGTTAGACTGAAGAAAGGCATCCCTGTACAAGGACTGTCAAGCCATCCTAACAACACTGGGCATAATTAGGCCATTGGTAAAGAAGCTATGAAGCAGAAGGTGTTATTGCCTAGGGAACGAGGGAGCTGGTACTCACAGCAGGGCAATGAGGCCAAGCAATACTGTGGCATTCCCCATGGAAAGAAATAGGTGCAGAAGCTATGCGAGGTTTGGGCAGCATGCAAGAAATTAGAAATAGACACTGATGCAGCCTACGTGACAGCTGGAACACACTGCTCCATTAGTCCTGGTGGAGGAAGGACTGGTGAGTCTTTCACTAGAGTCCTCTTTTCTCCTGTGGAAATTTTGCAGAGTGAGCAGCAGCCAAACAGCAGGGAGGAAATGTCAGCAGTGAGGCTCTACATCCAGCACAAACTACCTAACCTTTGTGAAACATGCCTTTCATTTACTGTGCCCGGGGACCCATGTCTAGGTAAAGAAGGACCAGTCTTCTAGAGAGCATGCTCAGAAACAGTGTGAAGAGAGCCTGAAAACCTGAAAATCCTTACACCCCTAGTTTTAACCAAGGTTTTGCAAGGCTTATCCATCCTGGAGACCCACACAAACTGCCACAAATGACATTTCTACTTCTGTGGGAGCTAGTTATTTTTCTGCTGAAAAGTTTGATCAGTCAGTTTTATGTAACACATTTTCTAAGGGGAAAAAAAAGTGTACTTTGATTGTGCAACCGGTCAACTTACTTAACTCATATTGTTCAGGGATAAGCTTGATGTGACACTGAGATGGGGATAGAATCTGTGTTTGTATGATGTACCATAAAAATTGAGTCAAGTGATGGTGGTCACATTTTGAGGCTCCTGAACTCCATAGAGGCTGTGCTGGAAGACAGAAGAATAAAGACAGGTGAAGGTACAAACAGATTAATCCACGAAGCATGTTGTGAATTGGGGTCTAGGACTCGGAAACTCTAGAGAAATAATACAGAATGATGTATGTGAACAAACTTGTTCTACTAGGAAAGCGATCTGGGTATCTCTCTGGTGGTTGATTAAGCTCTCAGTTGTAAATATTTACCCTACTTCCGTGCATTTAAGACTTGAAAGCAAGATAGCTATGACACAAATGGGTTGCACTTGGCTTGGAAACTGAAACCAAGTACTGAGATAATAGCATGTGGAAGTGCGTAATAGAGATGCTGGCAGTGGTGCCAGGGCATGCATTAGCCTGTTGAGGTCATGGCTGCAGGAGCCGTACGTGTCAGGCTGGCAGGGTGGGCTGGAAGGAGATAGATGGATCTCTCCAGTGTGACATTCCCACAGGCGAATGGGGAGAAGGGAAAGAGCATAGATACATCTGCCGAGGCTGAGACTGTCAGCTATGCGTGGGTGCTTGTGCATGTGGAGGTAAGATGGCCCTAGGTGGCCACAGGCTGCTGAAGTCACAGAGGACTTTGCTCCCATCTCACTGAAAATCACGGTGTCCTAATGCTGTGTTCAACTGAGAATAGGCTGTATAGGCTGTAGCCTTTTTTTTTTTTTTTTTTTTTTTTTTTTTTACTTTGGATGGTTGCTGTTGTAGCCAGAAAACCTCTTTCTTAAATTTGGGATTCGTTTTAAATCCTTAATGAAGAGCTCTCTTGGTATCAGTCAGCTTTGTGTTAGCACTTCTGTTAGAGGGAGAGATTAACAAGAATGACAGTAATTAAAAGAGCCTGTCCTTTGCTTGTCTGTAGCCCAAAACACCACTGGCAATGACTGAATTGACCATTAAGCATGACCCTTGACAGAAGAGGAAATGTAGCTGCCTTTTTTGGGGGAGTAGCTGGCAGTGGATGAAATTTTGTGACAATGATTTTTTATTTTTAAATGGAAAAGTTGAATGCAAAGTATCAAGGCCAGGGAGAAATGTTGTAGATATTATCTTAGCTTCTGTGAGGTAGACCTCTTCTTTGAAAGTGAACACCACATCATCTTCAGAGCATTTCTTGCATGGATAAAGAGTCAGGTGGCTGATAAAATAGCAGTCAGCAGGAATACTCATGCAATGATCCTCTTTCTAGTCCTCCAGTTTCTTACTTGTTAGTCTTAGTCAGTACTGATTTGGGAAGACAACTGTAAAATCATAGTTAATAAATTTAGAATTAACACGGTGATTGTAATAATAATATACAATGAAGATGGCAGATCACAGATACAGGACAATTAGGTTTGATTTGATGGATAGATGTAAAACACAAATACAGACAAGCACACTTAAAAGAGGAACTATAAATATGATGGACACAGTTACAGGGTAGGCTTGCCACTAGCATTAAGGATCGTTAAGATGGCTTTTCTGGGAAGGTCTTTCCATCTGCCACCCAGCTCCAAAGGTGGAAGAAAGGAAGATGTCTCGCTGTGGCTGTCTGCAGCACATTGCTGTGCCTGCCAGCCCCTGGGAAGTTGTCTTTCCAGGTCCTGAGAGCTGCTATCTTGCTCCTTAGGGCCCCAAACTCACTCCAAACTGTGGAAATTGAAAGGTTTGCTGTCCAAATCATTTCCAGAAGAGTATTCTCCTGCCAGTTATCTGCCATCTCTCAGCACCAGGCGAGCTTAAAGAGCAGTATTTGTCCTGGTGAGGAACTCAGTTCTTGATTGCAAAATTGGAAATACAGAGTCCTCTGGTGGCCTAAAACATAGTTTGACTGTCTCAGTTTGGTGTCTGGGCTCCTTTACCATCTGCAGAGAGAGGAGAGACCCTCCAGAAGGCAGTGTGCTCATCCTTGGTGATCAGTCTTAGGATAGGGTGGGCTGCTCTGGAAACACTTCTCTCTCCATTGTGTATAGAGGGAATCTAGACAGCTCATATGAGACATGGAGTGAAAATGAATCCAATTGAGATGGTGAAATCAATCTCACTCAAAATCAAGCAGGGGAAATGGGGTGTGAGTTTGTTCCCCCATGGCTGCTCCAGCCATGGTGGAGGTGGGGATGGGGCGTTCCCTGAGTCCTGGCCCGCTGCAAGGCCCCATCTACCCTGTGCCTCGGATTAGGATGAAGTCAGTCTCCTGTCAGCTCTCTCACTATTTATTATATTTGCCAGTAGTGCATGTATTTTATTAAATAGAGCTTTAATAACTGAATATTCTTCCACCCTCTGCTGTCTGGGTTTGGAATTCCTCCTCTTTGCATATTTCATGGAGCTTAGTTATGAAACAGAAATACAGAAAATGAGTGTTATCCTCTTCCTGGTCCTTTGTGGATTTGATACTTTTACCCTGCTACGCAATTAGTGCATTCCTTTTCACATTAACTAGCCTTTCCTGAGACTTACAACAATTTCATGGCTGTTAAGAAACTTTGTTAGTCATGTGAAAAACAAAGCATAAACTGCCCATGAGCTCTTCCACAAAAGGTTCCCACTTGAAACACTATTAACATTAGGGGTATCACACCAGATCTGACAAGCATGAGCAAGGCAAGGCTGCTTTAGCTCTGTGCTGCAGGTCCAACCAGTGGCGAGGCTGAGTGTGGATTCCCAAACCACTCCTTTTTATCCCCTTATTCATCTATATTTTCCACAAGGAGCACCGCGGCTGGGAGCAGCTGGGGCAGTTGACTTAGGCTCCCCCCTCATCATATCTCTGTGCCATTTGTCGGGGTGCAGATGAGCTTTTATTTCCTAACACAGCAATTAACACAAAGTATAATCTTGACATCAAAGTACATTTTCCCTTCCATCCTCAGCTACCTTCTGTAAGTTTTTGAGCCCCTGCCATTACAGATAGAATTTCTGCTTTTTAATGCTAGTCTTTTTAGGTGGCACAGCCCCCTTTATGCTGCTGTAAAGGTCTTTTTGTCCTTTTTTGTCCTTTTTTTTTTTTTTCCTCACAGAGCTATGCATCCATTCTGCCCATGTCTCTCATCTGCTACCTTAAGGCAGGTTTTATGCCAGTTGTGTCCCACTTAACCTTTTACCTGCTCCTTTAAAATCCTTTTGCCTCGTTTCCAGCTCACATAGAGTTGTGAAAGATGGTGGAAAAACTGGAAGAAGGGCCCTCTATAACCTCTGGACTCAGCATCCTCCCCTGTAGAAGGATGTGGAGGTGCCAGAGATCTGGTAGGGCTGTGTATGGGAGTCATTAACGTTGCTCAGCTAGAAATGATGATGAAGCTGAAGCAATTCATCCGTGAGGAGGCAATCTATTTTTGTATAGAAATAATCTATTACTGTGTGCTTAAACTAACCTCTTACCATTCATGTTCTCTTACGTGGAAGAGATCAGTATTGGGTGAGAGAGTTGGGCAGAAACTCCAGCAGGTTTGTGGTCTGAAAGGTTAGCATTATTCTTGTGGAGATTTCTGAAGCGTGTCTGTGTAGAGCAGGGCCCAGGAGATGAAGTGGGGCTGATAAAGGCAGACTGGCACAGCCATTTCTCCTGGTGCTGGTACACAAGTACAACCCTGAGAGGTGTCAGGACTTCCCAACCTCCTGCAACTCAGCTGGGACCCAGCACCATCCATACATCTGCCTTCCTCTGCCCTGTAAGCATCCAGCTGCTCCCCCTCTGCCCTCACTTGTCCTCTCTGTGTTTGCTCTCTTTTTGTACCTTTGCCTATATTTTCTTTGACCTTGCTTCTTCCTTTTATTTCTGCAATAGCTGAACTTAAATGTTAGTAATTCCAGGTGGCAAACGATCGCTGACCCATATCCAAGAAATTGCTGCTTATTTAAAATCTTGCGGTGAAAGAGTACCAATGAGATCAGATGATGATCTGATCCCCTCTTTAATAATTCCAAAGCATGATACATACCCTCAGAGTTATCACTACCTCTTTCAGCCATCATTTGGCTGAAATGTAAGCAGTCCAGCATATAATAATGTAACACCTGACTTATGTGTTTAATAGCAAGCATGCAGCCAGGAGACAAAAAACAAGCATCAAATCTATAAATTATTAAATTCAAAAAAGGAAAGAAACATCTCTGGCCAGAAATAAGCAAAATGCCTCCTAATAAGCCTTCTGCTGAAATCTCCTGGTGTGTTCACAACTCACTGACACCCTGCCTTGAATTGTTGCTTCAATTCCTGTTTTGGTTGTCACCACTCTCAATTATTTTAAAAAAGAACCTAAAATAGATTTATGTTTCTCAGATTTTATTAGACAGTAAAAAAGAGAAGCCTGAGCTGCAGCAGTTAAATAATTTATGACCTTTGCTAGAGGGGCAAGAAGACCTAAAACAAAAATAAAATACATGTATTGGAAAGAAAGGTTTGGGATCGTATTGTTTTTCCTGCCCACCGTTTTTGCTGGATGCAATTTTAAGACACATATTTATTCAATTGAGAAGCTTCTTTGCTGTCACACGGCTACTTATTATCATCATATTCTAACCACCAATTCATAAAAGACCCATCTCGATGGAGCTGATCTCTGCTTCAATTTCATGGTGATAAAGCTAAGTTAGGAAGCAGGTGGTGGGTGTACTTTTTCACATGAAGAGATATTTATTGTAGGTAGTGTACTTAAGCATTAAGCAATATGTTTCTTTTTCACACAACCTTGAAAATCAATGTTCCCCCACAGTTCCTCCAATGCTGTCATTAACTGTCCTGCAAAAAAAGGCATTGTTAAACAGGCTTTACGCACAGCTTTTATGTAGCAGGTCTTACTCTGCCTCATATACCCTATTCTCTTTCTGCTGATCCATGGAGGACTTCAGTGAGGCCCTGAATGGGTTTGGACATCTGCAAGAGACTCACAGGTGCTGCAAGTATGAGGGGAACTTCAATCTGTCTTAACTCTCCTTCAGGGGCCAAATTCCCAAATATAATTCAAGTTGGCCCCTGACTGATACTATTAAAATCTGAAGATCTTTTCTTTTGTGTCCAGAAGAGCCAATGCCAACCTCCAGCCTCTACATACCCACACAGGAGTTTTATTTCTGCTCTGAGGACACAACTACAGCCAAGAGAACATAGATCTACCTGGTGACTTTTTCTGCCAGCCATGGTGGACAGCACCGTATGGAATAGATGATGTCCATATTGAGCAAATCTTCAATGGCATAGTACAAAACTATATCTTTTCTCTCCATGGGACTTAATGTCTGATATAATCTGTGAGCAAGAACAATTCATTTCTCCTAAATACATATTCTATCTCATGTTCTTGTTAACACCTCTCCCCTTCTCTCTCTTCTTGATAAGTTCTCAGTCACTGACATGTCTTATAGCAATGAGTTTCACAGTTAATTATCTATTGTGGAAACCAATTACAATAAAACAAACAAAATCCTGTCGCAGCTTCTGCCCAGCTTTCCTCATTAGTCTTCAATCTGATGTGTGTCAATAAAGTGTAATTCTGGATGAGCAGAAGTCAAGAATCTGAGTACACCCAATTGTCCTCCCGTTTGCCTAATGTGCTCTTATTTCCCAGATTTCATCTCCTTCTAAGCCATGTCATGAAAATCTTGTTGCTGTTTTTCAAGTCTCTAATCATTCTGTTAGCTGTTCCTACAGCCTCTCTTATTCTTACTCTTTTTGTGAAAGTTCACTTTCAAGCAGAGTTCAGGATAAGGTCGCCTTGCTTGTAGATGCATTGTCATTGCTGAATTATTATTTACTTTTGTTTGTGTGTATTATTTTTTTTTGGCAACAACATTGTATGACGCTAAAAAAAAATTGCACGGATCATAGGACACAAGACTTAAAGGAGCCTCAGGAGATCGTTTAATCTACCACTTGAACTGAAGCAGAGCCAAGGATCAGCCCTTAATAGATGTGTAATGTGGTTCTCTCCTGCTGTTGTACCAGTACCACTGTCCCTAGCCTGTTTGCTTCTCTCTCGATGGGCAGTGGTGTGTGTTTTCTTTCTTTCTTTCTTTCTCTTTTTTTTTTTTTCTTATTATTACCTTGCTGAAATCTTTTTGATGCACAATCAGGTATTCATTTTTGCTCTTTCACCGTATGCAAGATAGAGAGCAAATTGCTGCTGCTCTCTTTGAGACTATTCTTACATTGTGGAGGACTGCTTTGTCTTCCCTCACTTCCCCTTTTTTCTGGAGAATTTCTCCCATTTCAGGCATGGGACCTCTCTTCCTGCTTTCCCTCCAAGCTACCAGCATGATCACTAAAGTGCATCACCAAGAAAAGCCACAGCATTAAGCTGCTGGCCTCCCATCTCCGTTTCATTCTAAAATCAAGTTTAGGTTGCTGGCTGCTCTTCATTTGTTTTGTTTTATTGTTGTTGATTTTTGTAAAAGTATCCCACCATTGACTCAACCGAAGTAAGTTTAGATTGTGCTGCATTGCTACTAACTTCTTATTGTATTCATGGATTGATTTCTCCTTACTCAAAAGGTATGTGCATGAAACGACTTCAGCAACAGAGGTTTTCTGCTTCTGCAGCCTGGGCAGCTCATTTCTCCCTACTGCAGATCGTTTCCCCCCCAGGTATGATGTTAGTTACTGTTTATAGGGCTGTGCTCTGAACCAGAACAGAGAACTGAACTAGGTTAGATATAACACTCTGCAAATAAGGAATAGATATTTTTATTCTGCTAAGGCAGAAGTGAGTAGATGAGAGATGAGGAAAGGGATAGAAAATTCTCAGACCAGCTTTGCTGACAAGGGTAACTTCACTTGCCTCAATCCCAATCTAAGGTGTCTGCATTTGCCTCTAGAGAATTTGATTGCATTTATTTTGGTTCATGTCTCCAATTCATCAAGATCATGTTCGGTTCTGATCCCATCCTCTAGAGTCCTTAAAAAACTTCCCAGGGTTTGTGTCTCAGAATCCTGCAGTTCCTGTTTGTTACTTCACTTATGAGCTATTGAGAGAGGTTGTGAGTGAACTCTGATGAAAGCTGCGACCACAAGAGAAATCACAACATGGAAAAAAGTTGTGCAATTCGTATTTTTATACTGTAAAATGTTTTGTATATTTGCAAAGCTCACAAGATGTTAAGGTTACAAATCATCTGCAGAAGCAGACAGGGAACAGTTTATCCTGAAATATAAATCTTCCTGCTAAGAATACGAATAGAGGTGGTACCCTGATGTGACAGAGGTGCTCACAGGAGATGCAGGCTGAGGGAATTACATCACTGGAGGTCTGGGAGAACAGTGCCAGGAGTGGCTCATCCTGCTCTGGGACAGGTATGCACATAACTCCTCCAGCAACTTCCCAGGACTATTTTTTTCTAAGAAACACCTTTGATAAAGAGTGGAGGAAGAAAATTTATTGAAGCATCCAAGGTAGGGGGAGGAAAGAGAGCATTATCATAGGGATGGGCCAGCTGGAGAATATTGCCATCTACCAGTTTCCTATGGTGATAATTCCAGTGTTCATCGTGACTGAACTATATGGGAGATAAATTAGATGTTCCTCGTGTAATGCGATACAAATTTGATTGTGCTTTGTGTTTTATTTCACAAGTCTTTTATGCTGTTTTCCAAAATTGATACATACTCCCCTGAACCCCCCCTGAAGTTAGGTATGTTTACTGTTAGGAGCCCATCTGACCAGTGACACTGCTGCTGCTGAACTGGGAACCCAGGGCACTGCAAAAGGCACAGACACTCTGAAGAGATGGCTGTGAGGAAGAGGTCATAGCGCTGCAGGGTGAGGAGGTGTATTTTGGCTATCTGTAGAAGGTCAGGACAAGGTCTGGGCTGATAATTGCCTGTTTTGTGGATGACACAAGCACAAATCAACTGTATTTCCAATGAGCAGGCATCAGGCATTTATCTCACCTGGTGGGGAACTGCCTGCGTTGCCAGAATATGTTGTGGTAATTTTATTCTGTTGTAGTGTAAAAGGTAAGAACGAAAACATCAACTAGCATGCAGCACAAGACAGAGCCTTGTTTGAAAAAGCCTCTGAAGTGAGCTGTGAACTGCCTACAGCAATTGCCCGAGTAATGTTTTTAGGGTTGTTTAGCCACCATAGTCATTTCCTGCAGACTGTATTTCCCTAGTACACTTACAAGACTGCCCTGTGGGACTGTGTCATAAGCCTTCATAGAGCCAAGAAATATCACATCTACCACTTTTCCCTATCCTCTAGACCACTTATCCTGCCAAGGAGAGGAAATTAGATTGGTTCGACATGAATTGTTTTTGTCAAATCCATGTGGGCTCTTTCCTATTACCTTATTATCCTCCAGATGCTTATAAACTGCTGCTTAACAGCTTGTTCCAGTATTTTTCCAGGTACTGAGGTTAGACTGACCTGTCTGTATTTCCCTAGGTTCCTCAATTGCCTCCTTTTTAATGGCAAAGGTTCCTTTCTAGTCTTCCAAGATGCCTCTCTTCCTCCATGTGCTTTCACAGGCAAAGGCAAATGACTTGGTGACTGCTGAGGCTGCTCCTTTCATGGAGCAGGATGAAATCCCCTTTTCTTTCTTCCTTTCTCAAAATTAATTGCATTAATAATTGCTAAAAAAAAATAAAATTATATTTTTAAGTGAAGGATGCACTGAATACTTAAGCTTTCTCTGTATCATGTATTATTTACACTCTGTGGAACTATCCAAGGATTTATTTCATTTTCGTCATTCATAAATATTTATCTTCTTGCTACTTTTTTTTTTGTCCCTTACTCATTCACTTCTCTAGCATACTGACCTTCTTCTAATATATTCCCACATTTAGTTTCTACTTGTGTTATGTTCCCTTTATTTTTTCCAAGTCACTGAAAGTTACACAATTCAGCCAAAAGTTTCTCCTAGTACAATTACTGTTTATCTCCCGCATTAGGGTTGTTTTTCATTGTACTTTTAAAACTCATTATTAGGTATGTTTCATTCATTTTTCTCTCATGCTCTTTTCCTGTGAAATCATATTTTCTATGTTTCTTGAGTTTACTTCTTGGACTTCCCATTCACAAGTGGCTTTTAAAGGGTTAAGGATAGTATTAGTATCCAGAAAATCATCCAGAATAATCTAAAATATCCTGTGTGAATGTTCTTTGAAAACAATTTAGAATGACAAATGTTTGTAAGGAGTAACCTACGCAGATGGAAGTGAAGAGCTTTGCAAACCGAACTGCCTCTTACTCTGTATGTTGCAGATGGGTCCTTCCTCCAGCCCTGCTACCAGTCCAGAAACTTCTCCAAGTGTAAAAATCACAGTTGCCACCAAGTCTCTTTTTTTCACCAGGGCTGAGGTGTGTTACCTTCGGTCCTGCAGGCTGGGACTGTGCCTTGCCATCCTCACCCCACACTACTGCAGGCTCTGGGCTAAAAATGAGCAAAGCCTAGATGTTTTTTCATTCCAACTTTGCAGGGAGATCTTGGGAAACTGCCTTTTCCATCGCTGTTCTCTCTGTGCCAAGTGATTTATGGTCTGCTGGTGAGCAGAACATGACTATAAACAGCCCAGCCCCTTTCTAAAACTGACAGCCTTTCTGGCCATCAGGGAGCTGTTTCTTTTTAACTACACAGCACAATGTCTTTAGCAAACACGTCGATTTTCACTCATAGCATTCAGTACTGATGTACCAATAGACTTGTCCTGTATGTGGTTGGACAGTCCTTCTGCTTGCCAAAGTGCTGCTTGGGCTCCAGATCTTCAATTACTAAATTACTTTGTGCCTTCAGACTACTTTTGGAGATCTCCTTTCCCAAGTCTCTGGATGACTCTCATTGCATAGTGCAACACTGTCTTTAAAGGAACTGAAGAGGTGGAGATGGTTCGCTACCTTGAACGTTAAAATGATTCAGGTCCTTCCATGACTTCTAGCTGGGACCCAGGAGAGGCCAGCAGTGTGCAAGAAAGAATGGAAGAAAAGATTTCCTGCCAGTCACCCAAGCAGCAAAGTTATTCAATATCTAATATTTGCTTAATGACAGTCAAGTCCTTCCTGAAATGGCAGAGGCATCATTATAAACTGTCTCTAGTCCTCCCTTCTTGGAAGCTCTTCCTTCTGTGCATACAGTTTGCTCAGGAAAGGCTAGAAACTGGTAGATCTTTTCCACATCATGCTTCACTGTCTGCTCTGAGGGTTTTGAGCGTCTTCACAAGCATCAGTGCCCTTTCAAGCCTGTGGACCACCTCTACTTCATCACAGACCCAACTCACTTGACAATCTGAGAGAACGTAGAAGATGCTGCCACTGGAGAAACTGCAGGGAAAGCAATGAAATCTGGTGATGAATTATATATGGAGGAGTATCAAATACGGGAATGTGATTCAGCTCTCCTGAATGAGCTTCTCCCTAATGTGAGACCCATCAGCCTAAACACACCACCTGTCCCATCTAATTGATGCACAAATCTGTGATGAGGAGGTTTGTCCTCTGACAAGCAGCACTACAGCTTTGTAATTCTGCTCGCTTTGCAGCAGCCTGAGATCCTGGACCAATTTTAGTAAAAGTAGTAAAGGGATCAAAAGAAGGTACAAACTGGGTTCTTCAGAAAATTATAGCCTATCACTCTCAGCATCATACAGTTCCTTACAGGTACACTTTAAAAACAAAATCTTCCTGGAGGTAAATTTTTGGCATAAAGCAGTACGAAAACATACTGAAAGCCTCTGAGGTTGAATGTGACATGCTTCACAGTAGGATCTACGCTCTCTGGGGAGAGAAACCAGTGCAAAACAAAGCAAGAGGAAGTCCTAAAAAGGATATTTGCCAAAGTAAAAGCAGGCAACTTCCTGTACAAAATATATTTGTTCCTAGGCCACAATGATAAAGTAGGTTTGATCTCTGCCTGCAGCTCATCTTAAATGGGAAATGAATATCCCTAGACATTTGTATGAGTATATTAAAAGCAAACCAGACCCCAAACCCAACATGACTCTTTGGGATATAGGAAGAGTGGTAGCATGGGAAGTGTGGCATAGCTTTGTTCTGAGTTTGTACAAAAGCATGAATGCTTAGTAAGTGTGCAGCATGCATTCTTAATAAATGTGAGTCACAAGGTACTCCCGCCCCCCATATTTTCCCCAAAATCCTAATAGCCCTGCAAGGCATATTTTTCCTTTGATTCACCCACTTATCATAATTCTCTGTGTGTCCATTTTTCAGAATAGTTTCAACCAGACCCCATTGGTGTGTTGTAAAAGAAACCTGTAGCAAGCAGTGTGTTGGCACAGACAACTAACCTGGATGTGTCTGAGTCACAGGAGGTGAATCCCACCCTCAGGATCCCTGTTCTTTCCAGGAAGCCACTCATTGCTGTGACAATCAGCAAGTTCTACATGGAACTCTGTGTTGTGTACTGTTTCATCTGAAACCACTTATGTTTCAAGGGTGCTGTAGAGTAAACTGGCATCCCCATAAAAAGACTGAATTGTTGCTCTTTGTCTTTCCTATTTCTGACATCATTCTTTGGCACTCTATTCTACGTGACAATTTAATTCCTGGATTCAGGTTAGTTTAAATGGTAACCTTATATAAACTATTGAATCTTTCTATGCTTAATTTGTGCTTCTGTTGTCTGTTATTGAAGTAGTGTAACAAGTGTTTGTTTTATATGTGAGGCTTATTGGTTTAGTGGCTGTAATGCAGTGAGTCTTGTCAGGTATAAGCCAGAATCCAGCAACCTTTAATTGAAACTGTTTCCTTTAGTTTACTTATATGCCAGCATTGAGTTTTGGAGTTGGTTGTGAATGGGCTTTTTTCTTTCTTTAAAAAAGAAATAATCCTAGTTGCTTATGCTCTTTGTCTCTTACATAAGGCTTGGTTGTTTGGTGTTTTGTTGTTGTTGTTTGTTTCAATTTTTTATTTCTACACTTTCATTTAGCTCTGCTTTCAGTTTATTTCTGGGGAATCCTGTCCTCCTATACCAAGCTCTAGTGTTTGTGTTGTTTTGCATCACAGAGAAGGAAAAAAAGAAAAAAGAAAAAAAAAAAAGCAAATATGGGAAGGATGAATGTTATGAGCTTGTGTTTAATAGACAAGTTTTTCTCTTAAATCTACTGCTGTAACTTGGATATTACATTACTGTGCACACCTGGGCCTATCTACACTGAAGGTGATGTGAAAATCGCTAAATTACTTTTGGTACTTTCAAGAAAAATATTTTCTTTTTACTGTGTGGAATATCTATACTTAGTTCTTTTTCAGCTACTCACCATCTGATAACCAGCTTTCTCTTTTTCAGTCAAGTGTACACTTCTAAACAAATCCTGTGCTTTTGATCTTGCAAAATGAAAAGTAGTTCATCTTCACGTTTGTAGCTCACTTGACTGATAAAAAACAAACTTCTTTGAATCTCTCCTAGTTGTCCTTTCATTTCTGGAATGCTCCAGTCCTTGATCTGCTGAGCTGCTCCGTCTCCTCACAGCATCATTTCTTCTACTCTTCTGCTTCAGGATGCAGTCTCCTGTTTAGGCACCACATCTGCTTGGTGCCATATCGTGTTCCTCGCTGGTGATTAATGAGCAGTCTGAACCTGTGCTTGCAATTATGGTGAAAGTAAGCATCGCTTACTGGAAAGATATAGAGAGGGGAGGATCTGCTCATCTGATGAATTGAGTTGCTATATCAGCTTATTCAAAGCGGACATTTCCAAGACTCTGAAAACTGCTGATTTGTATGGCTTCCCTCCCATGCTGCTTACCTCTTCATACCTACCTGCAGACTGCATTGGTGGCCAAGGGTAAAGGGAGGGGATGTCCAGCTATGGATCTCCAGATGATTCTATGGCCACCTTACAGAAGAGGCTTTATGGTATGTTTGTTGCTGTGACAGACACAAGCCAGTGACCACAGAGGTCTGCTCCAGCCTCTTTCATCAGGTCCCTTTGGAGGGAGCAATGCAGCACATTGGCAAGAATCTTACTTGTCCTCAGTCCTTCAAACACATGGATGTCTGACCCTACATGCAGTGTCATCATTTTTAATGTAGATTAGAGAACTCTGTTTAATAACGATGAACAGGAAAACTTTCTCTGGCTTTTCTGAGTAGCTGCTGGGGCTCTGACCCATGAATGCCTAAGATGTCCATGGAATGGACATCCCTGAGTGCCAAATGCCAACCTGTGCTAGGTCACCTAGAGGGGTTAAGAACAGGCTATCGCTGTGACAAAATGCAATAGCTTGCAGTTTGTATTGATGTGAGATAGTGGTTGTGGTGGGGCTCAGCTGCTCACCTGAGTAAAACCACCATACAGTTGAATGTAGGACAATGCAATTATGTGTCACAGTTTTTAATGAATTAGTATAGAGCCAGGAAATCACCTAGCCAAAGTGCTGAGTGGTTTTCAAAAGGAGAATCAAAAATTTTGATAATGTTTTTCTCCCATCATTATGTGGGGTATGGTTTAATTATACAAAAAGGAAGTTTCCTGCTCTAGGCATAAGCTGTTTTTACCTGGAAAGGGAACACAGTTTCTTCTCTTGGTTGACAGCTTTCCCCCAAGACTCCTGGATTTGGCCCTGAACCTGATGGACTTCAGTCCCAAAGGACTGCTTTCCTCTGAGGCACTCTGAAGAGTGTGTTAACAAGGGAAGAACAGGATGCCCCTTGTTGCCCCAAAGACAATGTTTGAAGTAATTGATGTTTAAGGAAATTACTAGTTTTATCCAAGGAATTAATTTTTAGTTAAGACTACTGCAGAGATGGACACAGAAGAATCTACATGGTATTAGCAAGACTCTAAATGAAGGAACCAATTCATTTCATTACTGATAATAGTCATTCTCCCAGAATAGCAAATGAGGTAAGATTGGCACTTTGAGATAAGTCCCTGATTATTGTCTGTGGAATCTATTACATTCTATTATTTCTCCCAGATAAAACTTTAAGTCACACTTCTTAAATGCAGTTACTTCTTCCACAGAACAATATTAGATTATTTTTGGAAGTTTTCCATTCCTCTGTTTTGTTTTGCTTGTTTTAATACAGTCAAGAATATTCAGAAATTCTGAAGCTAAATTCTTTAGCTAAGCATTGGGCTCTAACAGTCTGCTGGAAGAACTTTATTGATTAAATTATTAAGTAGCACTAAGCCGATTCATAATTCATCATTATTGATATTTATACCAATGGCTGCTGGTGAGGAAGGAGATAGAAGGGGATGGCACTAGTTAGCTAGTTGGGAAAGTAGAGCAATCCTTCAGGACCAGAGAGGTCGGAGAAGTCGAGATGACCTGGCAGGACAGCTGGCATGTGCTTTGTGATGACTGCAGCTGCTGTGCTCCTGGAAGATTTAGGGGAAGGTCTACCTCAGTGGGAGAGGGGAAAAAAGAAGGGTAGATTTCATTACAGCTGTAGGAAATAGAAATGAAATTACATGAGAAAAGAGTCAAGAAGAGAGTACATGAGGTGGAACTGGAATGAAGACGAATTGTAATGAGGAGTGAATAGAGAGAAATTGGTAAAGCTGAGCAAAGGAGAAAAGGGTGAAGAGAAGATGCTCTAAGAAGACCTGGCAACTAAAACTTTCACTGCATCAATAGAGAGCATCAAGAGACTGAAAGGCATTTGGTGTGCTCTGCTGAAAGTGTACTACAGGTAAAGCAGATATTTATAGGGTGGAGAAATGAAGAACAGTGTATGAGGATTGGGATTTGAAGCAGGATAGGGTGTAATACACAAAAGTGGTGGGCCAAATCTAGCTCTTTGTAATGTCGTATGAACTTATTCCTAATGGTTGTGTTCCTACCAGCAGTACCCTTTTAAAAGCACCCTAAACAAAGTCTGTGGAGATTGAATGACAACAGCCAACCCCCTGTAGTGTCAGCTCCTGCTAATGTCACAGCAGAGAGTTCTTCTTACCATGAAGGAAACTCAGGGTTAAACTGGACTCCTATGTGTCATATAAATGTCCCAGGGTGCTCACATGTCTCCTTGATAACTTGCATGATGCTTGCCTTGCAATAAACCCTAGGTGAAGGAAGCTGTATGGCTGGAAGCCTTCCAGGTGGACTTCTCCAGCTTACTGCCTTACTGCCAGTAGCTCAGCATCTGCATCCGTGCTATTTGTGGAACAGCAGCATAGGATCCCAAGTGATCTTTCTGTCTGTCAGATCCTTCCTTGTCCACCCACGCTGCAGGAGGACAGACTGCACATGATGTCGCTTTTTATGTACTGTCAGTCAGGAATTCCAAGGGACTCTATTAAACTGTGATTTATACAGATTTTAAATGTGTATAGACACCTTTTTAGCAAGTTTACATTCAATTAGCAGCTGTTTAATAAAGTTTCTCTCATTGACAAATCCCCTTTTTGCTTAACCTACTCCTCCATGAAATTGTACAACCCACTTCAACCCACTTAGCCCTTGATCTAATACACGTACTTCTATCACTTTTTGCAAATAATTAATCCAATTTGGATTAGAAGGATTATAGATGGTCTTAGTCCTCACTGATAACACTTCATTCTTACCCAGCACTTTCAGTCTTACCCGGTGTTCTGAGATTCAGAACGCAAACTAGGAATGCCTCATTGTAAATGATCCTATATCATGAGTTAGTATGAGAATTGCTGCTCTTGTTGCAGAATCAGGGACAGTGAGAAAATCTGCTTCTTGCATGAATGAGATGACATTTATTACAAAAAAGAAGTGAACAGCTGAATTTTATGTTCAGAGGCTGCAGCATTAAAAAAATAGTACGGGAAAAAAAGAAAAGAGAGAGATGTGAACTTTAAGGAAATCTTTATGGGTCACATTATCAAAAGTTACATTTCAGAGCAGCTGAATGGATGTTTCAAAGCTCTGATCCCCAAAATGCACTTTTACTCTGAACTGATGCTTCTCTTAAATCATAACATATTTAATAACATTTGTGTAACTTTCTCCTTCTACCTCCCGGCTCCTGAATAACTTCCACAAGCATCCATACCTCTGATGAACTGTAAAAGTGCAGTGTTGATTATTCATGCTTTGCTTTTGCTCCACCTACCTCGATAATACCCTGGTCCCCATGACTTCCCACACAGATTCACATCAGCAAGTACCCCAGCCAGCCTTGCAGCAGTGGCGATGTAATGGGCAATGCAATAACAGAGTCTGTGGGGATTTCTGCAAACAGTGCAGATGAGGAGTCCCAGCTGCGCTCACTCTGAGAGCTCCCCTATGTAACCTGCCCATATCTGCATAACAGGGCATGAGCAAAGAGGTGAGCAAGGATCTCCACTGCCTTTCCTATCCTCCTTAGGTGGGCTCAGAGGACCATCCTTCTCATGTATCTGCCAGGAAGTTTAATGTGCCAGGAACTTTGGAATCTCGCAGCCCCCACAAAAACTAAATTACAAATGAGCTTGCAGCACTCCTAAGCCAGACAGGGTCTGAGAATGACTCATTCAGAACCTTGAGAAGTTACCTATAATGGCCTAACAAGTGATCTGATCTAGGAACTAGATCATACCATTAACTGAAAGTGTAACTTATAAAAAGCTATCATCCCACAAATATTTAGACCAGAGTGAAGTGGGTAAATCGAGACCTGCCTGCATTTCTGCACACATTAGGAGGTTCAGGAGTACTGTTTTAGGAATGTGCTCCTCCACTACCAAGCTGAGAGTGTCAGAAAACTGTCCAAGGAAATTAAACCATAAAACCATTGGAAATTGGATTGACACACTGGAGTTAAACTTGGGAAATTAATTTTATTTTTCATTTCTGGAGAAGAGAAGCTCTGCACTAAATCAATTAGAACAAGCCCCAAGCAAATCTGGAGGCTGATTAATGAAGGACCAGCTTTGACTGCTTGGAACACAGTTGTTGACTGGAAATGGCTGGGAAGTTTGTTTCCAAAGCAGAAGCAAGACAAACCTACTTCCCACAGTGGCATCATCTTTACCTTTTCCCAATAAATAAAAGTGAGTCATCCTGGATGTCATTTTTATTCCAGTGGTGAAGCTGTGAAAGTTTGCTCTGTAGAATCTCACACACAAACAAGTGAAGTATCTGCCTACACCAAACATCCCTCTAATGCTCCACCAGCTTTGGAGCAATTACACACTTGAATGCCTTTTTTTCCATTCACGCTGGGTGCTGTGCAGATAGGACATCTTGCATCACTGGTGACACAGGCATTAAAAAGCATAGAACACATGTACATTCTTGTCCAAACAGTTCTGTTTCCTCTTATAAAGTGTTGCTATTGATTGCTTTACTTCCTCTTTTTATTATGTGTAATCCATATTGATAAGACAGCTCCGAAACTGTATTGCCAAATGCTAATGGGCCACTGCGATCTGATCTGCATGTGGTTGCCCAGGGCATAAATTAGCCAGCTGGCAGAAACTGTCTGCATTTCCAGGACAGTGGAAATGAGGCAATCAGATGGCAAATGGATAACTGAAGGGAAAAAAGAAAAAAAAAAAAGAAAAAAAAAGAAGAGTTGGAATCTCAGCTGTACGTGGATGTAGGAGGAATCTGCTTTATTGGTTTTGCTGGGATGTGGCCAGTAAAGGGAGCCCCAAAGGCGGATCCTTCTGGAGAAGAAAGGGAACAAAGGAACTGCAAGAACTATGCAGGACACCAGCCTGTCCCTTACTGGGGAGCCTCATGCTGACACCCAGACAGACCCAGCTCCCACCTCTGCATTCCTTCCAATTTCCTTCCCCTCCTCCTTGCAGGGAAGGGAGAACAGATGCATTTGCATGCAGGAGAGATGGACAGCCTGCTGTCAGCATGGTGGGGACTGCCTGCCAGGGACAGATTCCCTGGGGAACAAGTGGTGGCCCTGAGAGCCTCTCAAGGGACAGCATCTGCTCACATTGAGAGCAGTGGGGCTTGTGGGGAATTCAAGGAACAAGCACTAACATCTCCACCAAGTGTGCAGGAGTGAAGATTTACTGGCTGTTGAATCGATTGTGGTTGTCCTGGGTACATTTAACCCAGCAGAAAACAAGAGGAGAATTGGTGTTGTTTACTAATCAACTCAGTGAGGTCATGGTATAAAGCAAAACTCTGTGAACAGCTTGTGCCTCTTCCATGCTCACTGCTGCCTTGGCCCAGCGGAATAAAACTTACAGAGTGAAGTTATCATTGTGGAGGAGTCTCCAAAGACCCATTTCCTTACTTGTCCCTTCACAACCCAGCACATTTTATTCCCACATTTACTCTGAGCTCTACATGACTATAAATCATGCAATACATTTGGAGTACCATATTCCTGTAGTCCATCATGAATTAATGTGTACTGACATAACTACCACATTCAAAACATCACTAAACTGTGTATTTCAGCAGAATCCATGATGTCAGGCTAGCCAATAGCAGAAATATCTTAGCAAAATAGCCTCATCACAGAGTCTAATCATATCCAGTCCAACAAATTATCACATTCCAAGGCTTTATTGTCTAAGTATCCAATTAACAAAAGCCTAATGTCTTCAAATGCATTGGTGTCAAAAAATTACAGGCATCATTCTGTTAAAACAAGTCACAAGGCTCCCAGGAAGCAAGCTTTTCATGAAACATTTCCCATCTTTTTGCAATTTCCAGAAAGCTTTAATCCCATCAGCAGGCTCTAACTTAACCAAAAAGGGGCATATTTGTCCATGGATGCTGCAGGGTGCCTGCTAGACACCAGAATAACACCTTTGCAAATCACTAGGTTTGGCTGAAAATCAGGAGGGTTGTAGGGACACTCAAAGGAAGGCTGTAATTTTTATTTTTTTAGGCAAGAGAAAATAAAGTGTTCAGTCTGAGAAAAGGATTAACAGTGATTTTATGTAAGATAAAATGGGAAAGTTGCAAAGATTTTTTTTTAAAAAGGTTTTATAAGAGATAACCACCTTAGCCCATACCTATTCCTAGAATCCCAGCTGATAATAATTTATTTTGTTGTAGTTCATGTAGAGTATTCTTTTTATATGTTTTTCCAGTGGGAAATGGCTTTGCAGCCAACAGAAACAGCAGAAGTGTGCTTCATTTTCTTCCATTTGCTTTTTGCTTTTACTTTCTGCTACCTTTAAGAACTTATTTTCTCTGAGGGGTGAGGGGGGCAGACTGAAACACTTTCATTTTTCCAAGCAGCGGAACAAATGCTTTAAATAAAATATACAGAAAACACATTTCTGATGAAAACTAACATATCAATAAATTCAGTCCAGCAAAACTGAGCAAACTGTGGCTGTTCTTATAGTCATCCTTGTGCTTTTCTGTTTGCTTTTCCTTTTTTAGCATGTAAGTGTTGCCAGGACCTGGCTGCAATTGTAAAGGAGTGAGCCCCCACCTGGAGGCCTGGTCAGAGGGAATGGGACATTCAGACACTGGCTCAGATGTATAAACAGATCTTATGGGAATGAGATAACCTGGATGGCCAGTTTTTTTATCCTGGTGTGGCTGCTCCCACACGAGATACCTTTGCTCTCCCTTTTTCTCTCTCTCAAAGCCTGCCAGTTCCCATCTTCAGGGCACTTCGCTTTCCATCAGTCTCCACACCAGAGCATCCCATCCTTATTCCCCACCCTGTCAATCACCAGCTACTGCTCCCAGAGGGCTGAGCTGAGAGGTCAGGTATTTCTGTTGAACACTGTCAGGCATCAGACCAGAAGTGTATCTGGCAATGCCTCACAGGCTGTGTCTTCTCTCCTCAGCTCTTGTTCCCTATCACCTCCAAAAGAAGGAAGAGTTTCCAGCTTAATGGCATGCTGGCATGTCCATCCTCTTACTGTTTCACACCAGGTAGCACTTTTCTTCCACACAAGCTCAAGCCCCTCTGGCACAACCATTCTACTGCTCTCACACCTCTGCATCTGCTCTTGCATCTGTCTTGGTGCACTGGTGCTGCGCTGGTGTGTCCCCATCCAACTACACCTGACCAGTCCATACAGCTCTGTACATGACAGCTCCTGTAGATCTGTGCCAATGTCCCACGTGCCTGTGTATCCTCCCTGCACACAGACACTGACTGCTGACATTTGCACAACGTGAGACCTCATTTTCCAGTGTGACACTATGCTTATGAAGGTAAGAAACCAGAAAATAAAGACTCTCCACCAACAGTCTGGGATTCTCCTGAGGTTACTTATGGAGCAAGTTTTTCCCCCCTCCCTCCTTGCAACATCCAGTCAATATTTGAGTTGTTAATAAAAAGTTGTTTTCGGCTTCCCTAACTCTGTTCCTCTCAAGAACAACATGTGCCTTGTGTTTCCTTAGCTTTGCTTATCAGATCTTCAGCCAAAATGAATGGCCAAATCTCTTACAAACAGAGAAATTAAATGAAAACAACGCCAGTGCCAAGTTCTTTGCAAACAGAGAAGTGAAATGAAAAATGCCAGTCTCTGTAGGTTCACCCAGCACATTGAATTATTATCTGTCATGGCCTGTTCTTACATTTGTCCTTTCCCTCTGGTTGATAAATAAGACTTCCCACAAGTTCTGAAGCTGTATCAGGAGTTGCGTAGCAGATAATGTTAATAAATCTTAAGGGCTATCTCTCTGACTTGCCTGGCAGCCTAATAGCTCAAAAGTCTTGTGGTTTCTAATGTCTTGCTTTTTTAAAATGTATAACTTTGAAATCTTTCTTTCCTTGACCACAGGCCCAGTGGTCAGGCTGACAAGGACGTGACTTCAAGTGCTGATTTTCAAGGCAAGGTCTTTGGGCTGACATACCACGATTTTATGCCTGGAGTCTGTGCTTTCATCCAGGCAAGAGATGCCGTCCCTATGCTGGTGCTGTCTGCAGGCTCCGTGCTCGTGGTATGGGCAGCTGAGGCTTCACTACAGCTTAGCACACTGGGAGCCAGGCAATGCGCTTTGATCCAGGGCTGCCAAGAGACAAAATGGCAGAAACTATTTGCTGACGGTCTTTTGCATGTGGAAACGCTGGTGAAGAGGTGCTGCTCATGAATCAAACCCTGTCTCTCCTGAAGGAAATAGTGCCAGGGCTGCACGGCTGCATGGATCCCAACCAACCAGTACCCGAGTGCCAGATCTAAGCTGGGGGCAACTTGGCCACATTCTCTGGTGTAAAGGAGCAGTTTGGGGCACAGCTCGAAGTTCAGGCACACGCTGAGCTGCCCTTGGGAGCCACCAGCCTGAGTGCTTCAGCTGCTGGTATGTTTGTAGTGTCCACACGTAGCCCACACTGGCCCCAGCACAAGCCCAGCTCTTGTGTCAGCAGCAGAGCAGCAGAGCTAACTGCCCACTTGGGAATGCCATGCTGCTGGTGATGGTTTTCTTGTGATTCCTGTGTCCCCAGAAAGTGGATCCAGACTCAAGAGACAGGCTTCTCCAGGCAGGGGCAATGGGTGGCTCAGATGAGTTACCCTGCAAAGATGTCTGCCTCTCCCTGTTGAAGGGGCCTGAGGGAAATAAAATCAGACTCGGACAGCTAATTTATAGACAGATGAAATAGAGAAGTGAAATGAAGCTCAGACATGCGACGAAAGCAATAAAACACAACCCTAGATCATGCTTGACAGGATTCCTGCTAGGCCACTTTCAAATTTTTGCTTGGAAGCAGACCCCTGTGGAACAGGTCCTCAGGCACAGGAGATGAAGAGCAGCTCTCTGTAAAGTTCAGTAGTTTCTAATCGACCAGATCCCCAGCTCACCTGACATTTTCTCACTGCCCTTCGGCTGCTGTGCACTGCACAGTTTCCCTGCCAGGAATGAGGACTCCAGCTGAAGACTCACCAGTTCCTGCTCCACCAGTGCTCATGGAGTGATGTAGTCCAGTTGCCTTGTAGGCTGCACTAAGGTCTATTTCCACTTTCTGCTTGTCTTCTGGACACCCATCTCTAGAATACTGCCACAGATTTGGTTTACATACTGCCAGGTTCCTTCTGTATGTTTCTATTACCCTGATTTGCAAGAAGAGCACGAGCTACCAACAGCTTCCTGCCCAAGGATGGGTTTTCTCTTGTCCAAAGACCTCTTAGGCAAGATCACATCTTATTTCGTGGCTTCTTCATGGAAAAAATACTTAATGCACAGATTTGGTCTTTAGAAATACGCTTGTGGTACTTCACATTTCTCCCATCTGCCAGTGTTGCGGGAATTATATCCCAGTTGGTTCTGCACCCCGGCGGGTACAGGACTTGTCATCAGTCAGTAGCAAAGCTGAGAAACGCGTGGTTGGCAGATGCCTTGTGGAGACTGTCTCTGGATCTGCTGAACTCGCTCTGAAAAACTCTTCCAACAGAAACCCAGATTCCTCTGTGGCTTTGTCATCTCGGAATTGAGTGCCATGAAATAGGGTGTGTGTCCTCCTTCCATTTGTAATGCTTTCTGCAATACCTGCTGTGCCCTTGATGCTTACAGGGACAGATTGTGACCAACTCCTGTGCTGTTGCATCATGTACTTTTGTCCTGCACTGGAGGACACCCAGGCAAACCACTGCTGTCTTGCTGTAGTTTGCAATCAGGCGCACTTACCTGGAGTTATATTTGCTTCCCCAAACCACTTCCACTTTAAAGGCAGGATTACATGTCCAACAACCATCTCATCTTTAAATAAGGAAGATTTTCCACTTCGAATGTTAGATGTGGATGCCAGGAGTTTTACACTGCGATGTAACTACCTATATCTCTGTTCCTGCTTTTGTTTTGTTTTGAACTGAGAATGGTATCCTTCTCCTGTCTCTTCCTGGCTGCAGCTATGTTGTTAATCAGACATATTTATTACCTTGTCTAGTGACTTTGCTATTATTCCTCACAGAGTTTTCTCACTCCCTCTAGTTTTTGTTCCTTGACAATATAACAAAAGCCTTACTTTTGCTGTCTCATTTTTATCCCTTCTCTGCTTCTCCTTATCACACTCTTTTCTTGTTTCTATTATCAACACGCTTCAGCAAGGTCTTCTGTCTGCAAATCCAGCGGCTATGCTCTGAGTCTGTCTGTACAGCCTGTCTGGGGGCTTGGTAGGTGCATTTCTTAAAGTTGATCTCACTGTGCTCATGGTGCTCATGTGCACTGTATGAACTGCCTTCATATTTCAAATATTGAATCTGTGCATTAAGTACTTCTGAAAACAGTCCAGTTCAATTAACAGCACAGCTCTGGGCAAACGTCTGTCCATAGAGGGATCTCCATCAATTTCTCTTTTCCTTCATCTACATTATTTTTTCATCTTGCTGCAGCAAGGATTGCTGTCGGCAGAGAAGCAAACTGCAGGACTGAGCTGTATCTGGATTGTGGGGAACCCAGCGCTGAAAGCCATGAGCAGCCCCAAGGAACAGGACAGGCTGAGCCATTTGCCTGTCCTTCCCCATGTGTCACGCAGCCTGTGCAGCCGCCTGCGTGGTGTCAGTCCTTGACTCCATGCTGCAAGCTGAATATCTTCGACTGGGCTGAAGATGGCACCAGTTGCCATCTTGTGTCTGGTTCAATATAGCAACACACACATGCTCGTGCATGCACACACACAGCTATAACCAAAACGTTCATGTTCCAGGCTCTTTGGGTGGTATTTTCCCAAATTCTAAAATAACAGAGACAGTCACGTCGTGCTCTTTGTGGATGGAAAATACTACACAGTTTTGCTCCTAAAATAGTTTTTCTACATGCATGATATATATATATGGTAAAGAAATCTGGAAGATCTAGAAATCCCTGGTCTTTAATTAAATAGTCACATCAATGGGCATATGGAACTACACTGTGTACCTGCGGGTAGGGACGCTGCCCTCAGAGGGTGCAGTGATGCTCGGGCTCCCCCAGTTCACAGCAGCTGCCCCTGAAATCACCAAGAATGGTGACATAGCCAGCCAGGCACAGACACACATCTAACATGAGAAACAACCCATCCTCAGTCCAGCTTTACAGCCTGAGGGGGCTGGTGATTAATGGGCAATTCCCTGGGGGCTTAGGAGGGGACACACAAAGCCTGACAGCTTTGCGCTGTCCACATAGGCTCAAGTCAGAGAATGCCTTTGCCCCTTTTGGGGAACTAAAGTTAGACAGCTCTGTCCACAAAACTTACTTGATTTCCTCTGTACTAAAGTGGAAGGTCATTTATCCCATCTGCAACCAGCTCACACAGACTCCTGCCCAGAGGAGCCTGTTTTCTTCCATGGACTTTAAATGAAGCACCTGGCAATGGGCTCAGACACACTGTCTCACTCTTAAATCCATGAACTGCAGTGGCCATGAGTCCACCCAGGATCTTCTGCCTGTCCTCACCCCGTGCTCCTTGTCCCAGAGATGCCATTCAGCCTCCCGTCCTGTCTCTGTGTCTCTTTCTGCCAGGGCAGCTTTGTGAGCAGGCATGGGGATGGATGCTCCTCTCTGATCTGCCTTCCGTGCACATACTTCTTATGCATCACAGTGCAGTGGCACTTTGTAATAATCAAAACCATGCATGTCATAGGTCCATATTACAGCTTTCTAGTGATTTATTCAAGCAGCTTTGATGATGCTTTTACTACTCACACTCTTTGTAACGGGGTATCATTTCCATTATTAAGATTATTCACTTTAGAGCACATGAAAACATATTAAGGACTCAAGAGACGTTTCAAAAAACACATCCTTTTTCCAAACACTTCCGTTTGAAATAAAGATGCATGACAGCAGACTGGTGCCAGAACAACAAAGAAGACAGAGAATAGCAAAGCAGCAAGCCTGTACGGTTGCTCACAGTCTGTGCACCTGTAATTACATCTCCCCTCCTGGTCACTTTGTGAGAGTCTCAAAGCCCCAGCAGCACTGCAGGAGTTTTCAGTCCTTTGCGAGGAGATGCGAAAACCAGAGGCATCTCCATCACCACCATCATCTTTGGAAGGGAACCTACCCTTGTCAGCTGGGTGGGTGACTGGTTGGGAGCCCACAGGCTGTTGTGTGGGATGAGCTGGTGAATCGAATGAGCTAACAATAGGCAAAGGACGGATAATGCCTATCTACAGGTTTCTTGAGCAGGGTTTAGTACTCAAGCTCAGGGATTTACAGGGTTCTTAAATTGTAATATTAATGTTATCATTGGCCCCATATCAAACAAATTGTTAAATACAGCCACAATCCAGACTTCCATGAAATATTCACATTTTATTTTATTTTTTATTTTATTTTATTTTATTTTATTTTATTTTATTTTATTTTATTTTATTTTATTTTATTTTATTTTATTTTATTTTATTTTATTTTATTTTATTTTATTTTATTTTATTAATTTTAGTTACATGTGGTATCACGGTATCATGCGCCCAGGCTGCAGCCAGGGTCTCCACACAGCTTGAGCAGAGGGGAGAGGACTCCCCACCTCCCCTACACCTTCCCTTCCCCTGGAAGAGGGGCTGTGGGCTGCAGGATATTGCTGCTTCCCCAAGCCCCAAGCAGAGCCTCTGGGCTGGACTGGGGCAGGAGCCTGGAGAAGAGGAAACATCTCTGCAGATGCATCCCTGAAGCCCACCACTGCCCCCTTGCTTTCAGGTTGTGAAGAAGACAATTTACCCCGGAAATACCGAGGGGAAGTTGTACAGAAAGAACCATGCAAACATCCTTTTCCTGCTCGCCTCTACCCATTTCTGATGCTGGGTGACAGGAACAAAGATGTCTTGCGGGTGAGGGAGATGCAGAATTTTCTACGCAGGAAAGCTCTAGCAAAATAAATCAGGGCATGAATATAAAAGAGCTGTAGTATTCCTCCCTCATTTACCGAGCGGGTTATAACAGGGACTCCGTGGGAGAAGTGTGCACCTCCCTGATAGGAAGACAGCTCACGGTCTCTCAGAAGGAATGAAGAGCCCTTGACAGCCTTCCCAGCAGAGCAGGCTGGGGAGCCCAGTGCTGCAGGCACGCGGCTGGGGCGCAGATGCTGGAAGCCAGAGCGGGCAAGCAAAGGAGCTGCCACAACGAAGCAGCAGCTTCAAGAAGCTGCTGAAAATGACAGCACCTGGGAAAGGACCACAGAAGGTATGAGAGCAAAACGAAGGTGCTGCAAAAGAGAAGTGATGGGTGCAGTGAGGCAGCACCCACATCTCACAGGTCCCCAGGATCAGAGGGGTTCATGGCCACTGGGGGCACTGGGTTTTGGTTGCTCCTGGAAGAACAGCCAGGGCGGTGGGGCTGCTTTGCACTGGCAGGTGATGAAACACACAGACCCACACTTGGGAAGGGGTGTTCAAGGTGAGAAAATGGGCTGAGGAAGTAATTAGAGGTGACTCCTAATTGTTGGATCAAGCTGTGTTGGTGGTCAGAGACAGTTTGGGGCCAGAGGGGGAATAATCAGAAGAAGAAAACATGAAATGTGTTTGTGGCTGCAGTAAGAACAGTGTTTTGCAAAAAAAGATACTAGGACTGGTGTCTATACAGCCCGGGAGGGCTTTTTTTGTCCTGATTGGGCACCACAGGATAAAAAAAAAAAAGAAAAAATAGTTTAATTTGTTTCTTTTGGTACCACAGGCACTGAAATAGCCTGATCATGGCTCTAGATGTATGGCTTGATATCACAACAGGGCAGACTGAAGGTCATTTAAGTGCTCAGCACATCAATTAATTTTCACATGTAGAAACTGGACTTGTCTCTGCAGTAGACCTTGATATTTCTGGGGCACAGCTCAGCTCACCTATCTGGGACATTTTTGGGACGTGTTTTGGGTACATTTATGTCCAGGGAAAATGTCGTGTGTAAAACAGCCCCATGGCTACTTCACGTAACCTGGCTTTGTCTGCGGTGACTTCTCACACTTGGACACATTTCCCCTTGATCAGCATTTGCTAATGTGTGCACTGCTTCTGTGTGAGGCCTTCTCCAAGCTAAACAATGATGGATGATGGGTGTAAAGGTGATGGATGAAGTATGGTACTTATATGATTACAGGGGAAAGTGGGAAATGGTGCTGGTAAAAAGTAAGCAAAGTTACTTTGCAAGTTGATACTATCCTGGTCTAGAGGTGGAAAACACAAAATAGGGCAGGACAGGGCTCTGTCCTCATCAGGGCTCTCCTGAAAGCTTGCCTGAGCTGGCCCAAGTGCCTTTGGTCACTGAGAATGGGAGGGATGTATGTTTGCATTATATCACCCAGGCTGCAGGATCAGTTTTATATGTGGTAATCCTGCTGAAGGTGGAAGCCCAGGCTGGGTATTTGCTCTGACCGTGTTCTGTGCAGGCAGAGCAGGAGCTTTGGTTTAAACTCTTCTATTCATAAAATTATAAGTGTATAACATCACTCAGGCAGATGCCTCAAGAGGTCTTGTACCCAGAAATAACCCTAGGAGCTTGGGAACCCGGAGGGACTGTCAAAGAGTCCTCTGGGATCCGTTTTCTGCTCACATTCATGTGCACTGCATTCAGCTCACGTATGAAATTGTTGTCAAGGTTGCGAGTGCCCTAGTTTCCGTAATCAAAGCCTTCCCGAGATTTGCATCCTGAAACGCAGATGCTGAGAAAAAGCAGATTACATAATAGCCAGCTTTGTTTATTTGCTTAAACTTGAGCTTGTATTACATTGGAGAACAAACGCAAAACGGTTCTCTCATTTTTTTGCTTTCTGAAATAGTCTGAGGGCAGCGTGCAAGAGTGGGTGCCCTGCCAGCCGCAAGCCCCTGCCTTGATGCAAAGGTCTGGGCTCATAGGGAGCACGTGGGATTCCCCACCCTCGTACCAGAGGAGGTCGGGGAGATTACACATGAATTAGTGTAAGCAGACACCCTTGCAGCTCACAGCTTTGCCAGGGAGATGCAATTGAAAATTCACTTGCTAATCCAGAGGGCTCATCCAAAGAATGCATTTACATTTACATTTCTCTGCTACCTTTTATCCTAGAGGATCCCCATAGCACTTTAGAGTTAGAGCGTAGTGTGATGTTTCTGTGTACAACGAACTTCAATTCCCTGCTGGATTTCACTGGGGTGTGTGTGTGTGTGTGTGTGTGTAGAGTTAAAAAAGATTTCAGACACAGATGCATGCACAAAAATTTTCTGGGAGGAAGCACAGGATGTGCCTGTGGTGAGCCCTGCAGAGGGGTGAGCCTTTCCCGTGCACAGGGAAGCCCAGGAATTATCTTTTGCATATTTAGTAGGAGAAATGGACGCATGTATTTTGTGACAGAGCAAGGAAATGAAGTTCTGGATAGAAACCAAGCCAGTGGGCTCTTCTCCCAAGCCAGGGGAAGAAAACAGTGACTTTTTGCAAATTGGTTTACAACTCAGAATACTCCTGTCAGACAACTGGAGGCCTCAGAAGGGAGGAACAGTATCATCCCAATACTGTGGTGCTGAAATTTCTGTTTTTGTCAGTGCTTGTTAAATAGATTTGAAGATGCAAGAACAAAGATGGCTTGGAGATGAAGTCCTGCTTCAAATAGGAAGACCAGTAAATATGGTAGTATCAGGGAACTAAATAAGAACTGTCTTATATTAAGAAAGGAAAAATAAAGTAAATACTAGAGAAAGCTTTTGGTGTTGAGACTTGTGGGGCTGGGAGCTGCCTGAGTGGGAGAAGACCTGGAAGCTGCATCCCCTGGGACCAGGGAATCCAGCCTGAGGTTTGTCAGATGAGATTTTTCTAGCGGCTAGAAAGGTGTGAATATGAGCTCCTGGAATAACCTTCTAATAAAAGGTACTGAGGTATGAAGCCTGCATGATTTTGAGGTGTTTCTTTTGTTTGTTCGTTTGTTTTGACAGAAGCATCTTCTGGCTCTGGCAAGGAAAGGGGCAGGTTTGGATGAGCTTAGAAGGGATGAGCCCACAGAGCGGCTGCGCTGTGTGGTGCCCTGATGGGACCCAGGGGTTCCCCGAGGGTTCCCTGCTCCTGGGACTGCCATGATAAGGCACAAACTGTTTTTTTTCCTTGTTCCCTCATACAGCAGCACATGCAAAGCATATAGCCTGGCTACAGGGGCAGTGGTGTGCCCCTCCAAACCCACAAGAAGAGCAGAGGTGGCTGTGAGGGGGGAGCAGGGAGATGAAAGGTTTTCTGGAGGCTGATGGAAGCAGTGTGGGATTGGGGGTGTGGGGGCCCTGCAGCTCTGTGGGCACAGCAAGGGCTGGTTGGTGCTTGCTCCAGAAACGCCTTCGCATCCAACCTGACCTTTAGCCAGAGCTCAGCGGTGCTGATCAATAGGTTTTCAGAAGAGCTGAAAGGAAAGTGCGCTGGTTTAATGAGGGGGGTGTCCTTTCCCCAGGCCTGGGGTGGCGTGAGGATGCAGCCTGTGTTGGAGGGCTGCATGGCTTGGGAATGTAGCAAGGACGGGGAGGTTCAACCTGTGCTGCTATCTGCTCACTTGAGGCTTTGCTAAACTGAGTGGAAAGGAGAAAGTTCACTTTTGGGTGACAGCATTTCACCGATCCAGGTGAAAACCTTGCGGTGTTATCCAGGACTGGGAGATCCTATCCACGTGGACAGAGGGGGTGAGGCTGTTGCTTGCACAGAGACACGCACCCAAGAGGAGAGAGGGGCTTTGCCCCCACGGATGTATTCTGCTGTGCAGACACAGCCCCCTACTCCTGACACACCCCGGTGCACCCACATCTCAGCCCCATGCACCTCTCCTCTCACCCCAGCATACTTGCTCCAGGCTTTACTCTATCCAAGGGGGTAATTCATGCTAAAATTGTCAAACAGCTTGCTTGGCTCAGGTAGATCTACTAACTGTCTCTTATTTTGTAACTCCAGTTTTTACTGGGTTGATCTCTGTCAGGAACAAGCACTCAGAAATACCCTCACAGCCCCTCTGCAGTGTGTGCTGGGAATACAATCCTGGTGTGATGTGGTGTGGCTGCAGCTTTGTGCTGCTGCAGGTGAGTGCCTTTAGGCTGTGATATGTCAGCCATAATTCTGCTAGCATGGGGTTGCCTCGTACTGACTTTCCCTGACCATTTTCCTAGCAAGATGCAGCAAAAGGCTTTCCTGGGACACTCTGCACATGCTCAGTTGTAGGATCCACTACAAGCCCAGCTCAGTTTTCCTCTATTTATTGGTAACAACACTTGGCAGAGATAAGAGGAGATGGTACTTTTCCCGAAGAGACTGCTCAAGTGTTGCCAGCATTTAGAATTCAGAGAGAAGAAGCCCAGACTCATTTCAAGATATATATATTTTTAATAGTACTTTTTAGTTTCATTTTCCTTACCTTCTCTTTTCTGTCCCTTTAAGATACACTAGGGTCACATTCCAAGTTTGTTTTTTTTTTTTTTTCTCCCTTCCAAGCACATCTCAAGGCTCACCGCCTTGGGGGCTCCCCCCTCCCTGCTCTCTTTTTCTGCCTTGATGGAAGCTGCATGCCTGAATCCAGGACCTGGGTCTTGCAGCAACAAAAGGCAAAACATCACATAAATTATATCATAAGCAGGAGAAGTATGAAAAATTAAACCAACTACAGCAACAGTGAGGATGACAAGCAAGCAAATAAGCAGTAAAAGCATTCTAAATTAATTTCTTGTTAGCTGTCAGCTGTACTGTGCTGCTCCATCAGGGATACAGGGTTTTGTTTTCCCACACCCTGACCCCTCAGCAATTCCCTTTCTGCATTGCTCCTGGACTTGATAAGGTTGTCTCAGCCCAGAGACAGAAAGAAAGGATATTTTAGAACAACAACAACAACAACAACAACAACAACAACAACAACAACAACAACAACAACAACAACAACAACAATAATAATAATAATAATAATAATAATACTTTAGTTTTAATTGGTTCTGTGTTGGAGAAGCTAAGAGAGGTGCTCATCAGTCATGTCCAGTAGATTCCCAAGCCCTAAATGATTGATTTTCCTCCTCTTTGTGTCTGGGTGCAGCTCTGGTCCCACAGGCAAGCCCACAGCTGTCAGCCACCCTGTTTCCCCACCCATCCCTAAGTCGTGTTTCCCCAACTGACCCATGTCAGCATCAGGCACCCAGACATCTCCCTGAACTGTATTTCTCAAATCAGATTCTAAAAAACAAAAGCAGGTGCTGAGTAGGAATAACTTAACTTGAGATGCCTGCAGTAGAGAGGTCTTCGCCTCAGCTCATCATTTAGGCTCCTGAATGCAAGCAGCGAGAGAAATGGGCACTGCTGGAGCCATTTATCTGACTTTTTCTGGAGATCTATCTTAAGATAAAACAAACCTTGCCCTAGAAAATGATGATTTTTCTATATCAGCACTTAAAAGACTTAGTTCCTACTATACCTCTTCACAGCCAGCTGGTAGAATTGGGCTCACTCCAGAATATTCTGATAAACTTGCAGAAACACCTGAGACACAGCCAACTGATAAATAATGCAAAATTGTGCCAGGCCTGTAGTACAGCTACAAAATGAATGAAATCCATAAGGAACTGGTTACCCAGTGAAGTAGCTCCCAGAAGAAATGCTGATCATTGTGTTGGTGTTCAGGACATCCAGGTTCGGGTGCCCGAACTACCACTGCTGCACGCTTAATACCTCCAGCATGAGTAGCTTCACAGGCAAATAGGCATGTAAAGAAAAGCCGTGTACTCACAGTAAAATCTACAGAGAGGCATGCACATACCCACAGTGCAGCCCTGCACATATGAAAGAACTCCCTTTACCAGGAACTAATCTCCCTTTCTGTTGAAAAAAATAAATGTGCTTAGTCTAGGGAGGCAATAGTTCTTCCAAGAGAAAGCTCTGTAAGAAAATGCTGCTCTGACCTCCCATGAATCCTTCATCTGAAAGCTGTGTGGCCAAGAGCCCATCTCTTTCCTTAGGCTTTCTCTGTAAGGCACAAAAGCTATCCTATACAATGGGAAAGCTTTGCAAAATGCAGGAGAGGTGGTGGAGTGGATGCTGTGTGACCTGGAGGTCGAGTGGATGACAAAGTTGTGCTCAGTTCGCCAGGCTGCAGCCCTGCTTGGGCAGGAGAGGAGCTGCAGAGCAGCTCTTGCGTCCCGTAACACCCAGCTTGGCAGAGCAACTCCAAACTCACACCAGGGCACGTGAGAGCAGCTTTTGCCTTCAGATCCATGGTTCTAGAGAACTGCTAAATTCCGCCACTTCACCTGGACAAGATCTTTAAATTTTATGTTATAATAGTTACATTTCAGCTATAAGCCATTAGAATCTTAGCCAAAACCTTGTTAAATTGTCATGATCCCCAAAAGATATAAATTCCCCCTTCTGTGATTCATGAAACATATTAAGAGTCCCTTAAACATCTCTTCCACCAATCTATTCCCCTCAGTGCAGCGGGATGCCAAGTTCACAGTGATGTATTGCTCCGTGGGACAGATTCTGTGCTCTCCACACCAACCCATTGCTTACTGCAGCATGTAACATTTTTAGTAAGTTGTATTTCTAGCCTTGCAGGTTTTCAAGAGCAGGAACTGAGGTGGAGCTCTGCTATTTCTGAGCTGTCTCACAAAGAAACATGCTCTGCCTTCCTTTGTCTGAGAGAGCTGCCAAGTGGAGAGCCTGAGGCCTCCAGGCCCTAAATCTGCCCCGTCCAGCAGCACGGTCAGGCTGCTCGCCACTGCTGCTGTTTTGTCATCCAGCACAGGCAAATGAGCTGACCCAGACATCCTGACCGATCTGCTAATCTGGTTTTATTTTCAGTGCTCAAAACTCTCCCTCTCTCATTTAGATAAGCTTTTTATTTAAAAATGCATACGTTTTTAAACAAGATCACTGCTTCTACTTTGATCAGGTGGAGTAGGTCTGCTCAAACCTTCATTACATTTTATTCTGAACCAAATGAAGTGTACACCCCTTCTCACAGCCTGCAGAGCTCTTTGTTTCTTGTGTTGTGCCCCCCCACCTTCTCATTTCAACACCTATCCTGCACCCCTGTTTGCATCCCACCCCTGGGACTCATGATTCCTAGCTGACTCCCAGCATGCTGCTTCCTTACAGAGCAATGTGCCTGATTTCCCAGCTTTTAATGGCCCCTGGGAAGTCATGTATTTCCTATTGCCTCCCAGAAATGGTGGCAGAGGCGCTCTCATCATACATTAAATCTGTACATGTTTATGAGAAAAACAATGGTCCGGGACCAGTCGTGTTGTAAATAGCACAAGCTAAAATGCAAGTTTTCAGCAGATTGGACTGTGATTTGTTTATTGGATAACTTGCAGCTATTTAACCAGGGCACAAATGAGCCCAAGTGTTAATAAGCTCCAAGAAGCCAGTACCTAAAAGCTTCACATGCCCATCTGCTTGGTAGGGACAGTATCACTGCAAGAGTGGGATGTTCTGCACAGGGAGGTGAGCCGGGATCCAAGGTCGTGGAAGACAAGGGCTTCACTGGCAAGCGTTGCACTCCCATAGCACTACAGTCTTACCTTGCCTTTAAGAGTTTGGCATTCCTTAGTTGTACCTTAAATACTTGGCCACAGTGCTCCATCTCTTAAGCAGGTTAGCAGGTAAAACCATCATCTCAATGTATCCAAGGACATCTTGTCAAGGTGGTTCATATAATACAGTCCACAATGCCTTCAACAAATTCAGCCTTGAACCTTGTATCTTGTTCATCTACATGTTTTTAAAAAATTGTCAGATTTCATATAGTCCAAGAGAAGATCCAAAATTGTGATAAGCCATGGGGTGTATCACAGAAACTTACCCTTGGTATGCAAGAGCAACTGTTCCAAACAGTCCTACAATATTTAGGGAGATGTCATGATCTATAAGATGAATTTTCTACAGCTGAAAGTGCATCTTCAAACTTTTAGTGAGCTTCTTAGGCTTTATTTGTGTTCCTAAGGAAGGATTTTCCCCAAATGTTTGTTCTGGGTCTATTATGCCCTTTCTGAGATCCTAAAACCAGATGAAGTAATAGGATCTAGCTAGAGACGAGATCCAAGGGATTGATGTGACCTGAACTGGTTTTAGTTTTAGCTGTGATTACAATTGCCTAGGGGAAAAGTGACTGTTGCATAACTCATGGGAATACCAAATATAATAATATTTTGAACAATATCACATCTGTAAAAGACATAAATCCAGACAGTCAACAGCAGCACTTCATGTTAAGTAGGTTTGTTTTGCAGCTTTCAAATTTTAGCTGTGATTCAATAACTGGAGTCCATATTGGTGGAGAAAGAAACGCCACCATGAATGTCAGACTTGTCCCAGCAGAGGACTCAGGACTCTAATAATGTGTCACAGCTGCCGCACTGGGCTCAAGGAAGGCTGGGCCCAGGGAGGCATAATAAGTAAGGCCACGGTGCCAGACAAAACTGGAATGTATCAGGAAGTTAATACATAACAATTTTGACTGTATTATTTATGAGGCAATAATAATTAGATATTTTGAACTATTAGTCTTACCAAACATTAATTAGACTACCAGTGTATTCTTAGCTCCATGTATATTGTGTGTTCTCTTTCACCTGCAACAGGGTTATTTCTCCTTGCTTTTATCACCCACTAGATCATACTCTGACTTTTGTTCCCCTCTTCCTGCAAGTGCTTCTGGCAGTGAAGAATACCCTGAATACAGGAATTTAAAGAGTGAGAAGCCCTTAAGTGAATGTGAAACCAGTAGATGAATGTGGAATTTTGCAAATAAAAAGCCACTTTTTTGACTATTTCTTAGACATAGATGTCAGCACCAGCTCTCCATTATAAGAATGATCTACCAACTCTGATCTTTCAATAATCCATTTGGGATCTGAACCCATGAGAATATCTCCAGGCTTCTGTAGCCCCTGCATATGTTGCAGCAATGTTTGGTGTCACTGTTCAGGGAGTTATTTCTGTTACCCACCCAAGTTCCACTAGCATTAGTGCGTCCCCCATGCAGCCAGGTGTAATTTCTACCCTAACACAATACGGGGGATAATTACCAAAGGGAAGAGGACTGGAAGAGCCTCATGGGTCCTTGATATGGTCAAGAGACAAAGTAATGTTGGCCTTGTTGTGAAATACCTGACCAAAACTGGGATTATTTCATGTCCCAGTCCCAAATGGGACTGGGACAACTTGTGTAGCCACATGTCAGCTGTAAAACCAAAACTGGGACTAGGAAACTTAATGCTGAGTTTTCACCCTGTAGTTTTGGATTGCATTCATTGTGAGATCTCCATCCACCAGATGGATGTTGTGCTTATGGCCCATACATGAGAGCCCATACATTCCTTGGTCCAAGCATCTGATTTCTCACCCTTCTCCAGGACAGATCCAACAGCTACTGTGCTCCCAGGAAATGCTTTTCTAACATATCCTTATACAAAAGTGATGTATGGTGTCTTGCAACTTATTTTTTTACAAAAAGTCCATTTACATGCTTCGTAAAACCTACAACTCTGCAAACATCACCCAGAACGGTGATGTACAGCCAGGCCTTCAGACATCACCACATCTGCTCAGAGAAGAATTAACAAGACCTCACCAAAGTGAAGATGATTTTCAGTGCATAAGACAGTCTCCCAGGAAATACATCATGTTTATGTACAAGTTGCCGAGACACTTCAGGGGAGCTTATTACAATAAAAAAAAGGAAGCTCCCACCCCTCCAACTGCACACAGCTCTCTCACTCACACAGTCCTGTACTGGATTCCATGACAGAAAATAATGGTCTGAGGCAGCTGTATATGGCTGTGAATAATTACAGCATACGCCAGGAGAAGATTGTGCTACACAATTATTTCCAGGTCTCCCCTTTTTCTAGGAACAAATTTTCTGTATACCAAGAAATAGCAAATGGAACTAAGTTTAATAATGCAGTAAACATAAAAATTCATAAAAGCCATCAATATCTCTCCCCACAATTACTGTGACCCATGTATGCAAAGCAGATCAAAACCCAAGGAACCTACATAAGCCACTGCCAAAAGTGATGCGTGTCATGTTGCATACAAGATGCTCTCCCACAAGCCCTTAGGCTGAGGTCATACAACCAGCACCTACCAGAATGAACTCATACAAACAATCTATAAAGTCAAGGTAAAAACAGTAACTACTGAGAGAACAGTTTTTCACAGAATGACTACTTCATCCTTGACCTTTCTGTCCCAGTCTTCAGAAGAGACTGAAACCTTCACAAGGAGAATGTAGGAACTAAAATTTCATAACTCTACTGGTGATTGAAAATCACAGACGCAGTGGAGACACTGCATTTTCAGCTTGTTCCTATTGACCCTTTCCTGTAATACAAATGCCAATGACACTTTTCTGTCTCTGCTCTGCAGAGGCTAATAGCCTGTGACATTTTTCCCAGCCAACCTCTTTCTCCCCCTGGAGGGGTTGCCTACCCTTCTGTCTCAGCACTTTCAAAACTTTTTCCTGCCGAAGACACCTATAGCAGGTGATTATGTTTCCTGAACTCTTCCCATTTCCCACCTGTGTCTGAATGTACACCCACATCTCACCTCCCTGAACTCTGTCCATCCTCCAAGGGATTCCCACCGCATCCCCTGCAGTGCCCACAGCACTTTGCAGGATCAGACCTATGCAATAGCTCTCTGTGGGTACCTGCATCAGCTTCCCTCCCACCCTCTGTTACAAACTAAGCACTAAATCCCTGCCACAGACTGCTCAGTTTTTCTTTCCAGATGTGTACAATCCTGCACTAGCAGCAAAGCTTTCTGTTCATTGCATTAACTGCTTCTCTGGGGAGCAGTTATTGGCGCTGAGCTTAGTCCATGTGTGCCTCCACTGTCACCCATCGTGCTGTTGGAGTCTTTTGAACAACAGTGTAGTGGGTTTACATGGCAAGGTTTTGGTAGTGGAAGGCCAAAGGGGTGGCTTCTGCAAAAAGAATCAAGAAACTGCCCCATGTTGGATAAGGGACTCGCTACTGGCCAGTGCCAAGCCAATATGTGATGTTGTTTGCGCCTCTGTGTAAGGAAAATAAACTGCTGTGCAACAGCAGCTGGGAGAGCGAGTAGTAAGAACCACCACAATCAGAAACCCCTTATAAATGTTTTTTTTTGTTTGTTTGTTTTGTTTTTTGTTTTTTTTTAATTAGCACACCATTTTTCCCTGTGACCATTTTATTCACTCCCTCCTCCTCAATACATTAAAAGCTTTATTCTCAGGAAACACGAAGCCATGTCCTTACACACTGATAATAAAGGACCACTTGGTGAACTTGCAAAAGCATTTATATTAAAGCTAACATGGATTTTTTGGGGCTGGGGGGATAGGGGCAGGGGCAATGACTGGTCATGTTTATTTTTCTCTGGAAATAATCTATTTCACCAAATGCTTTGTCAGTGTCATTTGTCAGGCCAACCATGAAATTTCTTCCTGAACTGAGAGAAAAGAAGGTTGAATTTCAGCTAGCCACTGTTCAGGGTCCTCAGTGGGCCTCTGGGAACACCAGCTCAATTTTTCACAGTTCCTATCGTAGAGGTAGGATTTTTCACTGCATTTCTTCCACTCCACGTACATGTGCTGCAAACCACTCGCTCAGCCGGTTGCTCTGGTCTGGGTAATGATATTTATTCCAGCTGAGCAATTCCAGGAGAAGAAAATGATGGACTTAAATTGAGGTCATATTTTGCAGATCCCCATGTCCTAAATTTTCCAGAGTGACAGAAAACCATTTCAGCCAGCACACCATGTTGTTTATCATCATTAACAAAACTTAGTGATAGAAAGGCTAAATTAGTCCAGAGGAAAATGCCCAGAGACAACAGCCAAGATCTCTGTCAAGATCATGTGTGGCAAATGGGAGGTGAGTGACACTGGCAGTGAATAACTGGAGTTAGTGCATTAGAGGTGAAGTCGGACTGGTGTGCAATATAGTGCAAGTGGGATGCTTTGGGCAGTGGGCAGTGTCCCCAGTGCTGTCTGTCTTTGGGTTATACACTATGCTCCTCTTGGCAGAAAAGCAGGGATCAGGCTTGGTAAGAAGGTTTCTGTGTGCCTGGCAGAAGGACAGACTGTCAGGAATGCACAGCTAAGCATGAGGACTCACATCTGGCAGCGATGAACTTTCTGTAGTGCTGGGGGGACTGGGCAGGATTTGTTACTGCTCATGGAGTCACTGAGTTGCCTAAAAATATGGATAGACACAGATAAAATTTGCAGGTCTGGGTAGTATCACACCTCTCCATCAAGCCCTTTTGCTGTCCTAAATATGACAGCACAGCAAGGAGGAGGCATAACTATGTGCTGGAGCAAGGAGAGAGAGGGAGGCGCACTGAGTCTTGCTAAACCGTCTTCCTGTCCATGGGCTGTATTTTGAAACAAGTGAATCACCATCCTGGAGGGGTCTATTTTCGGGTGAGGACTATGTTCTGCATTGGGATGGCTGGTACACTTTGTGTATAAGTCATGTATGTGAGCACTCATCGGTCATGGGTTGCTCCTTGGCTTGCTACAGTTTGATTTAGATGGCATTTTTACCTACTGACTTTCTAGGAAATGAAATATGCCTCTTTGTCACCTTTTACCCACTGTACCTTAGAGATTATGATACCTGCGTTGGATACCCAGAACGGGAGCTCTGGCCCTCACCTTTAATAACTTCCCAAAGCCCCAGATCATGTTTTCATGTTTTCAGGTAGGCAGCAACCTGAACTGACTCCCAGCAGAGCATCTCAGCAGCTCAGCCCAGTGGCTCTCAATGTCCTGGACTTTGCAAACACCCCAGCATGTGCCCAGTATCTGAGATGGAGCAGAGGAGTTGTGCCTTTGCTAACGAAGTCTCTTTCCCTCTTGAACAGAGTGGTTGCATGCGGAAAATCTCTTGGGAATGGTCCCTGGCACAGTTCTGCTCCCAAACCATGCCCTAACTGATCTGGGCCAGTGTCATTTGGCGCATATCAAAGACATGCCAGGGAGCATAGCTCTGTGAGCTCTGTCTCATCTTTTCTAAAGAGGAGACTATGTAAAGGACAAAAGCAGTCATGCGCGCACACACACACACACAAGCCCTAATCCCTAACCCTAACCCCTAAAAAGCCCTTCACCCATAACCCCTGATTTAATTTTTCCATTTTTCTTTTTGCAGTGGTTTATAATTTATCCTTAACATGTGGTGCTATTCCTTATGGCTACCAGACAGTTTCCAGCAGAATAGTCACTAGGTCTCTCAAGCCTTATCTGCTCCAGTGAAGTTCTAGTGCAGCAAGCAGAGATGATATTCCACTCAAGCCCTTTTTAAATGAGAATTTTGATCCTGAGCTGTCCCTACAGGTGGGTGGGGACAATGTGAAGATATGCACCAAATAATAGACAACTCCAAGCAGCTTATCTCTGAAACATGCCCTGGACTTCTGTGTTCTTAAATAGAGCAGATTCCCAATAGAAAAATGGATTAATTTGGGCAATGATAGAAATTAACCTCTTTTGGACAAGAAGGGCCAGTTCCATGTCATGCTACGACATTAGGTCATGTTCAAATTATCATGATTGCATTTCAAAACATTCAGGCATGTCAAACATTTGCATAAATACAAGATGTTAATATCTAGAGTAAATTAGGGTAAGAAACCCAGAGACAGCTTTTCAGCCCACTTCAGCACAAAAGTGCAGGCTTAATTTGTGTGCACAGTTTTCCCAGTTCCATGTCCAATGTACCTAATTAGCCATTTACAAGGACAATTACTCAATTTGCATGCATGGCCGTGATTATTACACATGTACTGTGCAGTCATATTTACACATCTGGGGCTGGATTTCTGAAGAGTTTAGACCTCAGGTACCAATTTGTGTTACCTACATAAGTTGACTGATTTCTTGGAGAAAATGGATCAGTTTTGTAAAACTGGTTCCTCTGGTGTTCTGGATCTTGTCCCTAAATTTTTCCACTCTGCACTGCAGAGAAGAAGCTGTCTATGATATAAGGTTATGGCAGGTGTCACCAGATGGCACTCTTACATCTATTCTTCCTTATTCTTTTTCTGTTTGTTTTGATTTTGTGTATGAGCAAATGTTCAGTGTTGAACAGATATGCCCTGTAGTGGGAAATTTTTTGTAAAGAGAAGGTTTTGTTTAGAGGCAATTAGTATGTGGAGACTGTATTGGGTGGTGGAAGAGTTTCCTTTCTGCCCAGGAATTACAGTGTGGAAAATTCAGAAGATTGAGTTGTTCCTGAGGAGCTGGCCATGGCTGTTGTGTAATTCCTGGAAGAAGTGGTCAGATCCCATGTTAAAAACAAAAGATAAAGACACTGAAAGCTATTTTATATCCTTGTACATGAGAATACTAACACTGGGACACAAAACAGAAGGCTTTCTCCCCAGCATGTCAATGAATTAAATATTACCCCAGATTATCATGGTGCTATTTCACCCAAGAAAAGTGTGGGTATTTTTTGTCCTTAAAGGGTTAGTTAGACAAAGATGTGATTCAGCTTAAGAATCTGCCAGAAGGACCTCTAAAGCATCAGAAGAAGGTTGTTCTGAAATAAAATATGCCTTAGAGAAGGTGAAACAATAGATCAAAAAATATTACTCATAACATTCAACAGAATGTATCCAACATGCTGCTAGGAGTTAAAAATGAATCCCCACAAGAGAAGGTAAATCCCCCTGTTTGTTTTCTTTTGATTGCTTCAAGGCTCTTATTGCTTGAAGCCAGCAAAATCCATACTCCACACTCTGGGATATTGATTTAATAAAATATGGGACATCCTTGCCATAGAGAGACGTGAGATTGAAAACAACAAAAATAGCTAGCTGTCTCTTACGTAGTCATCATTTGTGATTATAAAATTCTAATATGGCTTCTGGAGGAGCAGTAGCCCAGTGGCCTCTCAGGCATACTGTGGGCAAGAAGTTGTCTTGTCATGAAGAACTTAATTTTTACGGTTTTGGACTTCACATTACTTTTGCTTATTCCTTACTGTACGGCTGCCTGCTGGAACCACATCCATCTGAGCATCAAACACTTACATGTGCATATTCATGAATATGACAATATTCTCCAATGGACATTCTCATTTTGTTTTACTTTGTTCCTGTTGACATCTGTAAGGTGAAGATATGCAATTATCCCAGTTATGTAGATCATTACCATTACTACTATTAACCTAGTAAATTCCTGTTGCAACATGAGTGTCACCAGCACATCTCCCCTTCCACCAGGGAGAGAAGGGGTCTTACCAGGCACCTCAGTTCCAGCCTTGACCTTCTGAATGTCTGTAAAAAGATGGGGAAGGTTGTAGGAAACAGTGATTTGAAGACTAAAGAAAATGCCTTACACAGAGTGATTTCAGAGCTCAATCTATTTGGCTCATTAGGAGGAGGACAAGGAGGTGATGTGATTATAGAAGACAGATGACCTTGGGTTGCATTTTTTTTTCCATCTAGTAAGGAAAGACATCACCAACAGAGCTAGTTCAAGCATCAACCGTGGGGAGCGTGATGGCAGAGAATTTAGCATGGGCTATAAAAGCCTAGCACGAGGCATATGCTATGTTGAAGACTACAAACTCTGGAGTACAGCTGCAGGCACTTTGTGAACATCATTCAGACATGATCACAAGGTCAGTGGTGGTGCAAACATTGGTGAACTGAGGGAATGATTCCAGGTCTGAGAGGTAGGTTCTTTTGCAATGCATAGACCAGGGATCCAGATGGTCAGTCCAGGTTGGTCAGTATCCCAGAGCTTCTGGCAATTTAAATTCAGCTTCTCAGGAACAGAATCCCTCACACCAATCCCAGACTGGTGAGTTTTTCCAGTTCACAGGTTCAGATGTGTGACATCCCAGCTTTGTAACAGGGTGAGAGCTCTGTCGTACACCATCCCTCCTCTTACCTGCCTGCCTTCACACAGCAAAAAGAGTCTGGTGCACTCCAGTGAGGCTCCCAGTTTGGAGGTTCAGACTACCATAGCATTACACCTGCAGGATGCACTCTGGCTATTTAGTGGTTACAGTCTCAAGATCTGATGTGTAGACCAGATTGTTCTTTTCCTGCTATGTCCATATTTCTCTAAATTTCACTGAATGTCCATTTTTTCTCCCTTTTTGGCTGCACAGCATGATTTGCTGCTATTGCGCTACTAATGCATGCACACACACACCAAACAGTCAGCTATTGTTCTGCTGTCAGGCTGGATGTGTGCGTGGAAGTTAAGCCTTTCAGGCTTGTTATAGATTCAGACATCTCTTCATCTGGATGTTGCCTGCGGTCTTGGAAATAATCATGTCTTTCAGTAAGGACATAATTCTTAGGTGAATAAAAATCATTCAGCACTTTAATGAGACCATTACATTTAGTTTCAACTGTCTTCCCTTCTTCCACAAGGTCTTTCAGTAGGAGAAAGAGCTTTGATCCACCTCCTAATAGAAACATGTTGTGTGCCTTGAGTTATGGATTCATTGTGCTGTTATGGATTGAATCCAGTTATGGATTCATCCTACCAAGCTCTGCAGCCTCACTAGTGCTCTGGCCCCTGTTCTGAGTGGGGCTGGTGCCTCATTCTCTGCGCCCATCTCCACTCCCAGGACACCCCTGCTGATGAAGCCTGTGATCCCTGGAGACTGTAGAGAAAGAGACCCATTGGAACAGCAGCCTCTCTCCACTGGAACAGTTATATTCCTAGGAAAGGGACTAGTTTAACTAGGGACTAGCAAAAACGGAGCCTCTTGAGCATCTCTGCCCAAGGGATGTGCTGTAGGAGGCCTGTAACAACCTGCTGGAAGTGCTCCAGTCCTAGAGCCCCTGAAGCAGGAGTATGCCTAGAGGGAAGGTGCTGCAAACTTGTTAGTATCACTTAACCCTTTGCAGATGCAACGTCTTTCTCATAGTTACAAATGATTCTCGATAATCAGATTATTTTTCCATGCATAAATTTAATCCTATTACTTCTAATTATGCCCCAGTGTGCAACGCTAAACAAATCCCATCTTTTTGTTATGTACACCCTCCAAGAAACTTATTATGTTCCCTCTCAAGTCATTATGCATAAGTATCTCTTTTAATCATTCCTTGCATTCAGCCCCTCCAGACCTCAATTATTTCTGCTCCCTCCTAATGTGTTGCTATGATTCTGTTACTGCATGGACTACAAATACTTCACTGGGTGTTATAGACCCTAAATGGATAACCAGAGGTCATTAAATGCTTGTCAAGTAAATGTTTTACTGACAATTTTTTTTTTTTTTTTATGTGGTCAAATTGAAATGTACCTGACAGGTCTCTTTCTCTGCAATGTGGAAGATTTTAATCATAACACATCAAGCCTCAATGTGATAATTATTTGCAAAATTATATTTGTTGGTCTCATCAGCACTTTGTCACTGAAAACAGTCAATTTCCATAATTGCTGGTTCTCTATTAGAAAAGTTAAAATTTTCTTCTGATGACTTTGCCAATAGCAGATCATTTTAAGGTCCCTTGCAGAACAAAGATCCTTGGAAGAATAAGCAGGCAAATGAGTGAGTTTCAAGCCATTTTCATGTGTAAAGGATAGTGGGGAAGATTCTGTTGCATAAGGCATTTGTACCCATCCTTTAGCAGATGATTTCAGCTTTGCTCCTACAGTGATGACAAAGTTCTGCTGAGCTAAGAGGCATCAAATGCGGCCTGCTCTCAGAGACCTGTGATGCAATTCTCTGCTGCCATTCATCTGCATTTAAAGTGCCAATTATGAAGCGTGAAGTTAATAGCAATGCTCACAAAGATAGGGAGACTCTAAAACTGGAAGGGGGAAGGAGGAAAAGGAAGAGAGTAGTAAGGGCTCAAGCAAGCTGTGTGTGCACAGGGCACAAGACAGTTTGGCCAACAAACATCTTTGGTGAGAAATCACAAACCTTACTGGGTTTCACATTTCATAATAAATCACCTTTTCTCTTACTGAAAAGGGTCTCAAGAACATTCAGAGACTCCATGTTTCTGCCCATGAGCTTGTCTCAGCTCATAAAGAAAGATGCTGCCAAGTGCTGGCATGGCCAGGCATACCTCCCAAAGTTGTCATCTCCTGCATATGCTGTCACCCCCACCTATGACACAATGGGATGCCACCAGCATCATGTTTGAATCATGGAACAGCCAGAAGCTATTTCTGGAACAATCAGAAGCTATTTCTGATGGGAGTTCCCAGCGACATAACATGCTATGATTGACACATGCCCAATAAAAGAGCAGGTGAGGACCATGGCACAGCCTGGGTGGCCAAGCAAGACTTCTGTGTGTGCTCAGCAGGCAAAGCATACCATGGAGAAATAGCTGTGGAAGTCTCTGGTCTCCTACTTCAGCCTACGTTCTTTACACAGAATTAATTGCAGTGTCAGCAGTTTGCCCCAGCAGCAGAATAAGAAGCATAAAAAATAGCTCCTAGTTAGCTTCTGTGTTTGGGAATCTGCATTTTCTGGGGGTATTTGTGTCTGTCAGAGGTGACAGGCTGAGCAGAAGACCAACTCATGTTCCTTGTCACCTCTGCAGCACTCCGGGGTTCTCCTGAGCAAGCTGCTACTCTCTCACTTGTGGGAAGCCTTTGAAATCACATCCACAACCCAAATAAGTGGGATATTTGTGGCTGGCATTTACAAAGCATTTATCTGCAGAGAGTCGTGGCAGATTGCGCCCTGCAGTTACATTTGGTGCTCAGTAAAAGTGCTTGGATAACATAATGTAATTATCCTGGGAAACATTGCTGCTCCCTGGCTTACACTGGTGTATCGCTTTAGAAATAGGCTTTCTCTAACCATCTCTAGCCAAGCTTCCACCTGGACGGGCTTTCTGGTGTTTCTCCAACAATTAGGGCCCACAGGTCTTCATGCATGAAGCCTTCTGGGAGTGCCTTCGCATGACATTTCTCCCTTATGTTACGCTGAGCTCTCTCAGCTTGTCTCTGCCAGTGGCTTGTCAGGTGTTGCAGAAGCATAGAAAGGCTGGTTGGGAGAAACCATTGGGGATCTCTAGCCCAGCTTCTCACTCTAACTGGGAGTATTGTCAAAGATTAGATGTAATTAGAGATGTTCAAGGACTGAGATGTTTCTACCCATTTGAAGCACTCTCTCAGTGCTGCACCACACTCCTGTTAAAGAAGCTTTTCCTAATGTCCAAACTGAAGCTCCCAGGCTGTGGCTGTTTCACTGTTTCACACCTTTATCATTATTTTTTTTTAATTTTTTTAATGATCTGCCACTCCTGGGAATAGGTCTGCTGCATCATATTTGTAACTGTTTTTCAAGTATTTACAGGCTGCAGTAATAATGCAACCCTGGTCTGGATCATGTAAAGCAGAGGTATTTTGAATTTCTCGTCAGAATGACCTCTCCCCAGGTTAGCTGAGGACTCAGCATATGGCTCACTCAGCTGGAACTGGGAATCAGAGACACAAATTCCTAGCCTATCTGACTTGAAGGCCTTCTTGGAAAAAAAAAGGTGATTATTCCTAGATCAAAAGAATGACAGTTGCTTTGGATATTTCCACAACGTCTATCAGCAGAGAGTGAAGCATTAGATTGTCCCATCCCCAGGGCCTTGTCTTCTGAGCACGGTGCAATCTGTTGCCCAAATTATCTCCTCACCTGGGGATTCCTTTGTGTTCAAAGATTCTCTTGATACTATATTTCTTCAGAAAAAAAAAAAAAAGGCTTTAAAGTCCCATTTTGATTCATTTTAATCTAAATTAAATTCATTTCATTTTGAGATGGGCTCGGTGGAAGGGTCTATTAAAACATTAGGAGCAAAAGAAAACATCTGAATTGCAACTGCTGCATGAAAGCGTGAAGGCTCTTGTCAAAACCTTGATATAAAGGACAATACTGTGCTTCATTGTCAAAGGGAGATAATTGAAAATAGCATTGAGTCATGTCATCACAGAACTCCAGAACTGAGAGAAAGTTCAGAAGGGGTTGATTTTTGTAGCAAATTATTTTCATTGTTGGAAAAACTGCTTGAACAGAAATTTGATCTTCCTTTAGAAATACTAAAAGCTTTAGAATACGACACAAACCTACTCCACAAATTGATATTTCAGAGGCTTCCTTTCTCTGCAGTCTTTTTTACATTTCTCTCTGAGTAGAACAGACAGAATTTGGTCTTATTAGGAAAAATTCATGCATTTAGGGAAAAAAAAAAGCCACATATATTTTTTGATACTTCTACAGCAACAATGTCGCTGTTGAAATGTTTTCCTTTGAATAAACCTGCCATCATCTTATATGCTGCTTTCTTATTCATCCTCATGAGAAAGAATTACAACAATGCCAGATCATATTTAGTTATATGACTAACAAAAGTTGTGTGTGAGAGTCACTCCTAGATGGTAGAAAAGATCTAAGCATCCCTACCCTGCCAGCTCCAGGAGAGGCAGCAGAACCTGTGATGGTTAATAGCTGGGAAGCATCTGCGAGCACCACTTGCTCCTTTTTCTTGTAATGCCCCGGAGGATGGGAGAAGATAGGATGTTGTAAGCAGAACATCAGCAGCCTACTAGAAGAGATTTGAGATTTATGCAGAAGGAGACATGGTGAAAGCAATCTCCTCCGGCCCACCACTTCACACAGCTGGACATCCACTTCTGTGCTCTCCTGTGCAACCAAAGGAAGGAGCGGGCACATCCAGAGAGCAGCTCAGCTCCTTGGGTCAGTCTCAGGTGCCTACAAAGGGAGCCCCAAATGCAGATGCTAAGAGGTGTGAAGGGGTGAGATAACCTCGTTTCAGTTGTTTCACCCTGAAATACAGTCCTTGTTGCAGGTGCTGTCTCTTTGCCTATGTACATTTGGGGAGCCCAGCTGGTAGCTGAGGTAAAACCAACATTCCCCATCCTCTTTCTAAGTTATGAGCTCAAATGGGTGTGCTCAGAGAAGCACTGGGAGAAAGAGTTCAAGCTCTCTTTCCTCTCCAGCATGAAAAATTTCCCAGAAAAACACTTTAAAAAAAAACAAACAAAAAAAACATATAGTTTCCAGAGAAGTAATGAAAGGAGTTAAAATTGCACCCTTCCCTGTGTGAAAAAAAATAAATGTTGCTTTGATAATATTATTTTCATATTTACAAAATATATTTTTCCTACTTTAAAGTAGCACCCCCTTTCCAGTTCAATTTTTTCACCAGTTCAGAACCAATTATGAGGCAATATCTGTTATGTACTTGTTCTCATTCATCCCCACTTTTTTATAATCTCTAGATGAAAATAAATAAATAAAATAAAATAAAATAAAATAAAATAAAATAAAATAAAATAAATATTTTCTCTCTCTCTCTCTTTTTTTTTTTTTTTTTTTTTTTTTTCTATTTTCTTAATTATAAGCCCAGTTTCTATAATCTTGATTTCTGGAAGTAAAGGGAAATCAAGAACCTAACTGAAATCAGAATTTGCTTTTGCTCTTAGTCATGAGATTCTGCTTGAAGAAAATCACAAAAAAAATGACATATTCTTTGCTATCCTTCCTGGTTCTTCCTCCTGACAGCAAGCAGACACCTGGAGTGACTAGTTAACTGTATGCCCTACATTGATCCACTTGGCACTTGAGGGTCTGCTCAAAGCATTGCTCACTCAGGTTTCATATTGATTTCTTTGAGGTGTGTGCAGTCCTCAACTTGTGATGAGTGCAACAAGGACAACCAAGTAGAGCACTCCAGCAACAAAGCCCCTGGAAAACATTTTTAGCAACCTCATTTTTCTTTTTCTTCTTTTTTTCAGCTGTATTGGCCAACACTATTGGCATGTGTTTTACATGGCCACATTAAGCTCTGAATAACTAAATTAGAAATAGGCCTTAGCATGCAACTCATGTCTGGAGTTCCCAAGTTCCTGAGCTTTGACTGATGAATTACATGCTTTGTGCCTATGTGCAATCTTCTGAGCGAGAATTTTCCAGCTCCATACTTCACTCACTCCTGGCTCCTCACAGTTTTGTCCTTACAGCATACCACTTATCAGGAATGGCACTCACTTACTTTCTCATCTGAACTCAGAGCACCTGGGAAGAGAAGTTTCTCTCAGAACAGCCCTCATAGAGCAGAACAAGCCTTCCTGAGAACAGAAATGTCCCATACGTGTGGGAGGATCTTGCCATGCACTATCCAAGCTGTCCTTAGATAACATTTTCCACAAAGCCCCAAGCCCTTTCTGTGCAGTAGAAATTTCCTAATTGAAAGCTCAGGGTACTTCTGAGTCTCCTGACAGTGGCTTGTGCATGGCCCCAAAAGACAGATCTTCACAGAGCTGGGACCCCATTGTCAACCTGACCCACATTTGAAGTCTCCTCTGGAAAAGCTCTGACTGAGAAGTGCTGTTTTGGAAATGCTCAGCATAGGCACTGAGGGTCAGCTCATCACAGTGGGTGCCTGATGCCTCCCTTCCAGACTTCCCTGCTTTGCTAGGCAGACTTGCTTTGTACTGCTCCCAAGACCAGCTGCTAGCAGGGTTGCTCATTTAATTTCTCCCTTTTTCCTAATCAAGCTAGAATTTACAGAAAATTGGTCAGCTCTAAAATGATGTTTGTAAGTAGGTTTTTTATATACGTTTTCTTAGCTTCATTTTAGCAGAAGCATCAGATGTGCATCAGGCACAGAAACACAAATTTCCCTGTCATGCATCAGATGCCTGGTGAGAACCTAGGACCCAGCTCACATGCAAATTGTGTTTGTAGTGCCTGTTAAGGCATGCAAAGCTCTTCCAGGAGGTGGTAAACTGCTTTTCAATAAAAGTTTAAGAGCATAAACAGTAATAGTAGGCTAAGTAAAGTGAACATTTTCAGAGCAAAACCCTAGCTTGTAGAGAGGCTTGAAATGAACTGACACACGATCACAGGTTTGGTAAAGGCTCATCTATAAAAATACTGTCTTTAAAAGTGCCAATCAAAAGTGCTGGAAGTGGATGGTTTCCTCTGCCCTAAATATCAAGGCTTAACTGGTAATGAGCAGCGGGCAATGCAGGAGGTTTCCTGGCATGGCGGCAAGTCAGTGACATGTTCCAAGTCCCAGCCTCTTCCACCCTTCTGGCAGACCCAAGATGATTGAAAATGGTTAAAGTTTCTGAATGTCTGCCTCCACCTCATCTTCTCCTGGGGTAATGCTGTTTATATACTTTCCAAACCTTGTTCTTCTGTGCTCCTGTGCAGAACAGGCTGTTCCAGGATCCAGTAGGTCAGCAGCATTTCATCCTTCTATTCACAGAAGCTCCCCTACATGGGGACATAGGACATCAGCGATCACAGAAATCCCTTGTTCCATATAAAAATACAGATTCTTACAGGAAAAAAAAAAAAAAAGAAAAAGAAAAAAAAGAAAAAAAATGAAAAAAAAAGAAAAACAAAAAGGAAAAGAAACAAACCAAAAATACCCCTAAACCTCAGACCTGCAACCCTACAAAATAAAATAAATCATTCAGTATCACCAGAAAGACCTAGTGACTCCAGGGAGTTTTGAATCATAGCCCATTGTTAGTGTTGTCCCTCAGCACCATACTGTGGAAATGTGGATGAGCCAGACTAAATACAAAGGCAAGCATCAAGAATCATTGAAGGTCTGGGCAACACAGCCTACAAGGGAGAACTGAAGAGCTGGGGTCATCGAATCCTAAAAGAAAACCTGCGACTGGACACTGTGGTGGTCTTCACATACATCAGTGTTAGGCGAGGCAGGAGTCTGTTCCAGGAGTGACTGCTGTGGCTGGACTTTCTAGTGAAAAGGTAAAACTGTTTGCAGAAAGGATGCCTCATAGCTTAATCACTGAACACCACACCAGCCTGATGACCCCAACAGAGATATTATTATTATATATATATATATGTATTATTTTTGCAGAAGTCTTTACAGCAGTCAGGATTGTGAAGAGGCCTGGAGGTGACACATGGTAGTGATTTGGAGGGCTGCCCTACCAGCAGAAATACAGCGAAATGTGGCAGCGCTCTGTAACACAGGCAGATAATGAATGAACTTTTAGTGAGTGATTAGACTAATACTCAGTCTGGAAAATTATCATGCATCCTTAAGGCTGACTGTTGGGAAGCGCAACTGAATTGTCAAACAACTCTGAATCATGAACACATTTGTAAAACTCGTGCAGCTCTTAGAGAGATGATTTGAGAAGAGCTAGAGGGGCAAATTAATTGAATAAACAACACATGGGTAAGCATTAAACCTGAATCAACCCCCAGTTGGTCTGATCTCTGTTGATCCATATGGATACTGTCTAGGCACAGCACTTATCTGGAAGAACAGGATGTGCTCTAGGAGACCCAGGGCCAGAGGCCTACTTTCAGGAGCAGAGAAGCATTCAGGAGACCCTTGGCCAAGCAAACAGTTTTGGGAAGAAGGTTTGTGTTCTACTATAATAATTAAGCAGTTCTGTGGAATAGGAAACTGTCACAAATTCTTGTGGATCTTTCAAAGCAGTAGATTTGCAGATAAACGCATTGCCCCAAACAGTCTGTGACCTCAGGCCTTTCTACAGCAGGTATTTATCAGAATGCCACACTTTGTCTGAGCTGATTTTCAGCATGGGATTTCCTTTTAATGAGAGCAAAGGAAGAGAGGTAACTCCTAAGGCCTACAGCATGACTGAAGGAAAGAGGTTGCTTTGGCAGGCTTGTATTCATGCAGTCATGACAATAAAGATGATTCTTAGTCATTTTAAAACCTACATTTTTTTTTCTAAGAGGTGCTGCAATACTTGCTGAGGGTGCACTCGATCTCACTGTCCATGTCACCAACAAAAATATTAAACAGTGCTGGTCCCAATCCTGAGCCCTGAGGAACACCACTAGTTGCTGATTTCCACCAGGACATTGAGCCATTGACCACAACCCTCTGAGTGCAACCATCCAGCCAATTCCTTATCCACTGAGTGGCCCATCCATCAAATCCATGTCTTTCCAATTTAGAGACAAGGATATCATGGGGGAGAGTGTCAAATTCTTGACACTGTCATGACCGTGACAATATCACGGAGAAGAAAAATTTCAGAGATGCTATGAGAGATGCAATGTCTGTTTCTCTCCCATTCCTGCTGAGCTTCTTGACTGTGCTGCACAAATGGTCACCCCTATGTGGTCCTGGAGCTGGCACTCAGCCTGATCTTGTGCTCAGCAGAGGGAGCAGGACTACAGGGACTGACAAAGATGGATGCACTTGTCTCCAGCTATGCAAACACCAGATATGCCTCCAGTGGTTTAATTTATGCCAGCTGTGGGCTTTAAAGCTGTCATACTGCCTGTCTAGGAAAGGGGGTTAATACTGATTTCCAAGAAGACACCAAACCATCAGTAGAGCCCTTTCAAATCCATAAAGGCTGCTGAAGCCTCTGCCTGCAATAATTTGGCTGGCTGTGCCCCTCACCATGCTGTGTCCACAGTGTGGACACACAGCTGGCACCAAGAGCATCCTGGCTGGTGGCCCCCATTTTGTCCAGCTCATCATGTCACTGTGGGTCTCAGCTGGAAGGGGAGTCAGAGCATCACTTGGAGGCGGCACCAAGAGAAGACACCTTCCTGATCCACTACTATGGGAAAAGCTGTCCCTTGTGTGACCCCGCTGTGCTGCAGTTGTGTCCCTCCTCCCTCTCTTTAACTCATGCAACGAGAGAACAGCTGTGTTTTCATGCCATCTCTTGGGGCTCTTCCATATCTCGACGAATATTGTTGCAGAGAGACACATTAGTTTGTTTACAGCATTCTGTTTACCGAATATGTTCTCTATTTAGGTTTTTTATTATGATATTTTATTTTTATTGCTCTCCGCATGATCTGTTTGTTTGCATTAACTTGATTCTAAGGTTTCATAATCTGATTATGGGGAGCAGGGCTCAGAAGGAAGTTATAAAACATGCACACTGTAGCAATATACCTGCATTACTGAGCACCAGCTGTTTGCTCCCTGAGCTTCAGCCTCTTTCTTTCCTAAGCTCTTTCTTGGACAGTAAAAATTCCTAATAAACCTATGGGAAGATGGACATTAAGAGGGGCAAGAAGGCAATGCATGCAGGACTTACAAGCCCGAAAACTTGTCCCTTATCTTCCAAGGTGGTTTGTGACTCTTCGATGTGACCCAGAGCCTGCCTGTCCATGAGCGGGCAGGGACAACAAATCCATGTGTCTGAGCCAGAGGGGAGGTGGTGTAAATGGGTCTGCCTGGCTGTGAATGACAGGGATGCTCCTGGGTCACTGTATGCTTGTCCCATGATCTTGTCCTTGTGCTGTGCAATAAGAGTTTTGGTGGGTTTTTTTTTGTTGTTGTTTTTTTTTTTTTTTTTTTCCAGCAGTTCCATAGCATTACCTTATGCCTTCCATTTTATTATAGGAGGAGGCTTTGATATCTAATGCAACCTCTGGTTCAGAAATCCCCCAGCTGCTGGTTGTCAGAAACAGGGAGGGTATCACAAATGACTGTGATCTGTGCTTGTTTTGCTTCTTGTACTTCTTTGAGTTCTTGCTTATAGAAATAAGATTCTGGACTGGGTGATCTTAGGTCATCTTAGCGACTATCTACTGCTCATATGAGGGCCAACATTTTCACTAAGCCATGGCCAAAAGGAGCCAACACAGAGGAAGGCATTTACATCTTTCATGTGTGCATCTCTTTTACTTGCAGCAACTTTCCTTTGCTTAATTGGATACAAGCAGGTAAAGAGCTCAATAATTCTCTTTTTCACTCATGCCAGCAACTGGTAAATTGCAGGAAAGATTAGTCTGTAGCCAGATGTTAGCTGGGAAATAAATCTGCCCTTGAGCAAGGGAACTTCTAGCTATTATGTCCAATACTGAGCATGCATCAGAATGATGCATGAAATAATATAGTTAGGTCCATTTCTGGCAATTTTCTCAGAAAAAGCCAAGGGAGGGGATGACCAAGAGCTCAAATGTCCCAAGGCTTTTTATTACAAATAACAAGACTTGCAAATTTCCAGAAGCACCTTGTGAAATTAGCTGTCTTGGGGGCAACCAATTCAGGGCCTCATCCTCCATCTGCTGAAGAATTGCGAAGGGTTGTAGATGCCTAAAGAAGTAGCTACACGGGGAAGTTTCTGTAATCTCAGAAGTCTCCATAAATCAGAAAACTACCTAGCAGAGATCAGCAGCAACAGAACATCCTGGTTAAGGTGTGGGTGGCTTGTTTTTTGTTTGTTGGTTGGTTGATTTAGTTTGTGCTTTTTTTTTTTTTTTTTTTTTTTTAATTTTCTGAGCTTCAGGAGCTTATGTTGAAGTATCTGCTCTGCACCCCAGAAGATACCTGTCAATGTCTTGTGGGCATAACACTTGCTCTCACCAAGAACACCCAGAGGGGAAGACACTATTAATTTTGGATGAAGAGAGCTCTCCAAAACCCTGTAGCTCAGAAAGCTAAAGAGTACTGGTTATAGTGCTGTGTATAGTGCTCATGGCTGGACTGATGGATATTACAATAACACTGAGACTTCCTGCAGCTGATACACAGACTGGTTTAAGCACCTGCTGTCCTGTAGAATGCTGGTAAGCTGAGGAACATTATGGCTAGTCCATCCTAAATCTTCTGTCTTCTCCCAAAAAGAGTTGCTTAAAAATCTGTACAGTGAGAGACACTGCATCTAATGGAAAATGAAGAGAAAAGGAAGAATAAGTTGGCTAGAGACTGGAGCAGGGGCCCAGAGAAGCTGTGGGGGTCTCCATGCTTGGTGACAATACTAACTGGACAAGACCCTGAGCAACACGAGGTAACTTTGAAGATGGCCATTCTCTGAGTGGCAGGTTGGACCAAGCAACCTCCAGAAGTCCCTTCCAACATGAATTATTCTGTGATTTTTATGAAAAGCAAAAATCACGCCATACAGCAAGGCATCCCACTGTAGCACTAGAGGCAAAATTTTTGCTGCATTTTTCATGAGATCACCAACCTGCTTCTGTGGAGTTGGAGAAAAAGACCCACAGATGTGTTGTGAAAACAGAAGCATGCACAGAAGGGATGCTGCTGCCTGCTGGAGAAGGCATGAGCTGATCAAGGCAGCCAGCTTTGCCATCCAGTTCTGAAAGTCATTCCTTTCCTGTTCATCCAACAGAGCAAAAAGAACATCCATGTAGCTCAACTTTGCACATCTTTCTGAACCACAGAGCTGCATATCCTGCCTCCATTCTCATTTTCCTTTTGATTGCTTAAATCTCAGTTACTAGCAAAGACATATGCTTTCAGCAGAGGACAAGCAAACAAGTTTCAATGCCAGCTTGCCTGGTGTCAACAGCAGCTGCTGGTCAGAAAGGAGAGCCCAAGCTCAACCCTCTTTGCTTTTCTACTAGAGGACATGATTAAGCATTTCCTTTGTTCTGGGCACTGGGTAACAATGCTAAATCAGTTCTTTGATTCTGGGTATGAACATCAGCTTCTAAACGTTAATCTCTTTAGCATCTCAGAAAGCAGTGCTCTGGCTTTCTTAGGTGGTGTATCACGGCCTTTTCTCCTCTGTACTAAGGGACTGACTGGGGAAGTCAGATGAACTTCAAGTCTTGTCAGAAAATCCTGCCAAAGTCTGCAAAAAAGGGTGGAGACCAAACCTCATTTTTTCTTAATTTGCTAGGAGAGAATACTGAAACATTGCAAAGGAGAGCTTTTTGTTAAGAATCACTTTCTGAAAATATATTTTTTCAGGGAATTTTAAACACTATTCAAATTTGTATATTTTTAGAAATTTATCAGTCTTTTTTATTCCAGCTTGTTGCCTTGTAACAAAACGTCTACGCTTCTTACTTTGAAGCAGAAAATAGATTTTTCACAATTTTGTGCAATAATCATGATAAGATTGATGTAAAAGTAAGGTGGCAGATGTGATGAGCAGAGCAATGAGGTCTGTTTTGAACCCTGCAAAATGGAAACAGAGTTATCATTTCATATTTCTTGGATGAAATGTTTTTTTGATGTTTATCAGGCAAGTGAGGGCAGGTGGATCCAGAGAAGTCACATTATTATGGGGAATGCTGAACACAAAAATAAAGGCTGCATATTTTTGATGTCCTCTGCATGGTGGTGTGCAAGACATGCAAATGAATTGCAAGTGCTGCTCTGTTTGTGTGTGTGCTGGGGGTCAGAGGGACACAGGCAACCCTGGGGACAGACTGAAAGCAGAATCAGTAGCTGGGAAGCATCCATCAATGGGAACATTTCCAGCAGGATCATCTAATTTTTAGTAAATACACCCAGGAAGCCCATCTGAAATGACACCCAGTATCTGATCTGATACTTTCTCAGTGTTTCCACATTTGAGGTCCTGGCCTGAAATATTTTCTACACTCAGCCTTCCCTTCTGCTTTCCACATGCCTCTCTATTGATAACATCTGCAATAGAGAAAGGTTAAGGTTGTCTCTGGACAGCTCTGTTCTTTATAACTTCCAGGTGGCAACAGCAAAGAGCAGGGAAGCGCTGCAGGTGAAGGTCTCTGCAGTATTCACCTGCCTTAACCCAGCACACTATTGGGGCACCGTGCTGGCCACCACAGTGTCCTCATCCCTTTACACACCTAGTATAAAGAGCTGTGTCCTGTGTTACCTGCACCAAAAACTGAGCTTGCCCCACCTCGGCTATGGTTGTGGTTTAGATGGCTTCTGTGTTGGGCTTGTGTACCAAAGGTTTGAATCAAGAAGACACACCCTACTGCACCCTGAAACTATTCAAACAGATGTTATCTGAGGATTAACAGCCCTCCTACTTCTGTCTCTACTATAATTGCTGATAAGTCTTTCTCGATAATATTTAAAATGAGGAGATCAAATACATAAAAATGCATATGATGTATTGTAAAATAGCCACCTCGTAACCTTCAGCACTAAGCGTGGGTTCAGCTGATGTGGAATTGTGCTATTTGCAAGCAGTTTTGCTTATTTATTCTGGTCTTCTTGGGAGTAGGAAAGGAGGCAGAAGATGTTGACCATTACTGGAAAGCACTTTAAGCTACTGCCACAACTGGGTCCAGTCCTGGGTTCCGCTGAGACCTTTTTGGTCAGCTCCTTGGGTCAGAAGTGCTTGTTGAGCAGCTTTCTTTTCAGATCCAAACAAGTTATCTGGTTTTGTTGTCAAGTTTCAGTAACAAGCTCTCATGCCTTATGGGCTGGAACTTTCTTGAAGGCAGCTTAAAACAAAGCAAGACCCACTGTCAGCAGGAAAACTAAAAGACACTAAAAGGCATACTTTTTTTTTTTTCTTTTTTAAATGAAACAGTACCATTCCTCTTCTGCACACTTGGGTTCATTAAACAGGACACTTTTCAGAAGTGCCACTTTATCTATTTTCAAAAATGCATGCAGCAAAAATCACTTTTTTCTTCTCCTCCTCTGTTAGAAAAGTGAAATATATATATAGATATTTTTGCATTTCTGCTTAGCCTGAAGAATTTCCTTAGGCAAATCTAGATAATTTGAGCCACAATATTGTGTCCTAATGAGGCATCAAAGTAGGATGAATGTGAAAGTACCTTGCAGCAAGTGGCCACCAGTTGTGTGGCATTTCTCTGGATATTATTCTCACCATGGAGAACAGATATGAATCACTGACTTACAGCCAGGCACACAATCTCATTGTCTAACCACTAGATTTCCCCCCCCTACTTTGCAGATGTCTTGTGACTGGCAATTTCCTCTTGCAAATTTCAGATACTGGGGGAAGTTTCCTGAAGGCTGTGGTGGCTAACTGAACCCTGACAGCAATGCTTTCTAATGCCTAGACAGTCATCTTCGTTAGGCTTGATTTCTTTTAAAAAAATCTTCATATCTGCTGCTACTGCAGTGAATTTCATTGTTTACATGGTTTTGTTCCTTTCTTACCTGCACATATATTCTCCTTAATGAAGCCAATCACTGTCTTTACATCAGAATGTTGTAGCACTGAGTTTGTTATGTGATGCTTTGCCTGTGATTGGTTTTTGGACCCGCTGAGAGTGTCTTTGTTGTTTTATGGATTATATATCCTGAGCATATTTCTCCGTATTTTCACTACTGTTTCTATTGCATTCATAGAACAAGGCTTTTTCCTTCACCTCTCCAAGAACATCTTTACATTCCCACAGGCAGTGCTTAATGAAAGACTTTGTAGCTTAATTTAGTGCCGACAGTATTTGTCTTAAGGTTTTGAAGGTAGTGAGATCGAATCCAGAAGGAGTTCTATTTTTATTAAAAAATAACTCTGGTTTCTTATTCTCTGCATGTCTAATGGATCACAACAGTAGCACTTAATTATCTTTATCTACCCCTTTACTGTCTTCTTAGAATTATTTAAATTGCTCGCACTCAAGATGCAAAACTTAATCTTCAGCAGGTGCTTGATCTTTCAACCCTTATTTATGTGAGAAGCTCTGCCGCAATCAGTGTCTCTAGAATCTGTCTAGCAGTGGGTTTCACTTTTCCTGCATGTAATCAGCTCCCTGACGGTGCAGGGGTAGCTCTGGGGCTTTGCACACCCTGCTCTGCATTGATGATATTCAAGGAAATAGCGGAGGACTGAAATATGTGGTTGAAGGGCTGTGATGCACGAGTGCTCAGACAGGATGATCCTTTCTGTTTCTTCATTCGAGGATGAATTTTTCTGGCTGGACAGTCCGAAGTCAGAGCAGTAGGTGAAGCTTTCTCTTGCACCCACTTGTAGCACAGGCAATGGATTGTGCTGCTTCAAGAGGAGGTAATTTTTCAGCTGAGTATGTGTTTTGTCTCCTTCTGAGGTTTCACTTCTGTAGTTACAGGCTTGTACATCCTTGCAAGGAGAATAATACATAACCACAGGTGCTTATTGACTGGGGCACTATTGAGTTACAAATAGACTCGTCTGTGCCTTGGACAGAGTAGGCGCAGGAGAGGGGAATGAATTATTGATAAGGGCTGTGGTGTAATGAAGGAGAGTGGAGATGGCCCCTCTGACTCACACACCAGCTCTCCTGCTGCAGCTAAAACACATCAAAAGGACTAACAGAGATGCTGCCTCTTGCATGCAAGTGCCAGTGGCAGTGATAGGATTGCAGAGACAGAAGGAAGCACTGGGCTTAATTATCAGGCACGCAATCCCAGAGTCATTAAAGGAGGATGAGGTTAATCTTCTGGTTCGTCTGAGCTAAACAAGGCCTGCCAGGATCTTGCCCGGATCTCAGCACTTTTCCAGTGAAAGCAGAAATATTCATGAAATGCCAGGGCTGGTGATGGGAAATGAACTTTGCCTGCAAGCGCTCCCTAAGCAACAATCAGGGCTTAAAAGGGTTATTGACCTGAAGGAAGGAGAGATGATTTGTGAGTGATCAGGAAAATCAATGAGCTACAAATTATTTCAGACCAAATGTCCTCTGCAGATGACTCATGGCACAACTCTGACACCCCAGAATGGGGGGAGGGAGTATCTCTTTTTTGGATGTGTCCCTGCAGCCTTCCACCTGCAAACCTGTCCAACAGCACAACTGTACAAAGGGTCATGCTAATCTGTGCTCACTGTCACATTTGTTCCTTGGAGTTAGATACACAAAACTCTGATGGAGCATGGGTTGAAGAATTAGTCCTGTATGAAAAGGACACTTTGCAAATTGTTGGTTGTGGATTTCAAACATAGCCCTCAGCCTTTTCTCCTGTCTTGACTGCAAGGTGCATAAATTATCCACTTGTTTCTGGGTGTCAAACTTTGTCTGGCTTCATACGAATATTTTGTAACCTCATGATAAAAGAAAAGAAAAGAAAAGAAAACAAAACAAAAGTTCCCTTCCCATCGGAGCCTATGTAATTCTGTGCAGGGTGGAGTACAACCAACAGTTCTACACAAGCAGTTTTCAGCTCATGGCTGTCTAAAAGGCAAGATGTAGAATGATATTCTTATGACATACTCAAAAATATTTAAATAAATATTTTCATTATAGCAATAAACAGCTTGTGTGATTCCTGAAATACTGGCATTTCACTTCCTGAGACCAAGAAATAACAGGAAAAAATAAGATCCTAGTCCTAATCCAGACAAAATTCTTGCAGCTTGTTTCCATAGGAAAGACTCAGCTAAAATTTGCTTCCTTCAGTCATTTTTTTCCTATCACTTCTCTTCTGCTGATGGAAAGTATCAAATCCTTGCTCTGATAGCTATGAGATAGCTTAGATGTCTTTGGAAGATTTTAAAGTGAAGATGTAGGGTTAATTCCAGCTAAATTTAAATATGTTCTGATATAAAATGTAATCTCCTCTCATCATCAGCTCTCGTAAATGCTACTTTGCTAAAATGCCCAGTTTCCATGCTATGCTTTGATATACAGCTTATCCATTCACCACTCATTTTTTGATTGGTAGTAAGGGCTTTTAGTAAGGATGACAGAAATGTTTTATCCACCATCATAAACATGGTTTTATTAAAAAGAAAAAAAAAAAAAAGAAAAAAGAAAAAATGGAAAGGGAAGGAATGAGAAAAATGTAGGTCCCCAGTCCTGTTTTCATAACTTATTGGGAAAGACTTTATAGCTGAATCAGCTGCTGAGTTGCCATCTTTTTATCTGGGAGGATGCAAATTTAAGTGTTTCTGGGCTGTAACTGCGATATGTGCAGGCTCTAGAGTACCCACAATTACTGTCTGAAGGCTTAGTGCTGTGGGAGAGAAATAGGCAGTATATTGCATTCATCCTACCAAAATGGATGTTTACAGACAATGCAGGAGCAGTCCTGCTGCCTCTTATTCCAGCACTCTTTGTAATGTACAACATTTATCTTTCCGGACTTCTCTCTCTCATGTGCACAAAAAACAAAACAAAACAAAACAAACAAACAAAACTCTGCTATGAATGAGCTCTTGTAGAACCAAAGTGAAGCTAAATGAGCTCTTGCAGCAAGAGGTCCTGCCCCTTTGACTTCCATGGAAACTTCTAAAAGCCAAGGGACTACACTTATGGGATTACACTTATTTCAGGACCAGTTACTGCCAGAGCAACCTCAAGGTTCTGCTGAGGTTTTTCCAGCATTCCCTATGTCAAGTCTTGGTGAAAACTTTTCAGAGGGACTCAACCACCCAGAGGTGGGGCACTGGAACAGTTTGCCCCAACAAGTTGTGGATACCCCATCCCTGGAAGTCTTCAAGGCCAGGCTGGATGTGTCCCTGGGCAACCTGATGTAGTGGTTGGCATCCCTGCCCTTAACAGGGGGGCTGGAACTGGATGGTCTTTAAGTTTCCTTCCAACCCAAGACATTCCATGATTCCATGATGCTGTGATTCTCTGACTTTTGTTGGGAGTTGCCCCAGATAATACTGGATAGTGTCCTGCAAAGGAATTTAGTGAGAATTTCTCCTTTCTAGATGAGAATGGACGTGCTCGTGTCTCCTTGTAAGCCTTAATGTTGCCCAGACTGTTCCTCAGTGAACATCCCTTAGCCTGCTTATTGAAGTCTGCTCTAACTCCTATCAGTGCTCTGGACAAGCCCAGAGATCTGCCTGCCATGGTAATGTTCACACAGATATCTCAGCATCACAACAGCCATGGTAACTCACCTTTCTAATCCAGCCCTTCTCTGAGGTCTCTTCCAATTAGAAAGAAGGGAGCTGAGAAGTTTATTTTACGACTACAGATAACTGGACTGAGTCCTACCAAATGCTTTAGCATAGGCCTCTGCCCATCTGTCAGAGAGTCAGCATGCTGAATCTTGACAATATGCTGTGCTGTACACTGCATATTGATCTAGATCTAGCACATCTCTTGATCTGGTGCAGAGATAAATGTGTGGCAGCTCCTACACTGCTACATACTGGATTTGGTAGAGTGCCACCGGGCATCTGGAGATCCTGCAAGTCTCTGGAGAGGAGTAACACAGCATTACTCCAGGGAGGAATTTGTCAGCAAACGAAAATAGTGATGTTTATTGACATCAATAGAATAAGTAAACAAGACAATAAATTTGGAATTGCTTCTGAAATTACTTGGAAGTGTTGTATATTGAATTTTACCTATTTTTATTGTTTCTGGAATGGGCTGCTGTTTTATATATCATCATTTTTTGATATAGTGATTTTGAATGATTTCATCATGTGTCCTGTGGAAAATGGAAAGGGAAAGGGAAAGGAAAGGATATATTTTAACCCTGTGTAACTGTAAGAGTGAGAGGTAGTGGTTGTCCTGGAAAACAGTGCTCATACTTGTATGACAAAATGCTTAAGTTGGTTCCACAGCAGAAGTTTCCTCCTGGCTTTTTGAGAATGGCAAGTTGAGAACTAGGGACTGTAATTGTTACAGATCTTCTGTACTCCTCATTTCTTCACATGCCCCTCATGTGATGGGAGAAGCTGTCCTGGAACAGCTGGTCTGGACCCTCTTCTCAAAATGTGTGATGAGACAGAACTAAGGGCTGATGAAATCTTGCCCAGAGATCTTGGCTTTTCATCTAAATTTTAAAAGATTATTTGGTTTTACCCCATTTGTAATCTCTTTGATTTTTCTTTCTTTATAATCACAAGGAGCCTGGAGCTTTTCCTGCATGAGCTCTCAGGATTGAGCTTGCTTTGGCTCAGTGCCCATATTCGCTTATACCAGAAGGAATCTGTGGGAAGAATTGCGCTGTTTGATATTGGCTACCTGTTACTCTTCTCAAATCTTGTAACCAAAAGTTTCAGCAAGGGGCAGAGGCAGCAGTGTAGGACCAAGCCAGACAGTCCTGATTTCCCTGAGCTCAAAATCAAAGTCACAGTAAGTGCAACAATGCTATGTTTTCTTTGCTTTCACTTTTCTCAGAAACACCCTATGCCATCTCGCTGGGACTGGCCAATCCAGTCTGGCTGATACTGCACTCTCCCAGCAGAGCAGATGAAAACCTTCCCTGCTCCAGCTTCCCAGGACACAGCAGGGAAACATGACAGAAATGTGGGTTTTGCTGAGTTGTGCAAAAACAGGGTCCAGAGACATAGGACCAAGAAAAAAATGTTGTTTTGGCAAGACTGGGTTGCATGCATGGAGGGGCAATCAGCATGAGCGCATGAGAAATCTTGGCCCATGAAGACCCTTTACTTCAGTAGCATGAGTATTTTGGTGCAGGCCCTTCTAAACTGCCCCACACCTTCAAAATGCTTTTATCAGAGATGAAGGACTAGGAGACATGCTGGCAAACCCTTTGCACGAGATGAGCTCCCAGAGCAACATATGCTGAGCTTGCTATGACCCACAGGCAGGACTCCTGTCCTGGGAAGAAGGAGTTAATTCTGGGACCTGTCAGAAGACATCCTCAGCAAGAATGAAACACCTTCCTCTGCTTGCAAGCAGTCATCCCTGAAAAGATTCAGCCAAAAAATAAAATAAAATAAAATTTTGATGCCAGTTGGGCTCTGAGGATTGCCTTAAATCAGCTTATATTCCTCCTGCATTTCCTAAATGCAGTGGTGCCAGTCCCAGCAGAACCCTGTGTGCTAATTGCCTAAGGATATAATAGCTCTGGACTCCCCTTAGAGAGCTCTGTGGCTCCCATGCCTCTGTTTCACCCCTTGTGGGGAAATATATTAAGGAATTTAATATTATTTGGAAAGCTGATCACAGAAATATGTTTCTTATCCTCTGGGCACCATTGCAGTCACACAGTGACATTAGCTTTCCTGTCCACAGGCCCTTGCCAAGTGCTTGCATGTCCCACCGCTCCAGCCTATTTTAAACTCTTCTTCAATTTTATGCTTTCTTTTTTACTTGTATTTCCCTCTGATATTTCCTTCCTCCTTTCCCAGCATCTACACTCATGCAAAAAGCTGAAGGAGGACACCAGTTCCCACAGGTAGGTCCAAAATTTGTGTAGTTTCTTCTCTGTCACAAGCCTGTCAATAAAGAGCTTGATGGGGTCTCTACCTCCCAGTCAGGGGTGGGATCAGATTTCCCAGGTTATCAGCATGACACAAGAACAGATTTGTTTTCAAGCCTCTTTATTAAAATTCTGTCTCACACAGCAGAGCTGAATGCTATTTCAAAAGTTACTTTAGAGTTTGTGTTTGAATAAAAAATGGCATTAGAGACTTGAAGACTTTTTGGTATTTTTGGTCTTCTGACTTTAAGGAGAATACAGGGAATTTCCATTTCAAGGCTCTGGAAGACTAAAAGTCCCACCAAGCATGCATATTATTGACTAAAGCAAGACTCTATGAAAAATAATATACTCCAAAGTACACACATCTCCCTCCACATAGGTGAGAAAATAAATAACACTTGACTATTAATCACGCTGCTTAGTGCATTCCTAGAGCATGCCCAAACACCACTGTCTTCATAGTGTAAGAGCCCACTTAGAAGAAAAAATAATAAACCTGAGAATGCAAATCCAGATCTCCAACACTATTTAAAAAGAGTGAGTGCCACTTCCCTAGCAAAGTACAAAAAACTGAGACTGCTGAGGCATGACTGTGGGCAGAGCAGATTTCCATGCCATGCTGGAGGCTGGGAGTAGCTGTTTCCACACTTTGTTTGTCAAGGGTTGTGGGTAGAATAGGAAGGGCATTCAGAAGCTGCAGAAACCTTCCCCCATGTGAAGACTGCACTTAGTTATTTAACGCTGGTGAGCAGTGTGCTCCCACCGCTTTATCACACGATCAGCAAACTCATTCAGGAGGGAAGTCAGCAAACATTTACTTTGGTAGATATGGACTTCTTTTAGTGACAAAACCCTCACCATTTAGCCTTGTTTCCAGAGGAAATGAGTTTTATGTATAAGGGATGTCTGTTCACTTCTCAGTTTCTTACCTCCTTTTCCTGGTTATTGCAGGATACATGCAGCAACTGAACACTTTTGACAGAAACAGAGCTTTCAAAGACATCAGAAGCTGAGAGGGACCCAGAACAGTTATCCATAAACACAGTTAAAATTCATCCTTTACCAATTTCCAGAAGGAGTAGCCTACTTAAAACACCAAACCATAACAAACTGACAGAAGAGGAAGATAGAGAGCTGAGAATACAGCAGAATAACAAAAAATCAGGAGAATGCTAGAAAGAAGAGATCATGGGATGTGGGTCACAAATCTGTAGGAAATAAATTGTTCTAGACTGGAATTTTGGAAATAAAAACAAACAAACAAACAACAAACTCATTTACTAAGTGTATTTTTACTTCAGTTTGGATCTTGAAGAAAAACAAACAAACAAACTAAATAAATAAATGCATTAATTTGGAGATTGAAAATATAAAAATAAAAACCCCGGAAGTGAAAAAGCCAAAACACAGATTTACATAAAGCTCCATTTCTGAGAAACAGATTTTTCAGTGGAAGTAAAATGTAAGACCCTCTCTTATCATTCAACATGTATGTACTGGCCTAGACAGAGGTATTTATGTTAGCAGGTTTGGAAGATTTCTGGAAAAAGCAAGTTTTAGGAATTTTCACTGTCCTGTCCTGTTCATACCTGTTAGACTTTTCACACCATAGACTTCTGTACGATGGAGTTCACTACAACGACATTTCCTGGAAAATCACTTTTCTATGAAAGTATCATGAATGTGCAGAAAACATAATTGAATTGTCTCAGTCTTTCTTACTGGTGATCTAAGACTAAAAACTATCAGTAACCTCAAAACCATTTTCACTAAGGTCACAGCTATATAACTGGTCACAGCGAAGCATAAGGGCTTGAATCCTGCTTTGAATAATAAAGTTACTGTAGAACTTAAAACCATAACTGCATAATTTTGGACATGTCATCAGTCTGACCTTTCCACTGCATTTGGATAGCATAAACTGTGCTGAAAATAATTAATTATTTGAATGACTAGTTTTAATTTTTTTTACTCAGATCCTCTTGTGCCTTGAAAGAGCAAGGAAGGTATAATCAGCACTGTTCCTAATTAATGATAGTTTTCCAGACACCCTGGATCAGCAGTTAAAGCTTTGGAGGTTCATTGCTTTCACATAGCCGTTGCATGGCTGGGGAATGAGGTTGCCTTGTGCCAGCACTTCTAGGAGGTAGTGGGCCTTGAACAGACACTTTGGCTGATGCTGAAACCTTGGGAAGTCTTTTGGAAGGATTTTGCCTTAACAGAAGACAGCACAATTGTATATCCAGCTATCCAGGGAAAATTATTCAGTAGGCTTTATCAGTGCTGCTGGAATGGACACATTACATAGGGAACTGAAGTCTGTTGGTATATATAGCAGCAACCATTCCTTGTGGCTCAACTGACTGCTTAGTATCTGTATCCAAATTCCAAGCTATTTAAGATGTGCAAATTAGGCAATGTGGCAAAACTGAAGTGGTTCTCGTTGGCAGTTAAGTTGTGAAAACACTTTGAGTACTGTATTTATTTTCTGATGAGTGAAGGAAGGGAAGGGGTCAGGTATATTCTGCAAAAGAATCTAAGGTTATGCAAGGAGCCATGCAGATTTAGATCTGATGGGGTTCCTACATAGTTCCCAGGACCCAAACAAGATAGAGATGGGGCTGTAGTTCAGTCCCTCCAGGACAAAGCAGGGTCTCAGTGTGAAATAGTGTAATGAGAGTCATAATACCACAGAAAGAATGAAGTTCTAGATGATGAGAAGCCCCTAGGAAGTGGGATGCTTCTGAGCTGTGTTCCTGAGTCTCTTTGTGTATCTTACCTGTGATCTTTCAATATATCATGTGTGAGCAGGGAGGGGAATATAGGATTTTGCTTCCTAGGAGAACCATTTTAATGGGTTATATGAGCGTTCTGCAGATTGAAGCCATGCTGTCCCAGGTGAGAGTTTCCCTGCCAACAGCTGATGACATTAGCTGGTCATCTGTGTTGCTTGAGAAGATCTCAGACAGGAACAGACCAAGAAGAGTTATATGGCTTAGCATCAGAAGTCACAAATGGATGGGAAAGAGGATCTCAGAAGCCCACGTGGTGCTGCCAGAGGTCTGCAGCTCTGATGGGAAATTTCTGTTTGTCAGTATTGAACTGTATAATGTCAGCTATTAGGCAATGGTATATCTGGTGGGAGAGACCAGAAGGAACAAACCGGAAAGTTGGTCCAAGGAAAAAACTGGAAATGACTTCCATTGTGCAAGGCTCATGTTGCACAGTGCTGGCAAGCTTCAGTGACTTGGCTGTGTGTACTTCCTGAAAACCACAGGCTCTCATCTCTGCAGTGCCTCTATGAAGTGCCCATAAATCATCTTTCCTGAGACTGTGTGGTCTGCTCACCTCCTCCCACATCTCTCTAACTTGGTTATGGAGCTCCTCACCCAGCGCACAGCCCCAGCAAGCAAGGATATGGCCTCTGAGTGCCCCAGCCTCAGCCAGAGGCTCTGGGCTCACCTGCAGCCAGCCCCATGCCTTCAAAAATGCCTCACATGGCAGGCCAATAAGCAGGTGAGCATCATTGTCACCACATGCTCCTGTTACCTCGCTGCCTGCAAAGCACATCCAGCGATATGGCTGGATAAAGTCTATTTGGGCAATAGGCTGCCAGTATCTGCTTGAATTGCTCATAGCAGAGAGTACTTCTTGATCTTTTTAAGAAGAAAAAATTGTTAATGAGCTTAATTGTCTCCCTGAAACAACAGAGTGATTATCCCAGTGAGAGAAGATGAAGGGAAAGTAACAAAGGTGTGGATTCAGCATTTCTGAAGGAAGACTTGTGAGAGGTGCCCAGCCTCAGGAGAGCTTAAGATGGATTTTTAATGAGGTCTTGCAGAAACATTGCAGAAACATCACTTATCTCTCTCTCTCTCTCTCTTTTTTCTTTTTTTTTTCTGTGTAGGGTTTAGATTGAATGACAGCAGGATAGAAAAGTACCCACCCACAGATAGCTTTTGGTGTGTGTTATTCAATAATAATCAAAGTGGTCAAAAATTTAAAAACAAATCCCTCCAAATGAAACAATCCTGCCTTACATGTTGGATATGGCCCTGTGTGCATGAACAGAAATGGAAAAGATTTCCAAGCTGAAAAAGCTTTTTAATATTAGTATGAAATTTAAATCATATGTCTTATGCTGTGTGAGGTTTATAAACACAGTTGGAAGAAGCTTAACATGATGAGGAAAATATTTTAGACTATGAAGATCAAGTTTGAGGAGATTTTAGGACTAATTATTCTGTTCCCAAGATAAAACTTCAGTGCCACTGGTATTAGTGTAGACCCAACAAGAAACTTTCTCATCCACATTGCTCATTGTTTTGTTGCAATAAAACACCAGTTTACATTTCCTCTGGCTGTTCTTGCAAACCGTGGTGCTGGTCAGCACAGATGTTTTGGCAGGGAAAGGTGTTAATGAATTGAAATTTTTGCTAATATTAGAATTAGCTGTTTTCATTTCAGTTTCTGACAACCCCCAGGAACAAAATGAATCTCTACTTGCCAGCTGAAGGGCAAACTTCCAAAAAGGAAGAAGCATTCATTTTCAGCTCCTATGAGGGTACAGCAATCAACAAAGAAGGGAAGAAATGTAACCCCATTGCTTGTCATAGATTTCTCAAGGCAGCAAGTACTGTGGAGGCCCTGGAAACCTGAATAGTTTTCCATAATACGTGCAAAGGAAGTTGTTTTGTAAGGAGAAATTGGAGAGGTCCACACACAATGATGTCTTCCATCTATCTAAAGCATTTTTCTATTGCAGTTTTTAATGGTAACTAAATGTATGAATATAACCTAATCACCAGCCTGCTCTTAGTAGGAGTGGGAGAGCCCTTCCTCAATGAGATCAGGTGAGTTCCTTACCTGTGACCATTACTGGTTACTTTGAGGAGCAGAACTTCAGTGTTGTAAAGCAATGACTTCAGGCAAGGTGGTGAAGCTGTTGGTGTCAGCTGAGAAAACAAGTCCATGGCGGAGTAATTGGAACATTAATGGGTTGTCCTGTGTGAGACTGCGTTAGCAGTGTGATACACAGTGGGATGTAGATGATTCCAGCATTATGTGCCCATGGAGGCAGCTGAATGGGGAAAGGAGGTAGTTGGGGAGTCAGGCAGTGGGCCCTCTTGTGCTCCAGACACTGCTTTGACCATTGTTAACTCCAGCTTGCAGCCCCTGGAGTGTTTCTGATTTCTGCAGCTTTGCTCTTTTTAGACAGCAACATCTTGTTAGCAGCAGCAATGCAGGCAATAATCATTCCATGGCTGCTTCCATCTCATAATAAAGCTACAATTGTTCTGACCTGGACTTATAAGAAATGTTACATGCCTCAGGCCACTGTGTGAAAATTGATCCTTGTGATGATAACTGAACAACCATGGAGATGAACTTTGGCCAGCTGGAAATGTCATCTTTCTGTTTCATGTTCATATGTACTCTTAAGGCAGTTCTGCATGTGTCATGCAGACTACTTCTTCCTTTTTCAGCGACCTCCCCAGACCCATCTTACAACTCATTTCTTTGCCTTATTAAGAACTACACAGAGCCTTCTGCTACCCTAGGATTATGTGCTCTCACTTCCCACTGCTCAGTACCTCCAACACCTTTTAGCCTTGCTTTTTTAAGCCTCTGGGCTCCTGTCTCATCTTTTCCAAGCAGCCACCTTGCAACATTGCAAAGGATTGTGATGTTCTTCATCATCTGTATCATTCCTGGTTTTGCCTTCCCATGACTGAGCTTTCCGTCATCCTGCTGCCAGGACACAGCAGAGCTGCCAGCACAGAAATGCCTGGAGTGAAGGAAGTTGCATTGCTTCTAATCCAAGCACAGGTGTGTGTCCCAGGGAGAGGATGTTGATAAACACAACAACGCCCTGCAGAGCAGCCCCATTCACACTTTAACAGAGAAGCATTTTAATTAATTGTCAACAGTTTTTTAATATATAGATTTAGCAGCTCTGCCTGAGTAAATGCTGTTTGAGAGATTAAATTCTGTTTGGATTAATGGCCTCTGACAGCTTTTCCTCCTTTGCAAACAAAGTGGGTTTGAAGTGTAATAAAACAGAGCGTGGGATGCATTGAACATGGAGAGCTGTTCAAGCTGGCAGTAAAGTGAAACATCACCAGGCTTCATCCAGAGGAGTCCACAGACAAACACACCTTCCAGGAACAAAGGTTTTTATCTGATGTGGCTTCAGGCTCTCCAATTCCCTCAGCCTCCCATACAGTTGCTTATGGCAACATGCAGCAATTGTGTATGGAGTTTTTTAACGTAGGGCTCTGCAAATGGTGGGGCTGACATCTGCGGCATCTGCACAAGGCAGATACTGAACAGCTTTGTTTGTTCTCTGTGAGTCATGGTCAAAAGGAAACTAATCCACAATGTGGTCACATAAACAAGGTGAGATCTACTAACCAGGAAAAGTAAAAGAAGAAATGATGCTGAGTTCACGGATATCGTAGAATCACAGAATCATAGAATATCCTGAGTTGGAAGGGACCCACGAGTATCACTGATTCCAACCCCTGGCTCCACGCAGGTCTATCCAAAAATCAGAATTCAGACCATATGACTAAGAGTGCAGTCCAAACACTTAAACTTCAACAGGCTTGGTGCCATGACTATGTCCCTGGGGATCCTGTTCCAGTCCACAGCCACCTTCTTGGTGAAGAAGCTTTTCCTGATATCCAGCCTGAACCTCCCCTGTCGCAGCTTGACTCCTTTTCCTTGGATCCTGTCGCTGATCACTAAAGAGAACAGATCAATGCCTGCCCCTCCACTCGCCCTCGTGAGGAAGCTGTAGGCCTTGATGAGGTCCCCCCTCAGCCTCCTCTTTTCCAGGCTGAACAGACCCAGTGCCCTCAGCCACTCCTCATACATCTTCCCCTCTAGACCTTTCACCATCTTTGTAGCCCTCCTCTGGACACTCTCCAGCAGTTTCACACCCCTTTTGTACTGTGGTGCCCAGAACTGCACACAGTGCTCGAGGTGAGGCTGCACAGAGCAGCTATGTCTTGTCCCTGTGGCACTCTATGCATGAACCCTGGAGTCCTTTCACTGCATGTTTTGGAAGAATTTCTCAGTGGTGAAGTTCTTTTGGCTAGCTATGCCTAGTAAACTGTGCACTGTTTGTTAGAATACATTTAGCTTAAGTTTTCAGTCACCGGTTACCTCATAAGGGGCTTTGATTCTCAGCCCATTTACTTTGATGGTCATCAGGTAGGAGAACGATAGGGAAACTGCTGTGAAAGCCATATCTTTCCTTAGAAACCTGTACATTCCTGTCACTTTTTCTCTGTAGATCATGGCAATGAGCAGTATTTGAACTAATGACTCACATACATAAATGAATGTGTTTTCAATAGCTCATTAATGAAAGTCATCATTATTTTTATTAGGCCTGTTACGTGTTCTATTCTACAGAAACATTTATGCCTTGCAGGAGAAGAGCTTCAGTAATTTGATATGAAGAATGATAGGCAGGTTGTGAAAACCTACTCCTCCCATTGCTACTCAGGCTAAATGTAGGCTACTTTATCCTGACGTTCTCTCTTGATTATGTTGTGTTATGCACAGACATCTACTTTTTAAAGGACTATTTTTAATCAACCTGTTGCTGTTGTTGTTTTGTTGAATGTGCCAGTACAAACAGAAACCCATCTTCTCATGCTATTTCAGATATGCTATACATGTATGCTACATTTACATATGTGGGCACAGCCCAGTTCTCCTGTTGTAGAGCCCGTTTTGATTTGCAGTTGAAATGCAGGCTACTAGCACACACACACACTACTCATCACTCTTCATGGGGTGCTTATATTTGTCATCCACTGAAATCTACCATGCAATGCATGAAAACATCAAGAAGAAATCCAGGAGTGGTGATAGCAGCAAACTCACTTTAACTGAGCAGTTACTTAGATCATATTTTTAATGAACTTGTTGAATTTCTAATTGTTTTAAAATATAGACTTGAGAACTCTTAAATGTGTGTATGTTTTATTCATGAAAATGAAACTTAAAGTCATTAAAGGATATGGATTGTATGACAGTTTTATGAACATTAAATAAACGATTTTAACAAATGTTTCAAAGTGTATTAAGAAATAATTATCAAATAACTTGTTAATGATATTCAAGAGCTATGTAGTGATATGACAATGACAGACCATTGCTCTGAACTCTAAGCCCACATGTAATTATTTTGGTTCTAGGAAGGAGCTAACTACAGCTTCTAAGGCAGGGAAAACTTTCATAAGAAATAGCACTCAATAACTAACAATAATCAAGATTAATGACACTGTCGATGATTTAACCAAAAGACGTTTTTGAACTTAAAAGTGTAACAAAAATCATTTGAAGCAAAAGTTGTTTTCCCAAATCATATTATTTCATAGCAATATCATTTCCTTTGACATACACAGAAATTTTCTGTCTATCTGAACATGGATTACCCTTTAATACAGAAAGAGATACAATGGTTAGAGATAAGGTATACATTTTCAACAGTAACTCACTGAAGCATGTGGTGGATCAATGGGAGCCTTTAAAACTAAAATGTGTGTCTCCTTTCTAAAGGTCTGCTTTAAATCAACCCCAAGTTGAGGTACAACACACAGGGAAAACTATACTAAAAACTGGTATAAAAGTTAAATTGCTATTGTTCATGAAATTTCAAGATTCCAAAATTTTATTTTGCCTAAATTAAGTTACAAAGCTGTTTAAAAAAAATAATCTTAAATATTTCATTTTAACTCTGTCTAAACACTTTGTTTTGGCTGCATTTCTAAAACTGACTTTTTTTTTTTTTTTTTATTATCCGTAAGCAGATTTTCTGTTATACAGCTATAAGTGTTAGCCTAGCCACTGTGCTTCCACGCACAGCTCTCTTCCAAATAGTTGTGCTTTCCTGCATCCAGCTTCACTGAGAACTGTATGTGTTTCTCTGCACAGTGCAGAGTAGCAGTGACTGGTTTTTCTAAAGCATGTCCCCTGTCTCTGGTTGCGCATTTCTGGTGCACTGTGAACATACAGATACAGTGGTAAAGGATATAAGGGCTCCAGGAGCCACAGGTTGTGGGGAACATGCTGAAGATATGCTGATGTGACCCTGCGGTCCAGGGCGTGTATGTCTGAGTGCCTCTGCACTATGTCCTCAGTGTGCTGGTGTCATCCTTGCATTTTGTTACCCAAGGCATCCCGATTCCCTGTTGCTGCATATAGTAGCTTGTTTTATACTAGCCAAATAATAAGGGCTACAAATAATAAATTAATTTGGCTAAAGTCTGTGTATATAGGCTGTTTTACCAGGTTCTTGGCAAATATTTTCAACGTCACTGCAGAAAAAAAAGGGAGATTCTCATTGTTGGTAGGGATTTGTGCCATTTAGGAAGTTAAGAGCCGTTTGGGTATCAAGCAATTCTCTGAATAGAAAAAACATTTTAATTATTTGCTTATTTATCTGGGATTGAAAAAAAAAAAAAATCTTACTGTAATGAAGGCAATGAATTAATGTGACCCTTCTGAACCTGAAGGTGTTTGATCTACAAAGTTCTAAACTCAGCCTCAGTCTACTTTTATTTGGAGCCTTGAACATGTGAAATAAATGCTGTCCGTTTTGACTTAGAAAGGTGAATGTGTCACATCTTGCTACCGCAGAAGAAAGTTTGCTTCCACACCCAGTAATATGTCTGGAGAGGCATCCTTAATTCCTTCACCTAAAGAAACAGTTTTCTTATCAGAAAACTGCATCGAGTTATTCTGGTACAATTTACCTGTAGTATATCATGATACATGTAATTTCATTTGCCATTCGCTTCCCCGTTTTTGATATTTTTCATTCAACCGTTATTGTGCAGTTTTTATTAACACCCAGGTCACAATAACAAGCCAGAGGCACTTTCTTTCTGTTTCAGATATAGGTACTACACTTGTTATACTGCAGTCATACCCAGTAACCCGAAACCTACTAAATCTACTGATTGCATTTGCTACAAGAAGTGCTGTTTAGCATGCTAAGTCTTTCCAATATGCTGGATTACTGAATACCCTTCTCTGGACTTGATTATCTCAGTTACTCTCTATATCTACTCTCACTCTAATTGTGACTTCTTCTCACACCCATGACTTTTTTAGCCTCAGCCAGCCCACGGTGAGCAATTTCTACATGATTTGAACATCAAATACTTGTGTTTTTTTTACATATTTTGCATTTTGCATATTACCTGAACCTGCCCTTAATCTCATTTCTACTTCTCCATTATCACAGCTACAGATCTTTCCCTGTTCTCATTTTGTTTGAAAGACAGGAGAAACTTTGCCTCTTTGCCCTCAGTACCTTTTTCAAGAGGTCCAACTCTGATCGATATTTGCATTGTTCCTGCATTTTCTGATGCCAGAACATTATTCCCTGTTCCTCAAAACTCACTTCAACATAGTAAACTTAGCTAAGCCATTAATCACTTAAAAATTGTCTGTTACATTCAATAAACATGCCATGGCTTCTTACAGTCCATGATTTAGCTCTTTAATAAGCACATGTAGGAGTCTAAAATCTGCTGTTATTAAAGCCTTCAGAGACATAGCAAATTATAAGTTTAGTTTTGCTTTCTCAAACATGTTCTTTAATGCTGGAAATTTTAAACAGAACAAACATAAAAGCAATTGTGAACAAATTGGTCATGAATATGAGTAGTTTAGCAAACAAGAAGTTCCTAACCAGAAGAGAAATGGCAACCTTCCAAAAGCCAGGGGCTTGGCTCAGGGACTGGGAATTCCTTCCAATCCTTTTGATCTCTTAAGAAACTAAATATTGACAAAATTATGTGAAGACCATTACCAAGGAAATGTTATAACTTGGAGGACCTCAGGTAAGTAATGACCTGGCCAAATTATTCAGGCCCATGTTCTTCTGGATACCATGATTTCTCTGCGGTCTGCTTTCCCACCATCAACCGTCAGCAATAGCAATGCCTCAGGCCAAGGGATGGTGGAAGGATAAATGTGTGTAACATAATGAAGCGTGGTGGTATAGATGTGCTAAGAAGAGCACATCAACTTGAAAAGCTGTTAAGTCTGTCACATCAGTTTCCCCTCAACCACAGAGAAAGCAGCAGGAGGAGGAAGAATCCTGCATGAAGACCATGTAATAACCTTGATAGGTGCTGTGCATGGGGATAAAGTCTGGGCAGTGTTGCTGCAGATTCCAGGAGAGCTGGCATGTCTGCCCAACAGAGGAATTAGAGGCTAGTTAGTGGAGAAAACTAAAGGAAAATAAACATTAGGCTAGCTGTTGTGGGGCATGAGTGATGCAGGACTGCAGAGAGTTGTGAGACAGAGCCTCAGATATGTGTGAGATATGTTGCTTGGGCTCCTAGCAGTACATAATAAGACTTTCATGTCCACAGTGCAGGGCTGTTCATCTGTCCCACCCTGCTCAAAGCCTGATGTGTGTGTTTGGGGAGGGTGCAAAGCTGCATGTGAGAGGAGTCACACAGAGAAAACCAGAGAACATCTGGGGAGCAGGAGCATCCTTCTGCCTCTTTTGCCCACAGGCTGTGGTGTCTGCTGGGGCTGTCCCCGCAGAACTTCTCTGATCTTCCAGCTGAACCTTTGCATTTCACAGCAAGGAACTCACAGAGTCACACAGTTCTCCTACAGAACCTATACAGATATCCAGTGGTGATTTAAGGACCAATAGGCTCTTCAACACAGCAAAAATACATTACTTGGTGTGAAGATACTGAAATACTATCTCACTAAGAGAACCAAATTGCTCTACCTGTTAGCGTAAAACTGTTTTCCTCAGATAATGGGTTTTATCTTCAGCAGATTTGATGGTTTGTTATAAAATAATGTTAAGCACAATGAAATAATAAGCAGCTGGTATGTTTTCTTGTAAAAATGACATTAAAGTTGTAAACATCATAAAAGCATAGCACTGCTATTGAAGGAAATGGGTGATAGAAGAGTTATTTTTTTCCAATAAATATTTTGTAGGTCATGTATTTGGAATGTATCAATTATTTATCTCCCTATATTGTTGAGATGTGCACTTTAATAAAATGTAGAAAGGTTTTTAATTTTTCTTAACAATGAATGCAATTGATTTTGTGACCAGCATGAAGAATAGATTGACTCTAATGTCTTTTTCTTGTAGTATTTTGTATTGTTTTATGCGGAAATCTCAAGTTTAATAGATTTTTAAAAAATATTCCACTAAAATGGTCAGAGAGAAGGATAAATCTTATTAACTTAAAATTCTTCATTTTCCATATGCAAATATGTGAGGATTATCATTATCTTCTCTTTCATCTGAATCACAGTGTTTGTCATGTTTATTTGTTCTGTATTTTCATAAACATTTAGGAATATTAATAATTTAGAAGAGATATTTAATTTTGGTGTAATGAATTCATGCAGGCAAAATAAATATGCAGGGTAAGCAGTCAGTATGTCTAGTAGCTATTAAGAACACTTTACACTTTTTGTTCATATCTAGTTGAAATACGGGAACCTGAGTTAAGCAAGCAGGAGCAGTCTCTCACCTTAACACCTCATTTTAGTGTAAATCCAGGGTAGCCGGGGGAGTTAACTCTAATTTATATCCATGCATTTCAGCAGCAGGCAGAGTTCCAGGCATTACATTGAAATTGCTCCTTACTTACAGTGCACTGAGCAGCGCAGCTTCTTTCTCTCTTTGGGCTGTCACGTACTAGTGTCTGGCAAGCTCAGTTCATAAAAGGGGTGGTACTCAGTCAGCCGCAGGCTCGTTTACCTGCGTCTCCTATCAGGAACCATAGCCAACAGCCAAAGATTACAGGAAAACAAGAAAATCATGTAATGATAGTTCCCCAGGGAAAAATCTCTCCAAGTGCCATGGGCTTGGTGGCATAGGGAAGTCCTGGCACCGTAGTATTGAAAGTCTGGATTTCCTTCCAAGAGTTTGCTGAATCTCTTCTGAACCAGTGTAGACTTCAGCATGGATGCTCTGTGGCAGCAAAGTTCACAGGTAATTGTATGTGTGCATGTGGTAAAATAGCTCCTTCACTGAATTTTTAACATACTTCCCTCAGTTTCATTGATAGACACGGTTTCTTATGTTTAAAGAGGCAGTGAGCAGCCATTCTCTGTAGGAACTGATTGAGGAAAATGCCTTCATCCTGAGACACAGAACTTTTGCAGATTTCATATTGCTTTAGTTAGCTTTGATTAATGCCTAGATACATACAATTTGGATTTGCACATGGTCTGTCCTGATGCCTGACATTTTGAGCTTATGGTACAAAAGACTATGCGCAGATTACAGCAATAAGACATGATTAAAATGTTAGCTTTGAAATTGCCACTCTGTATATTTAAGATTTAACATGATGTTTTGTTTGGCACTATCCATGGTAAAGATTTTGTTGACAAGAACACAGCCTGAAATACCAGATTCACAATTCCTTTTTGTCTTTGTTTCAGGTTCAAGCTTCATGACTGTATCCCCACTTGTAACAGCAGTGCTCAAATGCCAACATACATGACAGCTTTTCTAAGATTCACATCTAGCTGCTTTCTTTAATTTCTGGTGTGCCTCAATGTTCCTGATGAGGTTCAGTGTTTGGGACAAGACTAAAGCATTCCCCCATCCAACTCAGTTTCTTGAATTCCTCCATCTGATAGCATGGCTTTCAAGCATTAAGATAAATGTTCAGCTTTCCTTGCTTTTAACAGTAAATTTCTGACCCTGTTCTGAAGCTGCATTCAAGATATCTTCAGAGCTCAGTCTCTGCAGGATTTCTCAAATATTATTTCAATACATTTGAATCAACAAGAGATTTCCTAGAAAATTCTTGAGTCTGGCTGAAAATATTTGTGCCATCCAAAATGCCATAGTTTAGCAACTGTATTTTCTTAGTTTAGAAGTTCATTATAATAGCTTGTTATGTACTGTTCATTGTTCTCTTCTTTAAAATCTACCACCTGCTATGGAAGCATAATCTCCCCCAAACCATTACATTACCCAAGTGACAAGTATTTTACTTTAAAACTGATCCATGAGAATGTTATTCTGAGTCTGAAATCTGTTTAAAAAGCAATCCAACAGATATTTGTATTTATTTATTTATTTATTTTGAGACTAGTTTCCCTACCAAAACTGGAAAAGTCCTAGAATGGTTTTCTTTAATTAAAATCAAACGAACTGACAAAACCTTTATATTCTTTACTGTGTCCAGCAAACGGACTTCCTTTGATCAGTCAGCCCCTGAAGGGTCTTCAGCCATAAAACCCCATGATGTCACATCTCACTGATGCAGAATGCTGATGGGGTGCAGACCCGTGGCTCAGGCCATAACATAGTGATCTCCTACCACGTTAGTGCAGCCCAGTGACTTCTCTAAGGAGTTATCAATGTACGTAGGGATGACGTACACCTTACCAGCCTTAGACATCTGAGCTCATTATCACTTTCTATAGGTGGTGACATCAGTCTGGGGATGGGATGAAAGAGCCTCTTGGTGTTGTCTGTTTCTAGTCACCAGGTATGTGACTTAGGTGGGTCTCTCTAGAAGCAGAAGGTCCCCAAAGCCTTGGTCTATGGGGTGGGCAGAGGACCTAAATGCAGTATCTGTAGGGTTTGAGCATGGCCAGGGTTGTAGCATTTGCCATCAACTGCAGGAACTTAGAAGAGTGGCAGAAACAGGTATCCGGGACACAAAGCAACATACAAAGACTTTTCAGGATGAGGGGTTTATGCCAAACAGTTCCTTTCCTTCCTGACTGATCAAAGGGTATGTGTGTGGGGGATGCGGGTTGTGATTCAGAGCAGATTTATTGACATTTAGAATTTGCATCAGCTGACTGTCTTCTAGCTGTGAAGAAAGCTGTCCACACAGTGAAGCTATGATAACGTGAACATTTGGCTTGCACTTTACCCCAGCTACCTGGGAACGTGCAGGCTAATGAACTAGATGTTAAACATGTCCACTTGTCTCAGAATAGGGAAGGACAATTAATGAAAAGCAGAGCTGCAAGACAGCAATCACAGGAGAGTGGCGGCACCCAAACACTGGGTTAATTGTTTCAGGTTTTTCACAAGCCCTGTTCTGCCCTAGAGATCTGGAGCACAGGCAAACACTTAATAAAACCCAGGTGCTTCCAATCAAAATGAGATGTTTCGATGCAAATACCTAATTGGCTCCATAAGCCATCTTTCCTCGAAGACTGCTCTACACTGCTTGGCTGACAGAGGCTGCTCTGTGTGATGGTGCCCATGGACTGGGGCTCAGTGTCAGGACTTCGGAGAGGAGAGCATGAGGACCTTCACTTGGTGGTGCACCTTGGAGGACGTTCACTGCCCTTGGCATATGAGGTAGTGCTATTGCAACACAGTTTGGGTAACAACCACAGGGAGAGTGGGACACCACAGCACAGCCTTCCCCTGTACCCTGAGATCTGGGCAAGAGCTGTCGTTTTTAACAGACCTTCACCACCATTTGGCCCAGAGGGAGGACAGAAGTGGCTGCAGATGCATCTCTGCAGTGCTGCTATCCCCATCCTGTCCCCATCAGTATTGCTTTTTCACCAGCTGCTACAAAAAAAAACCACTGATGACTCAGTGAAAAAAGAGCCTGTGACAGGGGAAAAGCTCTACAAAGCCTTCCTGTTTCTCAGCATGAAAGCTATGGCCAAATTGTGCCTACCTGGAGCCTCACAGATGAGAGGCTAAACAGCCCTCTCATGCAGGAATGTGCCTTTTTGTGTCTGTAAATGAGTTGTTTTGTCCTGCTCTGGATACCAGCCACTTGCTGATGTCCAAGGCTGGGGCTGCCTACAGTTCAGTGACATGGTTTCTATTCTGAGCTCCCCTCTATCCCTAAAGACATCATTGCTTTGCTGTGTGCTGCAGAGGTCCTTTGTGGAAAGTTAATTTGGAGAAGAAAGAGGAGCCAGCTAATTGATCGAAAATGTCATCTCCTTATATACTTTTTTTCGCTTCTGAAAATGAAGATGAATATTGTGTGTGTTTTATGTTGAAACAGACCATTTAATACCAAACCAATAATAGCTGAAGACTAGATATGCAGCCCAGGGTGTCCATGTGTGGTACAGTATTGAGCAAGAGATTGAATGAAATAACAAAGTTTAAGCAGTCAGAATCAATATTGAGGAGGTGTCCTTTAGACTGGAGCTATTTAACTGAGCCAGATAGCATCAAGGTTGAAAAAGAAATTGCACAGAAGCAGGGAAAAGACACAAGGGCATGAATTTTAAGGTCTCTTTATTAGCACAAATGTAAGTTTATACCATGGCTAGACAGTGGCTGCTCGTATGACCCCCATACTGAATCTCTGCCAGTGCTCTGCATAAACAATGTCACGGGGAGGGCAAGTGGTGTGTTTCTGCTCAGAAGGTGCAACGGCAGACAAGAGGAGGAAAGGGAATGACAAGCAGCCCTAGATGTGGAGCCAGGCCACACATAAGGGCATGGCTCCCATGCTGAGATGAGCCTGGGAGAAGGAAGAGGCAGGATTCCCTTTCCTGGGTAGACAGAATACGTCCATGTGTCCAGAGGAGCTCTGCACAGGCTGCAAGGCACTCTCAGTCTGGGAGGCTTCCATGACAGCCTGTTTGTGCCATTATGTGAGGAGACAGATTCAACATGTCCACATGGTCAAATTCAGTTCTTTTCACAGATCATAAAAACAAGGTCTTGGCTAACCATTGCAATCCACAGCCTGCCTCACTCACTCTTTATGTTTAGGCACCTCAGCTCTGCTGTTAGTTCCACCATGCAGAATAATTTCACTAAGTCCTTTGTCAAGCCCACCCTGGGAATCCTTGGCTTTAATTGTAAACTGATGGACGCATCTGCAATCCAGCTTCAGTGCCGCAGAGGAGTCAAGGGACAGATAAAGAGGTGCCAAGTTTTTCTTTAGCCTTTAAGGTTCACTTTGCTATCAGGCAGGACAGGAGTAAATGTTTTAAACTAGGCATAATTTTTCACCTTGGATAGTGGCTGGAGAGAAGATACTGCTTCTTGTAGTACCTTACTTTCTGGCTTCTCCTATCATTCCCATTAGAGTGGCTCCACTCAGCTGGGTCTGGAATTGTGTGTTTTCCCATATTATGTCTGGTTGCAATAGAGAATCTACTTCTTTTATGTCCAACACACTTCTACAGATATGCATTGTATCTGGAGAAGCAGCAGACAGTTCAGGAGGGGAAAAGTCCAGCAGAGGCACCAGTGCTAGTTCCATGATGAGTGCTGTTTAGGGTGATGCTGGAGGAGGGTGAGTTTCACACAGGGTTCCTCCACTGTCCCACCTTAATGTACTTGCCTGCACATAGTAAGTCACATGGACTAGACAACAAAGACTTTGTATTTTATGACTGGGACATGAGAAGAAGTAGGTGACTTAGCCATGAGTTGGGTGTAGATAGGTAGCACTGAAATAAACATGTCTTTAGCAGGAAAAAAGATCCACAAGATCCTGTGAATGTAAAATAACACAAAACAGAATTCTACACTAACAGGTTTTGAATTTTAGGAGTGAGACTGCAGTATTTATCACCCACTTGAGCGGTGGCAGTTGGTTTGAAAGTATGGCTCTGATATCTATGATAGTTTTCTCTAAAAGTGCACCCAGCTGAATGTCTGTGGCTCTAGTTTCCAGCCATTGAATCTCTTGGAAAAACACCCTAAAAATAAATAAATAAATAAATGTAGCAATTGTTGCTTTAGCAAGCTTTAGCTTGAATAAACAGGTTGAGATACTGATAATGAACATCTATCAGTTTAAAGCCTGTGAACTCTTATGACAACAAACAGCACTCCCATATTCATTTTTCCACTGATGCCAGGGCTACTCCCACTGAAAATTACACTTGTACCTCAGTGATGGATTTGTTTCCAGATACTTTCAAAGCACTTTTTTTTTTTTTTTTTTTCCGTGTGTGTGTGCGCTTTTGGTTGGTGGTGATCATTTATTTATTTATTTTTCTTTTTCCAGAAGATATTCTTCACAAGCCTTCAGACAAAACTGTCTTTATTGGTCATATTGGTCAGAAAGGATCTCATCAATCCAGAAGCAGAGAATTTTGGAAACTACTCAGAAGCTCCTTCTTGCAAGCCACCATCAGATCTTCAGTCTGCAGAACTGCTCAAGATCTCTGTTCTTCTCATCACACTCACAGAGCTAGCAGAGTTTTCTGCACCCTGAAAACGGAGAGAAGCCTAGTGCTGAACCCATGTTCATTTATGAAATGTGGAATATGTCCAGGTGTTGATAGAGGGCAGCAATACAATCCATCAGACAAGGAAGGCAAAGAAAGAGAGGGATGAATAGAGAGACTGAGCCAGCGTTCAGAAGCGTGTATCCTGTCCTCCCTCAACTGCATGAAAGGTAGTTATGGACAATTCATACTCTGTCTAGTTCAGGAAAAGAACATTTTAAATCATATTCCCCTCTTTCTATATTTGAGTCCAAGGGTCAGACCCAAGTGAAGTTATTCATTTCCTCACAGTTGACCACATCAGCAGCACCTGTCAGCTAACTCCAATACCTTTGTATTTTTATGCCTCTTACAAGCCCAAAAAGCCCCTGGAAGAGAGAGATGGAAGGAGAAAGAGAGAGGGAGGGAGAGGGAGAGAGGAAGAGAGAGTGATTCCGACTGAATGCACAAGGATCCAGAGGATGAAACAAGCAGCAGTTTATGGGAGATGCAGGATAACAGACAATCCTGATGGCACAACCTACAGGAAGAAGGATGAATGAATGAGAAAAGGCATTGTAAGAAAATTCAGGTACAGAGGCTGGGCTGGGAATCAAGCCCCTGGCAATTAGAAAGTAACACTGAAGCCCAGGGGATCTTCACTGCAGAGGAATACCTTATGCACTGCCCTTGGAAGAAACATCAAAGTTGACTCCTGTGGTGTCAGGATTGCAACACCACTGAGCTGGGCTGCCATTGGGTGCCTGAAAAAGCACAGAAGGCAGCTTTGAAAAATACCTCATTCTCTTCTTGGTGCTTCCCGGAGTAGGAGCAAGAGTGGGAGTGGGAGAACAGCAAAATGAGAGAAAGGGCTGTATTTAAATCAGTCCTTGCATGTTACCCAAGGCTCAATCTACATGCAAATGCAGAGCAGAAGCTGTGATGTTCCTGGTGGGGATGCAGTACACTATTCCCATCAGAACAGGAACAAATCTACGTACCTCCTTTCAGTCCTTCCCTACCCCTGCTCTTCATTTTCTTATAATACAACCATGTTAAAAAAGGAGCTCTGTTTTAGTCCTGTGCTTGCACTGCTTAGTGCAGAGACTCCTGATCTGGATGTCTCTGAGGGCACCAGGCACAAGGGTTTAGCATAGTATTCACCCAACAGAACATTTGCAGTTCATAAAAATCACCCTAACTAAAATATCCATATTCATAAAATAAAAAAATAAAATAGGCAGTTTGATAGCTTATCTGCTTGAAAAGTAGCTCACCTGGGACAAGTATTTTGCAAATGCCATTAGCCAAGCAGGGTTCAGGAGTTTTCTGATTTAGCCAATGTACCTTTTATTTGGTAATGTGGTATGGAAGGGGAATAAATCGCCCCTGCCTGTCACTCTGTAGATACACATTGCACCAAGTTCAATTGTTCCTGCTTTCTGCCAAGTGGCAGGCTTGCCAGCTAGAGACAACAATGTTTAATTTATGAAGGGCTGAGTTTTAATCAGTTTTTTATTGTTTGTTCCAGCAATAGATCAGTTTAATGGCAGTCTGAAAAATGCACCATAAGCAAATCTCACACATGCCATTCTTCTCCACGTTAGATATCTCACATCAAAAGTTTGACATCAATGCATGCTGGGAAATAGGCAACCTGCGAAACTCAGTGTTTAAAATAAGTGGCCAAGCTACAGTTCTTATGGAATTGGTGGGTTGGTGGATACTGCAGCAATAAGGGCAGATTTAGAGATAAATCTGTATTCAGAGCCTTTTCACACTGAATCATAAGATTCCTTTTTATAACCCAGAAAGCAGACACATTACTGCGCACCTCCCTCAGGCTTGGTCATGGAGCTGTGGGTGGAACCTTGTCTTCAAGCATCATTGCAGCATAGCCAAGCCTTATTGAAGTGGACCTTTGATGAGACCCCAGGCCAGCCCTTGACTTTTTTCATATGTGGGACTCCAGCTACAAAAAAGCACACCAATCTCCCTCCAAACACACCCAAACCCCACCATTTCTAGTGAAAACCTGGCCGCCACACGTGCCACACGTGCTGTGTCATGAGCCAGAGCAGCAATAAAGTTCTGTTGCTCGGGCAGAATTGTAGAGAAGAGTGATGAGCCCTGGCTCAGGTCATTTATTTTACAGTCAAAGGAAGATACATGAAACACATTTGCTGCTCCATTTGTCAGGTCTATTTTCAGCTGATTAAAGATGTAAGAGGCCTGGGTCTGGATCCAGCCTGAGCACGGAGGGTTTGGTGCAGGCCTACATCTGTTTTTTGAGAGGCACTCACTGAGAAAAAGGAATTAGTTGAATCAAATCTTGTGTGACACCAAAGCAAGTCCAGAAAGCGTGGTTATTACCACTGCCACGCAAAGGCAATGGGAACTGAAAGTCCTCATTACTTTGCAGAGCTGTATGAGTTGCCTTGGTTACTTCTCTTCTCTTCCACAATTATAGATGTATTCATCTCAGTCTTTGGCTCTCATGGTGATGCTATAACAATTATTTCATGATAGGAAAATGGCGGTCAGTTGCCCAAATAGTGCCCAGATAAACTAGGCAATGAGTACGAAGAGATTCATCACAAAAAGAAGATTAAATATATTTTACAGGGGAACAAACATTTCCTATCCTTTTTCTCTTCTGCAGAATATGCAGACTTGTTTGACAGTTGGGCTGTGCTGGTTGTGACTCTGATGAAAGTTGACACATTTCACCCCCCACATTAGGAATGTAGTCAGGAACACGCACCAGGCAAGGCTGGAGTCATCCAACCTGTGATAGTGCAGGAGGCTTCACCCAAGGGTATGGCAGGATGAGACTGAAGTGTCTAGAACAGTGAGTGTGAAGGAACAGTGCAGGCTATGGTGCAGGAGAGTGGACAGTGCAGGACTTCTTAACCTTAATGGGGTAAGCACCCCATTTCCTTAAAGTTTAATTACTAAAATGGTATCAGAGGTCTAGCTGGTCAGAGAGGAAGCTGATAAAAACAAGGCAGAGCACTCTCCATAGCACCTGTGTAGTTTAGGACCATACAACCTTTTTTTTTTTTTTTTTTTTTTTTTTTTTTTTTCTGGAAGGGGCTTAATATCCAATTTTTAACGGTACTAGGATCTACAGAGTTTCAGTGAGTGTGTAAACACTTTTTGAAAAAGACTCACTCACCTGCATCAGAGAATCAGAGAAAATAGAGCTATCGCACATCTGAAGAAATCACCTCTTCCAGCTACCTGGCCCAAGAAAAGTTCTGTGGCATTCAGGAAAGCTGTCTGTAGAGATGAACCTGTCCTAGAAGCCTCCAGCATCGGAATCTTCACAAGAAACCCAGGAAAAATATATAGCAGTGCTTAACTCTCCTTATGTTAAAAGATTTTTCTTAATAACTAACCTGAATTTCCCTAACTGTGATTTAATTACCTGATCTCCTAACCAGAATGAACATGTAGAACAAATTATTCTCTTCCTCTTTGCAGAAAACTTTTATGTAACTACAGACTATTATGTTTCTCCTAAGCCTTCTCTAGACTAAATAACTTAAATTACTTCAGCCTTTCTTTGCAGGTTACCTCTAATAACTCTCATTCTCACTGCTCAGCTTCCTCATTCATCCTTCTTGAACTGCAACACTCTAGAACAGATGCCATATGCCTCTGGAGGCTCTGCTGTCAACACAGCCAGAACAGTATTCACATCTTTTTACATTAGCATGTTCAGCTCGTGACACTCAAGTCCTTTTCCGCAGTACTGTGTAGCCAGACGTTCCCTATTCTGGCATGGTGCAGTTGTGCATCTAAATGCAAGCTCTTTATTTGTCTTTATTGAATTGTGTGTAGTGTTTTCCAGATAATGCCTCTGATTTTTCAGGATCCTCCAGAATTTCAGCTCTGTCCTTCAAAGAGCCGTTGGTCCTTTCCTACATGAGGTGTGATCTAAGCTCGTACACCCTAAGGTATGTGGGAAGTCTCTGGTATCAGGTCAGTTCATGCTGCTGCTTCTGGGGAAGAGGTAGAAGAAGATGGATGGTCAGGAAGAGGTTTTCAGTTTGTTTTTATTTCTCACTGCTCCAGTCTATTATCAATAAGCAATGAATAACATTAATCTCCCTTAGTCTATGTCCATTTTGCCTATGATGGTAATTGTTGAGTGATCTCCCCATTCTTTTCTCAAACCGTGAAGTTTCTTTCCGTCTTACTTCTCCCCCAGTTTTGTTGAGAAGGGAGAGTGAGAGAGTAGCATGGTGGTGCTGAGCTGCCCATCAGTGTTAAACTATCACAATCAGTTTCCTCATAGTTCAACCATATCCTCTAAGAGGAAGAAAACTGGAGAAATCCTTGCAAATCCTGAAGCCGTCCAGAAAATAAGAGGTGAGGAAATTAGATAGAACCAACAGACCCCACTGTGGAAAGACGCACCAGCCAATACAGTCTCCAGAGCCAGACATAGCAAGTTCCCATCTCCATGCAGAAAAGCAGTAGGATTGTCCTGTGGTGATATCATACTACAGGGTCTGAAGAGGCTGGGAAGATTCACAACTCAGGTATAAAGAAGCTGAGGTTTCCAGACTTCTGGGTTTTCAGTGCACATGCAACACATTTTATACCAGAGTTAGGGACCCATGAAACACTTTGCACTTAGTCATTCAAACTTTCATGGAGTTTCACAATACACAACTCAAGATACTGGAGCACAGCTCTGCCATGGAGCAGGTAACCTGAAAACCTTAGGCTATCAGCTGTCTCTGCATACTAGAAAGATACACTTGCTGAGCTGGCACTGAGGGTATATCTTATTTTGAAAGGGAATTTTTTTTCTTTTTAAAACATTTTCACAATACTTCTGACTCACAGGAATTGAAAAACAAACAAACAAACAACATTGCTTGTTTCATTGCTTTGTTTCACAAAGTCCACTTTCAAAACAGAAATATTAAGCTAACAATTCTGGCAAACTGGAAACCCTGCTTGCCAAAGATTGCAGGGGTAAATATGTTTTTTTCAGAAGTCATGTAAACTATTCAAAACATTTTTTTCTTCTTCTGCAATAATGAATTCCAAAAACACAATAATTGAGAAAGAAACCCAAGTATTCTTCAGTTTGTGACATTTTAGGAATGAGCTGAAGACTTTTTTATATTTCCCACATCCTTTGTCGTGATAGAAAGAGAAGGTTTAATTCCAGAATAGCAGTTGGAAAGGGCAGGGAAAGGGAAGGTCTTGGGATCTTATTTCTAAAAGCAGCAATGGCTTAGTGATGACAAAAAAAGGATTCTGACTTGCTAATTAGTTTTGCATAATGATGACTAAACTTGATAACAGCATGAACCAGTCAAATGTCTTTGTAGCACATAGGCTTATTGTGCACTCCAATTAAAAGGGTTAGATTTGTATATGGCTCACAAGGTGTTTCCTGGAGACTAAATAACTCAAAAAAGGGTGCTCCAAGCTTTGTTGTTTCAATTGGCTGCTGCAGCAAATTAACTTCTGAGAAGGAATTTGATAGCATCTATTTTATCATACATCCAAAAGCACGTCACTGATTCTCTATGAGCTTTTGCTCATTTTTTCCTTCCTAAAAAGCTAAACAAATGGAGAATAAAGCCTTCATTATCTGTTCATCAGTTGCCACCTCTGCCAGCAACTGCAGATGCTCTCTACCTGCTATTTTTCTCTATTAAGAAGAGCTGAGGGAAAATCTGGCCATAAAGCATCCCTTACTCTATGTGTGGAGGAGGAAAACAGCCACACAGAACACAATCCTGAAATGCCTGCTGCTCACTGCTCCCCCAAGTGAAGGATGCTGTCGCAGTGTGTCACCCATTTCTTCCTGTAGCTTGAAATCAACATGCAGGGATGTTCTGCAGGACTGGCATTTCTTTTCCAAAATAACCTGGGGACAATGACAGTGAATTAAAGCTAGGAAGCAATGGTTCTTTTAGCATGAAGTTAGTTGAACTATCAATGCTGATAGCAGATGCTGCTTGCTTCTCATCGCTCTCCTGTTTGCAAAATGCTGGAGAGTTCAGCATTGCCGATGCACAGCTTCAACCTGCAACATGAACAGAAAATGCCACTAGGCTGGGAGGTTTTACAGTCACTTTTTATAGGCAATTCCTCAGCTTCCCAGGGGCATACAGTCTAGCACAATGTTCCTGGACCATGTCTCTGGTAGAGGAGGAGAATCTTGGATCCCAATTGTTCCTGTTCCTAAATGAGGATTCCTGCAGCTAGCTAGCATGCACAAAATGGGCTCTGCATCTTTCTTCTTTTGGAATGTAGCAGAGAGCAAGGTCACCCAGCTACTTAAGTATCCTATAGACATGTGAGAACAGAAGCTAGTTTCCAGGTTGGAGACAAATGCTGCAGACAGCCCAGCTCATCATTACTCAAGACCCAGGTGAGAAAAAGATTTTTCAAAACTGAGCCCTCACTTAGTGCTCCCTTCTGCCATGGTTATCCCATAGCAGCTGTGAATCCCAGATGCAACTCTTCCCACACATCTACACACCAGTTGTGCATCACAGTGACACTATGACAACTGAGTATCTAGATGAGCCAGGAATTTTTATTTTTGTAATGTAATGTAATGTAATACAATGCTGTTATGTTATGTTATGTTATGTTATGTTATGTTATGTTATGTTATGTTATGTTATGTTATGTTATGTTATGTTACTGATTTTGTCACTGAGCAGTACATAAGTCCCCTGGTTACTTGCCCTTGTCACTAGCAGTGCCCTATGTCTGCTCTAAGCCAAAACCACCTTTTCTTCTGCTACAAGAATAGGTTACAACACTTCTACCATTCATACATCATGAAACAGAAATGGACATTATTTTACCGAACACACAGGGGAATTTCCCATAACCTACAAGTCTCTTCTGTCAGATTTGGCAAGAGGAAGAGATGGAAAACTACAGACTAGTCAGCTTGACTTTGATGTCCTAAAAAATACTGGAAGAAATTATTAAACAATCAATTTATAAGCACTTATAGGATAAAAGACAGTAAGAAACAGTCAACATGGACTTGTCAAGAACAAATCATGTCAAACTAATCTAATCTCTTTCTTTAATGGGGTCATTGGCCTATGGACACAAAAAAAGTGATAGATATGATATACCTTGACTTTCATAAGGCTTTTGACACAGTCTGACATGAGTCTCCTACAAGCAGGGAAATAGGACTGAAAGCAAATCGCAGAGGGGACCATTTAAAAAAATATATATACTTTGAATTTAATATCAGGAATCTGTTCTGAGACAGAATAAATGATTTAAGTCTCTCAGGCATCTGTCCTGGTCTCCGTACATTCCAAAAAATTCTGACAATTCAGGCAAGTTAAAACAGAAAGTCAGACCACAACCCACACAGAGAATATACAAGAATTTTGTGGAACTGATGCCAAGACTGCTTTACAGACAGCAAATATACAAAAATCCATACCAAGAAAGAATCACATTCTCTGTCTCATTCAAATATATACCTATATTTGCATATATAAGATACCATTTTATTTTTAATGAATAATAAAATTAATCATTGCTATTGTAAAAATGAGGACACAAGTTTATTGTCTGGTAAATATCTGTTCTCATAATTGAAGGACAAATGCAGTATTTCCTGACACTATTCAAACTTTTACTTCTCTTCCAGATCTCTGACTTCACAAAGGATTATTCCAACTGTACAATTTACAACATTTTGTAGTGCCACATTTTTACAGGTATTAAAAACACAGCAAATTTTTTCAATCCTTTTATTAACAGCTTAGATGATGAAATGGATCAGACACAGCTAAATGCCTAAATCTGGACATCTGTTCAATTTTAGACAACCCAGAGTATCCCATCTGGCCTCCAGCTGCCAGTGTGGCAGGGTGCTGCTCTCCTGTGAGCCCCACATTGTGTTTATCAGATGCTCCAGGTTTTCTTAAATATCCAGCACATCTGAAGTGGCACCACACAACCACTTTGAGGCAACTGAATAAATACACTATCAGCTTTGTGGATAAACCTGAGGGTGAGGAGTGATTCAATTGGAAAGCGCTTGCAAAACCAGCCAGATGAAATGCCATAAAGGCAAGTGAGAAATCAACACTTCGCAGAAGGATAAAACAAAAGCGAAAACTGAAGTGTGGTTAAATGAGTGGTGATACCATTACAGAGACTGGTCTCAGCATTAGCAGGCGTCCCACAAAAGGGATGCGTAGGCTTTGTCACTGACCTCTCTTAGCTGTAGGAGCCAAGTGGATCCTCAGGCTTCATCAGGGAGATGATGCCCACCTGGAGCACTGCACTTCAAGAGAGGGAGGCAAAAATGAGCTTAAACAGAAAAAGGGAAAAAGAAAAAAAATAGGTTATATGAAAGAAGACTGAAGAAATTCTGTTGGTCTGTAGAAGAATAAAACTGCTCAAATAAGGATGTGTTAAATATGCACTGTGTTGTTCTGAAGCATGGAGTGAGTAACTGCTCTCCATCTCCTCTTGTGGTAATTGTCTTGCTTTACAGCAGAGATTTAATCTGGAAATTAGAAAATTACCCAGCTACTAGGACAATTTTGCACAGGAGCAGGCTACCCTATGAGCAAATCCCTTTTCCATGATCTTAAGGAGCAGATCAAACACTATGGGCCTCCAAGACCTGGATCCAGCACTTTGACCTTTTGAGTCTTCTGCTTTAATAAAGTGGAAGGAAAAGAACCATCTGCGCAGCTGGCTGCCCATGCACTCATTTCAGGCCTGAAAATGGCCAATTGTTCATAGTTAAAGCCATCAGAGCCTTACACTTGGGCTGCTAATGCTTAAACAGGAAGATACAAACAACGGAAGTACAGAGGACAGCAGCACAACAGTGGTGTATGCCCTGCTCATGGCATTGGAGTAGATACTGCCTCAAAGGAGTTCCTCACTCTGTGTTGGTAGCAGGACTTAGGTTGGACAGAAAGACTGAGACAATGGAGGTGTTGGTGGAGAAAGAATTCATATTCAGTGGAGCAAGGACTGCCTTTCCATACATCTGTGTGAGCTAGGATAGCAAGGTAAAGTAGTCCTCATCTTCTGGAGCAAATGGCAAGAGGGGTACAAGATGTGAGCAACAACCTCACTATTGCTATTGATCTCCTCCATGCAGGAACATCTCCAGCAGTCTGTCCAGTCCTCTGTTCCTGTCCACAAAGCAAAAGAAGAAGACAAATCTGGTCCTTCATCTTTTATAGAACACTGTCACAGACCTGGCTTGGGTGAGGATGCATGCACTGCTGGTCTACTGTTGTTAAGTACCCTCATATTCTCCACTGAGATGAAGGGAAACAACACGGATTCATGAAGCTTTACAGAATATAGGATCAGAACTCTGAGCAGCAGTAGGTGGAGCTGGCTGAAAATCTTTGAACAAAAAAAGCTTAATTTTATTATTACAATAAATGTGGTTTTATTGGGATAAAAAAAAATGTGGAAGAAACTATTGATCTAGAGAAAATGTTTTAATCTGAGAAAATGACAGCTTAAAATTACTTCGAATGTTAATTTTTAAACTCTTATTTCAGTGTATTCCCTAGTGCTGGCAGAGATCCTCGAGGCACTGAGAACCCACCCATATCTGCTGCTTCTATAAACCATCTTTTTTTTGGCATTATGATTTAGAGAGAGATTTTATGGAGTTGTGAGCTGCAGTTTTGAGCAGTGTCTAATAAATTGCTCATTGGGACTTGAACTGAAAATTAATAGCTTCTTCCCAATCCCACTTGATTTGGGCAAAGAACCTCTAGAAGGACATGGCAAACCAGTACTTTCTGACTTTTCCAGAAACAAAATCAGTACAGTCTGGAGTCCCGAGAAAGAAGTGATCTTTTGTCATGTTCTTCTTCCCCAGTCTAGAAGGGCAGGGCCCCTGTAACCAACCACTTAACCAGCCCTTTGTGTGTTATCTTTTCCCTTGATGTGACCCATCAGATCCCATGCTTTTTGGCAGCTCAGACTTCATTTCATTGCATTGACTTCTTTCACAGGTTCTGATTGCACACTAATGGGGACAAATTATTGTTCCCCTTGCAGAGACACTGACAGTCAGTTGGGTAATTACTATCATTTGTACCGATAAACTGGGGCACTAAGATACCATTTTTGTTAGTGGTAGATGTTTTTCTGAAAAAGCCCCAGCCATCTCTTAATGTCAGGAAGGAGTCAGTGTTCCTAGAGGTCTGATCCTGAGAGACATTCAGCAAGAATTTTCTTTCAGCACAGGGGGTGGTAGAGATTCATAGTTTAGCACATACTTTAATTGATTACATCATATTAAAAAAAGTACTCAGATAAGGTCTTACACAGTGTGAATCCTTCCACTGACTGTTGTGGGTGTCAATATGAACCTACTGTGGCTTTCAGGTTTGTAATGCACTTATTGCACATATTTTGCATTCAGTGGTCCTCAGTATGAACACACACACACACACAAACAGAAATAAATCCAAGAAAAGAGGCTAAACCACAGGTCTGTACAGCCTGGTTGGACTTCCACTTAGCAAGCTAACAGTACTCAGCAGTACTGCCTGAGCAGCATCTCCTTCTAAGTCACGTCACTCAAATTGACACTTCATTTAAAGCTGGACACCTGAATTCTGAAGGACCTAGGTTTCGGTCCTGAAAACTTTCCTCAATAGAGGGAAGTTTTTAGAACCTAGTCTGGAAAGACTGCTTCAATGAGGTAGAGACCAAGTTGAAAATATTACTTAGCCAGTGCACACTAAGTGCTAGTGGCTAGTTTGGCACTTCCTTAAAAAAAAATGCCTCTGTAAGAAATATAATCATCAGACTTTAAGCATATTCAGTCATGCCTCCAATGTTTCTTGGACTACCCATTCAGCTTAAAGCTAACTGATGCCTGCCCAAAAGGCATGAGTTCTGCATCCTCAAACACCATTTCTTATACTTGCTCAGAAAAATTTGCCAGTGATAGACAGGATCCTGTCTCCTAGAGAGTTTGAGAGCTCTTCACACAGTTCTGCATACTAGCAAACCATTCAATATTTAACTGCTCTTTCTTGACTGCATGGACATTTTCTTAGTATATTGTTTCAGCAAAGCAGTAGGAATCTCTCAGCTTAGTGCCTGCAACCTAGCTGTTTGAATAACACTGCTCACTACATGCTGTGTGCTCAGCTTCTCAAAGCAGTGCAGGGGGCCCACCTGGAACCTCTCTCTGCTGCAGAGCACCAGGATCTGGTTCCCATGCAAAGTTCCCAGAAAGACTAAATCCCCAAATAGCAGGTCAGTGGAAAATCAGTGCTCACCATGATATTAATTCAAACTTGTAACTGCAAATGCACATGCAGTGTACAAAGAGGACACCAAGTCTGGGGCTCCAGGGTCCACAGGATGAGTTTCTCCATAGTACATAACCTTTACTCAGGGCAGAAAGCTTCTGAACTTGGAAGTTTAAGAGGTGTTTTTCCATTTGGACAGGACTTTATCTGCACTATACTGCTCTTTGCTCCAGATGCGCCCTTCTCACTCTTTTTGCCTCTCCCACCTATTCTTTGGATACATTTCCTTTGATGAAACAGCCTTCAGAACAGTGTTCAGAACTACTGAAGTAATCTTGCCATTGCCTGGAAGATGTGATGATTGCTATCTATCACAAAAATTGATATCACTTTTCATATCAGAGATTATTAAGGAAAACACAACATTGATTTCAATACAATGCACAGCCAGAGAACAAACTTCTAGATTTGGAGAGAGGTGTTAAAAAATAAGCACAATGATACACCTCAGTTACTACTTGACAAGGCTATTCTATTCTAATTCGAGTGTTTTCTGATTCATCTGGGAGCATTTTCACAGCTTGAGAGAGTTATATGTGAGACAAACCATCTTCCCTGAGAATTGTCTCCCCCATTAGATGACTTTACCTAGGGCAAAAAACAGCATGTTATAGCTGTAGTCTCAGGCATCCCAGAGTATGTGCATATATACATATATTTGTGTGTAAATATATATATATATATATATATATATGTATATATCCCTTGTATTTTCTCAAAAATTTGGACCTCAGTAGTTAATCAAGATGATCTAGCAGCCCTGGTAATGAAGTGCAGCATTCTCTGCAAAGACGCTTTAGAAACACATTTGCTTGCTGGACGGTCCCAGATAGATTAGCACCTTCTTCATCAGCAAAGAAGCCCTTCACTACAGTGCAAGTGACAATTCTCATGAAGAACAGGCTTTCAAGTGAGATTTTAAGCACCTTTCAGCTTATAAATATTTCATCTTTCTTTAACAGGTACCTCCAGAAGCATTCATTGTATAAATATGCTAATAGCTGGAGGGAATATGTCTAACTGCTACCTCTACATATGCAAGAAGAGAAACTAGAGGTCTTAACATCCCACTGCAGACAAAGGGCTCAGAACTTGCAAAACAAAACAAAACAAAACAAAACAAAACAAAACAAAACAAAACACTTTTTTTTTTGAAGTCTAAGAGCCACCAAATGCTACAGTTTCAGGGAGCCCAGTTGACAGGGCAAACTCAAAGAGCAGGGCCTGAGAGGTGCGGGTCAGGAATAAACTCAGGACACTGAAGGCAAAATTAATTGTCACGCAGCAGGACGAAGTGATAGGAACCTGTTAGTTAACTGCCCATATATTCGTGTTATGAGAATATCAGCCCAAGACAAAGCGCAGCAAGTAAAGGTTTGGTAAAAGCAAGGAAAAAGAAAGAGGCTAACTTGAGAAAGAGTAGTTAATCTATACTTCTCCATGAATATTTAGAACCAGTTCCTCAACTCATGTTATGGAGTAGTACAGAAGGAAAATAGTTTTTTTATTATTATTATTATTTTTTGTCTTATTTACCGATTTATTTTAAATAGCTTTGCCCAGATTGCACAGATGCACATAGCCTGTATAATATTGCGTTTGCTACTGGAGTTATACAATCCTCCACAGATGAGCTCTTTCTGAAAACAATGAAATCTTCTTGCTGATCACCTACAGGATAAATAGAGCAATCCCCTACTAACATCCCTAGTGCAGGGAAGAACTATTTAGAAAGGTGCACTCAGGAAAGCATGCAGAAAGACTTGAATCTATTTAGAAAGCCTGAAAGGAAAACTGATCATAGGCTCTAAGTCCCTACAGATGAATAAGATTTCTGATAGCTGGGGGCTTTTGGTCTACCTAACAGATACAGTCTTAAGTTTCAGTTACTAAATGCTGGAAGCAGACAGAATCAAACCAGAAATAAGGTGCTAGCAAGGAACTGTAAGGAAGATCAGGTTTTGAAGTGAGAAGTAGTTTCTTGATTGCCTGGAGCCTTTGAAACAGGATTCCAATTCTTTGTAAAATTTGTGCACTCTACCTTATCACACATTGGATGAAATTCTGGAACTGTGAAGTGGATATGGTGACCGAGCCAAATTCACCCTCCATGATTCCTTGAGGCTTACGCATCCAGGACATCTTCTGCAGGCTATTCATGGATTTCTCCTTATCTAGCCTGGGACTCCCTGGACAGGGGGAATTCATCTCTGCCTTTAAATATCTCTGCCAGAAATTCCTTCTTGTTCATTCCTCAGATGTGTCAGTCTAAGCCTAGGCCCTGGTGACTCATTAACTGTTTTAACCTGAACAACCCCAAGGCAGTGCTTGGAAGATGGATCATACAGTTGGGGTAATCCGCATGTGTCTATACTGGACTGGTCTAGTTTGTCACCAGGGAACAGCCTAGCCTGGATTAAATATCTATCACCTCTTTTGCCTGCATTTTCTTCCTTGGCAATCTGGTGACTGACAGTGTTGGCAGAGCTCCAGTAATGTCTCCCACTGTCACACAGCCAGTACTGGTGTTCTGCAGGCTGGTGGGATAGCTGTCTGTCTCAAAGAGCTCTTAAAGCTAGCCCGAACTTGAATTATAGCCACCTGTGAACTGTTCAATAAATACCAGAATGTGGTGGTGGTTGTTCGACGAAGATAAGTAATCCCAGTCTGATAGATCTCTCCCAAACAGCTGGACAATAAAGGAGGAGGAACACTCGTACTGCAGACAGGCCAGCTGATGCCCTATCAGTGATGGAAAGAAGCAGCTCTGCCTCCAGTCTGTCATCATGTGCTAAGCACCAGCACATTTGGCAATGCCAGTTGCAAGTTCTGCATCCTCTGTAGAGCTCTGCTAGGTGTCTGAGCTGGTTTCTGCCCTGGGGGCATAGAGACTTGACCATTCAGGCACTGCAGGCTGCTTTTGCATGTGTTTCTGTGTGCTGGAGAGCTCAGAGCAGCACACAGGAGTGGATCCTTCCCAGACCATCACCACGGGGTTTTGCCATGGCAAAACTGATGGGAAACAAGGTGATGGGGTAGTTTCTTCCTCTGCTCCCCTGAGGTAAGAGCAGCTGTGCAGACTGTGCAAAGTGGGGCCAGTATGAAACAAATCTTCTGCAATTGCTTTACAACTGAACTGAAATTTTCATTCCAGTCATCTTTATTTCTTCCCTGTACTTTAAAAGGCCATTTTAAAGGTTCAGGTGAAGGCTGAGCCTTCAAGTTCTGGAAAGATACATTGCTATTATTCAGAAATAATACCTATCAGGACAGACCAAACAAATGTGACCCTCATTGTCTGCAGCCCTCAGCTAAGCCAGCTGCCCTGTCTCATCTTTGTCTTTCTCCCTCTCAGCTGAATCATTTAACATCACGCAGAACTCATCCTTCCCACTGCATCAATCTATTTTCTCTTGGCAAATGCAAAATTTCAGTCAGCCAGCCTGTGACTGACTCAGCATCTTGTAGGCAACAACGGGGTTCCCAGAGGAGTCCCCAAAGATGGACACACATCATGGGGAAAAAAATACACACCAAAGGCTACAAATGTTACAGCAGTTGATGAAGAGATTAGAACCATCACATTTTCCCTTCATTCTGGTGTTGTTTTTCTCTTTGACCTTGGAGAAATCATCTACATTTTTGGTGTTTGGCTTTTGGTTGGAAAAATAATCATGTGCAGCAAGGGACAAGGAAGGAGGGAGATGCTCAACTTCCCACTGGTTCTGGGAATATTAATTCCAGGGTTGTTACCTGAATACGATCATGGGCTCAGATCTCAATTGTATGGAATCTGAGAAATCAGTTAATACTGTATGCTGGAGGAAGAAAAGGAGAACTGAGGTCAGGAGGACACACACAATAGAGCATGCAAGCAGGAGCTCGACATTCTAAGGAAGAAAGTGGATTAGTCCCATGCACATGCAAGTCCCATGGAACATGCAAGCACACACAATACCTGGACATGGCTCTGTGACTAAACATGGGATGGTAGACCAAGCAGACATGACATTAGAGGGGTGATTACTTTTTCGCATTTACCCAGGGCTGAGCTTCTTTTTGAGAGCTTCTTAATGACTTTTTCTCCCCATTAATCTAGAAGTTAGGTATCTTTAAAAATCCCTTTTGTCTTTCTATCACTGATACATGCTTCCTTCCATTACACTTGTGACATATGAATCTAAATCCCCTGTCTCTCTACTGGCCTAGCAGTCTCCAAGTTTCTCCTCAGAGATCCCTGTGTGAGCTTTAAACTTTGGTAGCCAGCCCCTGCTCCTGTTCCACATGGCTTGTTTTTCCAGCAATATAATTCACAGTTTCAGACACATTAAGTACCAGCTGGGCAGCTCATCTTGTTAGTAGGATTATAGCTGTAATAACACTAGAACCCATAGTTATGATAAATTTAGTATTGAAATTAATAACAGAAAATTAGCACCTATCATGAACCTGATTTTTTCAAGGTCTAGCTCATGAACTGAGAGGTCTTGCCCTGCATTTGTCACTGGCACTAATTCCTCTCAGATGCAGATGTGAAAAGCTGAATTAACTATTTCCTGATGAAGGGGTCAAGGTCCAGCTTGCCACAGTCCCAGTGGTGTGCGCAGAGGAACCCTGATTTGCCCTTCCAGCCTCCTGCAAGCAGAGATAGGAAACGTCCCAGTGGCATTTCAGAAGGGAATGGTGCACCACCAGCCTTTGGACATCAACTGGAAAAGAGTGAAGATGTAGATGAATGACCCAGTGGAGGAGGAGAAGGATAAAATGTGTTCCTTCAGATCCAAATTTGATTGAAAACCTACTACTGTGGATAAGACAAAGCTGTTCTTCTTGTGCAACAGACAGCTCCTGTTGCTTGGAGCCTGAGCCTGTGTTTCGCTGTGTCAGAAATGAATGGAAGCACCAGGATGAGCTGTGCAATGTCAAACATGGAGCAGCTCTTCCTCCTGAACTCAGTAGTCCAAATGCGATTTTGGAGATGTCCATATCAGATACCCCTTGGACAGCACTCTTGAAGGTGAGGATGAGGATACACAAGGTCAGGGTAAAAGATAGGTACAAATTAGCCTGGGTAAAGTCTTGTGCCCCAGCATTTTTATTCAAAACTTTGCCTCAGCTTGGTAACGGCCAAGCCCTTGCTGAGGGTCGGTCATTCAATGCAAATCCCTTTCCTGTCAGCAGCCTCACTTCCAAACTGCCCTGATGCTCTCAGGGCACGGATCACACGATCTAGTGGGCTATTGCCAGCTGCTGTGTATGGGATCACATGAATTGAACAGAAATTACCATGTGACACATCCTAGGCTTGATTAGAAACAAATCAATATTCATTGGGCTGGCTGGGTTGTTAGTTTTCCACTGTTCCACTAATATAATAATCTGACTGGGCTGTGCATCTCTCTTTCCGTTGTAGGCAGGCATCACAGTCAGTTAAAATATGCTTATTGGAGAAATATCATCCACCTTAAATCTCACAAGAGTACTAGAATGAATTTAGCCAGAGTGCCCCCATCTGCACAATCGTGTCCATGCAGGGAGGGATGGATTTGAGGTCTGCTTCTTACAAGACATGCAAAATCCCTGCATTCCTTCAAGGACAGCAAGAATTGATCCATCTGTCCCAATTCCCATTTCTAATTTAATATTTTTTTAAGATAAGCAGAACTTAAAGGGGATATAGGAATTGTTTACTCATACCCAGGAAAAATATCTTTAGGAGAGTGAAACATCAGCTGAGAACTACCATATTTCCTCTCAGCAAAACTGTTCTTCTTATTTATTTATTTATTGGTATTGATTTACATGAGTGGAGGGCAATTTTGTTTGTTTGTTTGTTTTTTCCTACCTTACAAAAAAAGGTCTGCTCCAGTGTAGCACGGCCATCTCACACTTCACTTTTGAAGTTAACCTGTGTGGCCCTGGATGGTGATGAAAAATGAGGACCTTCTGCAGAACTGCTGATGCGCTGGTCTCAAAAATATATTAATTATAATTCTGGATGGTAGAAAATTCTACATGACACACGTTCAGTCAACCCGTAATTGCACCTGCTACACCTTACACCCAGAAGAAAGGAATGAGCAGGGTGTTTTGGAGATTTTCAAAAACACACTGCCTGATATCCATGGAAGCAGAATAAAGCTATTTCTGCTTTCACTGTTGGCATTATCATAAATAATGTTCTGAACCTAAATCCATTACTGAGTTAGAGAGGGACTCATAGACCTTTGGAGGCAATTAGGATCAGCTGCAAAGGACGTGTTCTTTTTTTTAACATGCACCTGTACAGTATTGTTATGGTATCTAGAAAGAAATGCTTGGGAAACGCTGTTTCTTTCCATGAAAAACTCCAGTTAAAATAATAGAAGATTTTAAATTTACCAGCTAATTTTCTAAAGCTTCTGAGTCTTTCTTCAAAAAAATAAAAAAAAGTTCCTAGAACCTCCAAACTTAACATCCTGGCATTTGAAGAAATACTGCAAATAATAATGATAATAAAGTCACAGAATTTGGAGATCTGGGAGAACAAAATTATCTTTCTGTGAAAATGTTAGTTGAATATCTGTCTTGAAGGAAAATTCTGTCTCAGCTGCTGAGTTTTTTTCCCAGGGTGGATCTGCCAGAGCTTCTTCCAGGTCAGAGACAACAAAGATTTCCATTCAAGGTGGAGCTGGTTGCTGCTGCTGGGCCTTGAACCCTTCTGGCAAGGTCTGTGTCCTCCATAAAGACAAGTGACCTTGCAGGAAGGTTCTTGTGCTGGTGGGGTGGGCTGATAACCCTCATGGTATGAAATCCAAATTTACTGTAATTTTCTAATACTTTTTTTTTTTTTTTTTTAATCGTTCTCTCCTATTATAGCCAAGATATGTCATAGTTCAGAAGTGCCAGCTTGGACTGCTTTTTGATCTTGCTGTTCAGTTCATTTAGAGTACTCCCATCTGACTCTACCTGTTGGTCTCTGGAACCTGCTGTCTGCACCCTCTGCCTCCACCAGCAAGTCTGAAAGGAGAAATTTTTCATACCCTTGTGAAATCTTGCCTGCAACACCCAGACCAGAGCTAATTATGTAAAAAAACAGTAATTAGGACAAATACAGCTATTTTCTTAAGCTCTCAGAAAAGAAGATTTACCCAATTTGATGTATTTTTTTTCCACTGACTACTGCTTCTGCCCTGATTATAGAAATGGAGTGGGTGGCAAGACACACAATCCACAGGCAGGAGAGCTGAGAAATCTGAGGAAAGATGGAAAAATAATAATTCAACAAGCCTGACAAGCTCCAAACATGGAATCTGCCTATCCCCCTGTAGGAACACTGCCTGTGCAGGACCAGTGCCAGCCTTGCCCACTCAGAACAAGGGAGAGCTGGTTGAGAAATTGTAGCTTTGTTGGAGTACAAAGGGGCTTGATCATGAAATTCTGTGTGGTCAGGGTTTTAACTATACTCTAAAAGTAATCTCAGTGGTAGACCATGCAGTGCTGCTAAATTAACATACAGCATATTCACTAGGCATGCCTTCACTGCAGAGGTCAGGTCCCATCAGGAAGAATGTGATAGATTTTGCTGATGGAACTTTTTGAGGAAACAATCTCCGGTGTCATAGCTGGGAATGAGAAGTGAGAAAAAATACAAACACTGAGTTTGGGAGATGATTTCGGGTCTTGATCACCCCATATTTTATTTTTATAATTCCTTTTTATTTAGTATTGTTACTTACAGTTTTGTTACAGTTCTCAAGAACAATTCCACTGGTAGTGAATTTTGATCTGAAAATGTGTAATGTCTTTTTTAATGTCCAAGAAGAAAACACTGAATCACTGCAGGTGAAGCTTGCATAAGACACAGAAACTCCATGAAGTAGTAAGTAGCAGAGAGGACACAAATTCTGCACATTGCAATGAATTGCCAGATAGTCATAACCTTATACAACTGAATGCAAGTCCTTAAATCCTTGCATAGACTGAAGTTCACTTAAAAGTAGAGAGAGTAAAGGCAATTCAGGAGGAAAAAAAACAGAACTTAATGGGAGACTTTTTTTTATGTTCATGTGAAGATAGATGTTACAATGAGATAAGGCATATAAACTAATTTTTAGACAGTCTAAACAGGAATTTCTTGAGGCAAATGCTCAGAGATCCATCAGAAAAAAAGAAATTATTTATTTAATCCTCAGTATTGAAAAGGTATTGTCCCAGATGTTCACTTCCTAAAAACTGACTTTGTAATGATGATAATTATATACTTGTATTTGTACAGCTTTGTAGAAGGGAGAAAGCCATAGGTGAAAATCCCCTTTAATAATGACTTACTTTTAAAGGACATGGAGAAGAGATAATATAAAAATGAGAAATCTTTCTAAAATAAAGTCAAAGAAACGGTAGAAAGGGTAAAATATCTTTGGGTGCCATAAACCTATTTAGAGATTCAGTATCAGAAATATGTAGGAAGGTCATGGCACCCACTGAAAAAGATATAAACAACCCTTTAGTAGGGAAGACCAGTTAAACAACAGGGTAAAGGAAGCTGTTTGAGTCAAACAGAAATTGTTTAAAAAGCGTAAGCCATTTTTTAAAAAATATGAAGATAGAAGATAACTCTTGTGACTTAAATATGGAACCATAACATAGGAATTCAAACTCGCTACTGAGAAACTACCTGTGGAAGAAATAAAGTTTGAAATAAAAGCTTTATTTTCAAATGCGTTATAAGGAGGCCTATGAGAAAATTGCTAGATGATGGAGGTTTAAAACTACATCTCCAGGATGTTAAGGATCCCAGAAGAGAGGAAAGGTTATTTCTTTGCTTTGGTGACTATTATGGAGAGCTTAGGGAAGTCTTTCTTTACGGAGGGTGGGTCTGACCAGCCATGAGAACTTAAGGAACAGGCCTTTAAAGAAATGATAAAATGAACAGTAGGAAATGAACAGGAACAGATGGCATTCACCCAAGAGCTTTAAAGGAATTCAATATGAAATTGCTGATCTACTCGTTGTGTTGTGCAAAGCATCGCTTAAATCAATCCCAATATTACAGCAATGAAAGAGAACAAATGAGGAACCAGCTTTTAAAGGAAGCTCTGCAGCATCTGGAGAAATACAGACATGACTGTGGACTGTTAAAACCTGTCAAGAAGAGTATTTAAACAGAAATAAAGTGAAGTCTTGCCTCAAAAATTAGAGAGTTCTTTGAAGGAGTTAATATGTGTAGAGGTGATAAATCCAGCCATTGCATTTGTATTTCAAACATTTGATAGTGTCCATTAACTAACAACTCTTGAGGAAATTAAGCTGTCCTGAAGAAAGTGAAAGGCCTCTTGACAATCAGTGAATGGTTGAGACAGAATATAAAAATGAATTATGAACCTTAATGATGAAGAGAAAGTGCCTTTAGAGTTTCCTAAGGATCTTGGGGTTTTGGCCCTGTGCCTTTTGTCTTTTTTATAAGGGAATCTTTTCCTTTTTCATGAGGACTGGTTATCAAACTCACAAAATTTGCTGTGTATCAACAAGAACCAGCCTTTATGACAGTCAAATCTGAATCTGCCTGTGAAAAAATAAGGGAAGATCTCACAATTCTGAATGATTAGGTGATAAAACAGCAGAATAAGTTCATGGTCAATGAACGCTGAGTCATAAACATAGATGAAAACAGCCCTGACTAAACACACATAATCACAAGGTGTGAATGAAATACATCTCAGTAGTGGAAAAAATGCTATGAAAATGCCTGCTCAAACCCTCAGCAATGCCAAAGCCAGCAGAGAGACTTTCAGAGTTATTAAGAGACAGAAAACACAACAGAGAACTGTGCAATTCCACTCTGTAACTCCACAGCACATCCTACATTTTACATTCTCTTACATTTTGTGGCTGTGCTCCCCTTGCCTCCAAGATGACAGAGAAGAAGTGGAAGAGGCTCAGAGCAGGACAAGAAGCTTGTTCAGAGGCAGGACACAGCTTCCATGTGGGAGATCACAAGCACACAGCAAGGGCTAGCTTGCATCATCATCTCTGCTATTATTGCTGTATGATAGGATGAAAAGTCATATAGAGAAGTTCCTGCTGAATACTTTTTGCTAGGAGCTAACTAGAAAGATCTGTATGTAACTCTTAGGTCAAGAACTCCCTAGTCAGTGGTTTACAAAAAGCTCAGAGGATATTCTATAGGAAATATTACTTTGTGCTTGCTTGGAGCAGGGCAGATCAGCCAAGATGATCATAACAGTTTCTCCTAGTCACTTATCAACATATTTATGATCACTTGTACTCATGACTTGTGAAGCTCTGTTCACCATCACTAAATAAATGTCATTGGAAATGTGAGGAGTATTGATTCGTTTTCCGTTTACACAAGGTCACATTTGTGTTTTTAATCCTTTTAGGCTCTCTTGAAGCAAGGCTTGCTGTCATGAAGGTGGAATCAGCTGTTGGGACTTGCCTTTATCTTCACCCCCAAAGATTTGTTCTGCAGGTATTCCTGTCTGCAACCCAGGTACTGGAGTCCCAGTGAATGCTCTTGTGGTTGAAGTTAGTGCTGTTTATATGAACATTATTCTGCAAGGAAGTCATTTTAGGGTACAGCAAGACAAGAAAGTCATCCAAACACCATTCCTTTTATGAAGGAAAATAACTAGAAGCTGGATAAACAATTCATATTGTTCCTCATTAGTTCACACTAATCAGCAGAGTGTCTCAAATAAGCATTTAATTAAGAATTAATGTGGTGGCTGTTATAAAATGAAATATTAATTGAAAAAGGAAAGTTTCAGGTTTGTTTAGGTGAAAGAAATCTGCCCGCCTCACGCTTAACTTGATTACACAAGTGCTTTCCAATTCCTGAATTGTTTAACGTATACAAGTCATAAGGACCTGACATTTAATAAGGGAACACTGGCAAATTAATTCCATTCAGTGCTAAAAATGCATCTTGACATTTGGTTCTTGGTATGTTAACCAGTACCTCCTCATCAGAATTGCATGTTTTGTTATGTGCTAATTAACTACCTTGTTATCCCATTTCAAAAGAATTAAGAAACAATTGGGATTTAATGTGCTACTAATAAGTGGACTGATGTCAGCTGCAAGACATGGGCTTGGTTCCAAGCAGAGGGCAGGACTGTCTGCCCTGTTAACTGGGCAGAGAGGGCTGCTGCTGCTTTGGGACTCTGTAAGGTATCTCTGATGCTAACGGGGGCACTCACACCTCCATCCGACTTCTTCTCAAGTTATGATCTAAAGACTCACATGCACTTCAGCATAAGGGACAGACGGGGATCTACCAAGGAGGTACAGAGCTAGGTATTTCAACAGATGAGCACCCTTCTGCTGCTTCAAGAAGTTTTTTGTGCTGCTTCAGGAAGTTGCAAGTTTTAGAGCTGCCCAAGCTGAGCCACCTTCTGTGATGGACTCAGTTATCTATAAGCAAAAAGTTTCATGGACTGAAACTTTTATGCATTGATGCTGACTGAGTGTGCCAAATGCTTTCAGCCAAGAAGGTAGTAAAAGAGAATTTTTTTGAACATGTCAAAACACCTCATTTTCACATTTTCTAGATGGAAATGTTTTGGTTTGGAAATGAGAAAATGCTTCAATTTTATATTCCCCATGTGACAGTGTTCAGACTTCTTTCTTTCTAAATGACAGGTTCTTTGTTGTTTAAAATTGACCAACATTTTCCTGTTAGTCAAACCTTTTATTTTAAAGACCCTAGGGAAACAAAAAAAAAAAGACAAGATTTTTTTTTTCTTGATTGAATGAAACTGGGTGAGCCAAACAGTTTTTCCTTTGCCAGTAACCCCTGCAATATTCTGTTTTGTTTGATCAGAAATAGTTTCCCTCCTTTGTAATAGCTCTTGACCAATGTCATCTGAGCATCAGGAGGCAGAGGGAATAACACTCATGCCCTCAGGTCTTTAGGAAAAGTGTTTTTTTAGGGCCATTTATAGTATGTGGTTTTGGAGGAGAGGGATGCCAAAGATATCAAACTCTCCACCTTTTGAACTGATGAGATAATTGCATTTACAAGAGGGAAATTGCAATGCCTTTGCTGTGGGCTATGTGCATTGCACGGAGGAGTAGCTGCAGGCAGCCAGGGGGAGGAGGTAGTAATGGCAAAATATATATATATATATATATATATATTACTGCTGAAGGCCTCTAACAGTGTTTCGGTTCTTATCCTGTCTCCTCTAATGTAAGTCCTTACCTTTCGCAGTTCCATCTCTTCTGGCTCTATCCTGACCTTCCAGATGTCACTTTCTCCAGCTCATACTTGCTTGTCTCTGCATTTCCTGATTTTACTGAAACATTTTCTGATTTTACTGAAACAATGGGCCAACCTGTCCCTTTTAAAAGTGGTTGCACTTCATTCTGCTCCCAGCCAAGCTACGAGAACCAGCATTTCCCTTTGGCTCATCAGCAAGGCTGTCTCAGCCCCTTATGGCACTACCTGACCTCTTCCATGCTGGCTTGATTGAAAACTTGAACAGAGCTGGTGTTGGTTCCATGAAGAACTAAGCCACTATGAGAGCAACCTGGGGCAGAGAAGCACTTAGCTCCAGGGAGGCAGTGCTTGGGTAGTGCTGTGTATTCCCCCTAAAACACTTTTCTCCATAGATTCTCAGACAAGGTCTACAGGACTGTGATGCTTCTATAGACCAGATAAACAGCCAAATACCTCAAGAAAAAGGGCCAAATATCACAATTTTGTGGATAAAATGCAGCAAACCCAGAACTGGGAGCTCTGATATTGTAGCCACCTGCACATCCCCTGCCTGGAAGTTCCTGTGCTTCTACTGAGACTGGAGGTAGGGATCAAATTACTTCCAGTGGAACTTGTCAGTTAGTGTCTTTTCCTCCTGTGGCACTCTCATCCAGCCTGTGCAGCTCCAGGCACATCTCACTGGGGTGCTGAAGATGGGAGTAGAGTAGGAGGTCTGCACCCAACTTGGATCACAAAGTCATGAAGTTCAACATCAAGATACAGATGCATCCAGAGCAAGGGTCTGTCCTCCTGTGTGGTGCTGGGAATCCAAGCCTGTCCCTGTGGTATTTTGTGTGGCTTCGCTGTGCCAAAAGGGTATGGGACAAGGTCCTTGATGGATGACTCTTGGTTAGGAATGGACCATAGGCATGATATTAGTCTAAAAGAAATGCTTCTTAGGAAGATCTGTGTGGGAAACACACTCAGGAAGAAGCACAGAGCATAGGGGAGCAACAGCACGTTCTCCACCCACCCCCTGGCATGGCAGGGGGCTGCCTTTGGCACCCTGGCAGGGCACAGGGAACATCTTCCAAAAGAGACCACAGGGAAGCACATGGACTGGAAAAGCTGTATTTCCTAAAAGAGAGGTATTCCAGGCAGGACCTGACCTTCAGTGGGAGTTTATTTTGAAACTGGGGTGTTCATTCAAGCAACTGGCAAAAATCCACATGCTTACACCACAGCAAAAACACCTTTTCTCTCTGTCACTTGCCTCCATGGTGGTGGTACTTTAGGAACAAATTGCTCATCCTCTCTTTTTAACTTAGCCTGCCAACAGCAAGAGGAAAGTCAGACAATCACCTTGTCACCTCCCACATAGTTATATTTTATAAGAGGGAAGAACCAATCACTTGCTCCCGTCTTCATTTTTGTGATGCTCCCTGTAAGCATAGATCCTGGCTTGATGGATTTTTCACCTTATGTTCATGAAAACACCTTCTCCAGAGGAAAAGCTTTACCCGTAGGTAAAGACTCTGAGGGCAAAAATTGTGCACATAATCTTGTTTGCAACAGGAAGAAATGCACTAAATATAAGCTGCTGTCCTACACTTCTGTGGGAAATACCAGCACATTCAACTACTGTAAAAATGTACTGATCCAGTAAAGAATACATAAGAAAATGTTATTTCAAATAAATAAAAAGTTATAGAAGTTACAATCACCTTGTGATCTTTGCAAATTTTAATATGGCTCTACTAGTTAGCATCATGGTCACACTGAAGCTGGTTTGACATGGAACATTACTTACAAACATCATTAACAATTCTCACCAAAACACTCATAAAAGTTTAGTGGAAACATTAAGAAGCAGATGATGATTACTCTCATAATCTCTTATTTCAGATATGAAAGTAGTTACACTGAGTCTGAACAAGGAGAAGAATATTCAAACTGCTGTCAATAAATACCGCTTTCTCTACAGCTTTTTCATAGCTAGTAATTGGAGTAGGTGACATTATTTGTCAAGAATAACACATTGGCTTAATTCTGACCTTCTTCCTGTTTGTGAGTAACTCTTAGGCAGACAGCAAGGATGTCCCAAGGGTTTATAGCAATCTTCACCCACCTGAGAAAGCCTGTTTGTGCTTTTCTGAAGATGAAACCAGAGGATATTCAAGGTAGGCTGGAGATAGGAACACCGTAGTGGCATGTTGGCTATGCCATGCTTGGGTCCACAGATGTAGAAGCTCATGCATGTGTCAGTGGCTGTCACAAAACTCAGCTGCCTCTTTGGTCAGGGTAATTTAAATCCTCTGGTTTTGTGCTGATCCTTACCCTGGGCCGAGAGTCACCTCTTCTGATTCAAGTCAGCAAAGCCAACTTTATTATGCCAAGAATTCATTAAAATCAGCACTGGTTGTGTAAAGCTCTTTTCAGTCAGGTCTTACAGCCTCATGGTGTAGGTGGCCTGGGTATCCAGGTTTAAACGCATCGCTTTCAACTGCTGCTGTTTAACGTCATCCTTAGCTGCTGTGGGACACAGAAGCTGTGACTCTGTGCAGTGTGGCAGCCTCTTCTATCACCTCTCCAAACTCAGAACCAATTTAATCCTTTTGCTTGTATTACTTCATCATTGCTGGTTTCATCACTGCTGTCTACTAAAGGAACTGGTTGACTGCCAGACCTACTTTTGGTCCTGATACATTTTTTAATATTCCTTGTTTTTCTGTTAGCCTGGTAGCTACTGCTATATTATAACTATCTTTAGCTTTCTTATGCAATTGCCAAAGTCTGAGTATTTATTCATCATTGTTAACATCTGTTCCCTTCTTTCTATCTGATCATGAAGTGTTAGTAATAGTAGTAATATCACTTATCAGTTTTACATATTGCTTCTTATCCCCTGGCCTTAGCTAAAGGTTTTTGCAATGTTCAGGCTAGTGCAAGGGGCATTGTCCTGTGACTCACAGTGTACATTTAAACAAGGGGCCATGGATGAAGTCTAAAAATTTTCTGACTTTCAAATATCAGAGAGTATTTTGAAATAATGTCAAACCTTACTTCTGCTGTTCTGAGTGACTGGAGGCTTTCTGAAGTCTCAATTTTGCCTTAGTCAATGTCTTATTTGGGAATACCACTTTCCTGCATTGTTTTCTTTTCCTAATAAACCTAAAATTTACAAAATTATTATTTTAGTTACTCCTGGTAGCATTTTACATCGTTAATTTTTCTTGGAGAAATGCAAACAAACAAACAAAACCTTGTTTAAATAATGATAAAAACCTTATTAACCTACATAGAGAGGAACCAGCCAATTCAGGGATAAAACAACTGTCCTAGTTTAGGTGTAAACATCAGAGCAAAAATTAAACCCGCTATAAACCACACAAGCTTTTACATATGCATAGGTGCTGGAATGCAGGACAGAAGCTGGGCTGGGGATGAAAATGAGGGCCTCTTTCTGGCATGCACTGGAGGCAAGAAGTGCTTCAGCCCTTGGACTGGAGCCTGTGGTACATCAGGAGAAGCATCCATGCACGTCACAGCCTCCGCCTCCACAGGGCCATGGACCCCAAGGGTCAGAGGCAGTCAGTGTGGGTAAATTCTAGGACACAGATTTGGAAAGAATCTGCTGTTTTCTTGGATACGATCCGCTCCACCAAATTTCTGTGTGTTTACTCTTAAAAGGTTTATCACAAGAAGGATCCTCTAACTGCAGAGTGTGCTCAGTACATCCCAGCTCCAATGCAACTAGCATAAAGATCATAATAGCACACTAGTATTCTGATAAATCCTTGGCGATCCCAAGGCTCCATGAAGATACCCTCAGTAAGGAAGTCCCAGTCCTGTTATCCGCATGCAGAACATTTTGCAGGATCTGGGCCAGAGCTTGTCGTTTCCATAGTGAGATTGCTTGAATCACAGTGTTCACAAGGAAAGATAAAATTGTTACAAACAGCAGCTACATCGATCTCTGTGCCCCTAAATGTTACGCATACTGTGCCTGTTTACTATCAGGCTTCCCAGACAATGCCCTTCTCAGAGAAGGATATCACACAATACCTTTCAAATGGATATACTCAGCCAGGAAGCTAGAGTGCATGGTCATAATAGTTTTTCTGGCATTTTTTCCCTTCCCTTGGCCAGTTTGTCAGAGAACCTCACTTACACCATGTGGAGCTGTACCACATGATGCACACACGATGGAGCTGTACCATGAAGACTTTCTGATACATATTCATAGCAGATTCTTGGCTTATCTCTGAGCAACATTCACACATGCTGCTTACTTGAGCTGTTGTTGGTTTTCTTTTTTGGTTATATATTTTTTTTTAATGCTTAACATATGAAAGTTTAATCACAAAGTTGCCTAATGTTTGTTTCTTACAAAAAGAATTGTTAGTGCTCAACAAAATTCTCTAAAGATTTTTCATAAATACCATGCTGCTTGATATGTATTGAATTTAGATCAAGTGTACTGAAACGCAGCACTGCCACTCATCAGGTCTTCCCAAGGTCAAATATTAGGTTAAAAGCTATTGATAGGACAACAACATGGCATGAGGCAGGGGAACTTGGTGCGTGTACAGGCAGAATACTGGGAAATGTTGCCTTCCCAGTGAAAATGGCTAGGACATGGGGTTAAATACGAACAGGCAGTAAGTTCTCTTCTGAAAGCCCAAAGAACAGATAAACCAAGAAACAAGCTCTTGAGTAGCTGGGAAGGGGAAGATAACAGCAGCAAGGGTCTGTCTGCTGGGCAGTTTCAGATTGGAGTCTGCCTTGAGTCCGTGCAGGTTCAGGCAGCAAAGCACTGCTCGGCACACTGGGCAGAGGGAAATATTTGCCTCCACAAACATTCACCATCGCCCTGCCTCCTAGAAACCAGGCAGGCTCTTACATGTGCAGACCTTTTCTTGTATTTCCAGGGAAATACAGCAGCCTGGTGGCTGCTGCTAGAACTGCTGCGGTGGTCTGAGGGCAGGTGTGAGCATCAGGAGGAGGCTGCCGGGAGGAGAAGGGGATTTAGGCAGTGGATGCAACCTCAGCACGGAGGAAGGTGCAAGGGATGCAGCAGCCTCCAGGATCTGGGAAATACAAGAAAGAATCATATCCTAGGGATGCTTCATGTGGGTAGGGGATTTATAGCTGCATTACAGAAAAGCCAGATCATACAGGGTGTCTAGCTACCCAGCGCTGCTAAGTGCAGCTGCATCCCCTGTAGGTGCCTAAAATTGCCTTGAACCTTCAGAGGGAGAGCTGGTTGATGTGGATTGCTGGGAAAGCCTGACAAAACAGGCTTTCACCTCGCCTAAGCCAGCAGGGATGTGATTAGATAGAGGCAAAACTCAGTCAGACCTATCCTGACAGAGGAAACAAAGGCAGGAGAGGATAATGCATGCTGCAGTGTGGTCCAGGATGGAAGCACCCCACCGTGGTTTGAATAAAAAAAGATTCCAGAGAGGGGAAAAAACCTCTTGCAACAACACTAACACTTGCCCATGCCTCTGCCTGAGGCAATGTTGAGATAGAGAGGCACCAAAGCACTCCAGACAGGTGGGGGAATTGTCCTTGGGCTCAGCTAGACACAGAAGCAGCAGCCTGCTGGTGACAGTCCTCCTATGGGCTCCAGACATCCCTTCCAGTGCAGATGTCTAAAATAATGCGATCCCAGACCAGTTCCTAAGGATAAGAGGTTTGGTGTCAGGAAAGGTGGTACTCAGGAGATAAAAACCTCATCAGAGGTGTGATGCATGTTTCATAATCTCCTCCTACCTCCAGTAATTGAATCCTAATGCCAATGATGGCTCCTCCACTGGCCTGGCACCTTAGCTGCCTGGATGAGGAAGGTTCGGATGTTGTGGAGAAACAACACTTGCTTTGTGTAACATCCTGGAAGAAAAGAAGGACAAACAATCTGCAGAGCAATCTCCTTTTTGGTGCTCCACTAGCCCAGTGTGATGCCATGTACCTAAACACAGTGCACAGGGTGCCTGCTGTGCTGGAAACACATAATCTGATGGGTGTTCACATTCTGATTTCCCTTCCAATTTTCTTCCCACCAGGCACAAGCTGGAAGTGTCTCTGCCCCATACCTACCAGGGAACAGGCACTCTCTGCTCCCCAAGGGCCCCATGTGCCCCTTGCATGTAGCAGCCAGCCCATGGCACCCAGCCCCTTCTTTCAGCTTGCCCAGTCACTGCCTTTGAAATTAGTATGACATGCAGATATATATATATAAAGCTGAATAAAATTGTCATATTACAGACACGCACTGAGATCTTGAGAAAGAAGGTGGAAGACCAAGTTTTAATAATAAAGCAAGAGATATAAATAATTAAGCAGCAATCTAGCTGTTTCTTGACATCTTGTTGGGTGGTGCTACGTTGCTGTCTGCTGCAGAAGTCTAGAGTGGGACTCCACAGTATGTTCAGCTGCCTGATCCTAGCATCTCAGCCACAGCACAGCTTTAATGAAAATGCCCTTTCAGAGTGAACGTGCAAATTGAACCAAGTTTCTGAGAGGAGCCAGGCCAAAGGCATTGCTCCACAGCACAAGATGCATCGCATAATTCCTGTCAAGTCATTGCCCTCCTCCTCCCCATCTGCTTCCCCACTCCCTCCTCCCCTGTCCTCTGCACATCCTGTCCTCTCACAGCAGCAGAGTCCCCAGCACATCCCAGCCTTCCTCCCTGAGGGCTTCTATATGCAATGCTCATTTGATTATTATGTATGTGACCTCTCATGTCCTCGAGCTATTCATGTGCTTTGGCTGAAGGGTAGGCTCAAGAGGGAGTTCCTGCCAGACATCTGTGACCTTTCCTGTGGCCTGAGCTTTCAGGCATTAAAAAGCAAAGCATCCTTTGCTAATGAGCTGGTCCTGGGCTGGAAGAACAAGCCATCTCTATTCCTGCCTGCTCTCTTCCTCAGCCTTCACCAACAGCAGCTGGAGCTGTGCCGAGTGGGTAGGTGTTAACACAGTGCCACAGAGCAAGGGCTGGTGATCCCAGACCAGATTGCCACTCAGAAAGGCTTTTTTTCTTCTCCTGTTATAGCTAATGCCTCTTGGCCCTTCCAAAACAGAACATCTGGGATGTCAAGGCACCTCTGTGTAGCTTTGAGACATAGGAGGCAAGAGAATGGGGCTGGAAACAGGAGGTTTGTCCTGAGGAAGGACTAAAGTACTTCATCTTCGTGACTCTTCTTGAGGGTTTTACACTAATGTAAACAACTTCAGCTCTTCCAGAAGTGAATGCAAGTAATGGAGACCTTTGAGGATGCTGAAAGTCATTTATGAAGGAGAATGAGTCACTCTGTGCTTTGTGGCATCCCAAACTCTTTATGTTGTAGTCCCATGTGCCCATAAATCTCCCAGTCCAGCACTGCAGGCATATTTGCTGATGTCCTTTGTAGAGCTGAAGTAAACAATAGCCATTCACCCCAAAGATCTTCCAAAACGAGAAATTAAGTAACTTACTCCCCAAACATAGCAGCTGTCATGCAAGACCCTTGTAATAATTGCACTAGGATGCCAATGTCAAGGACAGCAAGAGCTACACAGAGTGTGATGGTGAAAGGATCCAAATGTAATACACAGCATGGGTCTTTACTGACACACACAATCCCACCACACATCCCTGACCTCTCCTGTTTGTCCAAGATTGTTTTTCAGCCTCCTGTAAAAATGCATCTTCTTAGAGAACGGCATCTTCAGTGGTCAGAATGTGGTGTGGACCAGAAGGACAATCATACTTATATTTTCTCTCCTGACAACAGTAGGTGCCAGCCACATAACCTATCTAGCCCTGGGATTTAAGAGGAACAGATGGGACTCAAGGCAGATCTGCAGGTGTACATCAAGACAGTAAGAGAGGTCTCAAGGGAGAGGGCAGTTCTCAATCAGTCTGTAGAAGGAGCAGTTACATCCCAGAGAGGTATTAGCATTCCATGGCCTTTTTGGAAACTGCACCTCAGCCCATCACCCTGACCAGCATACCACTTGCACCCCCCCATGCAGCACTGTGACCAGAAAACAGTGAGGGGGATGCTTCAGCACTTCTTGCAGTGCAGGAAGATACTGTATTTGAATTTTCCAGCTGCTGAGAGCCTCCTTCCTCCTCTTTGCTGTCAACACCTAGGAAATGCCTTGATTTAAGTCATTACTGGAATGTCTGTTTTATCTTTGACATGCTCTTCCAAGCTGATAACTCTGAAGTGTAAATTCAAACTGTAACTGCTCAGTAATGGCAATTCATGACCAAGGAATGATCCAGATGGAGGGCAAGAAGGCCTCGTTGCAGAACAGGTCAAACTGTCTGAGAGCAAAAATGCCAGAAACTTCTGGTGGTAGGATGCTGTTCAATGCATTGTTCATTTTATCTTTTCATACTTAAGCCTAAACTTCTATTTAATTCAAGGGGTAAAGTAGAAATTTACTTTATTTACTGGGGACTGAGATTTTTGGGTACCCCAGTATTGAAGACAAAACTTAGCAGTTCTAGAAAAGAGTGTGCACTGTTGAGCAAGCTGCCCTGAAATTTCCTTGTGGTACAAGGGTGTTAGAGTGCACTGGTAGATGTGGCAAAGGCATTTTGCAAAGGCGTATGCAGAAAACAAAGCATACTGTAGTACTACTGAGTCAATGACTGCAGTGCTCTGTGCTGAGTGCATGGTTAAGGTGCCTGATCCTCTGTCCCAGCTGTAGTATCTGTCAGCTTTGATTCTTCAACAGTGCTTCAGTTTTTCTTTACAAGACATCAGTCCATGTGATGGAGAACTGTTTCAAGAATGGTTGCAAATTTGTTCCCCAGAGATCATCTGCCAAGCAAAAGGTGCCTTAGGGACTAGAGATCTTGAATGTTTGATGGAGGCTTAATCCAAATTCTTTAGGTCAAGCCCCTCTCAGCACATCTGCAGCATAAGCTCTTTGCTCATGTGCAAAATCCAACAGCCTGGCCTTGAAATTCTGGCTGCTGAAAAATCCCAAGCCACATTCATGGTGAAAGTGTAGGGAAAAGCCTATGGTTGCCAGGAAATGCCCCTTCTGCCTCCTTCCATCCTTTTTTTTCCCACTTCAGTTTTCTTTTGCTGCTGGGTGAATCCATTTTATTAACAGCTCTTCATAAAACCTGGCAGCATTTGAAAGACTGCAATGTTTGCCTCTGAATATCAATAAGCAAACGCCTCTCCAGCCTAGGAAAGATATGAAGGAAGAAAGAGAGAAGCTCTGAGGATCAGCGATCAATGCCAGCCCCACAGGGAGCCCAAGTTTAGGAGATTTGTTATTGAAATATTAACTGTATTCCCGCCCAGAGTGGGCTGAGAGGGAGTGGAGCTGCCTTGCAGCTGAAGGATTGTGTGGTCATGATGGCTGGTGGCACCCCCTGGACATCTCCTCCCACCCACCCACCCCTGATGCCAGCACCAGTATTCATGGCCAGCTGGGTGTGCGATGGAAAGGAACTGTGCTTTTCTTCCTATCCAGTCTGTTTTTGCAGGCGAAATGTTGGCAGAATTAGGACTGAAATGGCCCTTTATCTACACTGGAATGGAAGAATAGGTCAGGGCATGAATCTAGACAGTGGCCAGGCTGTTCAGGCTCCTGTTGCTTGGGCTTAGCTCCAAGAGCTTAGCAAGATTCAGGAGGGCAATGATGGTATGGCAGAAGTGGAGACAGGCAGGAATTCTTTACTGAATCAGTTTTGATGCAGTTTAATGTTTGTTTGTTTTGTAAAGAATACCATTCCATCAAAATCCTTCACAAGAGCACATTGGTTCAATGAAATATTCATGGGAAAGAAGTTTCTTTGTTCCAGGAGCAAACTTTCAAAGAGTGAGTGGCAGACCAAAATATCTTGTTGTCCAGTGCTTGGGGCATTGACATAAGTCTCAAGAGACCTAATTTTTAATCCTCCAGAAAGGGCAAGTCCCTCCACATGGCAAATTCCCTGTACAAGATACTTGCTTTTTTGACTGGCTCACCAGCACATTGTTTTTGACCTGAGATCCCATCCTAGACATTGGCATTCTTCCCAGTTCAGGTCTGATGGAGACATTCCAGCAAGACATTTCACTTTTGACAAAAATAAACAAACAAGGCTGGCAAAAATATTTTATTTAGTGAATTCCCTGATCAGCCTCTTGGCTTTCTCCATCCCATCCAAAATCTGCTTCTGTTCCTGCAAATAAAGCCTGCAGGCACCCTCCTTTGGCTAACCACAGAGCTGCTTGTGTCTGTGCTTCCAAATGGATAGAGCCACAGCAATTAGGCATCTGGTTCTTCAGAGTTGCTGGTACCCCTGGGCTCCTGGGTGAGGGATGCCCAGATAAACCTCTCTGCAGAGGAATGATATGAGTGTAATCCTGAACTGCAGAGTCTACTTGAACAACAGGAACAACAGCTTGGAGGTCATGGAGAAGATCCACTCAGGGGCAATCCCTTACCTGGGGGATATCCCAGGGAGCAGCAAAGAGAATGTCCGTGCTCACCTCTCTGTGAATACTCACTGGCTTGCAGCTGCTCTGATGGTTTGAAGGGCTCTGGCAACAGAGTTAGGAGGTGCTGATGACACACGCAGCACTGCTACAGTGGGATGGGTAGCCAGAGGTGCCAGGCTAGTCCCCAGTGCCACAAACACTTCTGTAGGGCTATTCCAGGTCATTTCATCTCAAACCAGTGTCTGCTCTCCCTGTGACTGAGAGGAAGGCTTGCAGAGTGAATTTTTGTCCTGGCTGTCCTTGTATCACCTGGAACGATCCCAGTGTCCCAGTTAGAGCAGCTCCAAGGCCACTTGTCTCTGCTGGAACATGACTCTGGTGGGGCACCATGGGGATGCGGGACTTCTGGCTTTGCCTGTGTAACGAACACCACACTGCAGAAACACTGTCAGTCCAATGCTTCCTCCTTTCCAGATATTTATTATCTCTGTTAACATTTTCCTCATGTCCAACAATGAAAATCAATACAGTCAGGTTTGCTCTTGCTGGGAGCTGCTGCTTCTTTCAGTCCCTTCTATCTCCAAAGCATGGTTTCATATACAGGTGGAAAGATTTACTTCTCTGTGGACAGCTGCACACACTGTGATTTCACCTGAACATTGCAGAGACCTTCCTTGACATCCAAGGAGGAAAAACAAAGATACTGAGAGCAATTTGGTGACACCGAAATGAACTGAGTTGGAAAGGGTGACTGTGCCAAAACACTGTAATTTAAAATTGCAAGATGTATCAGGGATGATCATGAAATGAAGAAGATAGATGTGAAATATCTACTTGGCAACACAGAGAACACAGAAAGAAGAGAAAGTAGTAAATACTGTGAGAAGAATACCTCAAGCACTGTTAGCAAGGACTGGAACATGAGCAGGACGGCAGACACGCTTGGCTTTACAACCCTCAGTGATGGGCATAAGTCCTCTGTGCTTCCAGCTGCATTCAACACTTAGTGGAAGAGCTTCATCACTTCTTTCTTCCACCTTCTGCTGCTCCTGTGTCACCCAAGTATGACAATATAGCTGATAACAATATTTGGAGGGTCACTGCTTTGAGGAACTAGACCAGACTTCTCTAAAATGGTCTCAAGTTATTATCTGTCTCCCCACTTGCACCAAAAAAAAAAAGGAGAGTATTAGCAGGGCTTAGACTATGTTTGGTTGAGGAGAGGCAGCAGTAGTGTTCTGCCTTTCTGTTCCCTCTCAAGTTTAGTCCTGCTCCTCATCCACAGCATGCAAAGCTCAGAAACGCCGACCACTCCAACTGAGTCTGCTTTCCCACCAACAAAGCAGCCAGATCAATGCCTCGCACACTCAGGTGAGGGCTCTCCCTGCACAACATGGCTTCCCCCAATTTTTGGAATGGCTGAAGCATCCATGGCTGCAGATTTGCTGTGCTTTCCCCATTTCAAAGAGCAGCCAGCGTGAAGAAACATCAAAGGGGACTTTCCAGTCTGCACTTCCTAAAACACAGCACTAGGCAACAGCAGATGGGAGCTGGCATTATTAAATATGCATAACCTCATGGATCACAAGGTAGCACTTAGCTATCCTCTAATTAAAAGGCAGCTGCTTCCTAATACAGTAGAAAAAGCCTGCTAGAAGACACTAGATTTTTCCCTGCATGTTGGCTGATGGATCAGGAGCCAGGTGGCCCTTTCCTGCCCAGCTCAGAGAGGCCATCAGTGCCTATAAACCTCCTGCAGTCTCTTTCCAGAAATGCTGAGGATCTCATATCAATACGCAGCAACCAGGCAGACAGTTGTGATCTCACTTGATTTGCTCACCCAGCACTGAAAAGGTTAATGCTGAGAATAGATGGAAGCACTTCTGGCCATCCATGCTAGCTACAGAGCAGCTTTCTGCACAGAAGAGCTTGGAATGAATAAAAGAAATATTGTTGCACTGAGTCAGTCCCTCTAGCAGTGAGTTCTGTCTTCCCACTGGTTATTTTCATTAATTTATTACATTTGTATTCACAGAACATGCAAGCAGCCCAGTCATGGTCCAAGATCTCACTATGCTGGGGTCTGAACAAATGAAACAGAAGACAGCTCCTTCCCCAAAGACCTTCGAGTACAGAAATAAGAGATGAGATGGTTGCAGCCAGCAAGCCACAGGGTGCAGGGACATTGTCCTGGCCAGGATGGGGCTGCAGGTGGAATACATTTTGGTGAACTACTGTCAGATTGCATGCCAGTGTGATGCCAAAGGTGTCTTTTGCATCATGCCCTTGTGCATGGGATATGCAAGCCCAAGCAGGTCTTCAAAGTGATCTTCCTCTAGAGGACAAGTTCTGATCTGTGGGCTCAGCTGGGATGGATGAGCCTTCCCCCAGCCCCAGCACCCCCTTTTTCCTCAGTGAAGGAAGCAGATGATGAAGGAGGTATTGCAGCAATTTCTGGGACATTAGCGCCTGATTGCTGACCAGAGCCTGGGGGTGCTGCCCAGAGCATTTCCCCTTGTCGCCCACCAGAGAGTGTCCTGCTAAGGACAAGAGCAGGTATGAGAGCCTACAGGAGGGAACTGCACGCAGGTTCTCATGCTCGGCGCTATCCTCTATGGCACTGTGGGATCAAAGAGACACTGACTCACAGTCAGCAAGATGCAGATTGCATGTTAAGTGGCTGCATACAGCTCCCAAATGAAGCTTCCTCTTAACAAGAACGGAGTCATTAGGGATAAGCCAGTTATTTATGCTACAGAAGAACAGAGATGATGCTGAGATAATATTCAAAGGTGCTTCCCATTCGAGCCATAATGAATCACAGCATTGTCCTGAGAGGGAGCGAAGAGCACTGTTTTGCCCCAGCTCTCAACCCCCAGCTGAGAGCCTTTCCTGGTGCCTTGTGAAACTAACATGCCCCCCCCTGCCCTCTTCCACCAGCTGTGAAAATGCCTAAAGACCAGGCGTGGGAAGGATAGGGAGAGGGAAAGGGAGGGAAAAAGAAAAAGAAAAAACCCACACTTGGATCTTATATATTTTTAATGCAAAAAAATTAAAAAGCAAACAAACCCTGGATCTATTTCAAAGCCAATGGGATGAAAAGAATTTGCAGTATAAATATAGTAGGCCTTTTTCCTTGCCTTTCTATTTATACCATTTCAGCTAAATCAAGGGATAAATTCTGCCCGGTATCTCCCAGCGTTATAGAGGCTTCACGGGTAATCACAGGCACCCAGGAGCGTGTGCGGTACTTAAGGTAAAGCAAAGCTAAAAGCTTTGCACGAGCAAGGCCTGAGCTTGTTAGCAGATCTCAGATACGAACACTGCAGAGAGGGCTACAGTGATTTCTGCAAATCCCTCCCAAGGATGTGAGCTACTAAATCTTCAAATATTTGTCAAAAGTAAACAAGGAAAAAAGGGTTAGTTAAGATGAAATAATGCACAGAAATGAGCCATCCTGGAATGAACGTAAGGAAGAGGAAACATAAGCTGAAACGTGGAGTAGAGTCTGCTGAAGGGATCAACTCCAGGGAGCAAGGCTGGGATCTCAGCACACAGCAGTCAGCCCTGATGGGGATCCCACATGGAATACGTTATGTTTCTCTGGTAGCTCCTGTGAGGACCACTGGAGTCCCCTCCCTGTGCACATGGGGGTGATGTTAGCCTGGGCAGAAGATGGAAGATGAGAAGCCTCCCTGTTCACAGCTCCACAGTTCGGAGGGGTTGGACAGATAAGCAAAAAAAGGATTAAGCTGTGTAGGCGTAGAGCAAGGCACAGGGAGATGAAGCCCTTGGGACATCATGTCATCACCTTCAGGCTAGAGGGAACAGAGCCAAATTCCCACATCAAAGCATCTTTCTGACTGACAACATCCTGATGCACACCCCCTTGCTGTGCACACGTAGGTGAGCTTGCACATCTCCCTCTCCACCAGGTTCCCCTACCCCCAACCAGAAAGCTAGATTTCAAGCACTGCTCTCCCAGCAGTAATCCAGGATGCATTCTATGTGTCCTGACCAGCTTCCCCGCACCCAGAGATAGGAGAAAAGATGTGGAATTTATGAGTAACCTTTTTGTTTTTCTCCTGTGAACTGTTTTCAACATTTAGAAATCATTTGAATATTATGCAAATTGAAGTGACTTGGCTTCCAAATATCATGAAAAATGCCCACTCCGGCAGTCTGTGCCATATGGAAATTACCTCTGCTGAGATGTTGTGAAATAAATCACCATTAAGGGAAGGATGGATTGGCCAAAAGTGAACAGCTGACATGCAGGAAACTAAGTTTGTGTTAACGTGTTTGGTCTGCAGGTTGCCAGGTCCACCAGGAGAGATCCTGCCCTGGGGGGAGGATGGGTGCTGACACCAGGCAGGGGCAGCAGGTTGCCTCTGGGCTTCCTAAACTGCCAGTTTGAAGGCAGGTCAGGGGAAGTTGCTGGTTCACTTCCATTTTAGCAAATCATATACTTCTGCATATGATACTTAGGAAATAATTTGTTTGGAACTGCTACATGAGTTGATGCTGCTGGGCACCAAGTCAGTCTCCTCTGATAGCAGGGATGGTGATGGTTTTACTGGAGTCCAACGCCACAAGCACAGATAATGATTGTTGTCAGCTGTGCACCATCCATCCATCCACAATGGCAAACAGGCAGGGAGATGTTGTCCATGCACATTGCATGGGCAAGATAAATGAGACCTAGGAAGGAGGATATGGATATAAATGATAATAGCTGTGGGGAAACTGGGAGAGAGATGCATTGTGCCCCTGCAAGCGTGAATCAAGGCAGGAGCAGGAGAAACGTGCCTGCTCTTGGTGCAGCTGCTTCCTAATACAATGGGAAAAGAAATGGTAGAAGACACTAGATTTTCCCTACATGAGGCCTGACAGAAGAAGAGCCCAGTGGTCCTTTCTCATGGAAAGGGACAGGGGATTGTCCTACAGAGCTCACTGGACACTGGGCAGGGCCTGGAGTGGGGTGTGGTGAAGTACAGAGCTTCTGAGACCCCTCATCTGCTCGTTTTTATCAGAGGAAATAAATTTATTCCTGTAGCTCCTCTGCATTCAAAGTAAATATTCTAGGTAAAATTTACCACAGAACTAACTAACTCCCTCTGCTCCATAGATTCATTAAGGAGATTTTTCTCTGAATCATAACTATTTGAGTTTTTTTAGGTACAGGTAAAAACTTTGTTATTTATACACGTGGGACAGAATCACTAGCTTGGTCTGCACTTGGCAAATGAACTGTTCAGGAAAATGTGCCCAATGGGATGAAGTTTTCTCAGCAGGTATGGTAGAGACACTGAATCCAGGTGAGAGGAAGGAGGTCTGGGACTAGTGCTGCTTTCAAAGAGAAGAGAGATTTGGATGGACAGATCCTCTTCAGGGGTTACCTATCTCTTGGAAGAATCTCTAGTAAAAATAGCTCCTGGTAGCAGAAAACTGGGAACTCATCAGACAAGTGATGGATGGGAAGGTTTGTTGGCATCCCATCCCAAACCCAGAAGCCGTGCAATGCTGTCACCAATTCCAGTGCCCCAAAAGAAACTGGATGTATGAAAATAGAGGTGGAGCAGTGAGCAGGGCTCAAAGACTCAGGAGGCTGATTAGCAGCAGTGGGAGAGCCAGGGAGCCCCACAGCTGCTGTCCCTGGCCTCAGTGCCCCCACTGAGGCCCAAGCGCACTGGGAATTCCTCATGGCTCTAGGCAGCACCGCAAGACTTTTCTCTTGGGCAGCAAAGCTGTTTGAAGTTGTTAAGTGCTCAGTAAGGGCTGAGGATTATCAGGCAGGTATTTCTGTGCTCATTTGGTAATGAAAAGCTTTGCATTTGTGGTGTAAATTCCTGAAGTAACTAGGAAAATAAAACTAACATTCACACTTTTAAGGAAAAGGTACAGCATTGAAGAGGCTTTCAGGGTAGGGCATAACTGCATTATCTGAGCATTCCCTAGGCTCCCAACCTTAGATGCTATCGCGCTGGGGAAACTTGGTGTGCTAGCTCTAAGGAACACCACGGAGCGTAGAGTGGAGTGGAGACACCACGGCTAGGCTCTGTAATCAGGTGGGGCCTCGATTGTTCTTGTGCACAAAGCTGCACTTTTTGCCACCCTAAGCCAAAGACCTGTCATGTTTTGACAAATGCTGTACCCTAGTGTACTTTTTGCTCATTATAATATCATTATAATACCAAAACACACCTCCATCTCAAAAGCTACCCGCCTCCAAGGTGCGACCACCCCTCACTGAGCATGCGCTCTGAATTTCTCGGAGCCTATTACTTTAAACGGAAACGGGAAAACTTTACACCAATCATAACTAAGATATGCTTGACTAGAGCCACTCAAGCTCCACCTAAAGGATAGAAAATAATATAAATTGGCCCAAGAGAGAGGGGATGTTAGGGAAGATACCATCATCAGGGGAGATACCATCATCATACAACATCCTTAGGACCTCCTGACTCCTGGGATCAGTCGACGGGCTGAGCCTCTCTTCCCCCCCCATTGGGACGCCTTTGGGTGAGATCTGAATATTTGCTTATAAATCTCTATAGAGTCTTTGATCCTTTTAACGCGTTTATTTCTAGGCTGCGCACCTGTAACACCTAGAACACCTAGAACACCTAGAACGCACACCTAGAACCCACACCTAGAACCCACACCTAGAACCCACACCTAGAACGCACACCTAGAACCCACACCTAGAACCCACACCTAGAACACCTGTAACACCTGTGTATTTCATGCATACTAGCTTGCTTTTGCAGATAGTCACTATCACCGGCAATCCAAAAGAACCTGATTATCTGTTGCTGTAATAAACCATACTTGATTGCATTGTGATAGCTCTCATTAATGCAACTAGGGTGAGGGTGGTTATCCGTGATAGTTCAGTGTTCTGAATCTAACCAGACCCCCAGACGGTTAATGCATTGTTGGTGAATGTCTGAACGGACCCCCAGGTGGTTAATACGTTTTTGGTGAATGTCTGAGCGGACCCCCAGGTGGTTATTACGTTTTTGGTGAATGTCCGAACGGACCCCCAGTTTTGGTGAATGTCCGACTGGTTCAGTACTCTGAATCCAACCGGGCCCGTAACGGTTAATCAGCTACACCCCTTTAACGCGACAGCATTCCCCTGTAACTGGAAGCCCCTTTGATGCAGAGGACAACACCAACTCTCTGCTTCATTAAATCCCATTATTAACATCCCCCTGCTCTGTTTAGCAGCTGATTTGGATTGAAATTCAGCCTGCCCAAACCATCGGAGGAACCGAACTCACTCCCCTTGCTCCCCCTCCCCAACGCCTCCACGTTGTGAGCTGGGTTTTCTGCAGTCTGCAGTCCGAGGCAGGGCAGAAGCCTCCCTGGAGAGCACACCTAGACAGATGCCTTTTTATTTTTTTCCTCTAACAAGCAGCAGGACGCTAAGTTGACTGCAGGCAGTGAATCAGAAATTGTAATTCTGTTGCTCTTCGTCCTGTGGGAATTCTCCCTCCTGACACAGGCTGGGTGAAAACAGCCCTTCCCAACTCCACCATGAGCCAGGAGCCATGGCAAAATAAAGGGTTGGGGAAATGCAAGGGGAGAGGGGCTCTGGAGTCCATTTTCTCTCCTTTTTATGTTCCCACAATACCCAGCAAGCAATACTGCCTTTAAGGCAGAGTTTCTGATGCACTGGGAAGAGGAAAGGTTTATTTTGAGGTTTCCAGCCATTGTGTAAAATTCAAATCTCATTCAATAGCAGCTGGCTGGCTCAAGTATTAATGGATTTTGCTGTGAGGCTCTCTCGTGCCCCTCACTGCCTTTCCCTCTGCACAGTGTGTGGGACCACAGTATTTTGCCATCATTTCTGAGCAGACCCTCAGACTCTCGTGCTCTCCTATGCCCTGCTCCTCTCACCAGCCAGTTCCTCTCTAGTACTCTATTTCTCACTTTTGCAATGAATACCAGCCTACAGTGCTGTACCTTCTCTGTCCTTCCCTGTTGCCCATCCAATGTGGCATCTCCATATTGCGTTTTCGATTTTATCTGGAAAGAAAAGTCTCAATTTTTCCTCTGTATGTCAACTTCTCACATTGCTCCTAGCCTGTCAGACAGGGCCTTCAAACCTATTTTGCTACAATGCTCACCAGTATGGAGCCTGACCTGACTGCCAAGTCAAAGACCAAGCAAACCAGAAAAAGCAATAAAACAAGTCATTTTCCAATAACTCATGAAACCGTTGATGGAGCTTACACCGCATCCGTATCATCTTCACCTGCCTCACTCACTTCCTCCCCTTGCTCACTGACTTGTGCATGACAGCTCCTTGGGGATGGAGCTCAAGAGCTGCTGGAGCACCAGGTGAGGCCCTATGGCTGTCCACGAATGACTGAGCGTGTGCCAAACACGTAGCTGTATGCTCACATGGCTCTTTTGGGTTCTCAGGCAGTATCAACTTTAAAGAAAAATGCAGTCTGAAGAGGGAAATAAAACTGGGGAAATCTTGCTTTTAGGGCTGGCTGAGTGATGAGTTTCCTTTGAATGAAAATGTCAGTGGAAAGTGATTTTAATGTTTCCCTTAGCATTTTCTTTTCTTCATTAAAAAAAAATAAAAACGGGGGTTTATCTGAAATGCCTTTGTTAAAAGTTCAACATAGTCTGCACAAGGAGAAACTTTTCAAAAATAAAAAGTAGTTTAGTAAAAATATTCAATTCTCCATCAAAATATAGCTTAAATGGAGAAATATTAACCAGCTGTAACAATATTGGATCAGTAGGGAAATAGCTGCAGATAGAATCTTATTTCTCAGGGCTGACTTTTCATCAAAACTCTCAAGTTTTCCTGCCTAAAAATTTCAATTGAAAATGTGATTTTTTATCCCCACAGGAATTGGGTACTTTCTGAAATCAATTTGGTTTAGTCAAGAATCAAACTTTCCATCCAGAAACAGGCTGGGCATAAAATGCTTGCCTTTCTCTCCCCATTGCAAGTGATACCCTCCTCCCCTCCCCCCCATATTCCTCTTCTGCACATCACAGAAATTGCTGTTGAATTTGTTCTGAAATACTCATAGTCCCTGAAGAGGTCATTAAGTACTTCTTGGTCTTTATCCCCTCCTAGCTGTTTTTTTTTTTTTTTTTTTTTTTTTTTTTTTTTTTTTTTCCCATCTCTCTCTCTCCTTTTCTGAGCATGATAAAAGTCTTACATGGGTAGACTGCAGTTGGTGCATAGACTTTCCACATTTACTGGGACTTGGAGCTACAATCAGTATAATGGTCTCCCTCAAATATTAATTGTTATCAAATTTGTTGCATATTAATGGAACAGGCCTGAAGGAACAGTTTTTGCTATAAATCTTTGGGCAGCGTTCTGCGTACGGAATAATTGATGGCATGTTATAAATGTTTGATTTGCATGATGTTGTAGTGGTGCATTACAACAAATGAGCTATTCTGGTTATTCCAAGGGAATGCCTGTTGAGCACCAGACCTCTTTTATACCATCCCGTTTCCTATGGACACTGTCACGAGAGCTATATAAATAGGTTTATGTCTTTTCAGAGATTTTCTTTCTCCTTGCAACTGTGTCTATCCCAATTCTCATAATACCCAGGATGAGCTCCCAGGACACCAAAGCGATGGACAAAGATGTCCTTACTGGGCTCTAGGAAGAATTCACATGGATGCTCCACGTGCACCCTTTCAGGTTTCCTTATCATCAAAGGAACTGCTTGCTCATTTCTTAATGTGACTTTTTTTTTTCTCTCTCTTTTTTCTTTTTTTCTTCTCTCTCTTTTTTTTTTTTTTTTTTTTCCTGAGAGCAAAATCATCCCCATTCCCACTTTGTGGTGAAATGGAAGTGGAGGAGGCTGAGGAAAGTGCTGACACTGCTGTGCTGTCACCAATGTTTTTATACAAAGCCTTGTCAAAGACAAACATCTGGCCAGCTGGGAGCCCCTTGCCCTTTGCTGAGTGCTATGACCTCAGGCTTTGTATATGGGTACTCCAATACAAACTTATAATCAGAGAATTAAGTGTCGCATGAGCAAAAAGCAAATAGCAAACGCTCATTTCATGAGATCTTAGAAGCACTGGAGAGGTGGATTCATATAAAAGATAATGAACCATAGTATATTTGTTACAAAGCTAAGCAGCTAATCTGACATCCCCACGAAGCGACTGCTGTGTTTGCTACTGCAGCTGCCTGGGTAATGTGCTGTGTTTGCTAATGAGGTTCTGTATCAGGGTATTTACCAGGAGTCCATTCAGCACAAGCTCAATTGGCAACGAGTGTCAGACCCTGCAAGACCCTGACTACTCTTACAAGTAAGTAGCAGTAGTGTCACTGTGCGGTGCCGTGTGCCCCAGCCATGCACCTGTTCTGCAGTGCTATGCAGCACACAGAGACAACAGCAGTTGAACATCTTGGCACCTTAGTGCTGGGCTTTGCCCATGCCCTCTGGGTCTGATTGCACTGATTTCTCTGAGCTGGGACACTGTCCTTTGGGAAATCACCATTTCCATGTGACCATCACCTCCCACCCCAGTTGCGATACACTGCGGCTATAAGACAAATACGTCTGTATCTCTGGTCTGTGGTGGTGGAGCTGAAGAGGGAACATGCCTAGTACCTGGATTTTGCTTGCTTTGCCTTTAAACAACACTGCCAAATTCAGGCAGTCAATTCACAGACAGGGTATTTCCAGTCTTCATGAGCTATTATCGGCAATTTGTACCAATCCTGCCCCAAGAACTCCCCTATTCCACAGACTGCCATCAAACCCCTTCATTGTGAAGCTGCAGAAATCTCCTCCCTCAGTGACAGCTGATCTGTTTCTCTGTTCATTCTGGCTGTGCTTTCCTAAACATTTTATTTTATTTTATTTTACTATAGTCTTCTTGAAATGAGACAACCAGAAAAGCACACAGCATTCAGCATTCAGAGTACGAATGCCCCTGGGTGTTTATGTTGTTCTGGTGCTTATTCCTTGTGCGCACCATGTGCTCTTCTCCTTGTGCTGATCAGTGTGCTAATGCCTTCAGGGTGATGTCAAGATCTTTTCCTTGACCAGCAAGAGTTTATTTAGAGCCCACCACTGTACTAATGCAGAAAGGATTATTTTTTCCATGTTCTTTCTTTTGCCTTTTCAACACTGGTATATGCTATGTAGCTCACAGCCCTTCTGTATAACCAAATACTACTTCATTTCTTCACAGCCAGTTTCAGACTTGACTGTTCTGAGTAATAGTACATTTTATGCAAATGCTGTCTCCTCTTGATTTGCTTCCTTTTCAGGTAGTTTAGGGACAGCGCAGACCTTTGGGGAACTCTACTGGCAAACCATTTTCATTTATTCCTGCTCTTTATTCCTCTCCTTTAACCTATCATATGCTCCCACTTATGCCAAGCAACCAGTTCTCGAGGAACTTCTGATGAGAGAGCATGTAAAATGCATTTGGGAAATACATGTGCAATACATCAAACTGGATGACCCTTCTCTACATGCTTGTCGGTTCCTTCAAAGAGCTCTGATGAATGTCTGAAACATTTCTTCCTCCTGTACATCCATGACTACTAATTTATTCTTCACTACAGCTTTAGCCAATTTTCCCAGTGCAGAAGTCAAACTTACTACTCTGTGCTTCCCCACATTCCCTGGAGTTTGTGTTAAAATTTGGCATCTCATTTGCCATCTCCTATTCCTTTGGCACTGAGGCTAATTTAAGTGATAGGTTACAAGCCACAGCGAGCAGTTCAGCAATTTCATATCTGAGCTCCTTTACAGTGCTTGTGTGAATACACTGGTGGTTTGTCATTATTCACTTAATCAATTCGTTCTAAAATCCCCTTCACTGACACTTCTGTCTGAGGTTGTTCTTCTGACTTGTCTCTCCCACTACGCAAATGCCCCTGTGGATGAATGTCTCCATATTCTAGTGCAAAGAACTAGGAGAGATTTTTACTGGCTCTAGCTTCCAGAGCACTTCTTCACATTTCGGTCACCCGTTGGTTCCTCCACGTCTTCATCAGGTTTCCTCATGGCGTCTCCTTTTCAGGAATATTAACTACTGAAGGACTGAGCAGTACTGAAGAGGATCTGAGAAGTCTTTGCCTTTTTCTACTCCTTTTTTTTTTTTTTTTTTTTTTTCATGTGAGGCCAAGCAGTAGGATGTCCCAATGAGGAGCCATATGATAATAATTCCTTCAAGCTGGCCTTTGCAGTCAGATGGGACAGCCTCAATCAGCCATGCATGAAAGAAGCAGGCTATATCATCTGCCTAGACTTTCTACCAGTCCCTGGTGACCAGCCTTGGAAATGAAGCATATGGCAGACAGGAGCTTTTTAAAAAGTTTAAGGAGCCCTGTGTAGTTGCTTTTCAGTTTCGTTGTTGGTTTAGTTTGGTTCATTGTTTTTTGTTTGCTAGTTTGTTTCATAAATTCATAAAAACCTTGGAGGGAAAATATAATTCTTCCTCTTGTGTGACCCATTCCCTATGGCATCTCTCCTGTGACTAGTCCCTTCCAGCAGAGGGAAGGAAAATGTCTGTTGGACAGACATTTTCCTGGCCTCAAAATAATATGTATGTCACATTCAGACCCAGTTCAGCTGAGGGACAATGAGGGAGAGAGTGAAAAGGGAGTGCAGTTTCTAAGCACTGTTTGTGCAACCTAATCTCCCTGATGCCACAACACACTTGGCCCTTTTCTCCTTCATCATTATTTCCAAAAAGGACAAAAATCCTTCTTCAAAGGCTTGGAAAACTTCTCCCTTTATCAGACTACATTTAAAACACAACTCTGAGTTCCTTTTCCATGTAGGGCCATGCCTTTCTGGTGTGTGAAAGCCTGTAACCCACCAATAAATAGTATTAGAGGAGCTTTCTGCACCTGTTTATGAGCACTAAGGGGAAATGAGCACTGATCATTGCTTGCTGATGGCGATGCCATGCTCTATTCCACATGAGCCGCAAAGACCTGGATGCTGAGCACAATGCACAGACTCATGGCTTGCACTGGCAGGGGCAGGGAACTGCAAGAGCCACAGCGCACTGGCATCACACAGATAGCTGTTACTCAGGCTCCTCATTAACATTTGATGAAAAGAAACGCTTACTGAATTGTAACTGAAAAGAAACCACCTGGACTGTTAAAGCTGCTGTCCTGAGCCTTCAGACTTCTGGATTTCCAAGGATGCCAGGCTGAGAAGGCTGCAGCAGCAGAGATACGGGAGGGGAGAATGTCCCCCTTGCAACCACAAGGAAGTGCAAGCGTACACACATGCATACACAGTAACACACTTCTGGATATGTCTGCTCCAAAAAGCTAGGAGCTTGTGGAAATCCCTGCAGGACGATGGCAGCACCATGCAGAAATCTGTCTTCACACTGATGCACAGCTACCAGGATGCTGTTGGTGGAAATTGCAGTCTGAAGCCTGACCATAAAAGCTGTATCTAAACCTTTCCCTGGCAGAGCTGCAAAACAAGGACGTGTTTTACGGTGCTGCTTTGTTTTAAGGATGTGTTTTAAGGATGCTGCTTTCACCCAAAATATCAATTGGTTGTGCACACAGGTCACAGAGCCGGAACACAAAGTCCTAACACTGGAGGGTCAAGGTGTGATACAGCCCCAGCTGGAGGTATCAGAGCATTTGCTGCTCTGCACAGCTTTTTGGCTTTGCTGGTTTTGGCTCAGAAGGGTAAAAAGTGCTCTTTTCCAGGGGACAAGGGACACCTTTGCAGAACAGTGCATAGGAACACATGCAGTGGTGGTCGGTGTCCTCCACTCCTGGGCTTTCAGATTGGTGACTTTTTCTATCATGTCAAGTTATTTACGGGGATAAGCTCCCCTTTCCGAGTTAACCCCCCACCCAGCCTTTGTCCAAATTTGACATCCCCAGCTTAATAAAAGAAATAGTCAGAGCTTTAAATGATGCCCTGGCAGTGTGAGAACCTCCACACAAATTCCAAAATGTCATTTTGTAAGTTAGCACTTCATCTTTTTTAGCTGTGAAGGGTAAAGATCCTCCTCAATGCAAATTAGCGCTGCAGCAAAGATGCCAAACCTTCCTTTCCTCCCCCAGTCATGGTAAGATTCAAGATTGCTGCATGATTAAGCCCTGGCAGGTTTCCCTTCCCTCCTTTTTCTAAAACAAACATTAAATTATGAAAATAAATGTAAAAAAATCCCTTATGCTACTGAAATCTGGATGTTATGGATCAAATGGACTGAAATCAGAATACAGAAAATCAAAAGGTTACAGAGAAATATCAGCTCTTCATCCTTCATTTCACAGACTATAAATCAGTATTAAATGGTTGCATTAAGAAGGCAGAATATTAGAGAGGAAATTGGCTGAAATTTTATAGGAATACTTTTATTCAGTGAAAATGTAAATGCATCAACAACAAAATGCTTTTCAAATCCACATTTGTTTTACAGCTTGTGCATTTATTAAAGACACTTGGGCAATGTTATATTCTTTGGTTTCCAATAAAAGTGTTTATATATATATATATATATTTGGGTTAATTAAAAAAAAATAGAATGTTTCATTTTAAAATCAAAATGTTTGGATGTTTTGGGGTTGTCAAACAAATTTTGACTTTACCCAAAACAAATTTATATATGAGTTTCTGTTTTTCCAAAATTCCCAGTTTCAGTTCTCTGTAGCCTTGAAGAAAATTCTCTGATTCTGTGAAAAAATGGGTTTATACATAAGCTAGGAGAGAGTTAAAGTTTCTAATAGAACCACCCCCGTTGCATTTTCTAGTTCTTGAATTTACATCCTAAATCTGGGGAGCTTTTAACTTTTATTGCTACATTCTATTTTGGTAAATATTTAGTCAGCAAATAAATCAGAATTCATTTTTCTTCCTTCTCAGGTGTGAAGGGAATTTCCAGTAGAAAATGGGAGAAATCACATATCTGTAAGGATGAAGGCAAATTCCTTTAGTGCTGAAGGACATGGAAGGGGATGGACACACTGCTAGCCAAAAGTACGTGCAAACACCGTGCTGTGCATGGTGATGAAGAACTCTGCAGCCATCAAGTCCTGCAGGGAGATGTGAATCCATTGTGAGGAGCAATGGCTATCATCACTGGCACTGCTCACAGCAACTCCTGCCTCTCCCCTGTGTCCCTCTCTCTTCTGGGGAAGAAGGCTGGGGAAGCATTTTAAAGCAAGGCTGAAATAGATGAATATTACTACCTGAGAAAAAAATCTGCAGCCTTTTCCAAACAAGGATGCTGGAGTTATGAGAAGATGCAGGTATAAAGCTATTGTGAGTGGAACATTGACACTGGAGCTGCAGAAGATGGGGTCTGTGGTCAGGAGTGAAGCACCCAGGCACATGTGTGTGTAAATCATATCCCCTTGCACCTACACCCAGGGGCAGGGCACCAACCAGTGCTGTTCCAGTCCTTTTCCCAGTGTCTCAGTGCTGTTTCAGTAAATTTACACAAAGAGTAAAGCTGGAAACTAGGGAAGGAGCAAGGGAAGGAGGGATTTATCAGCCCAAATTTATACTTTTGCAGTCTAGACTCATGCAGTCAAGCTAGAGAAAAAATACAGGTTTCAGCATGCAAGTCACTGCTTTTGCCTACTTAGATATCTCCCTGAAAGCAAGACTGATGGCTTTCTGGCAGACATGATTTCTCACTGTTGACCATAATGGGGCTCTAGGTGATTACTCAGATAGAGACATCTCTGCTCTGCGTCACTGCTCAGGCAGATGAAACCTGCTAGGGTCCCCATCACATTGACACCTGCTGCACACCAGAAGGGAGCTCTGCCTCACATGACTGATGGCTCAGCATACTAGTTGAGTTCATCAGTATGAGGTCCTGTCCATTCTGCCCCACAGCACAGTAAAGTTTGTGTCTGTCCAGCCCGTAGCTCTCTCTTGAACCACAGGTACACTGAGTTTACATCCCAGCTCCAATACAAGGAAGGTGAGCAGCTAAGGAGTAAAATTGTCCCCACATCCCTCCCTCAAGTTAGATTAAAAACTACTCCCCTGAGATAAAACAATTCACCTCTTGTCAGAGGAAGTGTTTCATTTGGTATTTTAACCCAATATGTTCTGTTTCACTTCACCAAAAGTTCTGTAATGTTGTGGTTTTGGGTCAACCTCAAACAATTATTTTTTTTCTTGATCACTGGCCAAATCAAGAAAACAATTACTTGCATATCTCTGCTCATGACAATCAGACAAGGCAATCTTGCCCTCCATTTACAAAAACAGCAGAAGGAGGCAAAAGATCTGAGCCATCACTAACACATATGCAACATTGCCAGCTCCTGCCTTCCAGGGCCCAGAAAAACAAGTGATTTTACAGGAAGTGGTAAAGTTAATTATTTCTTCAGCTCCTTTCCCTGGAGCAGCGCAGGAGGGATGGAGCTGTGATTCAGAGAATGTACGTGGCTTGGAGATTCACAGAAGCATGCGCTCTGGTGCAGAAGTTAACAAAGAAAAACAAAATGCATCCCTAGCACAAGGCACTGTCGTCACTGATGTTTCCAGGAAAATGAATGCAAGTGTAACCCTTGGAGTAGGCATGAGCTGAATGAGTGTCCTGCACCTCTCTCAAGGGCTGTTCCCAATTAGTTTTGTTACAGCATGATCTAATCAGGTCTGATTCTGGCCAGAAGCTGTTGATGATTGAATAGTTACCACTTCTTAGAGATGTCCTGCTGCTTTTTTTCTTAGTGCATGCACTGGAGGACAGCTGTACTCTTGTTGCTGACATTTCTTTTAGTAAAAGTGCATGTAAATCAGAGAAATTCAGAAATCAGGAAGGAAATATGTTGCAGGTTCACCACTGTAAATAAAATATTTCCAAACCTGTTAGCTGCAGGTTCAAATCTTCTTTCCTTCCAGCCCTTCATTTAAAGGGAAACACAACTGCAGACTGCACGGATGATGCACTGCATCTGTTCGACCCACCTATCACCTGCAAAGCAATGACCAAGGACATATAGGCCAGGCAAGATGCTAGGGAACTGTATTTTTTTGTTGGCTGGCTGTTCTTGGGGTGATTTTTGTTGTGGTTTCCATTATGTCCCTTTGGTGCAATTTCATTCTCCAGGGACAGAGACAACCTGTGGAAGCAAATTACCTCTCAGAGGAGGCGAATTGCACAGCTGTCTGCAGTGGAGCTGCAAGGCTGAGACAACATTTCTCACTTCCTTTTGTCCTTGCTTTTATATCTGGGATCTGCAGCTAATTCCTCGTGACCTGTGGAGTGATGGTACTTCACAGCAGGCTGCACCCTGGGAGCAGAGAATAATGGGATTTGGAGCAAGAGAAGCATATCCGCACAGTGTGTGACCTCCCACACCACAAGGTCTCCCAGTCTTGCTATTTCTGCCTGAAATGTGAACTTTGGGCTTAGCATTTCCTTCTTCTTAGAACCAACTAAAGAATTAGGGTCCCCCGAGGTGACAACCAAGGAAACACGGGGGTTGGGCATGCCTCTGGGTGTAATGCAGGTGCACACATCCTAAATTTCAGTCCTAGAATGCTAACAACGCTGCTGTTTTGGACACCATAGAACCACCAAAGCCTTGGTCCACAGGGCTCTGGATTTCTGTGCAATATCCAACTTTTCTGATGTTTACACCACAAAGCACAGCTGCAATGTACCTGATTCTTTCGTGGTTCTAACCACAAGTCCAGCACTTCTAAAATCTCTGATGTAATCATCAATTGCAGTTTGTACAGCATTTTCAGGGTCATGTTTCCATGCTTCAAGGCAGTGGTGGGGAGCTCAGTCTGATGGGTGGGCAGCCTTGGTGGAGCTTTGCTACCTGTCATGGACAAAACCTCATCATCCATGAGCTATCTGGGATGTCACCACACTATGGGGGAAGCAAGTGACTGCTTTACCAGCTTCCTCATCAAGATGAGAGGAAGACTTTAAGTGATTCCTGTGTGCTTTGAAAAAGGAGCTTCTGGTTACTACATAATAGTGTTTTCCTCTGCTGCCCTTATGTTTTTTTTGTTCTCAGTGAAGTGTGGGTTTTGTTCTTGATTCTTTGCTCTTGATTCTTCCCTTGTTAAGTCACAAAGAACCCAGCCAGTTTACTTGCTGCTTCCCAGGCTTCTGGAAGACAACAGCGCCATAGTATTATTGACAGCTAAGAATTTACACCCACCCCTTGGTGCTGCAATCTGGTGCCTGAGGTGCTCATAGGGCACTCCTTTCTTTCTATAATAAAGCCATCAGAGCCTCCATGTAGGCTTCCTCTGTTCTTCACCCAAACCAGGGTGGACAGGTCTGTTGTGTTTACCACCCTGCTGTGCAGGTGTGAGATTTGGATGCTGTACAGAAAACATCCACCAGCTGGAGAAAAATGCACCAAAGGAATTTCTAGTTTTGCTCTGAATGCAATAGCAGGACTGGCTGCCCAGCAACAACATTTTGTAGTTTGCTGAGTGCATCGCCGCTGAGGAATGATTAATGAAGGCCCAGCCGCAATGGGACAGACACATGGCTTAGGTGGACAGAAAAACACCCCAGCAATTCCAAGAACTCTCTAAAAAAGTGCATGTCAGCCAGGTCTTTTGAATTACCATCTGCAAAAAGGGAACAATACAGGAACTACCTGGCTTGTGCAAAAACACCAGTCCTGGGAAAGATACAAGCACCTACCTCAAAAGGTGCAGCAGCAGGGCAGCACTGCTCTTTTCAGCTGCACGGGATCCACCTCAGCAACACCACTGCTAAATCAATCTCTTGGGGTTAGCACTGCACTTGAATAGTATTTTAAACAAAACTCAATCCCATCAAGAAAGAAATAGGCTTTTCAGAAGAATACTTCCTGCAGAGGGAAGCAGAGGCTAATTGGTTTGCAGAAGGCCCCATAGCCAAGGCCAAGCACAACTTGCCCCTGATAGGTGAACCACAGGTCAAGCAGCAGCTATATGAACAATCACAGAGGTTTATTACCCACCTTACGGGCTCCTCCTGCCTGGGGTTTGCCAGTGGAGACCATTGAATGAAGCAGTTGTACTTCCCAGTACTCATAACCAGAGGGGACTGTTATGTTGATCTGTTCCCGTTCCCTGCTGATTGCAGAGCATTAGCCTTCTGGCCCTTGTTTTATGGCTACAGAAGAACAGATACTCCAGTAAGATGTTAAATCTTCACCTAAATACTGCATCTGCACAGCATCCTCCAAGTTCAAAGGCTGTGAGATGAACTTTGTACTTTGTTAGGGGAGATGGGAAACATCCTCTTTATCCTGGGAAGCAGGCCTTACTGCCCAGAAAAGAGATGGCACACTCTGCACGCGAAACGTTTACACTCTGGCCAGACCTCAGTTTCTAAATCTTCTCATTAAATGTGAACATAAAAGAAAGGCAGAAGGAGGGAAGAAAAATTAGAAGGTTCAAAGGTTCAGGGCATGAAACAAGACATTTTTGTTGGAAAAAGAAAAAAGAAAAGAAAAGAAAAGAAAAGAAAAGAAAAGAAAAGAAAAGAAAAGAAAAGAAAAGAAAAGAAAAGAAAAGAAAAGAAAAGAAAAGAAAAGAAAAGAAAAGAAAAGAAAAGAAAAGAAAAGAAAAGAAAAGAAAAGAAAAGAAAAGAAAAGAGAAGAGAAAAGAAAAGAAAAGAAAAGAAAAGAAAAGAAAAGAAAAGAAAAGAAAAGAAAAGAAAAGAAAAGAAAAGAAAAGAAAAGAAAAGAAAAGAAAAGAAAAGAAAAGAAAAGAAAAGAAAAGAAAAGAAAAGAAAAAAAGAAGAAAAGAAAAAGCAACTAAGTATTAATTCCCACAGAAGTTGAGAGGACTAAGGAAAGATTCTGCTGCTCATCAGGGTGAGAAGCTGAGGATTTTGTTAGGTGTGAGTTTTGACTGGAAAGGACTGCCACTGTGGGCAGGTTGGTTTCCCTAGTAAATGCTTGGATTCCTGGTTGGATCATGGAAATAATAGGTTGGCAAACAGTCAGATAAGCTGGCTAATGTTCAGTTCCATTGATAGTGATGCATTTTAGCCTTCAAGATCCAAGTGAAACCATTTCACAATCAGCAATAGTTTTCTGTGATACTGAGGTGTGTAGGCGGAATATTGACCGAGAGGGGAATATTGAAGATAGCATTATAAAATATGAAATAAATATTAGATCCAGGCTACCAGAGCTGTCCATCTTAATTTTAATCCCTGGGGAAAAAAAGAAAAAAAAAAGGGGCGGGAGTGGGGGGGAGGTGAATAAGCCAAGAAAATACCTGTAATCACATAGAAGATGATAAGTTGAAGAGTAGTTAATAGTTTTTTTGAGAATGAATTGGGTGAAACCAAGATATATACAACCCATTTTAAGATAAAAGCAGTTCTGGCTGGGGAAGTGGCATGTGCTGTATTTTTGACATGGACAAGACATTTGCCATTGCCAAACATGACAATACCATGACTCAGTCAGGTAAACTACTCTGATAGAGTAAAAAAAATACTGGAAAGCCATTCTTCCCTGCATGGTTGTGGCTGTGACACTTTGAGGGCCCTTGCTGTGCCACCACAGAGAACCATGGAGGTCCATCAAGTCCAGCACAGGGAGGCTCTATACTCTTGTTGTTTTTATAGCCAGGAGCAATTTGTGGTGTGCAGGGTGCACAGGGCGATGATATTCGTGCTGGGATTTTCTCATGCCTCATGATTTCCAATCGCTTTCTCAGAAAAAAAAAAAAAAAAAAAAAAAATGCATTTTGGTGGCTTCCTTCGACCCATCTCTCCAAACACAAATAATGTGAGTATCACAAGCATGTTTAATTCACATGAATAATTTATGCAAAATAATAAGTTCCTAATACCAATAAACAGAATAAATACAACTCCCAGAGACCACATTACAAACATGAATTCATTTTTACACGGATATAAAACTGTTATGATCAAGTAAAGGGAGAAATAATCTCTATCAATAACATTTCCGTATTTCTTCATTGTTTTATTTGCACACTGCTAGATCTCTGTGTCGTGTACAATCCATCCAGCTGTCCTGGGGATGCCTACAAAGCTATTCCAGCAGGTATTATATTAATCATTTCTCATCACCAGACAGACATTGTTGGAGGCTTTTCTTGTTTCACTTACAACATTAGATCACTTTTAGCAACAAGCAGAACCATCTAAACGTATTTTTCCCTAAGGATGCTGAGACACAGTCATATTTGTAAAATAAGTATTTCCACCCTTAATTTCATACTGGCATTCACTGCACAAAGCATAAAAATGCCATTATAGGACAACAATAGCATTTCTGAATTCAGGAGTTAAAAATCGGGGAAAATACATTGTGTCATTGGGAGTTTGTTTTGATTTTTGCAGATATTCTTTTTCCATCCAGGTCCAGATAATCTTTTCCCATTATTTCCCAGCTTCTACCATTTCATCATTCACTAAAAGATTTGAGAGTTCAACAGAAGCATTTTAATGTACTATCTACTTAGTATTGTTACATCTATGGCTGTATTCTGTGGACAACCCTAATATCCCTACCTTTCAGCTAACAATCCTTACCTTAAAAAATCCTTTACTAGGTAACTACTGTCCTTCCCCATTGTTTACCTGATTTTCTGAACCACCTAGGAGCTCTGAAAAGTAGAGACAGTGCTCCAATCACCTAAAATTCACACCTGACAGGAATTTGGGATGTCAGTAAGTAGGTAAACATGCTGACTTTTTAATGTTGTGCAACTTTTTAGACTTCTACCCAAATATAGCTAGCTAGATTACAACAAGGACAATATTCAGCTGCATTGATTTAGCAGCACAAATTAGCTCCCTCAGTGGGAATCTCTCTCATGTTCAGCATGGAAAACATCAGGTCCCTTTGGAGGGGAAACACCTACCTCTGCAACTCTTAATTGCAGCCGTTAATTGTCAGGCTGGAAGTGCTGGCTGGCTACAAATGAGAACTGTAAATGATGAAGAGAAGATGAAAGGAGAACAAAGCCAGTAGCCAAATGCAAAGCCAAGTGCTTTGAGGGACAAAACCTTGGGGATGGGCAGCCTGGGGACATAGGAGGTCCTGGCAGAAAGGCCAGTTGGAGGAGAATTGAGAAATGCATCAGATTGCATGTGGAAGAGCTGAGTATGGAGAAAAGAGAGAGTGTCAGCTTGGGGTGAGTACAGAGCATCCCTGACGCCGTGCTCCTTGGGCTTCCTGCACTTACACACCTCCTTCTCTTTTCACACCTTCAAACCACAACATGCATCCAATATTGGATTTGGTACACATAGGGCGTTCTGGAAAGATGAGGAAGGAGAAGTTGGTGGTTCCAGCCCAGCTGGCTCTGATGCTGGAGGACCCACGTGGTGAATGTATGGAGCTGCACATGGCTGGCTCTGCTGCACAGGGGGAGTGAAATGTATTTTCATGATGAAAGCTACTGTGCTACAGCAGGCTTGTACTAAAAAGAAAGAATGCCATAGCAATTAGGGAACGTACAGATCTTTGCCATGTTGTACAGGTACTGGGAATAGATTTAGCTTGGTTCGTCTCCATTACCCATCTGAGAAAATCTTCCAAAATACCTCAGCAAAATAATTACATTAAAACTGCTAAGAAAACTAAGTGATTGTTTTCTCAATTACTGGATTTTCAGGAAAAAATAAAAAGAAAAAGAAATCTCTTTAGAATTACTATCATGGGAAGATTCTGGTTCTCCACACAGAGTTTGTGATTTTTCCTCTGATTACATCTTTCTCCAGCTCAGAAAGAGAAATAAAACCTTGGGCAGGTAGAAGAGATCTTCTTATTTTAAAAAGGAAAAGATTTTAGTTTTGATTTTGTATTTGTTTCTTGTTCTTCTTGTTCTTCTTGTTCTTCTTGTTCTTCTTGTTCTTCTTGTTCTTCTTGTTCTTCTTGTTCTTCTAGTTCTTCTTGTTCTTGTTCTGCTTCTTCTTCTTTTCTTCATCTAATTCTTTGTGTTTTTGGAGAGAAAGCCATCTTGGAAAAAAATCAAATTTTTTTCAACTACCATGATCTGGAAGCCAATATCCACTGGGGAGAAGCTAAGTTTTCTCCATTCTCACTGGCATTTCAGTGACTGAAAAGAGGAAAAATCCACACACTCAACCCGGTGCACGTCCAAAATCTTGTAAAGAATTTCTGCTTCTCAAATATTTTGCTTTATAAAAGTGGAAAATGAATTAATAATTGAAAATTAGTGCCAGTCCTTGAAGAGCAATTTCCTTGATAGTAAAATTCTTTCCTGATATACATATATATCAAAAGAAAAATAGCAACAAAAATGCACATCTTTTTGGAAATTTTCATGCTATTCCAGTTATTACCATCTAAACAAACACTCTTGCTTCTGAGTGTATGCCAAACCTAGTCAAATCCCCACATATTGTTCTTACCACATTGCTATGGCTCTGGATATAGATCTTTCCTGTCCTCTAACAAATCAAATGTCATTATTTAAACATTTCAGTGGCAATTTTCTTGGGAGAAGCATATTTAATGACACACTTCAATGCAGAAAATACTTTCTTCTTAGGCATTTGCTGATCTCACTACTTTTCTTGACATAGTCAGTAGATATAGGTTTAACAGCTCCTGCCATGGATTTTTTCCATACCAAAATGAGGACTTTATCTGGACAATGGTTTTGCTGTAGAGCCCTAGAAGCAAAATTGGAGGAAGCCTTGGTTCTTACAACACCAGATGGTATTTGCAGTTTGACCTTGATTTCCTTTATGCTGACTTTGAGACACTGCCTGCAAGCAGTACTTTTATCTTAAAATAGGTACTAAGAAGGTCCATACACCATGTCCTCTGGAAGTTCCTGATTCTCTGGGTTCCCCTGCAGAGGCCAGTTCAGGTTTGGGTAGCTGCCTTTAATTCCTCAGATTGCCAGCAGGATAACTGTGAGGCAGCAGTGCTCCATTGCTCATGCACAGATATTTCAACTGTGGAATGTGAGAGGGTATAGTTACCGTCTCTGGACAGGTAAATAATCTCCATTTTCTGAACAGGGGCCTCTACACCGGTGTGAACACTGCACGCACTCCCTCCTGGGATTTGGTTTCTGCCAGAATTCAAAGCTGCTTTTCTTGCTCCACAAAAGCAGGATCAAAGCTTCCTTTCCTCCCTCCTTGAGCTGACTCCAGCAATATTCCTCATCAAAAAGCAAGAGAAAAAAAAAAAAAAAGCATATTTGCCTGTGGTCGTCTTCTAAATAAATCCCCCTATCTCAGGAGGCTTGGGGCTGCTGTCTCACCTCCAATCAGCTTCAATTCTGTTGTTAAGATTTGTTTCTCTTCATCACCTTCAGAAAAAAAAATCCTGCTATTGTAGGCATTTGAGATGTTTACATCTGTTTATCTTTCTTCAGATCTCAGGAGCAATAAAACGTTTCATCTCCCTCTTTAGCTGTATCATTAGTTCTGCACAGATCACTGAGAAAATCCTTCTTGCAAAGCTTTGCCTCTGAAACCATCCCAGTGCCAATACCCCAGTGAGAACATTTCCATCTTCTCCTCTGGCCTCAGAATTCTTTTTTTTTTTTTTTTTTTTTTTTTTTAATCTCAGTAGCTTGCAAAAGATGTCACGTTCTCATTTTACTAAGCTACCTCCATTGCAGTGGTTGCAGCCAAGACCCCTTTCCTCCTGCACCTCCATACACAAGGGAGGTTATGTCCTCTGATCCCTGCATGCACAGATCCTGTAAAACACAAGATTTCTACTGAGGGTTCTCTTTCAGAGGAACCTGCACTATTTCTTTTCCATGTAGTCATCTGCCCCTGCCTGTGCTGAAGACCTGGTCTGCAGCACTAAATACAGTTTATTTTCATTCATGTGCTAATCAGAGAGCGTGATAATCCAGCTCCAGCCTCACAGCTAAGCAAGTTGTGCCTGGTGGCACATAAAGTCCCTCATGGGACATTTATACATGTAACTCCCATGCAGTAGAAGCAGGTTAAAATACCCCCACAATATTGCAGGGAGGCCAGGTGCCCTGTTGCACACCTTTGGCCAGGAAGTTCTTGCTCAGGTGCAAAATCAAAAGACCTAAATGTAAGAGAGCTGAGACAAAACAGACTGCACAAAAGCCTCCAAGGCTAATTCTGTAACAGCCATGATGGGTGTCAGTGAGATGATGCTGAAGCACTGACTCCAGAGGATGTTATAGTCCTCCACCCCAAACAGAATAACAGCAAGCTTGGGTGTGTTGGGTACTGGTCTGCTCCCATGGAGTTGGGTCATTGTCCTGTTATTCCCCGTCATGGGAAAACAAATAAACAAATAAACAAGAAAAACAAACAAACAAAAAAAAAACCCTTTATGTTAGGGGTCTGGATACAAAGCCATACTTTTATTGGAAAAGCTACCCATGGCATAATTGTTCCCTTGTGTACTTATAAGACCACAGACTCCTCCTTCTTCACTGACCTTGGTGCCTGCAAGACTTTTCTCACTCCTCTCTCTTTCCCAGCTGTTGTTTCCCAGCAGGTTTTTTTTTTCCCTGTCTTAAATCTGCTCTCACAGAGGCACAAACAATACTGCTCATTGGCCTGGATCTGGCTGGCAGCAAGGCCCTTATCTAACATGGAGCAGCTTCTGGATTCTCCTCATAGAAACCACTCCTATGGCCCCCTACCAAAAGCCACTACAAGCTTACCCAAATTTGCCACCCTGGGAATGACAGCCAGCCTGCTTGCTTTCAACATGTCCCTGTCAGAGCTGGTGCCTTTGACAGCTCATGTCTGCCCTGCACCAAACCAGCAAACACTCATCTGCCTGTGTGAAAACACATTTTAATTGAGTGGTCCTGCTCACCCAGGAATTTAGCTAAGTCTGTAAAGCTGCTTGCTCTTGTCTCTATATGCAACTCTGCCAGTTGATGCCATCTGCAAATTTTAGATTTATTTTTAGATAATTGATAGAAATGTTGAAAAGCACCAAGGCTTCACGGCTTCCTTGAGATCCCAACAGAATGTTCCCATTCAGTGACAGATTTGTGTTTTGTAGCTTGTGGTCATTTCCCAACCCATTTAACATGGATTAGGTAATGCCCAATACTAACATTTAAAAACAGAATATGATGTCAGATCACTTGCAAAACCCTTCTTTGGGCTATATCTGTCAGCTGCATGCTGAGGGGGACTTCACTGCCATAAAGCCTGGGTATTTCGTCAGTGTGTCCTGTTTTAATCAGGCTATATACAATGATCCTTGAACCTGGTGCCATTTCAGCACAGAATGAAAATTCAGACTTCAAGGTTCCAGGAACATCAGTCCAAAGAGGAATTATCTCTGCCATGAGGACTGGCCCTGCTGAAGAGTTCCCATATTCCCTGTCGCTGCTCCTCTGAAGGAAGTCTCAGCAAACTCCAGCAATAACCCAGCCTGCCTGCAAGATGCAGACCTAATTCGGCTGCTTTTCTCAGCACACCCCAGTGATGCTATGGGCACCCACCAGGAGATGGGAAAGCAGCTTTTCAGATCAGCAGGCTCATTGTTGTCCTGCATCCTTATCATCCTGGCTCTGACCTGAGAGCAATGCACCATCAAGTGAGGCTTGAGGTGATGCCTCTGGCCCTGTAGTGCCCTGCCTGGTCCCTTCCCTCTGCACAGCTCCACTTGAGAGGGAGTCCACCAGCTCTTACCATCCTTGCCCACCCACCAGGATGAAGGGGAGCAGCAGCTCTGCAGGTTGGTCTCGTAATTAATTCTCCCTCCTGTCCACTGACTCTTTAAAGGTGTAAACACTGGGCTGTGCGAGTGCTTGGCAGCAGCCCAGGAGCAGCTCTGTTTGTCAGAATGCAATAGGCCCTTGCAGCGGGGATTTTTGTTTACTTTTTTTTTTTTAATTTTATTTTATCATCAAGCTCAGCTACAAACAAACCTTTAATTAATTCCTCTACAAAGTTCTGCTGAGCTTGTGGCCTCCAATTCTTTTGGGAGGCTAATTAACCTGATCCTCTCCCTCCATGCTCCTTTCTCAAGACTGTCAGTTTTCACTTGTTGAATCTTAATGTCTTCTACTGGTGTAACAATCTGCTCTTCTTTACCAGATGCCTCTCGCCCCCGGTGCACAGGCTACATTTCTATTTTGCCTATATGAGCTCATGCTACAGCTGCTTGCAAAATAGCACAGCTCACACTTCTTTGCTGGAAAAAATCAACTCTTCACAAAATTTCCCCTTAGCACTGGAAAAGGAAACCACCCAGTAATTTCACTTTTCCACTAAAATTTACAGTTTTTAAAAACCGTTGGCTTGTGTGTGTCTGTGTGTCTGTGTGTCTGTGTGTGTGAAAGCTAGCATGCTATGGAACATGTTCCTGTTTCAATGTTTTCAGTGAAAACTTAAGGAAAAGGAAAGCAAACTGATATCTGCACAGATACAGACATACACAGGCATTTTGGGCAAAAAGCCATTTTTCGGGGGAGACTATTTGACTCAGCTCCATCTTGATCAAAAAGCCATTGATTTCAGGCATGAGGCACCCAGGCTGTTTTTGATAGACATCTCCAGCCTTGAAAAATCCATACTCTTAAGCTGAAAAAATAGAAGCTTGTAAAAGTCATTGAGATGTTTTGGTAATCATTGAGTTTAGACTTCTTGTGACTCAATTCCTCAAGACTGATGTTGGAGTGCCAAGCTTTCCAATCTGCCCCAAGGGGTGACATTGCGGGGGAAAGAGTTTGCTCAGCTTCAAGGAACAGGCATGCATCAGAAAATGGTGGCTCTGAAAATGCTGAAGGTAGAGGTGTGGTGTCCAAGTGCAGAAGAATAAAACAGCACCTCAGAACCAGGGAGTCAGTGTGGCATATGGCATCGCTATGGGATATGGGTGCCAGATCCATGCTTGCACCCTGTGGAAGGACTGCAGCCACCTACTCACTTATAAAAGGAATAGTGGGGCAAGGTGCTGCAGCACTTCCAAGTCTCCCAGAGACCATCGTCTGCAGCAAAATGTATCAGCACATGTTCATGGGGAAATATGTTTTGGTGCTGTAGCTTATGGACAGCAAGATCCATCTGGGAGGGCTTTCAGCACAGCAAACACAACAAAACAGAACAGCAGGAGAAGGAAAAATGGGCACTTAATGGTACCTTTCTTCCTCTTCCCTGGTTGGCCACTGGTGAGATTGCTCTACCGAGGGGCAATTGCACAAACCTCTATCAAAGAGGGAGTCAGACCTGCATTCCTCATCCTTGGCAGAGCTCCCAGGAATGAGCTGATGGGAGGAGATAGCCACTGCCTGACTTGCTCAGGGATCAGTGCCTAAGTTCAGGTTGCTATTTTCCAAGCTTTTGTTTCCACTGTAGAAACCTGAAATAGAAAAATAGGATCAGTTTAACAGATTTTTTGTTGAACACACCACACAGTTTTCTTCTTTTCAGTCTGACTGAAGTTGTTTGGTTTTTTATTTGTTTAAGGAAAAACACTGACATTTGTCTTGGGTCCAAAGTTTTCCTTCTTTTGACCTCTTAATCCCTCACGGATTTACATTTATACCTTTCCCAGTAAAGGTGTATGGGCAATTCTGGGCAAGGAAAACTAAATAGAAAGGAAAAGTAACATTTAAAGAAAATATTTTTAACCTGTGAGGCACCCTCAAAGCAGCCAAAACAAAGAAATTCTGTTTGTTAAAGGGGAGCAACTTTCTGGCAGCTTTTGGTTTTGATAAGCCAAATCCCATGTGTGTTTTGACCTGATGAGAAGGAAGCAGCACCACATTCTGCTCTCCAAATGCCCCGCTCTGCAAGCACCTGGAGAGCATTGCCTACGACAGTGTTAAAACAATTTCCCTATTTTACAAAGGTCCTGGAAATGTTTAGAACCAGCGGGGAAGCACTCAGGTACCATAGCAATAAGCACCAGGCCATTTATAGTGCTATATTCAGAGCAAGGTAAAACAGGCCACACATTAAACAATGCCTGTAGAAAAAAGACAGCAGTCACTGCACCCCAGGCTGAGCAAGCTGAAACCTTGTGAGAAAACCATGAGATCATTTTGTTCATCATCCAAAGGACTGCAGGGATCGTGCTCACAATGATTTCATGGCAAGACTGCATGGAGATGCAGCCCTGGTGTTCCCAACTCCATAGCATCGCTTTACTGCAAGGCCAGGCTAGTGAGCTACAGCTGCCCATACCGTGTATGGGGATAGGACCAATGCCAAAATTGACTCCGACCTGCCAAAGTCCACCGTTGCTGAAACATGAGACTAAATGTAAAAGAGCAAACAATATATAAGTTAAAAACAGTTTTCAGCCTTATTTAGGGATGATGCTGATTGTTGCTCAGGTAAGAATTTAAATTCTCTTCATATTTCTTCATTGAGCCCTGACAGTCCAAAACCCACTCCTACCATCACCTGTTAAGGCCACCTGGGACATTTTCCCCTCTCAGAGCTTCCATTTCTCCCATCAGTAATAATAGGCTGAGCCCTTCCTAGAGAAAGTGAGGCCTGTGGAAGAGAAGTACTTCATAGGTGCTCTATTATTCTCCATAATTCTTGTGACACAGAGGACTAGTGACTCTGCTGACCTCTATGCTTTGCTTATCTTCCCCATTGCAGGCCAGGGCAAAGGATGGGAAAGGTCCCTGAAGTCCTAAAGTAACAGCCTGCCTGCACAGCAGCATGGTCCTGGGTCTCAGGATGCAAGCACTCTTCCTGGGACTGGCCCCTTCCCTGCTGAACCTTCTATAGCCATCAAAGCAGTAGGACTCTGCTTCTGCAGGTACTTGGTCCCAAGGCAGGAGCAGCCCGGTCTGCAGGTCCCTGCAGCCTCCCCAGGCAGGAGCCATCACCTCCAAGCGCGGATCCCAAGTGGGCTAACACAAGGCAAAACAGACCTGGAGGAGGGAAGAGGGGGAGGACGGACTTAAAATAAGATTGTTGGGGAAAGCAAAAAAAAAAAAAAAAGAAAGACACACACGCCCTCTCAAACTCACATGCTTTTGAAATGTGTGAGTTTCCCTGAGGCTGCAGAGATGACAAACAAGGAGTTCCAGGGAAAAAGGAGCTCTAGGAAGAGTGCTCAATTGAAAGGAGAAAGCCCCACAGAGCAGCACTGCTTTGCAAAGGCCCTGCAGGGTGGGGAGGGATGCCAGTTATCGCATCACAGCATATTAGTGCATTTTGTTTCTATATTATTATTATTATTATCCTCCTGTTGCTACAGCCGTTAAAAACTGTCTCTAAATAGCTCAGCATGGTGATTTACTGATTGAGTTAACTTGGCTGCAGTGGCTCTGGTGCTGAAGGATGTGGTTTGTGATTAGATAAGACCATTGCCCCTTTCAAAATGAACAACACATTAAGAGGTTTTTCTAGGTCATCGAGACTGCTCAGCACAGCACTCTGCCAAGCAGTGCAAAGCCCCAGAGCCTGTGGCCCTGACTCAAAACAGACAGTCATTACAGCTGACGAAGGGCTATGCTCTCCTTCCTATGGAGGAGGCACAGAGCTTGAGAAAACCCCAGGAGAATCTTCAGACTGGAATCAGCCCCTTCTGCCTTAAAGTCCAGTTAAGACTTTAAAGACCAGCTCAAGACACTCAGAATTTCCAGTTCCTGGTGCACAGGGGGTGACTGGAGGGTCCCCATGCTCCCCAGTGACACTTGTGCTCAGATCTTCACATCAGCTGAGACCATACTTGTAGACCAGAGCACACAACACTGTGTCATGATGGTTTTTCAGGGTGAAAATATACCTGGTTCCTCCAGGGCTGTGGACAGACCATGAGGACAGGCTACTGCAGTAGGGGTCCTGGAGCTACCCTGCCTGTTCTGCACATTTTCTTGCTGCTAAAGTGCCCTCAGCAGAACAGATGCAGTCAAGAAAACCTCCCACTGGTGAGCAGCTCCTGTGTCACACCTGCCTACACCTGCATTGCTTCACGGTGGCGGCACAGCTGCGGAAACTGCCCAATTTAAAGAACAAGGGGATTTGCAAGGCATCAGAAGAGACAAAGCTGGCCTCCTCACAGCTCAAGCACTGGCCAGGCAGGGGGACTGGAACATGAAATAAAACCCCATTTAACAAGAAGCCAGAAACTTTTTTTAAAAGTGAAATTGTCTCGCATTGAGCCTAGTTCCCCTCTGTCAGCTGAGAGCTTCAATTGGCAGCCAGACGAGCACCTGTCAGGGCTGGGCTGAAGTCATTAGCAAGATCAGAGTCCTGGCAGAACAGCAGGAGGGTGGACTAGATGACCTAATTTGCGTCCCTTCTAGCTCAAAAAAGTCTGTGATGTATTTTTAATGAAGCACACACAATAAACTGCTAACATAATATTAGAGGCTCACTTCAAAGCTCGAATAGACAGGGAAATCAAGGTGAAAGTTTCTGAATTCATCATTATTATGTGTCACTCAGCTTTGCTATGACAACCCCTGCGTACAGCAGATGCTTTCTTTCCAGTTTTTGATACATGGTTTGGGACCCACCCTTTTTTTTTTTTTTTTTTTTTTTTTTTCCAAGCAAACCAGAAAGGGCCTGGAAAGTACAAAGCTCGAATGGACACCCCTTATACATCTATGCATTGTTCCAGCCCCACAAAGGTTTTGCAAGCAGCAAAATGGAGTGACTCTGGAGGAGGCTGGGGTCATACCTTAAAAAAGCTTCAGGCCACCTGGGTTCCCTTTTGTCCTGCTGGTCCTTGTCACACAGGTTGGAGTCTGTAAAGTTTATGATTTGCTGAGATGTGTCAGAGAGCAGCAAGAGCAAGGCTGCTCCCTCAGTGAAGGCAAGACAGGGGCTGAGGGAGATCCACTGGTTTTCAGGGAACCCACCAGCCACAGCCTGTACTAAGCGAGGAAGAAAAGACCATGCGATGGTGTCAGGTGTCCAGCCATGAGTCCACATCATAAGGCAATTCCATAGCAATGAGGCAACGCCAAGCTCAAGCCAGGAATTCATCCACTGGGCAGGACCAGGATGAGTGATCACCAGACAGGTCCATAATGATGAGGTAGATCTAAGATCAAGCCAGGAAATCTGCCTGCTGTTGAGCTCCGGAGGAGCAGGGCTACATAGCCAGGCTGAGACATGATTATGGCTGAGCTGGAGACCAGCCCTCCTCCAGCGCATCTCAGGCAGGGACTGAAAGCACCAGGCTGAGCTGAAACAGAGTTTCTGGGCCCATGGTTTGAGTGAAGACCCCGAGTAAGGCTGGTCAGGGCCATTCAGCCTATTAGCTGACTCAGGGCTGTAGCAAAACATGTGAGCTGCACCAGTAATATAAAAGCACACAAAGAAAAATGGGATTGCCATGTGTTACAGTATTCTCCTTTCCAGAACTGTTAGACTATTCTGGTAGGGGAAAGCAATTGTTTTTTCCCACAAACCTCCATTTCTTCTGGGACATCCACTGGTTCATGTTGTGCTTTGGAAATGATCTATTCAGGTTGTTTAAAACCCACAGGTGTCATAGGAATAAGTAATAGACTCCAAGGGCAGAAGCAAATCAGAAGTCAAATGATCCTCTGACTACACATAAATATTCCTGACCCCTCCGGTTTACAAAAGTTGTTTACCAAAGAGCTCCCCAAGTCCAACCAAATTAATCCTGCCACAAGAACTTGCCCACTGAGTCCAGAGGACCTTAGTACTTCAACCCCTACAGTGAGCTGCAACTGTTGGAAACACTCCTAAAACCAACCTCAAAACATGCAAAGTAAAATTAAACACCCCAGTCTACTTTCCATCCGTATCTCCTGGAAATTATGCAATCATTCTCAGATCTCCTTGATGGGGTGATTTTAAGCAAACCAGAAAGGACCTGGAAAGTATAAATCTTGAATGGACACCCCTTATACACATATGCATTGTTCCAGCCCCTGAGGTGATTTCCCTTTGTTTTCCTTTCAACATCCCTCATCCCCAGCAGACCCATCCCAGTGAAGCCAACTGGACTGCAAGGGAGAGACAGTGAGGAACAAAACAGCATTTAGCAAAATGCAGTATTTAATAGTCTCACTTGGAAGCCTTGATAAAGTTTCAACTTTTTCTGCACAGAGTGGATTGAAACGTTTAGTCCCAGCATCCTGAAGTCTGACACAGCCAGGTGATGAGCATGCCTGTTATCCATTGCTGTTGCATCTTATTTGAGCTTGGGCTCTAATTGTCATGCAGAAAGGGATTGAGCCTTGCCTGTAACCTGGTGTTAATTGCACTGCGGGATGGAGGGGAGGATAGTGACAACTAATGAACTAGCAAAAGTGATTGATTCCTGTCTCAGTGTCAGGACACTGCACGGCTGTTTGTCAAGAAACAAGAAAATGTCACTGGGATTTGTAAGCACTTGTAACTATTACATAAAGCACTTTGACTAAGAATCACATAAGATAACTTTCCAAGACTGCTGCTCTGAGAGTGTGTTAATACAACCACTGGCTCTTCTTGACATTTCTGCAAACAACTTATAAATATTCCATGGGAGCGGCTGCTCCTGCTGCCGCTGTTGTTGTGGTCTGAATGGAAATACCAGGGGAAGAAAAGAGCAGCTCTGCCCTTATTTAGGAAGCGTGCAGCTAAATAAGAGTCCTCAGTCAGCCCACTCTAGGGTTTGCTCCAAGCAAAAACAAAACACGGTTGAGCATTGTGTCCTTCTCTTGCTGATGGAGAAGCTCGGATGCAAGGGAACAGTCCCCTACCACCAGCCCCTCTGCACCCAGATGGCACTGGGCAGGGTGTTAAATGGCTTGCCCGAGGCCACATACTCACCGAATGACACTCAACCACATGGCACATGTACCAGTGACACTTCTGAAGGAGCCGTCTCCACTGCTTTACCTCAAGGCTCAGATGCTAAACACAGGGCTCCTCAACCTGTGTAAGACAGTGATGGGGATGCTGATGTCTGAGAAGCTGGGGGGCAGCTCCGTTGTATCTGGGGACTTTCTATGTTTTTTTCTTTAAAAGAAAGACGTCCTGTCACTCGTCCCAGACGTGGACACACCGGTGACTAGGGCAGTTTGCAGCAGGCAGCAGGGAGGATCCCTGGCCTGTTGGGGTGTTGGGAAGGATCACGTAGAAGACCTGGTGACAGATGTCACAGTACGGCTGGCAGCTGACCGTGGGGACAGGCAGGTCCACGTCAGTTGTGCACACTGTGGAGCTCATTATCTTTCTCTAGAGGTATTGCACCAGACAAGTTTGCGCAGAAAGCAGAGCTCGTGTTGCAGAAGACACACACGCAGTGAGCTGCGGGAGTGTCAGATTAAATCCCGCTGGCCATAACCAGCCAGTAGGTGCAGCTTCACTGTTTTAAAATGTTATCTGTCCTCTCACATGGCACACCCTTCCTGTAATAGATTTTGCAGTCTTTTCTGTTTTAAACCCAAGCTATAATGCTCAAAACCAGCCATTGACCAACAAATGCGAGTGGGAGCCAGCCCCAACCACAGCACCACGAAGGAGCTGAGCCATGAGCAAACCACCGCCAACAGACCTGGCCCACAAATAAACCACTGCAGATGGACCCTGACACAAGTAAACCACTGCAGATGGAGCCACCCACAACTGAAATACTGCAAAGAAACCCAGCCCTGTGACTCATCTGAGCTAGCACGCCTGTGTCGGTGCCATGTAGAGAGCAGCAGCCTATCAAATCTATGATTTCATCCCCAAAGATGCGCTGTTTTTATCCTTGATGACAGCTGGGCCTTTTTGGTACCTGCTGACCTAGAACAAGTCTCCCAGGCTGTACCGAAGGTGGGTCATTTGCAGTGCCTCATTGTTTAGTGAGTGGGCAGTGCATACTTTATATTCTGTCATGCCTCTCCTTTGCCAAGTCCCAGTTTTCCCTATTTATAGATGCCCTGGGAAGCAAATCTGTTAAGTCTCACCTGCATCAGCATCTCGCCGTGAGGTGCTCTAGTTATGGATCAAATCAGAGATTCTCTAGTTAGTGTTTCTGTCCCTACCCAGACTCAAATTTTGGGCCTGGCTTTGTAAGGAATGTCTCTGCATAATTTCATACTCCTTGTCCTTCCTGTGGCTATACCCAGAGTCTGTGCTGGCTCCCACCTGCAATCATGACACAGTGATCTGCTATCAGCCCTAAGAAACTTCCTCCTCTTTTGCCTGTCCTCCCTCTTCTCATGCCCACCCCTATCTTGCAATGACTCTGCTTTTTGTATTCTCTTCTGATTTGGAGCGGGAGGCAGAAGGTAATAGCCCTTCTCCCTCACAGCCTAACGACAGGGAACTAATCCAGAAACACAGATTGGGTTTAGAAAACCTTCCACCCTTTATTATTTCTATGCACCAAGTTTGCATCTAGAAAAATAATCAATTCAGAGCAGAGAGATGAGGAAACCCCAGCTGCTAGAGACGGTTAGCAGATCCTGTGTAACAGTGGTGCCATCAGCCCTTCAGTCACAGGCAATGGGGCAACTGGCCCCAAGATCTTCTATGATCTACTGGAGAAGAACGGGGCAGAAATGCTCAGCATTTTCTGTATCTGCCTGCAGCCTATGCCCAGGGTTATAAGCAGGTGCTTGCAGACTCTCAGTCCCTGCAGCCTGTTAGTAACCAGGGACTAGTGCCAGGAGCAGGTTCCAGTCCCTGGCCCAACATTGCCAGCCCTCACAGCACTGTCATGAGTATTGTGAGATTTGGTGTTTCCCTGATGATCGCCAGAGACAGAGGAGTTGCATGGGGACTTCAGTATCAGCTGAGAAAAGCTTTGAAACATGATCTTTAAAACCAGTATGTGGTAAAGGAGAACCCAGAGGCACTTCATTAAGAAGCCCTAGGAATTTATGCTGACTTCAGTCCGGGGATCTATGCAGTGTGCTGCTGTCTGGAGGTCCAGCCTGAAAATGGGAGTCCTCTGGTTCAGTGGAAGGGCAGGAAAGGTGATTTTTTTGTCCTTGCACATCCAGTGCTGGGCAAGAGATGAGGGAAGCGGCTGCCATGAACCCACCAGCTGTAGACTCATAAAATCTGAAGCCAGGAGTGACCACGAGCTCAGCCTGAGCCTGCCTGCCTCAGGGCGCTGCTCGAACAGATCCCTGCATGCAGCAGAATGACCATTCCTGAAACACTGCTGGGAAAAGCAATCTGCTGTGTGCAGCAGGCAGAGAACAAACTATCCAAGATCCAGTGCCTGGCCATGGTCCCAGCCTCTCCTGGTTATCTGATGGTGTGCTTCCAGCAAGCTCGCTGCAGCAGCTATAGCAATGAGGATCAGACTCAGCCCTAGGAGGGGGATTGCACAGACCCAGCAAGATCATCTTTTGAGGGCTTGGAGGCACACTGGACAGGGAAAGTGAGGAATCCTCAGGATACCCCAGCTTACAATAGAACCACTTGAGTTCCATGGATCAGAGCATTTGAGCCCTTTCCAATCAACACCTAGTATTTCTTATGAACCAGACCATTGGTGGGTTTCTTTGACACCACATTACACCTCTCTTCTCTATAGCTTTGATCAAAAAAGTCTTGCAGATGGAAATGATGTCAAACCACAGAAGCCCTGTATAAAGTTTTGATCTTGGTGAATCACAGTTATCCAGAAATAAAAAGAAAAATGAAAGCTTTCCAAAACAGTTTGATGAAATCACTTTTACATGAAATGTGTCCATGTCAGATGCTGCAACTTGGCAGGATGGGAAAAAGAGATGGGGGCCTCTGGAGTGTGGCTCACCATATCTGCACTAGGCTGGGACAAATTACCACCTAAAGACGTGTTATTGGACTCCACTTCACTATCCATAGGCAAAGGAACACTTTCATCTTCCTGCCCTCCACATAAGGATGGGAGGGCAGGGGCAGAAAATAAAAGCAGTTCTCTTGTTACCATGAGAAGGGGAAGAAGAAGCATGTCTCTGACTGGCTTGGAGCCCAGTGTTGCTTGCAGATGGACCTGAAAATCTGGAAAAGGGAGTTTTCTTCTAGTACTGCTTGTTGCAAGGAGAAATGTGGAGCAGGCAGCAAAGGATGAGTGTGGAGCTGTGTCGTCAAATGCTGTCAGAGAAGTGAGCATGAACACAATGTCTTTCCACCACTGTGTTTTTACAGTGGGATCTGCATTATCGAGGAGTCTGTGCAATGGTAAGGCATAGAGGACACTGCGTGCAGAGCTGTGCGACTCTATGATGAGGAGCCCACTCTTTCCAAGACAGCCTAGACTTCATCCCTTATGCACTCAGAGCCTGCCTGGCTTCCTTCTGTTCAAACGTGACTTTGTCGATTTGATTTCACCCCTGGCATTCAAGGACTTGAGCAGAAAATTGACTGTGACTTGAACAGAAAGAAAGGAAGAGAGAGAAGGCATCATGATATGGGGAACAGTCAACAAGTTCCTGAGCCCTGATGGGTAAATTCCACTTAAGTCAGTGACATCTAAGTATAAAATAGATCTAGGGTAAATTCCACTTAAGTCAGTGACATCTAAGTATAAAATAGATCTAGGCACATCTGGAAGTCTTGTGCCAGCCCCAGCAAAGCACAAAAAAAGAAAAAAAAAGGGAGACTGCCCTGTTCACACACACCCCACCCTCACCTAAGTCAGAGCTCACCCTCTCATTCTTCAAACCTCCTAGAGGTATTCCTGCTGCCCACTGCACCCCCTTCTTCGATAAAATGTCTTTCAAATGGCCTTCTGATGTCTGTAAACAGAGAAATTGGCATCTGGACAGTAGGAAATCTAGGAAATGAGCACAAGGGATTCTTCTGGGCTTATGGCCAATGTATAGTCCTATGAGCCACTGAAAGCACAGCAGAGTCAGGCTCTAGAAAGCAGGAAGAGTGTCACTGGGTTGGCATAAAGGAACTCCCAGTCCATGCAGGGTAAGCAATAGTAATGTGCTTGTCTGCTTTGTGTTAACCACAGGGAGCATTAAAACTGAAGTACCCATTATACTGATTTGGGCACAGACAAACCCAAATCTCAGTCCTGTTCAGGGCCCATTTATTTGTCATGGGGAAACGCCACTACATGCAGCCATTGTCCTTTCTAGCTCAGGTTCATTCTGTTTTTTGCCACTTCATCTGGCTTCGCCATGCCCATAGATCTGTAGGTATCCATCCAAGCATTTTGACCACAAGACTCACAGTTTACAAACTATTTCAAAAAGAACCGTGGTGGAACCTGAGGCTGTGACCAAAATGGAAGTTTCTACAATAACCTGTCACAGCATCTGGCAGTTCTTCTGGCTTTTGGGCTTTGAAGTGCTGCTGATCCTGTGGCCAAGCCAGGCTGAGCTGCTCTCTGCTACTGTGCTTCCACTTCAGCTGTAAATTTGAACCCCTCAGTACTCTGAAAGATGCTTTGGATGCATAGGAGAGGACAGAAACTGCTTTGGGCATGCAGGAACCCCAGAAAACATCCAGCACTGGTGTGAAGGGGAGAAATCCAACCTAGTTTGGCAGAGTGAAGTTGGTGATGTAATGATCACTCACCTGTGTGTATGAACACTGGACAAGCATGCAGGCACAGGGATTATCAAGGCCATATCTAGATTATCAAGGCACTTGGGGATCCCAGCACAAGGCATTGACTTCTTGCTTCATCCTTCGGGTTGAACAATGCATTTGAACAAAAAAAAAATTGGCTTATCTGCAGAAATAAGGTAATGGAGCTGGGATGGCAGCAGATCTGCTGTGATCCCAGGGCCATGCTCCATAGCATCTCTTGCCCAGTGATACACCTGGTACTGGCAGATCAGTCCCCATCTCAGTGCCAAGAGTGAGCTACTGACCAACGTGGGTCTCTGCCACATCTTTTTGGCAGGCCCGGTGATGGATTTGGAAGAGACAGATCCCAACTGCAACTGTTTGGGCACTGATCTTCCTGTCACTCACAGGGGTGGAAAGTGGCTGTGGCAGACAGTGAGGGTACCCAGCAACACCCTGTGAAGTTGTTGCAGGTGGGTCTCAGACACTGTCACGCCAGCTTAACAGCATGCACCATCACAGCCACCCTTGCTCCTTCCCATGGTTGATCTCCCCTCCTCGTGACTACTCATGACTAGAGCAGGGCTTGGACTAAGTGCTGGCTGTACTGTTGTCCCTCTCTCCTGGCTTGTGATTGTCCCTCCATCTTCCACGTGCAGTTGTTCTAGGAAACTGAGCATCGGTCCCTGTGCTGCAAACCTCAGTGGAGTCCAGGTGGCTTGGAGACCCTCATCCTCACTTACACACAGAGTCCTCTAGCACATGTTTCTAGGACCTTGACACAGATCTTGCTCTTATCTGGTTAACATGTGAGCTGAAGTCTTCTTGTTTAGCATAGCATGTGCATGACAGATTGGTCTTGCATGTATAGAGAACAATACCACAACACTCTTCCAGGAGAGAGGAGCACAGAAGAAAATCTACAGTTTAATAAGGAAAGCAAACTTCTGGCAAACTCTCTGCACAACCCTGCCATAAGCTTGCGTACCTACAGAGTGCACAGTGGGCTGTCTGCTGTGCATGGAGCACACAGCTAGACCTAAACAGGTACTTCACTGCCCAGGATGTGGTATGGGGACACCCAGACATCAGCTGATTTATTTTCATAACATGCTGAGGTCAAAGATGGGGGTCATATAGAAGATGAAGTCACTTGCGCAGAGATCACATGAAGCACCACTGTGGGCACAGCCATGAACGGATGCCAACTCTCTGGCTGAGCTGCCAGGCCAGGAGCTGCATGTCTGGAGTCACACCTCATTTCATAAATCCATGCCCAAGCGCTGTTGTGCTCTGCAACCACCTTCTGATTCATTACTCACAGAGCTTAGTCTAATCATCTGTGCAGGCAGAAGAAAAATGTCCCTGTCTGACTTCTTGGGACAGTTTACCTCTACCTGCAACCCGGAGTCCTCAGCTTCGAGGGGCTGGGCTAACATTTCCTGCTATTCCTAGCATCTTGAAATATGAATGGTGTTGGGGGAGCATGTTGGACAGTTCAAAGGGAAGCAGGAGCATCAGCAGAGCATGTTTTGTGCAAAGAAACCCTTTGTTGGCACCAATTAAAGCTTGCATAACTGTGCTGGGTATATCTTATTTATTACTGTCATGTTAAATGCTCAGCCTGCCTTCAGATCAGGGATTACTCAACACCCTTTTAATTTTTCAGCTTTTTAGTCAGTTAGCATACTTCATCCCTTGCAGAAGACAACCACTTAGGAAAAAGAAATCTTTATTTTATATTTTTTGTATACTTGTACACAAGTAAAATAAAATGCATATCTATATATACTGCAATCTTGTGAAGGAAAAGGTAGCATTCTTTAACAAATGCTGCCCGTAAACATGGTGTGATGGAATGAATACGGAAAAACTGCAATATTCATAAACATAGGATTAAAACAGCATCAAATTCATTACCTCTGCAAATGGGAACCTGCAATATTGTTCAGTGTGATGTCAAGTTACAAACAAATTTTAGACATTCTTTTCAGAGCATTTCTTACACATTTTTTTTTCCTGTAAATAAACCATATTTCTTTATCATCTGCTGTAGCAAAAGCTGCTTTGTGGGCAAGTGCAGTTCCGAAGATCAAAGGTATAATTCACAGGTTTCAGGACAAATAAATTATGTACATCTCGGTGTCTGTCTTTTGTGTGTTTTTTTTTGTCTTGTTTTTTGTTTGTTTGTTTGTTTTTTATAAAGGCATCCAGTTAACTTTTGTGTAACAAAGCTTTCTCAGGGTGGATGGTAGTTTGCTTTTGTTTGTAACATTTATGGAGGTCAGCAAAAGTCTTGTATTAAAGTGTCATCAACCCAGGAAAAGAGTTAATTTTAGCAGAATAACAGTAAGCTCCACACCAAGGGAGGGATCAAAAGGCTTAGGCTGAGCTGTAACGTGGAGCTGTTTCCTTGCTGGGTGAGGCGGCACTGGGCCTTTGATTTGTTCTTTTTAGAGCAGCCCTGCCTCTTTTTGGTTGGGACTGTGGAAGGTTCAATAGGCTCTAGAAACTCCGGTTTCAACTTGGTCATTGGAGGGTCTACAATGCTGGGGAAGGTCCCAAAAGGGGAATCATTTATCTGCTTGTTGCTGCTGTTTTTGGAACGGTCTGTCTCAATGTACTTGGTTTTGGACATATTCTCCTTATCCTTGAGAGGGTTGTTGGAGGATGGTCGGCTGCTGTGGGAAGGACCTGACTTGCCTTTAGCTTCATATATAAAAGATTTATCCATTTCTGGCTGGCAGCACTTCACAGAGCCATCATGGGAGCTGAGAGGGGGGTTCCCAGTGGGCAGTTTACCAGACCTGGTCTTAGTGCTAAAAACACTTGTTCGAATCTGGTTGTAAGAGTCGACGCATCCGTCCAAATCAGAGCTCTGCAGCCTTTTGAGGTCTCTCCCTGCCAGATGGGGGGGAAGGTGGCACTCTAGCTCCGAGGACGATCCTTTAAACTGCCTAAACCAATTCCAGAGGGATCGAGCCTGGCAGTCGCAGATCCACTGGTTGCCATTTAAGCGCAGGTACTGGAGGGACACCAGAGGAGCCATGGTTTCCCCTGTGAGCACGGTCAGGTTGTTGTTAAATAGATATAAGGTCAACACTTTCCCAAGGTCATGGAAAGACCGGCGGTGAACCAGGCTGACTCTGTTCTGGTGCAGAAGCAGACGGTCAAGGTTGATTAGCCCCCGAAAGACGTTCTCTGACAAGCTCTTGATTTTGTTACCATGCAAAAACAGGTAGGTGAGGTTTGCGAGATCTATGAAAGTGTCATCCAGCAGGTTCTGTAGATTATTATCCTGAAGGTAGAGATATTGCAAGGAAAACAATCCCCGAAAAAGCCCTGTGGAGAGCTCCAGGAGCCCACATCGATCCAGATGTAAGGTGTGGAGGTGAACAAGACCACGGAATGTGACAGGATTGATAGACTTCAGGTTTGTGTTGTCACTGAGATCTAACTCCTCCAGTTTGCTGAGTCCATAGAAAGCTCCAGGCTCAATGAGGCTGATGTTGTTGGAGTGGATCCAAAGAATCGTCATGTTGCGACAGGAGGTGAAGCTGGTGGACCTCACAAGGGTTATCTTGTTGTTGTGCAAGAAGATGCGCTGGCTCTGGATGGGTATCTCTGTGGGGATTGCTGTCAGTCCTTGCTGCTGACAACTTATTGTAATCTTCGGTTCGCTGTAGCATACACACGCCCCAGGGCAAGACTCCACTTCTGACTGGATGTTCAAGCAAAGCACCAAAATCAGCAGTTTGCTTCCTAAAGGACAACAAAAATAGTATGCAAATTAGCCAGGGTCACGGGAGAGCACTTTTCTCTGCAACTAATAGATGAGCATGGATATCAGCCTTTTAAATGCATTGACATTAACCACAAACAACATATGCCAGGGGAGCCAAACAGTTAAAATGAAGAATTAAAAATGTTCTACCGCTTAGCACAATAGTTAAAAGCCATACACACTCAGAGAGAGAAATCCTGAGCACTTCCTTGGCCTTTTGCACTTGGGAGACCTCTGACTTTGGTCACAAAAGTAAGTGATAGTCATTATGTATTTGCATCATAGGTCTTGAATGCATGTCTAAAATAAGCCTGGTTCTAAGGAGCTTACCTCTGAGCAAAGGGGCTGTCTCCTCAGGGGCCATTTGTCTCTGTCACAGGCACCTTTAGCACAGTCCGGGCTGTGAGAAAGCACCTGCAGTGGCAGAGCTGTGCTAGGCAACTCTGCGTCCCATCCAGTGCGACCAGCTCCTTGCCTGCCTGCACTCAAAATGTAAGATAAGGCTTCTGTGACTTTCCACGAACAATTTCTGATTGATGCAGTCTTTCTGCAAGAAATAACTGCAAGGGATTCTCAGAATAACTTACAGGTCAGACCTGCCTGCAAAGGCCTTGGAGCCAAGAGCATCCTTCAGTAGTCAGACCTTTACACCACACATTTGGGCTTCCCTTCCTCTCTCCTCTTCTGCCCTCTGAATCTGTGCCACTGAGGAAGAGGAGAAAAGAGAGAGTTTTCCAGAGGGCAGTGCTGTTCTTGGAGGAAATCATGTACAAGCCTTAATTCGGAGATTCCTCAAAGCTTACAAGGCAGAAGCAGGTTTTGTGCATCCCAAGAGTGCAGGCAACCCAGTGGGGTTAAAGAGCCCCTGAGAGGAACATTTTTTCATGGTGATAACCACCTGCTTTCCCAGGAGCTGGACTGCAAGGGACCATGGGGCCTCGAATCACAGTGAAGTATTTGGATTCCTCACATCTGAGGCATGTTTGGGAGGGGCCTGCAAGATGGGCAGAGGTAGGGCAGAGGCGTGCAGCCAACACCAGCTTCTGAAAGGGGACCTGGGAAAGAGTTGGTGCGAATGAGGCCAGTTTCAACAATGCTTTACCAGCAATTAGCAGCAAGTAATTAAATCACTTCCTCTAAACCACACACTGCAGCTAAAACAAATGGGCAGCAGCCGTAGCAGCGGGATGCTCCATTTGTGTAACACCGCGTGTGACCAGGGATGTGTGTGTCTCCTTCCCAGCTCATTACAGCACCTCTGGCAAAGGGATACACTCCTCCCAGTCACTGGGGAGCCCCAGCCCAAGCACAAACAGCAGCTGTGGGAGGTTTTTTCTTCCTTGAAAGACTGAAAATGTTTGTTTAGGCATTTTGATGCCTCATTACACTTTAAGGTAGAATAGCAGAGTTCAGAAATCCAGGAAAAGGAGAGAAGACAAGATAGTAAAGTCATTTTTCTGTCACGAAAGGCTGGGATCTAGGCCTGAGATTCCTTCTAGTAAAAATAATTCATCAAGCGCAGCTAATAAATCTGTGGAGATCCAACAGTCCAATATAGACAGGAGACTCCTATACATCATCGTACACATGGGAGAAAAAATAACAGCTCAGCATGCTGAGATAATTTGAGCCTGATATTATTAGCTGCTGAGCATCCCTGGAAGGCAGTGTGTTGAGAGCAGTATTATGACACATTCTGGCTGTCATGTTTTGACATATCATGTCCCATTGTATGGAGTAAAGTAACACGAGACAACTGAAATCCCCCACTGGAGACATGCCACACCAAGAGGAGCTTCCTGGGAAATTAAAACAATGTCAGCATCCCCCTGACCAGCACAATTCCTCTCCAGCTGATAATGAAAAACTGCAGCCAGAGAAACACACCTTTCTGGAGCCTCTTCCATGACACAGATGATGGGGACCCAGGTGGTACTGCAGCTATGTGACACGCTCCAGCAGAACCACTTTTGGCGTATGGGCACCACTGAAGACTCCGTGGCTCTTCCCAGCTGCTCCTGGTAATACCACAGGAGCTGCAGCCTACTCGGGGAATATCCAACTACAACCCAGATGCATCCACACACCTTAAACATGTGACATGTTCACAGCAGAATGGATGCAAAGCACCATTCCTATGGGAGAGGAATCACAGTGACAGTACTCCTGGTCTAGTTCCAGACAAGGGAGGCAAGTGCATAATAAATATATGCATACATGGGGAGAGAAAGAGAGAATATGAAGCAGCCAGCAGAGAACAAGGGATGCATGTGAATACCACCCTGCCCTGTGCTAGCCCTTCCAGACAACCACGCTCCCCTCTTCCTCCACCCTCTGCATCACTTGATGGTTGTACGCAGAGTGTGCCCCTTTTTTACAGGCAGAGCTTCCAGGGCTAAGTAGCCAAGTTTCGTCTCAGCTTTTGGGTGTGTGCAGAGCTCAAGACATGCTACAGCTTCTCCCCAGCACAAAGGAACAGAAGGAAAGGAGCAAATCCTTCTCCCTTTTTTTTCTCCCATTGCTGCTGCTGCCTCTGCAGCTGTCGGGAGCTGTGAGTCAGTGGCACTGATAGCTGGCTGCCAGCGGAGCAGCACAGGGAAATTAATTACAGTCAGGGCTAGCCTGTGTGCTTTAATTAGGGACCTGGTGTTCATGAGCTGCTCGGATGAGCTCTTTCCACCAGAGACAGTTGCTGTCAATCACCCCCTAAAGCTTTTTTCCAGTTTCCCTCCTGCTGTGCAGCTCAGCTGTGTCCTGGCTGAGCCGCGCTGAAGCTCAGCGCCTAGCAGGCACCAGAGTGTCCAGACAGTGCAAGGCTTGAAGCAAGCACAGGTGTGGGTGCAGACCACAGGCAGGGAAGTTAAGGCGATGCTGCAGCCCCTTTATTCCCAGTCCTGTAGCAGAGACTGGAGAGACTGTGCCTTGGCCTGTCCCTGCTACTCCAAGGAGCTTCTCCATCACTGGCGTTTCAAGGTCCAAACGGGTAACTTCCTCACGCTCAGCGTGCCCCATCTGCAGAACGCACCAAGTGCTGTGAGGCATGCAGACTTTGCATCAGGATAATTTCATCTGTCCAATTCCAAGCAAATATTACCCGGGTCTGACGGCTCAGCTGCTAAGTGAGTGAGTACTTTAGGACTGGGATGAGCACAAGGCAGGGTCTTGGGACAGGAAGATTGCTAAAACTTGACATCAGGACATGTTAATTAAACCACACAGATTTAGAATGGCCTGGAGCACAGCAGAGCTTTTTACTGTCTGCCTGGACTACACCCCTGTATTTTCAGGTAATCTCTTGCTTTAGATCAAGTCTTGAAAGACTGAATTACACCAACTGGCACTGCTGGGGCTGGAGCCTATCAGCCTGAAACATGCCCCCGTTTTGGGGCACAATGTCATAATGCAGATCACAGACCCAAGCCCCTTCCTGCTGAGAAATATTCCCCAAAGACCCTCTGGAAGGGACACAGCCTGACAGTGCCCAGAGCCTGAACACTGTCCTGCATATCACACTGCACTGTTTCCCTTGGCAAAAAATGGAGGGGAAGGATGAGGCTCTTCAGAGGGTGGTCAAGCAAAGACCACATAGACGCAGTTTAAAACTTGCCAGGAGTAGAGTGAATGTCGTGGGCTCCTGCTCTTCCTGAGACAGACCAAGGATTTGTGATGCTGAGGGGTTCCAGTGGGTGCTACCCTGAGTATGAAAGTCACCAGACAGGCAGAGCCCTGGCTGAGGACATAAGAAAACAGGAATCCAGGGGGCTGTGGCAGGAAAACCCCCACTATGCCTCAGCCTGGCTGGCATGGGCAAACACCATCATTCATTTTCCTGGAACGTTGGGTTCAGCTCTGCTTGTCCCTGAGGAAAAGAATCTTGGCGTAACATGCCTCTTAGATGAAAAGCCATTCCTACCCCTTCCAGATTATGATTAAAACTTAACTGGATAGTTCCAGTCAAAAGCAGAAGATGAAAGAAAATCCAGTACCTGGAACCTTCAGTCCCTCCAAGAGTTTGGCTTTGAGCTTAGCATTTGTTCCTCCAGAGCTTTCTTAAAAGCCAGAAACCTCCTTCAGTCAAACTGCTGTACTTCCCCTTTGCCATCTCAGAAGTGTTATGACTCATGGAACTGGGAAGCAATTAAAGTGGGTCCATTATCTGTCTTTCCGCTGGTCCCCTGTGCGATCGCATTGTCAAACATGGCAATTAGAAAGAAAAGGCTCCGGGGGCCTGTAATAGATGCTTTGCAAACTTTTTAAGAGGCCAAAGCAAAATGCAATTTTCTGCAGTTTGCAGAGCCGTGGCCTTTCTCTGCCGCTCTGCACTTGTCTCTATTGATTTGGAGATATTATAATGCGGCTTTCCTACAGTGGAGGGTCAATAATCATTTGAATTCTCTCCTGGTTGGGCATAAAGGGAGTGCTTTACAATACAAAGCCTTTTGCTGATGCACACAGCATTTTGCCTTTGTTTATAGTACAGAAACACCTTGGCTGCTTAATTCCCTGTTCTCAACTGGTATTGTTTGAAATTCAGCGCATGGCTTTGAAAGACACTCTCTAAAGCAGCTTCAGTGTCTTCCGCTTTGCCCTGTAGCCAAAGGTGGGTCTGCGTGTGCGTGAGTGAGTGTGAGTGCATGTGCGCCAAAAGGAAGAGGGCAGCACTTTTATTCATTTCAAGTTGAAGTTGAGTTAAGAAGTGAAAGAGGTAGGAGAATTGATTTAGATGAGTCTCACCCCAGGCTGGATTTTCCCTCCCATTTGCTGCCTCCTCACTCTGCTGCAGAGAGGATCACAAACTTTGTGACGGCGCAGCTGGAGTGGCTGCAAGGTGAGGAGGGGGGGAAAGGAGAAGGGCTGTGACACCACTCCCACCTGGGAGAAGTAAGCAGTGTTACAGCTCTGGGGAACCAAGGTCTTGAAGCAAGTACTGACAGAACAGGTCTCTGCTGGCAAGCACCCGCGGGCAGCCACCTGGCAGCAGGACATTATGGGGTTGCTGCAGGTCCCATGGCATATCTGCAGCTTTGTGGGGATGTTGGGGTGTCGGGCACCCCTGTGGAGGGGAACAGAGCATGGTTCACCGAAGCTCTATGTCTAATCCAGCATGCTCAATTGCTCTCCAGGCTCAGGTGACTGAGTTTGATCTCCTTGGGATGATGCTGGAGCTCAATGTCCCTGCTCACACCACTACTGGCATAGGCTGCCCTGAAAAGCTGCGGATGCCCCATCCCTGGAATTGCTCAAAGCCAGGTTAAATGGGGCTTTCAGCAACCTGACCTGCTGGAAGGTCTCCCTGCCCATGGCAGGGCATTAGAACTAGGTGGTCTTTAAGGTCCCTTCCAACCCAAACCATTCTATGATTCTACGAAAATGCATACACCTTGTTCCAGTACTGAATCACAGCTGTCTAAAAATAGGTGGCTAATTCCCTCTTAGGCACACCTGAGGGTATGATATGCCAACAGGAGAGCTGGAAGATTGGGCACAGCTCCTCTGGGAGACCCATGCTCAGCAGCTGCAGCCAGCTGTGACATAAATGGCACCAGGCAGCGATATTTAGGCACTAGAATCTTCTACAGGTACAGTCTCTGATCCCACACACTCTGGAATTGCGTCTTGATCCATGAACCTTTGGGACTGTGGTACTCTTTATTCTCTTTGTCAGTGCAACTTCAGTTCTGCTCATTGGTATATCCAGTCTCTACCCTGAATAAGACAGAATTTCAGTGGAAAAAAATACAATATGCGGTCAGGAATGAAAGGTCATTTCCGTAATGCATCCAGGCAATAGATGTGCCATTTCCTAACTTCTAGGTGTTCATCTTTTCCACCTAAATCATACGCCCTTAATGTGATTTTCAGACTTAATATCGCAGGGACATTTTTAAGGGAAAACGGTAAAAGCGAGCTATATCATGTGCAATTCTTAGATTCCCTCCTCACCAATCTCCAGAGGGGTTTGAATACTGATTCTTCAGCACTGCTTAGGGCTGAACTGCAAGACTTGTTACGTGAGCTGCGTGCAGCACAAATTCCAACCAGGGCAGCTCCATCCATTCACAGGCAGGTGCCAAAGCAGCTCCTGGCTGCTGGTGCTCCCCATCCCTGCCAGGGGCTCTCCAGTGCTCCCAGCATTTTGGCAGCAGCATTGGCTCAAGCTGACATTTGGGCAGGGTTATTCTTTTGGTGGTTTGCCAGTGTTTCTCTCAGCAACATCAGGGAAGGAAGGAAAAGGTGATACTTAACAGTTTATATTTCAGCCAATCTGAACATGAATTTCATGAGGAGGAAAAAAAAAAAAAAAAAATCTCCTATAGCCAGAGGGGTTTCCTCCTGCTGAATTTCAAAGATTTGCTGCAAGCCATGGAGGTGTGAGAGATTCACAAAGAAAAGGTCACGAGAATCCTTTATAGGGGAAAATATCAAGGGATTTAAATACAGGAGTCATTAGGTCCCAGTATAACAATAACACTTGTACCAATTATTATAGCCTAGTAATTCCCTGTGAGTCCAGGAAATGAGAAGGAGAAAAGCCCTGTTCATTATAACACAGTAACATGAGAAAAGCTGCACTGACTCAGACAAAGAGGCATTTGGGTTGGTCTGAGACAGTGGTCAGGAGTAGATGGAGATAGAAAAGCTCAGAAAATGGTGTGAGCATTGCCTTGGCTTCTTTTCATTGGAAAACAGTGGCCCGGGACCTCCTTGAGCCACTTTCACTTCTCTTTAGCAGACCTGGAAAGCTTTCTATTCTTTCAGGTTTTCACTAAGCCATATGTCATTGCATCAATGCTGCTCCAGACATTTTTGCTTCATTTCTCTGCATCTTTTCCAGGTTTTCTTCACTGTTGGGGTAGGAGGACAGGACTCAGGATGCAACTGCAGCATGGACTTAGTACAGAGCTTTAGATGTCCTTTTCCATCCCTTGCAGTTCCTGCACTCTGTTGGCTATTAAACTATCATTCAGCATTAGGCTGAAGTTTTCAGAGAGCCCTCCACAAAGTCCCCAAGATCACTCTGCTGAGTGGCAATAGCTCATTTAGAACCCATATTTGTGTTTGTTTAGGTAAGGATCTGGGCTGTTTGCCAGTGTACATTACTTTGTATTTATAAATGCTGAATTGCATCTGCCATCTAGTCTGTGGTTATGTATTTTACCATGTAACTCCCTGCTGCAACAAATCATGTACCCAAAATATCCACTTTCCTTCGAGCAGAAATATTATCATTGTTCACAGTTGTGCCCAAATCTTAAAATGCAAGCTGGTTGTAAGCAGTGACATCTTCCATCATCTTCCATGATCCAGAAGCCAATCTGCAGCACTGGTCCACAAAAATAAGGAGCCAGTAACCCCTACCTATCAACACAGGCTAAAGATGTTTCTCAGAAATGGTTTACTTAAAAAGAATAAACTTTCCTCATACTTTTAATATGGGGTTTCTCTTTTAGGCATTAAAAAGCTGATCTAATTACCACTTTTTTTTTTTTCCTATGGATAGGCATAGGAACATCCCATAGATATTCTAGGCCATGATTCAGTGAGGACTCCTTACACCCCTATGCTCTGCCACCTCACCTCGTGGGACTAAGTCTGCAGAAACAGAATTTTCACCTGTTCTCACATGGGATGTAATAAACCTGTGTTTTTTCCACCTGTCCTGTTTCCAGCTCTATTTTCCCCTTCTGTCCCATATCTAGAGGCAAAACCTCTAGATAGTTGAAGTGAGCACATCTCACTTCAACAGTCTCCAAACACCGTCAGTGCATGCAGGGATCAGTTTGGCCCAGAATTATATATTAAAAAAAAAAAAAGCCATATTCCACTCTCCTGAAGACTTATCACAAAGCCTTGGCCCTGTCTTGCTCTTGGCCCTTTCTAGTGCCTCCACCAGTGTGAGGTCCCTGTAAAGGTCCCTGCATCACAGCTTCCCCTGGGGCCAGTCACAACACCAGCATCAGTACTCAGCAGAACACATATGATCTGTAGCGATATGGCTCTGAGCAGGTTACTTTGACTACCTGCTGGATGCCATGCTGGTTATTAGATTCTATGTTAATAGCTGGAGGAAAGGCAAAAATCTCCAGATATCCAGCACAGAGGACAGTCTGTGACAAAGGAGAAGTCCAAGGCAAATACTTGATGTTGAAGACAGATGAGAGGCAAGAGATTGGGGCTGGAAAAGCCCAGCTACAAGTGTCCAAAGGCAAGGTGAAAGCACATAAACTGCAAAGGGCATTTGGAGCAGACATGATGACTATGGCACCACTGGGAAAAACAAGCATTCAGGAGGAAAGAGGAAGAGGATCAGAAGGAAGGCTCACTGAGCAACTGTAGACAGATGCTAGCACCCATGAAAATCTGTGGGAACAACCTGAACTCTCCAAATCCACCTGATCATATGTCAATGCTGAGTAACTGCTGTGGTCCTGAACCACCACACAAAACCACAATGGTGCATTTATTGCAAAGCTTGGCCAGACTGAGCACAGCAAGTAGGAGAGGAAGTGGGCTCCTTCCTCACAGCCTGGGAGAAACGTCATGTGTTTTTTGCTAAGTATCTTATGACCAAATCCATACCCAGCCCAGTAAATCCTAGCAAACCCCAGGTTGGCTGAGGGCTTTAAAAATGGCCAAGACCCTCATTTCAGTCCTATATGGAAGGAATGCACTGAGCATACTTCATGACCAGGACTATCTATGACATCCCCACCATGCAATCCTCACACTGTGAGGAATGAAGTGAGAAAACAAGCACCGTGAATCACAACAGGGCCTACAGAAGCTGGTGTTATCTGTGTCATATTTGTCAGAAATCAGGGACAAACGGGTGTCCAAAAGAAGTATACTCCTGTTCTTGAGATGACTTAGATCTCTCATGGAACTCAAAGTATATCAGAAATGCTTCAAAATATTGTTACTAAAGAAGCAGAATTTCCTGCACATCAACCCAGCACTAGTGGAAGCACTGTGTGTGAGTGACTCAGAACAGGAGAGGTAAAGCTGCAGATGGCATTTACACCTGCTCCCCCCAGCCATCTGGGACTGCTCCCCACCTGGCAGCTGCAACTCCCACCCCCACATCTTCAGCACTGGAAGTGCCCCATTGCACTAGGCAGTATTTTTCTCAGTTTTCTCCTAAAATAACAGCTATGTCAACTTTTGCTACAGACCCAGCATCTGCAGATAATGTGGAAGGAAAGAAGGAAGTTTTGGAAAGACTGGAAGGAAATGTAGCTCCAGATAATCTAAAAATTGCCCATAACCTCAGTTTTATTGTCTGCAGGGACACAGACAACCTTTGCAGCTGAAGAAAGCGCTCAGGAGCAAATGTGGGATGGAGAGAACACTTTAATTTCAACTTTCAACACAAACACTTTTTTGAGCAACAGCTAGAAATGAAAACATGTGAGCGGTAGTTGTGGGTGGCTGAGGATCATGTTTCTATATCCTTTTCCTTTCTGAGCCTGGAAGACCAAACTTTTGCATCCCATCCCATGAGTCATCACCTCGAATGGTAGAGTATCAGAGCCATGCAATCAAATACGAGCTGTCTTAAAGAAGCCTCTGTGATGCAAACACAGGACTTTTCTCAGCATTCCCTGGTCACCTGGACCCTCCACTGGTGCACAGGGAAACCAGCCCAGGCTAGCCATCGACCGCCTCCTTTATCTTGTCTCTCTTGGCATCCCTTCCTGCTGCTCTCCCCAGCTCCCTGGCACACATTCCCACACAGTAATATAGCTCATTCTTTCATTCGCAAATAAAAGCCAGGACTGATTTTTAATAAGTGTGCAAATTCAACTGCCGCTGTCTTTATCAGGAGTTGGCTTTGTTTCCTTTGCAGTTTCGGTATTAGACATGCTTGCCTGCCCTCATGCAGCTCTCTCATTCACTCTCGCCAGATAAGAAACACGACACCCACAACTCTATAAACATATTTCCCTGAGATGTGCAGAGTCTGTGAAGCCAAGCTAAACAAGAGTACAATAGGATGCTAATGATACACCTTCCTGTTTGCATGGAAATCAGGAAGCAAACAATGGGGAAACGATCCCAGCCTGCAGCCTTCAGTCTCATGAGAGGCAGCGGATCCTGCCACCAGCCCTTGGAGCTTGGCTGAGTTACCCACTTCTCCTACAACAGATATCCACACTGAGTTCAAAGACCTCGTATATAACATTAGGAATTTGCACTAGATTTCCTTGCCAAAAGCCCTCAATTCAGCCATTAGGTTTCATTACAGCTACAGTAGATGACAACATCCTCCAGTTTTTTAATCAAGGTGGATAAAAACTCCCTGTTCTGTCTTCAGCTTCCCCTCTTCATCCAGCAATCATGTTCATCCATTTTGCCACTACAGGGCATTAAATGTTCATAATCACCTGTTATCCAATATAGCCCTTAAATCAATTTTAGAGTCACTGCTCTGGAGCAGGCAGTCTCCCAGCCTGACGGAGTGCCCTACATTCTGCTCTCAGAGATGGATGACCAAGCATTTAGCTGTATTAAAATTCATGTTGTTTCACTGTTGCCAGTCTACCAAGCAATTGCAATTGCTCTGCATTAGAGACTTGCCTTCATCATTATTTATCATGGCAAAATTTGAGTCAGCTACAAACTTTACGGGCAACTAATTTATATATATTTTCTAGATCATTCATAAAAATAGTGAAATACACTGGGGGGAAAGCAGAAGCCTGCAAAGATACTGTGCAAGCTGCTTATTTGTCAATGATCCTCCTACAACAATTGCATTTTGAGAGCTTTTAGCTGCCTGTTTCTTAATCCATTTAATAACTGTCCATTGATTCAATAGAGAGTGCATTTTTGACCAAGTAAATCAAGTGCCTGACATAAGTCTAAATATATAATGAAAATGCAGATAGATGAGCAAAGAATATTTTTCTTGTCCACATCTAAAACACCAGGACATTAGTCCATGCAATAGCAATATCCCTAGAAACAATCCCAGGAAATGAGAAAAAGGAAAAAAAAAAAAAAAAGGAAAAAAAAGAAAAAATAAAAAAAAGAAAACTCAGGTTTAAGAATATTTTCTGGGAAATCTGCAGGTTAAAACTGACAGCATTTCTATGCCTTTGATCTCTACCTATGTTAACATTTCCTTTTTCTCACACAGCACTGAGATCGACCTGCCCAGCCTTTCCTTTCCTCCTGGGTTTTCCAGCTTGCTGGCTTTTACCAGCAGTGTGGGACTGGCCTTTCCTACCTTTGAGGCTTCCCTGGTTTTCTGATATTCATAAGAAATTAGAAATGGGGCCTTGTCAGCTAATTTTGACAGTGCTCTTACACTGTCCTTAGGAGGAGGCTCGCACATCAATCCATGGCTGGATTACTGTCACTCTCCACCAACCACTCCTAATGGATGATGGATGTCTCACCTCAGCTGGGCATCCCTCTCCAGAGGTGCTACTTCACAGCAATTTGCTTAATCATTTAGCATAATTTTAGAGAAAATAGAAGATTTCCTTAGCGCTGACTCTGTAAGAGTCAGTTTTTCTCCAGGAACGGGTATTTCTGCCACTCTACCACCATTCTACCACCCCTCTGTCAAAGCAATAAACTTTGCCTTCCACAGCGGGCAGGGAAGGCATTTCTTTCCCGTGCCAGGCTAGGAAGACATTGCTTTCCCACTGCCAGGCTTGTCTTAGAAAGGGAGGTTGTAGAAGCACATTTTGCTTCAGGCCCCGAAGCATATTACTTAATTAAAAGAACCAAACCATGAAGCTTATTGAAGACAACCTTCATCCTATAGCTGGGACCTGGAAATCTCCATGGGGACACAAACTTTACACCCTGCAGTTCAGTCACTCCATGCAGAGCAGCTTTAGTGCAGCAGGACTAATTTCCCCTAATATTAAGTGGCTATTAATATTTCATGATACTAAGTGAACTTTTTTTTCTATTTCATTTGCCATCTTTATTTGTTTAATTCATTTCCTCAGCACTAGGATGGAGACCAAGGACCAAGTGCTATTTTAGGGGAAAAAGGAATCATGACATCAAAGGAATTAACTGAAGTGGAAACAAATGAAAAAAAAAAAAAAAGAAAAAAAAAAGAGATGAAATTGGTCAAATTAGGAATAGGCATAATAGGCATTATATCAGAACAAAAAAAAAATGCACCTGGAAAAATAAAACCTACAGGATATATCTGATGTTAAAAGCAATAACATCAGGCACCAAAATGGCATCTGATAAGAAATATATACATTTACAAGCAAAATATCTCAAATCTTACAACCTAGAGGGAAAAAAAAATGAGAGAAAGAGGAGAAAAAAGAGTCAGAAAAGGTTCTGACACTGTTGCCTTCTTTGGGATTTCTTAAACCTGATGCAATTCAAGGCAGAAGAGTAAATCAGACAAGTGCCTGCTCTTTGGTACACCAGCAACAGCCATGACCCTGTCTTGGGAGCTGATGTAACTACATTTACACCCCCGGATTCCCAGATCAAGTTCATTTGGAGCTGGCTTGGCTATTGTTTGAAGGGATTCACTGATCAAAGAGACATCTAGTAGGAGTTCTGACACTTTCAGAACCTTTCTTGGACTTGCAATTAAACAAAACAGACTAATGAGGTTTCAACCACCACTTTTCTGCACTAAAACCCATGTGCGTATGAACAGTCACAGTGGCAGAGGTTGAGATTCATATTTGGAGGATTTGAAGACAGGAAAAGATATCTTCTAATCTTTCCCTGCTTTCTTATCCCACGCCAAAGTGGAAGCAAGCTCTTCTTTCTTTGGAGAAATAGCTTGTGCAGCTTCTGACAGCAGTAAGGACAAGGAGAGCAAACCCTAACAGTTCCAGAGGGCACTATCCAGCCAACATGCTTCAGAAAGTGCTCTTTGCACCAGCCTCAGCATAAAAACCTTTCAAAGTACCACCATCTCCCAGTAGCAATGCTCCAAAAAAGCTGCTCAGCTCAGCAAATCCCTTGCAGCCTTGTGTGGGGAACCTGGGCACGGATCCCACACAGGGAAAACATGAATTCTTCTGAGAAAATGTAGGAATTTTAGAATTTCTGGCACCTCTGTCTTTGCCTTCCTTTCCCTAGGGACTTTGTCAGAGAGGTAAACTGATTCAAACACTGCTTGATTAGAGTCAGAAAGGCTTCTGCAGCTCCATGGAAGCCTCCTTCCATTCACAATTCAGATGCTGCCATTTCTCCTCACCACACTTGGCATCTGACTTACTGTTTTCCTTTTGAGTTATTATCTGGGGTGACATCCTCTCACCCCCACCTTTCACTGAGAAAACAGTCTAAGATGGTTTCCTGTGCTGGATAGCTTGGTCAAAAGAGGACCATGCAATAGCATTGCATAAAAAGCTGCAGCAACCTGACAAACAAAGCACCTGGGGAAAGCATACAGAGCAGACTGAAAAGCCATGGCTCACTCGGGTTCAGAATAGAGTAAATTGTGGGCAAATTCTTAACTTATATCACCTCAAGGAAAGGTGTCTTCCCAGCTCTTCAAGAACCTTTCCAAAGGAGGGCAATCTCCTCTTGACTCTGTAACAGCCTTGTCCTCATCTCTGCTGTTGTCTATACGCAGCAAATGTCTCCTGCCTGCATCCCTCTCCTAGTCATCAACCTTTCTTCTTCACACTGCCACAAATGTAAGTCTTCCTCTGCCTTGAGGAAAGCCTTGCACTTCTCTTTGCTCACTGTTTGTTGTCTGCAGGGTCCATCTGTGAGGAAGGTCTGTGTCCTGCCCCAGAAAAGTCCATGGTCCCTGTGTCAGCTGCTGAGTGCACTGCTAGGTTCTGCTGTGGCAGAACTGTACATGGCTTCTACATTAATAAAAAATCTTCTGGATCCCTATTCTTCCCAGAATGGATGGTGCCTGGGGTCCTGCTGGCTTCCTCTAGTGAAGCCATCATGTGTTCTCCACCCTCAAGATAATACTTTCCAAATCCCTAAATCCACTTCATTATCAAAATACTCCAGCTCCTTTCCCAGCAGTCTAGAGGTCAATTTAAGTTTTTTCCATTCCCAAATGTACGGCTTGACATTTGCTAATGTTAAAATCCAGTAGCTATTTCTTTCTTCTCTCCTCATACGTGTTTAAATCCTGCTGAAGGTGACACACGTCTCTTTACCCTCATGTTAGCTGCTGGTGCCCAGAGGCTATTATCAGGGAACAGGCTAATCCTAGATTTGGAAGGTCCTTCTGGGCTTTCCTGTGATGGGATTGGGGGTGGGGGAGCCTGATGATTCGGTTTGTTCAAAACCATGGCCTGAAGTGAAATCAAACATGTTCAGTGTCCTCCTCTTCACCTTCCCTAGGACTCTGTCCTGTTTCCACAGCGCAGCATCCCCTCCTCTCCAGCTGGACAGAGAGCAGTGATGTATGTGAAACAGCAGCAGTGGACAGTCTCTAAAACAAGGATAGCTGGCATAGGAACAAACGTCCCCAAGAGCTGTCGTCACCTAAAATGTAACGGCCACACCAGTTCTCAAAATTCCTCTCACCTGCTTGCAAAGCTGATGGCACATACATTTTCTTACCTCCTACCAGTGTGAGAGTGCATGCATCTATCTGCAGGTGTTAATTGACTTCAGCAACCAGGGGATCTCCTGGCCAAGTGAACATGGAGAGGTTTGGAAGGGGGCCTGCTGGTGTACCCCTATTTCACCCACAAAGCCAGTGTGGTGAGGGAGCTGGTTGTCACAGCTCCACGATGACTGACCTGAGGCAGAGACCTGTACCTTCATCCTCAGTTAGCTGGGCACAGCAGGCAGAGGGACAACGCATTACAGGATCAACTGACTCACTCCTTACATGTCACATGAAATAGGCATTAATACTAGATTGAAGGAATGACTACTACTGCCTGAATGATCCTAACTGAAGCTTAATGTTAACCGGTTGATGTATCCAGAGGAGGATGTGTGCTGTGTTAGGCAATCGGGGCCACCATTAAACCCAGACTCACTAGGCACTTTCATGAATGATCTAGATGTGGGAGGGAGAAAATAGTGGGTTAATTAAATTTGCCCCTGCTAAGCTGGAGAGACTTTCAGCTTTAGTGGGGATAGAAAAATGATAGAACATTTGTGGAAGAAGTGGAATATTGATATAGGCTAGAAAAATGCAGCTACTTCTGGGGAAATGATCAGCCTTCCAACTAATCAGAGTGAAGGGGGAAAGGCTGTAGATAAAAAAAGAGCCATATCTGAAGAACTGACAGAGTTGCAAGATGATGGCTGATAATGACTGAAGGGAAGGTGGTTTACTTGGGACTGAATTTGTGCTCTGTGCTTGCATTGCCTAATGTTAGTTCTTGCCTGGGGCTCACAGAGACTATCAGAAAGAATATGTTTGTTATTATTGATCGCAGTTACAACAGGTGTGATGTTTTTGCTTAACCAAAACAACATGAAAGTTATAGAAGTGGCAAAAGAAGGAGAATCCGTATCCACAGGTGAACTTGGAGGACCAGTTATGTCCATAGGCTGAAATGTCTTAATTGTGTGTCCTTAGGGCTGCAGAATCCTGGAAAAACACAGGAGGAAGCAGTGTAGCATGGTAAATTAACTGAGCAGAAGGAAGAAGGACTGTCCCACCAGTCACTACAGCAAGGCTAACCAACAAGCAGACATGGGAAGACCACAGAGACAAATATATTGTTCCTTCTCTCTAGTTCAAATTTGGACCCCGAAAATGAGCTGTGCAATGGCAGGCTACCAATGTAGTCAATCTGGTACCCACATCAAGACAGAGCTGAAATGAGGAAGTAAACCAAAACCCTAGATCAACCCTAGGCAGGTTGTTTGCAAACAGCTGGACAAAATAAAACCAGAAACTTTTGGACATAATACTCCCAGCTCAATTTCTGCCTCAAATTGGAACAGAGTATCTGGATTTGAAGCCATCACTCAGACCAGCACAGTACCAGAGGTGAAATTTCTTGTGCCTCCTTTTTGTCATCCTTATTCAAGGGAAGGGAAGGATGTGGTGTTCCACAAAAAGAGATTTTCCAGAGATCAAAGAAATGTTTGGAAAAAAGGGACATCAAAATATTACCTTTTAGAGGTAAAAATAATCTCATGCTATGACAGATTGTAATAAAGGTCCCCCCCAGCTCTGCTCCACACGAGTTAGAACTTCATTGAAATTTGCCAATGCAAACCAGCTGCAGTCCGAGAAGTCTGTGAAATAACAACAATGAAAGTCAGGTCCCATGACGCACTGAAAATTTCTCTCCAGAGGAGAAGCAACTGTGAGACAAAACTCTGAGAAAGAGAGAGACTAAGTGCACTTAAAATCATTTCTAAAGTGAGCACCTTCAAAAAACAGGGAGAAGATAATTCAAGGCAAATGTGGAAGCCTGACTACTTAAAACAGCAACTGAAAACAGACAAGGCAACATTGCAACCTCTGGAAAATAAGAAAAAAGATTAAAAAAAAAAAAGAAGCCAATGTTTGATAGCAGAATTATTGCACAAAAAAAAAAAAAAAAAAAAAAAAAAAAAGCAATTTTTCTAATGCTGGCAAAATAATTTCTGCAATATCAGGAGGAACAGACCTACAGCTTTCAGAACCACACAAATCCCACATGCCTAGAAGGAAGTTCAGCCATTCCCAGCAGTCACAAGGGAAGTCCATGCTGAAAGACACTGGGGAGGGAGGAGGGGGAGGAATCTAAATGAGAAAGAAATCAAAAAACACTTGCAACTAAGCCTTCTGCTAAGATGTTTGTAAGCTTTGGTGCATCTGAGATTTTCACAGCCTTGCAAGTTGTCCATAGAAATTAATAAATTAATATACGACACTGATTTAAGAATTAAACACATATATAAATAAATAGATGTCAGCTACCATGAGACATAAGACCATTCATTTAAATTTATATTCTACAGCCATTGATCAGATCATATCTAGAAACAAACAACCTAGCAAAGGAAACAAATGACATACAATAGCTGCAAAATCAGCATTTTAATGTCTGAGTTACTATAAACTACCTAATCCAAGAGAAGAATCTCCCAGAGGATAAAACAAAAGGCTTTGATGGTTACAGAAGATTCTGAAAATGTGTGGTACTTCAAAGCACATACTGAATTGGCTTTGATGGAATGGAAGATTCCATGCCATCTTCCACACCTGTGACATATCCTCTAAAGGAGTACATCGTCACCTCTGTCTCTTCTGTATCTGCTTCACCCACCCTTCTCTTGATCGGTCAGCGGGGCCCTGGTGTAAAACTACCATCCATTGCCCTTTCTCTGTGGACTGTCTGAAATAATATGCAAAGTAAAGCAAAGGTATTGCAGATTTGTCTAAGATCAGTATGAACATTTCAAATCATATTTGCATGAAATTTGAAATAATGAATGCACCATCATGGCACTGAGAAGGACCAACCTTTAAGAGAAATGGTCTGAGCTGAACACCTGATGAAGTCACTGACCCGTTATCCCCAAAAGAAAGTACAAATACTTTGACATTTTAGAACACGGCCTCTCCAGTGACTCTGACATTAGAAACAGAAAAAGCTTTAGACTACAAGAAGAGTTTACACCAGCTCCAGAAATCCAGGCTGACCAGAAACAACAAGTCAATGCTATCAGTGCCATGCTAGTCACGATCACAGCATTGGTATACCAGGAGGACTCTGGAAGAAATGAGTTAGAGAGGGTGGTGAAACATGTCACTCTCCAAAAAAAGTAGATGCTGATGGATTGACTGCTATTGCAGAAATGAAGAAGTGAACTGAAGTATTCTTGTATTTAAGTAGTACAAAATATTTTTAAATACATTTAATACAAACTGTGGACAGAGCATGAGGGAGAGCCTAGGAAAATAGAAAGACTATTTAAAAAGTAGAAAGCAAAGCCCTTGCATAAAAAATGCGATCTCTCAACAGCCAAGAAGACCACTCTTTAGATTACCAGCTGAAGCTCTCATCATGGGATCACACAAAAATGCTTTTCACACAACCTGCCTACACTCAGCATGCTCTGAAAACTGGTGAGATCCCAGAGCAAAATGGTGGTCTCACACATCTGCCACAAGTGAGGAGCCATTCCTCAGGACTGGTCCAAGGCACATATATCTTGGGCAGAGCCATGAGATCCCATGTACAGGTTTAAAATCATCAAATTCTGGCAAAAAACACCGCTGCTGTCCATTGATAATGATAATGTAGGAGCATCACAGTATGTCTCCTCATAGACCTGGTGCCCTGCATAACTCGAACATGTCTAACTGCACCTCACTGCCAAATTCACAAGCTTAAAGCTATACTTGTGTGTTGCTAAATGGTGTCTTCATGGTTTGGAGAAGACTTCAAAGAAACTGGGGCAGTTTCAGGCACCTGAACCCTCGAGATGAGAACTTCATCCAAGCGGAGTCAAGAAGAACTTGTGACCAGCAGGGATAGCTTGTCTACCCTATTTATCACGTATCATTTGGTTCTGAGCGTTGCAGGTGGGAGGACTTGGTGCTGCTGGAGTGACTGATGCTGGAGAAATATCTTTAAAGTCCGCCACCAAATATGGCTGACTTCATGTTGCAGAAAAATTAATAAATGCTTTGTTGAAAAGATGTCAGAGACAGAGGTAGGTGAGGGCTGCGGAGGAAACTCCTGACATCCTTTTCTCCCAAGACATTGTTTTCCAAGCAGCTGTCATAACACTGTGTGCTACCACTGCTACTGCAGCCTCTCTCCCATACTAAACTCCAGCCTTTGCTCCACTTTTATTCATCCTAGAACTGCCCCAGTCTTGCTCAGAAACTAAGCTGCTCTCTCACTTGCAGAAAAAATATTTTGGGGAGGGATGACATTTTATCACGACTCTCTTGACATTAACATTGCATACAAAATAAGGGAGAACTCTGACATGCTTTTAAACTAGGGAAATTCAAATAAGGAAGTCAAAACATTACCTGTGGTTTCCTTGACAGAATATGACCCATAACAATGACTTTCTAAAGTGAGATTACAGAGCTGTCACTGCCACCACACAACATGGAAATGAGCAGATCAGGCTGATGATGAATGTGTTGCCTTCGTGTTACACTTAGACTGCTCTGATCCTATCGCCCCCCTCACTTGTACAGCTCAGGGAAGGCAAATGGAGGGAGGGGAAGGGGAAGGTGTGCCCCCCCAAGCCTCTGCCTAGACATCAAGACAGGGAGGTCTCTGTGAACTCTTGCTGATTTTCAGGTTTTATCACTGATCTTAAGATCACAGAATCACAGAAACACAGAATGGGCAGGTTTGGAAGGAACCTCTGAAGACCATCTAGTCCGACCACCCCACAGAGCAGGATCAACCAGAGCACCCAGGGCAGGATGGCATCCAGGCAGGTTTTGAATATCTCTGGAAAAGGAGATTGCACATCCTCTCTGGGCTATCTGTTCCAATGCTCTGTCACCCTTACAGTAAAGTGCCCTCTCACATTGAGCTAGAACCTCCTGTGCTTCATTTTGTGCCCCTTGCCTCTTGTCCTGTTGCTGGGCACAACTGAAAAGAGACCGATTCCATTCTCTTAACACCCTCCCCTCAGATATTTATATACATTAATGAGGATTCCCCTCAGTCTCCTCTTTTCCAGGCTAAACAGACCCAGTTCCTTCAGCCTGTCATTGTACGACAGGTGCTCCAGTCATTTAACAATCTTCGTAGCCCTCCTCTAAACTCACTCCAGTATGTCCCTGGTGTACTGGGGAGCCCAGAAGTACTGGAGACAATAGTCCAGATATTTAGCTTTTTTTTTTTTTTTTTAGGTCAATTTCTGTGTTCAGGAGTTCAGTGGAGTTTTTTTTCTGAAGGCTTTTTTTTCTTTTCTTTTCTTCCTTTCTTTTCCTTTTTTTTTTTTTTTTTCTTTCTGGCAAAGAAGATGAAAAAATTAACTCACTTATCTATCTCCCATAACCTCATAGAGAAGGGGGCAAATGAAAAGGTCCCAAACAGTCCGTTTTCTGAGAATTTAGGTCCATCTCCAAGCTGAGATTTGTAGCTGTTGTTTGCAAGTGTAGTGGATGAGGAAAGGCTCAATGTCAGGCTACTGAACTGCAGCACCCCTGAAGCAAGCAGCACCACTTTGTCCAGCAACAGGGCACTATTTTCCAGACTTTCCTAGCTGTAGCTGGCCTCACTGTGGCTCCAAACGGGGCAAAGTGTAAAGCCCTTCAGAAGGTCTCTGTAAATGAGCCAAAGCCAGAGTAGCTTCAGATTAAAAATCAGCTAATAAAAGCACATTTGATAAATGGAAGAGGAACACACAGGAATCATATTGAAGAGGATGGTTTGAAAGGACAGAGGGGAAGAAGGAAAATGCTGACAACCCACTGAGGCAACCTCTGCTTAAGGAAGCACAGAAAGAGGCATTGCTTTGTCTGACCTGCAAGTTTTGATTTAAAGGACTGTGCCTTCTGCAGTCCAGATGACCAATAAGTGCTCATTGCTTTTAAGAAAGCCCTTGTGCCTCACAATAATTCATTGCTGATTGCCTACATTTTCTTAAAAGAGCTCATTTAGGGTTGATTTAAGTACTCTTAGGGAGGCCAGGCAGGCAGGAGGGGGTGCTGTGATTTACAGACCTGGTGCCAGCTGCAGAAGCAGCAGAGGTTCTCCCATCTGCAGCAGCAATGCTGAGGGCTGGCTGGGGGTTACTGTAGAGAGTGTGAAGGCCAGGGATCCCAACAAACGGTCCTGGAGACAATCGGTAGCAGTTATAAATCTTACGAGGTTCTGTTTCCCTTTCTTTATAGCCCAGTTGTGATCTGGACATGGTTTTGCTGTGCACCACAGATCCTAGAGATTAGATGATGTTTGCAGCTGCATTTCATTATTTCTAATTTGGGGGAGGGGAGCTGATCAGTTTGGGTAACAGACTCTGGGACACAATTTAGTTGAGCAGGTGCAAGCATTTAGAAGGAGAAACATCACTCTTGGGAGTAAAGATGGCTTGATTAGACATAGACACCCATGTTTGGTCAAATATATGTCACTAGAGCACCAGCTTAGATGTACAAATCCATACTCCTCTGATCCATCTTTTTTGAAGTGACACCTCCTTCAGAAAGAACTTGTGTGGGCCCTACACTTTGTAGGTCTTGCCCCACAAGACATTGTGCTGCTTTGCAGCCCTTCCTCTCTGATGTCTCCTGACCCTGCAGACAGCTGCTTTGGCTATGGGCAGCCTCGAAAGTAGAGGCAGGGTTGAGTCACTTGTGCAGGTAGCTGATGGCATCCTCTGCTCCTGCTTATTGCACAGCATCTGCGCTGAGCATCACGCCTATGAAAGAGATGTCTCAGAACAAGAGGCAAGTGCCCTCCAGGACTACCCTGCTCTTCGTTTGCACCTATATCCAGCTGCTGAGCACAGTCATCCCCAGAAGTCTGCTGGCAGGTCTCTGCAAAATGCTACTGCCTGACAAGAAGTAGAAAAGCAGGAATAAACCAAGAGAGCTCCTCCTCCAGAGCAGATGGGAGCAGAGAAGAGACCACAGCTATGAGTTTCCCTATGGCATCAGTTCCTGCAGCACAGCTGCTCAAGCAGGCTAAGCCAGATCTGGAAGCCTCAGAAGATGCTTGGGATGTGGCCTTGGCTTGTAGGTACTTGTACCCAGTGAAGACTTGTCTGACTAAGGGCATCCTGCTGTTTACAGATTGAGCATAAACTTCAGAATAAAGCACTGAGGGAGCATCTTGATGGCTGGGTTAGAAGCACAGAATCCAAGCATACGAGTCTGTGCGTCAGCACAGAAATTGCCTTTGAGAGGTTTTGCAAGGGGCGTGGTGCAAGCAGAAGAAGCTGGAGGTTGAGGTCATGATCCCTCTTTTCCATATGCAGCTGGTAAAAACTTAAGAAGAAATCAACCAGAAGCCATGGGATGTGTTTTCCAGCACCACAGTGTGGATGGAGCCCTTCCTGGACCACAGGGTTCCTGTTCCATGGCACTGCCAACTGTGAGGTCCTTGGACACAGAGCACCAGATGGTTCTTACCCATCTGGGCACACCAGAAAGCTCTGCTGCTCCCAGTTTCCCTTCCCGACACCTATCACATGCTTGCCCACATGGCTCATGCAAGACAGTGCTTAAGCCTGTACCAAGCTAATTTCTGCCTGGAAGTCTTTTCAACCAAAACTTGGCACCCCCAGCAGCTGGGAGAAGGAGAGAATTAAACCCACATATGCTGACACCAAACTGGTTAGTAGCCCAATGAGCTGAGTGCAACCAATCCATGTCATCATCTCCTCACCACATTGCACAAGAGATGTCCTGCCAACCAGATACATTTTGGTTGGCTTCTGTTTTGTCCTTTTGGTGGTTTAACACCAATGAGCTGGTCAGCACTACCACATAGCTCTGTCACTCTCTCTCCTCAAAAGAATAGGGGGAGAAAGTACAATGAAAAAGAAAAAAAAGCTTGTGGGCTGAGAAAAGGACAGGGAGATCACTCACCAATTACCATCATGGACAAAACAGACATAGAGTAAGGGAGATTAATGTAATTCATTGCTTATGGATAACAGACTAGAGCAGTGAGAAATAAAAGCAAACTAAAAACTCCTTCCCGACCATCCATCTTCTTTTACCTCCTCCACAACAAGCAGCCAAGGGGTATAGGGAAGAGGTGCTGAGGTCAGTCCCTAATGTTTCATCTCTGCTGCTCCTTCTCGGTCACTCTCTGCCCCTGCTCCATGTCAGAGAAGCGAGCCACTGGTCACCATGGTGTTATTTGCAAGGCTTTGGGGACAGGGAAGAACTGGAGGGTGGTGGGAGCATCACTGTCTGCACAAGGACCCATGCTCCCAAGGGCACACAGTACTTGATCTTGTACTGGATGGATCCTTGGCATGCACTACTGAAGAGCTTTTCTAAGCATTGCTATTTCGGACTCAGATTTGCTGACAAAACTATCTACTGGAAGTATTGTGGCCAAGCAGATGCATTGAAGTCTGTCTGCTAGCAGGGCTTGAACAATCTCTGCAAGACTCTTCCCCAGCATGCATCCAGCTGGGGCCTTACATGCCAATGCCACCTGCGACCAGCACCCCAGGGACAGAGTCATCACCCGTCCAGCTCTTACCCAGAGCAGAGAGGGTGGTCGCCCTTAGTGGCAGTCCTGTCCTCAGGGTCTTTTGGCAGGATTGTTCAAGCACTGCACAGAGTGATGCAGCCCTGTCCTCCAGAATGAGTTATCATGTCTATGCAGAGCAGACAGTGCAGGCGTTTATTCCTCCTCCAGATGGAGAGATCTGCATTTGCAGTGGACATTAAATTCAGAGCAAGGAAAAAAAAAAGAGATAAAAAAAAAAAGAAAAACTGTGCTGCGGCCATCAACCTCCTTTCCTCAGCAGTGTGATTCTGGGGTGGTTGAAGGGACGCTGTCCAGCTTATAAGAAAGGACAAAGGGCTTGTCCTCTGAGAGGTCTCACCTTTCTCATAATAACACTGAAGGGAGCACAACCATTTAGCATCTTTCTGTGCCTTATACCTTGTGCAGAAAAAGCACCAAAGAATTTGTAAATGTGTTGGCAAACATTGCCTCAGCCCCTGTTGCTTTTTCCTGGCTAAAAATTGAATTTCTTCAGCAAGAGACCAGTGCTGAGCATTTTGCAGGTAGAAGGGAACATGCTGTCTCCCAGCTTGGTGCCAGCAGCTCATGGTGAAGCCCCATGTCCAGCTGTGTTTTGGGATGGTCTATTTGCTTCTTTTCTCTATTCTGGGATACAACTTGTGCTGTGGGAGATGAGAACAGCCAGTCCTGCAGTTCTCCGACCAAGCCCTCTTCCATGGCCAGGATCACCCCCCCAACACACACACAAGTCCTGGTGCAGGAATAGACTTCCAAACCCATTTAAAAGTACAGATTGGTTAAGAGAAGGCTGTGAAGGAGGGAAGATGCTCTTTTATGTATTAATTACATGTCAACTCATTTGCTCTAGAATAACACTGGGAGCACAGGAAGAATTACAGAATTAATTAGAGAGTAAACGACCCCTAACTCATAACAGTGGTCTTCCAGCGTTGGCAGCCGTTTGTTAATGGTAATGAAAAGCACCAGATTTCATTTCAGAGTGCAACAAAGAGAGACCACACGTTCAGGGCTTCAGTATTCCCCCTCCAGAGCATGAGAAAGATATTAGTCCCATTGAAATCTGCAAGAGCTTCTTTATATAAAGCTCCTAGGGAGGGAACTCACACGTTTGATTTTGGGACAGAGATCTTTTTTCCTCCAGCTGAAATGTCTGCAGCATGCCGGCGATGCAGCACATCAGAGCAATGACCAGGGGCAGCTTTCACTCCTTTGTGGCTCTTCCCAAGCCAGAGACCCAGCAGCCTGTGCATTCTTAATTGACAGAATTAGGAAGCTTATTTGAAGAATACTTGAGTCCTCAGAGTCTAATTTCCTGCCGTATAAATAATACATCAGCAACAGCAGTCTCCAGGAAAAAAGAAATAAATAAATAAAAATAAAAACTGAGAAGCCCAGATGAATACTTTTAGCTTCCATCACACTGTGAAAATCCTTTGCAGAGTTTTTTTCACAATAGCCCCCAACTGCATTGTACCATTTCTCGCCTCGTCTAATTTAACGAAGGGGATAGGAACTGAAAATTACACATGTGGGCCTCAGCACTGCAGGTGTGATTGCACCTTCTGATGAGTGCGGTGAGAGCTGGGGCTGTGGGAACTAAATGCTCTGGGTTCCCAGTGCAAAGCCCTCCGCTGTACATCCAGCCAAGCCCACCATCGACACTGCCAGGAGCCCCCATGGTCCTGCTCAAAGGCCACGTCATTGTCCATGCATATTCATGGATGGGGAGAAAAGGAGTGCTGCACAGGCATCTGCAATTTTGGCAACTTGCAACCTTTTGGAGCTGAATTCACAACTGCAAATTCCCTCACCAGGTCCTGGTCCAGGACGAAAGGTCAGCCTGCTAAATTGGACAGGGATGAGCATCCCTGGTTTTGCTAAACCACTCCTTGCCCCAAACCTTCCCGTGCTCTATTTTCAGCTTTTTGCACCACTATTAGCAAAGCTGCATGCAGCCTCTGGCACCTGGACTCACTCTGATTAACTGAGCACTGGGACCACTGCATTTTTATTTCATGCTGGCCTCCTAACCTGGCTGCCACAGCCCCACTGTGCTCTGCAGATGCATGGAAGATGCAGGGAAATCAATGGGGACTTTGCTGGGCTCCCGGTGCTGCAGCTGTCATGTCTGTAGGGCTCAAAACCAAACAGACCTCTGAAAGGCTACAGTGAATTGAGAAGGCGAGCTCCAGGACTTCATCAGAAGGGTTTCTGCAGCACAAATATTTGTATTCTTCTGATGTGGGATTTACAAGCACACACTCAACTCTGGCAGGGAATGCCTGCAAATATGAGCGAGGTCTCTGAGTACCTCCCGCTTGCTGCTGCCCTCCTCTGTCTCTCTGTCTCTCTCTTATGTTACCTATTATATTCTGTGTGTCCAAACATGGGACAGGCGGCTGGCAGGTGAGCCTGTTCACTAGAGGCAAAGCAATTCTGCTTTGAGAGGAACAGGGTGCCCTTTGTGGTACCCCACCAGCACCCTGCAGGAAGAGCACCCTGCACAAGGAGCTGGGGTGCCCTGAGCTCCTGGGTCCCAGCTCTGCGCTGCGGAAAGCACAGGTTGTGCTGGCCGCATCGTTCCAAGGGAGTTCCCTGGCTTTCACCTGATGGACAGAGTAAAAGCAAGGGCTGTGGCAAATGGAGTTGTTCCTTTCCCCACACTCTGCCTCAGAGGACCGCAGCATCGTCTCTGCTTTGGAGAAATGAAATCTGGAGCAAACACAGCAGACAAAGGGGCCCATTTGAAACAGCGCTGCCAATAAATAATTCATGGGAGTGAAGTGGTGAGTCTCAGGGGAGCCGGCGCAGGGATCTGTGAATCTGGATGAGTTTGCAGTGCTTTAATTATGCAAATTGACAAATGTCTCTACACTGAGAAATTCTGCTAGTCGTGCAAAAGAGCAAGAGCTGGAAAATGGCAAGAATTTCTCAAGGCCGTGTGCCTAGCCAGCTGCCAGCCACAGCTGGCAGGGGGAATCTCACTAGGGTCTCTCCAGAGCCAGCTCTGTTCTTTTCAAGGGCAGCCAGAAGGATCCCCCATAACACGCCTTGAGAGTTTCAGCCAAGCTACAAACCCCTGGCCCCAGCCCCAGCCCTGCTGTTGCACCAGCACCCTTTGTTCCCAGCATCAGCTGATTCAGGGAGGGGGGTACTGGGACTGCTGTAGCTGCAAGTGGGCTGACTGTGGTAGTGGTGGTCACAAACATCAGACAGCTTCAGCAAGGACAGCTGGGGAGCTCCAGGTGACACATCGCTCTGATTAGCTCAGCTGTGACAAAGGCAGAGTTGTGTGGGGATAAGCAGTCCCCGAACCCCCAAAACACATGGGGTGCTTTTTTCTGCATCTCTCTGCTTGCTCCTGTGTTGTGTTTCTGTGGCCACAAGCCCAGAGGACAGAGGACCTGCAGTCACCTGTTGAAAGATGCTCGCTTGTGCCAGGGGAAATGTGGCTTGACGAAAAAAAGCCTTTGCCTTTGAGAGAGACCTTTGCCACATGGAGCTTTTGGAAAGCCAAGATTTTCTTGGCCTGTCAGTGGACCAGGCAGAAATAGGGCAGAAAGAAGCTGAATCTGGGGCATTAGGGGATGTCATCTCCCCATCAGATGGCAGCACACTTGGGGTACATGGAAATCAGCTCCACTGCAGAGCAAGCATCCTTCGGGACCCCAGGCACCGCTTCCTCCTTCCTGTGCCCAACATGCTGTTCGCCACTGGGGTGGATTAATTTTGTGTTCTGTCTGGCCTCATTTGGACCCAAAGTAGGACTACTTAGAGAATGAGGACCATCACAGTGAATCCCACTGAGAAGAAGGGCGTAAGTAAGGCCTTAAGTAAGAGGAGGGAGGAAGGCCGCTAGCACTGTTGCCTTTACCCCACCCATGGCTCTGCAGGGTCAGGGCCATGGAGCTGAGGGACCAGGTGGGGACACAGTGTCCTCCTCTGCAGACATCTGAGCTCTGCCCACAGCACTGGCTCCTCTCCTCGTGGTCCTCAGAGCGAGCAGTTTGTGGGGTGGGAAAGAAAAGCAACAGGACCGGGGAAACTGGGAGAGGTGGGCGCGAAGGAAGGGGGTGGGTAGGAAGGATGAGTCAAAGAATTCAGTGGGGAATAGGTCTGGGGCTGCAGGCTGGCTGGCTTGATGAGTTTGGGCTACTGGCCTTGGGGATTGATGACCAAGCTCTCTAATGTCCCCATGGGGCCAGCAAGAGCCCCAGAAGGAGCTTAGCCTTCCAGATGAGCTGTGCTGCAGGCTGGCCATGTAGAGACCACATGTACTCTCCTACAAAGTATTTACCAGATAGCTGTCATTTCTACATTAAGAGTTGTTGGTTTTATTTCTGAAACCTGACTTTTCTTTACTTTTGATATTTGATTTCCTCTAAAAATATGCAGCCCTCTGTTACCCAAACCCAGACACTTTCACTGAAAAATTAACACTGCCTCTGAATTATTTTTGTGCTTGTATCTTTGGAAGAGGGTGGGAGAAGAAAGGAAGGGAACTGTATCATGGAAAAAAAATGGGAAAATGTCAGCCCAAACAATATTTTATGCAGAAATGCCTGGTTTGATCAAAAATCCATTTTCTCACAAAATAAATTTTTCATGAAAACTGTGTCAGAGCCAAATCCAACAACCTGGAGCAGAGAAAAGCCACCTTGTTCCACTGATGCTGATTTATGCCAGGCTGCCTGGGAGCAGGAGCTGGTGGCAGCTGTCTTGAGCTGTCAGGCTCTGGAAAAATTTGTTGAACTTTCTAGTCCCTCCCTTCACTTATAGACTGCCTGATGGTGGGGAAGGATGAAGGCAGTAGGCTAAGGAGAAAAAAGATCTTTTCAGGGTGATGTGGTCTGCTACAACCCAAGCTGAAACAGGTAAGACAGTGGGGCACAGCCCAGCAGCATGAGGTCCCCAGGAGCCCATGGTTCCTCAGGTTCTCCATGCCCAGAAGAGATTGGGGAGGTTGCACCCCAGAACTGTCTTCTTCTGCTCTAAGGCTTCAGAACAACTTGTATGAGGTTTGTCCCTGTCCCAGAGTACCCATCCACTCTGTGGATGGAAAAATCTGCTGGTGACTGTCAGCCCTCGGGGCAGAAGCAGCGTGTGACACAAGGCAGCCTGCCAAAGCTTGTTCAATCTGAGCAGGACGGGCAAATGGCCCTTCAGGGCACTCGGGATATTCTAACACCAGCTTTGTGCTGGAGGCAGGATCCTGGCAGCTGGATGGAGTGGCCAGAGCCCTCCCTTTCTCACACAGCATTGCATTAAGGGGTTGCTAATTGCTACTGGGTGTTCACGGCAGTCCCTGGGTCAGAAGCTGCTGTCTTGGAAGTGCAGGGTCCCAGAGCCACAGCATGGGAGACTTTGTGCCAGGAATAGAGCTGTGCAGGAGCATGCATCTCTCCCAGAATCCCAGGCACATGGGGCTTCTGGTCACATGGAGAATAAGGAAAGAAGGACAAGACATACATATGAGAAATGTGTTTGGGCCACAAAGCCCTTCCTAGAAAATAGCTCCCCTATACTGTGGGTTATCACCTGAACCTCCAAGCTGGGAAAAATCTCTGCGGCAATCCCAAGCACAAATACAGGCTAGGAAGAGAATGGATTGAGAGCAGCTCAGAGGAGAAGGACCTTGGGGTGTTGGTGGATGAGAAGCTCCACATGAGCCAGCAATGTGTGCTTGCAGACCAGAAAGCCAACCGTATCCTGGGCTGCAGCAAAAGCAGCATGGCAGCAGGGTGAGGGAGGGGACTGTCCCCCTCTGCCCATGCTTTTAATACATGCAGCACCGAGGTCCATGCTGGTGGGACCACTGAACCCTTTGCAGGGTAGCACTGCAACATCTGACTCATAGCTGATGAGTCCATTCCTGTCTTCTTGGAGGAGAGACTTCAAAGATCTGTGCCATAGTCTTATTTTGCAGCTCTCTTTTTGGGCATCTTGGCCAAGTGGCAAGAGAAAGCTCTGACCTTGAATGAGGTACAGAGGTTGGTGTAAGCTCGAGGTATTCGGCACAGCCCAACAAGGCGACAGCCCCATTATTTTTTGCCTCAGCACTGAAGACAGACAGCAGCATCTTAAAACAGGAATCTCTCATCAATCATTTATTGGATTTATGCAGCTTCACTTAGGAACCTGATTTATATTTCCTCTCAATTTACTGCATTTGAATTGTTTGCAAATAGGCACGTGAATCATCGGTTGGAGCAGAATAAAAGCTATTTTCAAGCTTCATTTAGGCCATTCGAAGCATTAATTTTTAGTTGCAAAGGCTATTTTTTGCTAAATTAGTTTTTAGATCTTGTCTTCCTTGTGCTGAGTTATAAATTTAGTGCTGCTTGAGCAGAAATGATCAGAACTAGATTTTTCATCCTTCTGAGGCAGGTGCAAGGGCCCCATTCTATGCTGGGTTACACTGCAGCACAAGAGAAGACAATTTGGCTCCTGTTGCTGAGATAGAAGTACTGCCCTCCCTACCCCCTCCCCCAGCACAATTCAGTGCCAGCTCTTGAGGACTGAAGCCATGTGCACACACTCCCCAGTCGCTCTTTGGCATCAGTTTTGCACTTTTCCTTCAAGCACATTCTGAGTCCTTAAGCTACCTTCCAAGGCCATCTTGAAAAATCACCTTTGAATCCGGCACAGAAGAAGCTTTCAACTCAGCTGTTTTAAAGGTGAACTCGTTTCAGGGCCACCGCATCCCAGCAGCATGTGTGGGTGGCTGGTGGATGATGTTTTATTTAAACACAAAGGCATGAGATTCCAGCTCATTTCAAACAAATCCTTCAGTGGGAAAATATGCACATATTTTTAACACAAATCTGTCCGTAGCTCCACTAATTCTCTGCCAAAGTGCTTTACCTGTTGGAGCAGATGATAATTCAGCAATGTAAACAGAGCCTTTTAATTTCATTTTGGGATCACGAATGGAAACAAACTGATTAACAAAAGCAGGGTAAACAATGGTTCTGCCTTCCGCTAGTATTAATATTCTCCTAGTATTGATGCTGTTCTCCCAGGAGCCTGTGTCAACACGGTAAGCTGGGTGCAGTGATGCCAGCATGTTGAGCCGAGCCATTCACACCCAAGGACAAGGTTCAGTGCCAGGAGTGGCTGCTCCACAAGGAAATACACCAGCAGAGAGGGGAATGCTTCCCCTTGGCTTCTACTGCCTTCCAGGGAGCTCCTGTTGCCCCACTATGCCCAGTGCTAACTGCAAGGGAAGGTTTCTAAGGTGGGACATGGAGCTGCCTGTCAGGTGAGCCTTCAGGCACCCCAAAAGGGTTTCGCTCAAGGGATAAAGTGGTGACATCACAGATTCCCTGAAAGCAGACCGAGGTGGCAACCCCGACCTACTTGCTGATGTGTGTGCTTCGTTATGCTCCGACAAGGCAGAAAGCAAGCTGTGTTTGGGAGGTGACATAGCACGTATAAATGTGTCGGTAATCTATAAATGATTTAAGCGCAAGCATGGGGGAGTGCAAAAATGTCATCCCAGCTTGACTGAGAGCAGAGGGAGACGTTCAGAGCTCTTGGCTGGGACACCTCCACCCACGTTGTAACCCCAGGAGAGCACCTTTCATCCAGAGAAGCACGGTGCGACTGGGGACAGGGTGACGTTGCAGGTGCTCCCTTTCCACACTGCCTGATGGAACAAATGCGTGTTCAGCCATTACAAACATAACCAGGACATGGCTGCTGCCTGGGCAGCCATTCCACCACATGCAGCTACCTGGTGTGTTTAGGGTTGGGAAGGAGAACAGAAGGAGAAACCCATAGACATTGCTGCAAGATGGCAGCTGCTAACAAGTCAACAGGGAAGGACAGATGAGAGGAGGGCATGACATCGACATCAGACTTTGCTGGGCCTGGGGTTTAAGAAGGTGGTATTTAGAGCAAGAACTCTTTGAGATTGCTAATACAGATACCCATACACCCATCCCAAGTAAGGCCCATGGTACTTTGAATTCAAACATCAAATTTCACTGGCTGTTGTAGACCAGTTACTTAATCCTGAGGAACTCCAAGATGTTAGAGATGTCAAGCTACTTGCTGACCTGGGTCAGAAACCTGAGAAAGATCAGCATGTCATCCTTCTACTCAAAGTATCAAGTCCAGGTCAGGAGGACAACTTGTACTGCTGCTGGAGGGACTAGGGAAAGGGGTGCAAGTAAAGCCAGGGTGAGTGCTGAAGCACAGAGCTGTTAGGCAACATCAGAGCTTTGCAACAAGGGGACCACAGAGCTGTGAAAATAAGGGTTCCAGAAAGGTAATTTAGAAATTGTGTAATAGCACAGTAACCACCCTTGTGCTAGTTTGACACAAGTTAATTTGAATTCCAGGGTTGTCATAAACATTGAATAAACAATGATTTCTGAAATACTCTTATTGCAGGTTCCTTGTGGAGCCGTGAAAAGGTTCCTATTGCAAGGCGTGCTGGTAAGGAGAGGGAAAAACCAGTTCAAACTACAAGAGGACACCAAGGACCTCCTATAGCATGTAATTTGCAAACTGTTACAATATGTTCTTATGACTACGGTTCAATTACCTCTTGCACAAAGAGGTAAATGGGTAGAAAATCAGCACTTGAGGGTTCCTTTTTGTTCATCAAAGAGATTTCTTCTAAAATCAGTTTAAGAGCATTCCGTTAACAGACTAGCAGATGCTCAAAGGCTAGCCACAAGACCATGATATAAGCACGCTCCAACAGCAGTAGAATAAAAGGATCCTTGAGATGAAGGATCTCCAGAAGTCCCCTCCAAGATCAGCTATTCTGTGATTTTGTGATTTTCAAGAGGACTCCAGAGCCCTCAAGACATCTTTTGCAACCTGCTTCTGAACTCTGTTTCCCCCCACCAAGGACACATCCAAGCAGTTAGCCAGGCCCCAAACAGGTACCCGCTCTCTCCAGTCTCCTCTTACCCCGCAGAGAAAGGCTAGGAGGGATGGTGGGGGCTGAGCAGAAGCCAGAGGGAACAATCCAGACTGAGAGCTGGGAGTGGAGCTGGGCTTGCTGGTTGGCTTTACCCATGTGTTAATTTATTGTAACCTGTTTACACAGGCTGTCACTAGGAGGATGACTTTGACTTTAGTGAAATCAGCCAAATTTACTTTTTGTTTTTCCTCAGTCAAGAGGTAGATGTGGTCTACAGGCCAATTTGAAACACATGCAGGACAGCAGTCCCATGGTGGCCACATCTTGCTAGAGGTGCCCAGTGGTCCAGCCAGGGTGACTACCCCACCAGCAGGCACCATGAGAGCCTGAGAATCTGGGAGAACCACTTGTCACCGAAGGCTATCTGTGAATTGGTAACATCAAATGTCCTGACTATGAACAGAAACATCCACTCCAGCTTGGAGACATCTTGGGAAGGTGAGTTAACATTCCCATTGCTCTCACTGCAAAGCTTCAATCTAATTAGATCAGACACCAACAAGATAGGTAAGCCAATACAATTATTATTTGGGAGCTTTTGCTTAAAAATAATTCATACTGTTTCAGAACATCTCCAATGTTTTACGCTACTTATGTTCACTGTGTGATTTAGATAGCTTTTACCAAGCATTTGCATGGTCTGTCTTTGAAAACTAAGCAGTTAGCACCAATGTACTGTGGGTTTTCACACAGACACACACATGCACACACACACAGAATGAATCGACCAAAAAAAAACGTATCTGTGGGATGCTTTCCCATAATTTTAGAAAACTGATAAAAAGGGACAGATATAGAGAAAGAAATCTCAATCTTCTAGAAGTTAAATCCATGTTTCTGCAACACTTAAGCAGCTCTAAATCAGAGTCTTAGCTGCTCCTGCAAACCCTTTTATTATTTTTTTATTTTTATTTTTTATTTTAAATACAAGAACCCACGTAACCATAACAAAGATCATCAGAGCATTTCATCTTTTATCTTTGGAGGCCCTTGCCATTAGCTGTGATGTTGCTTCTTCCCCGAGCATGAAGACCTCTGTGTGGGTCCTTCCCTGTCCAAGACCTATTTCATATCTCTGATCATCCTGACTGCCCATCTCACAAGTTTTTCCATTACTACAGCATCCTTTCTGAGGCAGGACAATAAGAAAGATATGGATTATTTGAAACATGGACATACCATGGACTTATTATATACATATAAAAAAATCTTCTCTCCTAGTGGCATAAAATCTTTGCACATTCAAAACACATTGATTCCTTGTTAACATTAAAAAGGGATTTCAGTTTTCAATGCACGAACAAAGTTGCTGTAAAATTGTTGTACACACGAGTTGACATTTCCAAACAAGCTAGTCTAAAATTAGACTCATACTCCCATCTGCAGGGAATTAGGAGGGTTTTTCTAAAGCATTTGACTTCTTGAGATGCGAAAGTCCCCTTAAATTCAACTGGCAAACTGTGATGGTGGGATATGGTCAAACCAAAACCCCTTAATGGAAAACTCAGCGCATCAGAAAGTAGAATTTTTTGCTCATCTGTACCTTTCCTACAGTAAAGGTTTTCCTTGGGCTTTAGCACCATTTTTTTTTCAGTACAGATGAGCATTTTAAGAACTAACCTTAAGAAACAGCCTTCTTTAGAAGTAAAAGTCTCTATGGAAAAACTGGGAAACTGCTAAGAAACTAATTAAAGAAACAAGCACAAAACAGCCATTTTAGCAACCCAAGCCTGTAAGTCGAAAAGAAAATGCAGACCCACAACATGAAAAGAAAAAAAGCTGATTTGAATTTTAAAAACATTTTTTTTTTCTTATTGCTTTGTGCCTACCCTGATTTCCCTGCACATAACAGCCCATGGCCACAGCTCAGCTATCACCATTTCACACATACATTGCCTGCAAAGCTGGGTTTGAAGCAGACCTGTGCTCATCCAGATCTCCAGGTTCTTCTCCAGCCAGGTCAGCAGCAGTACTCACGTATGGACCACAGTCACTTGCTGGTAAGCCCTAGGAGACAACCATGCTTTCTGTCCTCCTGCATTGCAGAGGCACTAAGGCTGCCTGGATTCCACTCTGCTTCAAACTCAGAGCTGATCTAGGGGTAAATGTAAAAACTGTCACCTGAACCTGCCAGTGACACCAAACCTGCTACCTGCCTGGGCACAGCTCCTGCTCCTGGTAAAGCACATGTGCTTTATCTCCAGCTCCTGACACCAACCCTCATCTATCCTTTGCCCGCTAGTCTGGAGAGCCTTTTTCACTCAGATCTCTTCTGAACAGGGCCTTAGCAGCTGGGTAGGCAGCTCAAGCAGATGCATCTGAGCTGGGGTCGGTGCAGCCACAGTAGGCCTGGGACCCACAGCTCTGTGCAAGAGCCTGCTGACTGCTCCTCTTGCCTCCTGTGAAGGAAGCCTGCCCCATACAGATCCTACCTCTGGCATGGTGCTGGTGTCACCTTCTCGTCCAGCATGGAGGCTCACAGGTCTCCCAGGTCTGCTCTTGTGCAGAGTTTGGTGCCTTCGGCCTCCCCCAGCTCATGCTGCTGGCCCTTCGGGTGCCACTTAGCTCAACTAGCTCCAGACAGAGGAGCTTATAGAGCCAACACTTAAAACAGCAGCATGCTCCAGTTGGCACCGCCACGCTGTGTCCGAGAGCAGGAGCGATGCAGACACAGCACACGTGGCAGGAACCACGTGCTGTGGCTGTGACCTGACAGCACTCCCAGGGGCATGGCACTTTTCGCTAACACCATCCATGCAAAGGCTGGCCCTGCTCTTCACGAGCTTCAGTCTCTGCCAGGATCAGACTGTGTGGGGCTGGTGCCACTTCACAGCCTGAGCCACACACTCAGAAATTGCAACAAGATGGGAAAGGTCAAGAACTGAGAGTCCTTGATGTGATTCATTGCAAAGCCACTCTGCAACCTGAAAACACTCATCTTGCTATTTAAAGAGGGTATTTTCCCAGGAGACGAGCTTGACACAGACAGTAGGAAAGGAAGAAGTTATTAGCCTTGCTATTACATTGTCTAGGAAAGCTTTGCTGCTAGCATAGCCCTGGCCTGACTTCACCTGAAACCCATGGAAATGCCTGGAATGGGTGTTGCAGAACACACGAAGCAGGGAACTCCTGCAGGAAGCACAGCTGAGCATGGAAAAGGAGGAGAATAGGCAAGGGCTACAGAGCCAGCTTAGAAGCATAGTGCAGAGCCAAGTACAACTTCTTGCTGTCAGCTGTCATTCAACCCAGAAGAGAGGCTTTGTAGGATCTGAGCCCGGTCTGCCTAAAATGAAGGACATCTGCCCAGCTCCCCAAGTTTTGTCTCTCCTCAGACACCTGCAAAGTTGTCGTTTCCACACCCTTGTTCCTCTGCTCACCCTCTGCAGCCTCTCTGGGGACCAGCGAGGAGGACAGCAGCAGGCAAAGGGCCAGGCAGGGCCTGGATGTCCTGGGAGCCCAAGGCAAAGCCATCCAATTGCTGAAGACATTCACTATGAATATATATATATATATATATATATATATATATATATATATATATATGTGTATATGTATATATATATATATATATATATATGTATATGGGAAGCACCTGGAATCTAAGGAAAAGGAGGTCCTGATATGAAGAAGAGGTGCCAACCTCTGTTAGTAAGGATCCTGGGCCACCCTAAGCCCTATTCATGTTTCTCCCCTTCTGAGTGCTGAGAAAATTATGATTTTTCACTCTGCGCATTTTTTTTTATTTTTATTTTTTGCAGTGAAAAGGAATATTTCTGCAAAACTCACAGAGCTCAATGTGAACGAAGGAGGAGGAAGTGGAGGAGTTTCCACCAGACAGAGTTGCAGGACAGGGAAAGAAGAGGGGAGAAACCTCTGTGCTCCTGTACACCTGCCTTTTCTGCATGCCACAAGTGCCTGTTGTGCACATGCACCTGCAGCTCCCTATGTCCCTCCAACTTAGACACCATCTATTTTTTCTTCAAACCTCAAATTGTCAATTTAAACTGTCACTGACCTGAGGGCAGGACCACTGAAGGACTCCACTGGTTCTAGCTCAGCATCCCAGGTGAACCATATCCAGCAGGCTGCTGGCATCTTCTCCTGGACCCACCACAGCTCCCAGTGCTGGAACAAAACAGGGGGATCTGCTAGCCCATGGGTCTGATCTTGGCTATGGTCCAAATCATAGAATCACAGAATCATTAAGGTTGGAAAAGACCTCCAAGATCATCTGGTCCAACCATCACCCTGGAATGGGCAAAGCCATCTTGCCTCCATTTTAAACTGGGCCCAGGCATTCACCACAGCTTGAAACCTGCAGTGAGAGAGTGGATGCTAGCCCTGAACAGCAGGTAAATGCAGAGGAAGGAGGGAGAGAGGCGGCTGCTTTCCGAGGAGAGGGAAAGGCTGGCATGAGGCCAGCCAGCTTCACACAGAGAGGAATAAAATAAAATGAAACATCATTGCCCATGTCCAAATGCACCACATCCAACCCTGCCTCTTCCCCAGATCTGTGAATCTGCCAGGGCATGTCTGAAAGCAATAACTGCTCATCACAAATGCAGCACCCAGCCGGTGTCATAGCTAAAGTCACAGTGCTCGGATTGCACACCCGCAGTAAATGTAGCACACAGCAGTGGTCTTCTGCAAGTCCAAAAGGGAACTGGCCCATGCTGCAGCACAGGGAAAGCAGGGTGAGAGTATTTCCCCAGCCTAAGACCATCCCAAGTGAATGGGGAGAAAAGTACAAGACTGCTCACAGCCAGGGGGATCCTGGTGTCCCCCTCCCCACTGATGACCAGGAGCAGCTGCAAAGAAGAACCTAAAATAATAGCAACGGCTAGGAAAAAAGGTGTGAGATGGAAGGCACGTGATCTGCCTCTCCCCTAAAGACAAGCTAAAATAGGTGACCTGATAAATGCATCTAAGCATTTTCAGGGAAGAAAACTAGAGGGTAGTCAGAGCCTCTTTAATCCGGGAGAGGATGGCAAAGTAAGACCCAGCAGTTTAAGGTCACAGACAGAGAAATAAATTCAGAAATGAGTCACAGTGATTAGCCACAATGACGAGCAATAGAGGGAAATAGCAGCTCCTCTGTCTTCTGATGCCTTCAAAGCCAGACTGTCCAAATGCAAGCTGCATTCCCACTCCTAATCTTGCAGGTCCAGCAGGGCCAAAGAGCTGTACCAGCCCATAGTGCATCTCTCGCATCCCTGCTGTAAAATGTTACCGATGGGAAATAAAAGATGTTGCCCTCTTAGAGAGCCCTTGCTATGGCACACTGCCTGCACAGAAGCAGGCAAGGCCCTGGACCTTTGCAAGTGTAATACTTTGCAAGTATTTCCTGTTCTCTCAAAGCATGACAAGGGCAGTCCACTGCTGGTCCCTTGCACCATCCCTCCTCCAATGAAACTCCACAAGAAAAAGCCTGGAAGAAGTGATCTGAGAGATGCAGCAGCCAGTCCCTGCAGTGTGGCAGCCTCAGGCTGTACTTAGCACTCTGACATCTTTGTCCTGGGCCATTTGCTCGTGAGCTGAGCATCACCTTCTTGTGCCAGATTTTCAAGCCTCTCCCCACTGCTTGGCCTCACACACAGAGCTGCTGCTTGCAGCACCTCCTGGTTTAACACCATCTGCAACATCCATTCCCATGCTGCCTCTGCCTGCCTCCAGCTCACTAATGAAGCTGTTAAATAAGAAACGCCAATTGCTGTGCATGTCCCTTCTACCCCACGCACAGCCGTAGCACCCCATTCCTGCCTTCTGCCATTACCCATCCCTACCCTCCGTTTACAGCCCTCCAGGCAATCTTTGCTCTTTATGACAGTGTTTACAATCCAGGCTGTTAAAACTCAGCCTGAGACAAAGATTTCACGCGAATCTGTACCAAGTATATTAGTAAATATCAGTTTTGCACAGTCTCTTCGTTTTGTAATTCCAGTCTAAAGGACAGAGCCAGCTGAGGTGTTTTTTTTTTTTTTCTGTTGTTGTTTTTTTTTTTTGGAGCATTTAGAAAATGCAGTGCTTTTAAAGGACCACCCTGAGGTATCACATCCACAGCTTGAACACCCCAACACAATTTGCTTTAATTTCCTTGTTTTCTGAACCCTCAAACCTCTATTCTAAAATGTATCCTGTAGTTTCATTTTTATTGGTGGAAAAAAATAATACTCGTAATGCCTGAGAATTGCAGAAAGCAAGATGCTTCCATGTTTGCAAAGCAGCTGGGATTGCATTTCCTATCCATAAGAAAATGGGGGGGCAGTGGTGTTTTCCATAGGAAATACAAATGGGAGATGAGGGGGGCTAATGCTGAAATTTTCCACAGAATACAAATGCAGTTTTCTCAGCATTTCTCCTGAATGATCATCCTGTCTTTTTAGCAGGACTAATTCCTTATAATCCCAGGGTGCAGCTTGCCCTTATGTCAGCTCTTTTTTTCAGCCACAGATCCTGAGCTTTGCAGTGTCAGAGCAGTGTTGCCAGGAGTTGTGCCAGAGCAGAACTGGGTCCCAGTTAGCCAAGAGGCCTTTTCTCCAGTTGCCCCTTGTCTACTTGTGTTGGTTTTATATACTGAAAAGACCCCACCTGACTGTCAGGAGGTGCATGCTAAGCACCTGCACGGATTTGCTGAGGTCCAGGTGCTGCGTGCCAGTCCCACTAACCTATGGACACCGTGTTTCCCTCTTTCATATTCAGGGAGGCTTAAGCCATGGAGCTGAACCTGCTGACCACTTCCAAAGGAGTGCACATCCAGTAGGGCTCAGGGGTGAAGCAGCCCTGCCTGTGTCACCAGGCCAGGTTCCCTGCCTTTGCTGCAGGCTCTCAGTCTGTGTCTCAGATGCTGCGTGGAAGGCAGAGGTAATCCTACAGCCTTCCCCATGGCAAGGCCAGTCCTGGCCCTGCAGCGTTACAGGTACAAAGGTTGTCCCAGACTGGCCACGGCCAGCTTGGACTCCCAGTGTGGAAGAGCTGCGAGACACAACCAGAGAGGATCCTTTGGTCTGGAGAGGGAAGGTGAATTCACGGCTCAGCAGAACACAACAAACGTCCAACTGGCTGGAGCACATCTTCTGTTAGTGAAAATAAAATGTAGCCCCTTAATTATTAATCAGTTCATATGCAAAATAGGTATCATAGCAGGATGGGGGAGGGGGAACACATTGTTCCTTAAGAATAAATATTTAACATGATACAGAACAGCATGAATTTTTAAAGAGAAGTTTTTGTAACTGCTGAGGCTCTTGAACTGCTAAAGAAGCAGAACATCTTCTAGCAGCAATGCCAGCTTCTGGAGCAGGGAACAGCCATTTCCACACAGCAGACTGCAGAGGAGAAGGAAGGATGCAAGAACCTGGGCCCCAGGAACAGCAGCTTTTCAACTACCACCCTCCCATGCCCACAACAAAAGAGCTCTGGCCCAACCCCACAAGTACAGCTGCAGGTTGTGGAGTCAGATGAACTGCAAAAGGGATGGGGGGAGCAAAGGCCCAGGGTGCTGAGGTGCTCTGGATGTTTATGCTTTTTGGGAGGTGTGAGAAGGCTGGTGCTTGCTAGCCTGTGATGATGATGATGGACGCAGCAACTGAACCCAGAGGAGCATTTCTAGCCCCTCTGCTGCTCAGGGCTTGCCCAGCGGCTCCTGTTGGCATGCCACTGCTGTGATTTCCAGACCCCAAACTAACTTCCAGCTGTGAATATCTGGTGTGGGCCTCAGGACCCTGCAACCCCTCTGGGTAAAGCAGACGGAGCTGGAGCAATTCCACACACCAAAATTTAAACCTGAAACTAAGCAGATCAGCTTCCCAATCAGTGAGAACCAGTGAGGCCTCTAGCTCTTCATGCTAGGTTGGATGAGCTTCAGGAAACCTTCTCGAGGTCTCTATTCACTGCCAGAAGCTGAGGGGCTTTGGATATCTCCTCCAGTTCTTTCCTGACATGGATTCAAGGTCTGCTGCAAGCAGTGCTTGGAGCAGGCTGCAACACCAGTGCGAGGCAGTGGCAGGGTTGCCTCCTCCCTGCTCCTGAAGTGAAAGAGTTAAGGCAGCTACCTTTGTGAATGAGCCAGCAGCTGCTGTCCCTGCTCCCGGTCTTCAGGATGGTCCCCCCCTCTGCCGATGGGCTACACGAAAGCTATTACACTCTTCCTTGATATACACCTCCCATAAATCCAGGGACTATAAATTAGGGTAACCTTCTGCTTTAAGGGCTGTCTGAGCTCTGCAAAGACATCCCAAAGTCAGGCAGATCCTTGCTGAAGACACCAGTACTTTGTCCTCATTTCCCTGGGGGACGGTGGCCATGGGGCAAGAAGCAAACACGCCCAGCCCAGGGGCACAGCAAAGCCATGCCAACTGCTGTATTTCTGCAGGGACTGGGGGGTCATCCCACTCCTCCTGCCACTAGGATCTGTCACCCCTCCTTGCTCTCTCCTCCCAGGAGACACAGCTGCTCCCTGCCACTGTCCCCTGACTCTGGTTTGGGTGAGCGACTGTCTCGCTCTCCTACACCGAATGCATGGGAATGAGTCTTCAGCATCGCCTCTCAGAGGTCAAAGAAAAGGACTGTAAAACAGATGCAACGCTTCCCTGCTCATCTCTGAAAGTACGCTACCCTGCGATGAGTCTGCACTGCAACTTGGCAGGAGCTGAGACAGCTCTGAACCAGCACCGAGCCTGTTCCTTCCCACCTCCCCTACACATAAGTGGGTCACTGTAGCCTTACACCATGTGTCTGTGCTCAGGATCTGGCCCCTCCGCTGCCTCTCCAAGACTCCCCAAGCTCACTCTGCCTTGTCTCGACCTGCCCCACTGCCCACACATGCTTCAGGATGTCCTGGGAGCCCCAGGAATGAAACTGGAATCTACCTCGCTGGGTCCAGCCCCAGGCTGCTGGTAGCACAAATCAGGACCAATGCAGCCCCAGGAGAACAGGAGCCACCAATACCCCTGGGGCAGCAGAATTCCCTCAAGGTGTTACATTCCTTCTACAGGAGGCATTCACCTACCTCCTGTTCACTTTGCTCCTTGCTTCTCCTTGTGCCTCTCCTGCCTGCAAGATGCTGAATGAAGCCACGGAGGACACAAGAGTTGGAAGGTGACAAGCAAGAGCACAAAGATGTTACCAAGGGTCTGTTTCACACGGGACAGCACTTGCCAGACATTACCCAGCTTTGTGCCTTGATAAGATCTTGTTTTCACAGAACCAGCATGTGCATACATGATTTAAAAACACACAGGACCACATGCAGGGCACTACAGAGAGGATTTCCACTGCCATGGGCTGTCACAAACTGAGAGGGTTCAACACAAACTTGCCCAGATCCACTTGGGATTGACACCTGGTGAGAGTCTCATTCCCAAGCTAAATCTAAACCTGAAACTAAGCAGATCAGCTTCCCAACAGAAAACACCCCCAAGAACCCAGCCTGCTCATCTGCTTCTGGATGAGAAATCTAATAAAGTCATTGAGGTGAGTTAGGGCTGGGCACCATTATTCTCCCCCAATTTGTGCTGTCAGCCCCTTGTAAAACATGACATATGACTCTGAAAATTCATCTTGGGCCCCAAACAGAATTTATTCTGCTGTAAAAAAGAAATGTGCTGAAAGAGACAGTGAACAGCAGCCCAGGGACCTCCATGCCACTGAAAACACACACGCACTGATCTCAGCAAACAATTGATTTTATTCCCCACTGTCGCCATCCGTCTCTGCTCTATCCATTGCCAGATCTGGCTGGCAGGAGAATATGAGTTTTAAAGGTCACCACTTAATGATGTTAAGGAGCTGTCCTCCTTCCCAGATAAAATACTGATCAATCTGTAATATTTCTGACTGGACTCTGCTCATGGAGAAGATACAGGGGGATTCTGTTCCCCTTTGTGTTCCAAATATACTTAAAGCCCTTTCTGAAATGGAGCTGATAACTCAGACTGGGGACTGATGCTGGTTGGACCTGACACCTCATGCATCCAGCTGGCAGGCAGGAAGCCAGCAGAAGGGGTGATGAAGCGCAGTTTGGATTGCTCTACAACATAAAGTGCTATTATATTCTTACAAAACTTAATGTATAAAATGTTCAGCTATTGCCTCTCCCATCACCTGTGGAGAATTAAAGCAGTTAGAGCGGCCCTGGACCGACTTTTCTCCCTGCATTTCATGCTCCTGGGCTCAGCAGAGGGCTCACATGATTGCTCAGAGGTTGGTGGTGCTGGAGCTCTGCTGGCACGCAGCAAACTCTCAGAGCTGGAGGATCACCTTCCCATACAGCTCTGGGAGGTCTGGGACCCTGAGCAAGCAGAGGGACAGCATCACCCTACCATCCTCAGCATACACCTCCATTCCTGAGAGTATCTCATCCTGGGGACTTTGTGTCACTTTTGGAGAGAGTGTCAGGCTGAGAAACATTCTTCTGGTGATGCTGCTTGCGAACCACTCTGCCAAGACCTGCACGATTCTTTGCTGAGCCACTTCCAGCCTCTTCTCAAAGCACAGTGGCCAAGAAGAGTTTGTTTAAAGGGTCTCATAAAACCAGAGGAGAAATCCTGATTCCTTATAGCTAAATCCCTGCCCAGAAGGCCCAGCACCATCCCTGCTTGCAAGGCAAATCCTGGGGAGCCCTCCCACAGCCCACACGTGGGACAAACCAGCCTGGGCTTTGCTTGCTTGGAAAGGCAGCATGATTTAAACATTTGCCTCCTGAGCCCTCTGCAAGCATACCCAGCAGGAACAGGAGCAGCAGGGACCACCTCCCACCCCATCACCCTCCAGCCCACTGCACACTCAGGCTCTCAACCAGAGGCAGCTCCCTCCCATGTAGCCGGAGAAAAAAACAGGAATAATTTGAATATCCAATCTTCAAAATGAACCAAACAGCTCCACTCAAATTTACACCAAAGCACTTAATTTACTATTGGATGTGCAGCCTGAAACAAGCTCTCCACCAGAGGAAACCTATTTATAATTTATTCAGCAGCCAGAACATTTTGCAGTCTTTCAGAAGTCCTCACAAAGAATGCCAGAGACAAGGGGCAAGAGTATTTTATTTATTTATTTATTTTTAAAACAAAGTGAGTGGGGTCAACTCTGAATTTCTAAAGCATCTCAGAGGTACTCAGACTTTTAAAGCTCTCCAGAGATGGCATTCACATCTTTTCTTCCATTCTTGCTCATTTTGCTCTGCAAAGTAGATTCCTCCAACTTTGTCTCACAAACAAAACCACACAAACCTTCCCTGCCATGCCCACAAAGTAACCAGGCTCCAAAACTCTTCGCTTCTTTCAGCGAGAACAAAGACCAAATTAGAAACATCCTAGATCTGTATTTCTGAAAAATTCCATGTGAAAATAATCTATATTTTACTAATCTAGGCCACGAGTTTAAAGCAGCCATGAAGCCTGGTTTGTACACATAGGCAAACAAAAACAGGTCAATATATTTCTTTTTCCCTCCAGATGGATTTCATATGAGCTCCCAGAGGTGGCTGCAGTTTCAGCTGAGGCTGAATGAAGCTGCATTGCAGCTGGGAAGACCTTCAGCTCACTGAGGCTTCTGGGTGCTTTCCCAGAAATGCCTAGAAGGGTCATTGAATGATCATTTCAACCCATGCCCTATTTTTGATGGAGCTGAGCAGGGTCAGAACAACCTTAGTCATCAACAGGAGCTCCATGTTTAAGTATCACCAGTATTTTGCAAGCAGACAGAGTCCCAGGCCAAAGTCAGGCCCCCATCATGTTCAGTGCTCCGTCTGACACAATCCCTGTCAAAAAGAGCTGGATTTATCCCAGGAAGAGGGGGTGGAGGCAGCCCCAAGGCTCACAGGAGCTGCACTGCAGTGCTGCAATAGCAAAAACTCTGAGGGCAGCTGCTGTGCTGGGTGGCATAGGGGTGAGATGGCCAGCTTGTCCAGCTCTCAAAGGCATGGGAGGAGCAAGGGATGAGATTTAGCAATAAATATGACCTTTCGTGTTTATTTTACCCTCTTCTGACAAAGTCTCCAGTGTTATAACCAAGACCTCAGCCCTTGGCTTGGCTAGAACAGCCTGCTGCTTTCATCTGTAGTGCATAAAGTGAAGTCAAAGGTGATTTACTGAATGGAGTGCCCGATGATTTCCTGCGAGCAATGCACAAAACTTCACCATCTGCTGTCTCAGACAGATCCGGGCATCTGCAACCCCGAGCAAGACTGAAAGTGTCCATCTGGAGAGCTGGGATGCTCTTGTGGTGGCTAAAGGGAAAAATCCCCCCCTGTTACACACTGACCCAGCAAGCAGTGGGGAGAAAACCTGCAGCAGCCCAAATAAATCCAGGCTGTCCCAAGGGCATCAGCCTGCCAGAGCAGTCTCCTCACCTGACATGCAGCCTGCTGAGCCTGCAGAGCTGCAGGATTCATACATCTGGGCCTTTTACAGCTGCTTGTTGACAAGGAGGTTGTAACTCAGGGCAGGAAAGGTCCCTGTGAAGGTGAGCCACAGCCACAGCCACTACGCGCACCACGGGAAGCAGAAATCATCCAGATGTTCCCCCAGCTTCCCCCTGGGCTCAGAGGCCCCATCCCACTGGCTGCGTCTCGGGTTTTAAATAACCAAGAATAACCAACAGCTCAGGTTTCTGCAATCAGCTCACGCTCACAGACATAGAGCATCCTCCCGCTCAGGAAGAGAAATATCACTGCCATCCATCTGACCTGGAAAAGCAGCTTAGGGGTAAGCATGCAGATGAGAGTAGCAGGGAAGGAGACAGCATGCCAGAATTAGCTGCCTGATGGAAAGGGGATTACATGCTTTGGCATGTCCTGGGGATAGGCCAGCAGCCAGGGCTGGCAGGCAAGAGCTACTGGGGATGGGAGGAATAAAGAAGTCGGGGAGGTGGAGGCTGGGGATGATGGGGCCCTGTGGCATCATCCCAGCTCAGATGCTGCTGGCAGGCGGCAGCCGCTACACAGGGATCAGTGCAAAGGCCAAGAGGCATAGCCCAGGTAGAAGTCTGCAATCACAAGGGGAGGAAAACACCTTTGCTTACAACACCCAGAGGTTAGCAGGGTGTTGAGGGAGCTCGGAAAGTCACAGGAGGGGTACACGACCTGGAGATGCACACTGATGACATTCAGTTGTCAGGCAGTGGGGCAGCAGAGGTGGCAGGATGTGACCAGATAGGTTTCCCCAGAGATTTCCGTGATATGGGCTCTCCGGAAACTTACCCACCCTCACTTCATCGCCCACCCAGCTGGTGTTCCCCACCAGCACCCCACCAGCATGTGTGGTGCTGCCATGAGGCTGCATCCCCTTTCCCAGGGAGGTCTGTGCTGTCTCTGTGTTCTCATCCCAAAGCACTTAGCCCAGATACACAGCAGAACTGTAATCCAGCAAGGTAGAGGCAGAGATAGGAGGTGTGTTCAGAGGTGATGCTAGGCTCTCCTCCAGAAAATCACCACGTTGAGCACAGGGTCTGAAGACAAGAAGATGCTCGTGTCCACAGCTTATGGGAGGAGAGTACAACAGAACAGGAGGGGCTAGAGGCTGACATGGGAGAGGTGCTTTGCCAGTGATACCCTGACTATGAAGCAGTGTGGATAGGAAAAAAATAGAAGCAAGAAACATGACAGATTAATGGGCTAGGGCTGAAATACGAGATTAGATATTTTAGAATATGCCTGCATATTCCAGGTGCTCTTTAAATTTGTACAGTCTAGTTACTCTATTATGTAAAATTTAATTGCCTAAGAAATTCATACAGCTTCATGCTCTCAGCAGCCAGAGTAGGGTTTCTTTTTTTTCCTAGTCTTTTTTTTTTTTTTTCCAGTCTTTATTCAGGTTGGTTTTAAAGATTGAAATATGAGCTCTCCTGGGTAAGGGAGTTTACTAAATCAAGCTCCACCGCTGGGCTGGGAGCACAGGAGGACACACAGCAGTGGGTACCAGCAGGGTCTGCATGGCCAGGTGCCTCTCTTTGCTCCCAGAGCATCCATCACCCTGCGTGGCTCTGGGAGGGATGTGGAGGGTGCAGGGTGCCAAAAGGGCTGCTTCTGCTCTGCTTTGCCCTGTGCTGAGCAAGCGCTTTAGGAGCAGAGCCACCAACTTGCAGACCACCAAGGATGGCCAGCAGCCCCCTCTTCCCTTCCTTACTCTCCCGAGAAGCCTGCACAGAGGGATGGAGAGGGAAGGGCTCAGAGGCAGTATGATTAGAAGAGACCCGCTGACACTCACTTTGAGCTCTGGCAGCAGTTTCTGAGAAAAGTCCATCTCTTTTACCTGATCTGCAAGGACGAGAGGATCAGGCTTGATCCCATACTGGGCAAAGAGCCCATCTGGCTGGGAGAAAGCTCCTCATCAGGGGCCAAATGCAGAAGGCTGTGAGCCACATCAGTGGACAGCACTTATCCGCTCTGCATCTCACTCAGAATGTCCCTTCTGCCCCGGACTTACCCCATCCTGCTGGCAGTCCTCTTGGACAAGACGGGAATGCAGCCCCAAACCTGCCAGATCCAAGGGCAATCAATAAGCTTCTGCGACGTCCCAGTGGCCGAAGTGAGAGTAATGAGGCACCGGCTGTGGTTTGGGAACCATGGGATCCCAGCACCACCTTTCCAGGCAGAGGTGCAGAGGAGATGCTCAGCCACCTCACCCCACTCCCACTGAGCATTCATGTGGCTGAAGAGTCATCAGTCACCGAAAGCCAAAGCACCAACCTGACTGTGCTGCTCAGGAAATGCTGCCTGCAAAGCCATTCATGGCCCTCTTAGAGCTGTCGGGCAGAACTGGGCATGCTGTAGTGGTAGAAGCAAGTAATCCCTGCAAGAGACACTCAGCCTCAAAGAGGGAAGGCAACCAACAAAGGGATATTTAAGGTTGCTACTGAGCACTTAATATAGTTTATATTTACAGCTTAATGGCTTTTCAGCATCACTAACTTCCATTCCAACAAAAAGACTTCTACTGTATTGCCTCAGCTTAAGTGCTAACTACATCTTCACATTAATAAATATTTTAAAACAGTGGAACTCTAAACTCCTCTGGCACAAAGCCGGCATCTGCTCAGCTGGAGCAAGCTTTTGCACATGAGAGAGAACAGATGGAAAAACACCTTCCGGATCCCCAGGACCACATCAGCAAGGAAACTCTCCAGCCCCACGCTGGAGCATCTTTGCCAGGGGGGAGAAATTCCCCCTCCTCCACCTCACAAAGCAGTGGCCTCAGAAGCCACCCTGCTGCACCCATTCATCCCACACCCTTTTACACCTGAGCCCTGGGTGCTAGGTGCCTGATCAGCTGTGTAGGACCCTCGTACCCCGAACCCTCACATTCACCCCAAAGCCTCAGATCATGGAGCAGCTGCACGGGTACAGCAAGGAAATCACAAGCTTAGAGAATCAGACAGACAGAATTAGCTCCAGAAAATAGGTTTAGCTCTGTCTTTGCTCAAGCCCGAGGGGGTCACAAAATGAGTAGGAGACAGAGACATCATGAGAGTCTGTGGAACAGACCTTCACTGAGTTAAGGACCATCTCAGACCTACCAGCTTGTGACCAGTTTTTAGTGCAAGCCTTGAAAACGCTTTCACGAGCACAAACTCACAGTGTGCAAGAAGCACAGCACAGAGAGCCATGCTCACATGAACTATCCAGAGAGGGACAGACAAAATGGATGAACAGGCTCTAGAAAGACCTGCATGTCATCTAGCACAGACCAAGCTGAACAGTGCACCTGAGCCACAGTCTTCTTTAGAGTGTGCATCTCATGAGCTGCTGCCCAGGACCGTGGTCCAGCTGTAACACAGAGACACTGCTCCACAAGGGCAGGGTTTTCTCATGGAAATGTCTCCAGAGTGCAGTTAGCACTAGCTCAGCAGGTGGGCTGCACTGGCTGCATTGGCCCAGCTTGGCACACCACAGGCTGCATGGGCACAGGGGAATGGCTTGGGCCAGGGGAACAGCAGGGCATTAGCAATGACTTGCCACTGTTTAAAGGGAAGGACAAGCAAGACCTGCTAAACCATACCAGACATCAGCCAGGGGACTTCAGAGATGTCCCCCATGGAAGCTAGGTGCAGGTGACTTCCTTCTTTCTGTTTGCTTTTTGTCTACACACAGTCCAGTCTAGGCAGAAAATATGCTGCCAGCCTGGGACCTTCTCCTTGTCCAGCCCAGCTTCACTGTGACCATGCCCAGGAGCTCAGCAGCTTCCAGCACAGCCCTTGAACCACTCCAGGCGGTGGTTCTCCCACAGTGACAAAGCTGCCAAGGAACAGCACCAGTGGGGACAAGCAGGGACTAGGATGGGCTCCTGACACACGTTAACAATTCCTGCTGCTCCACAGGCATCCTCTCACTCATGGGTTTGAGAAGCTCTGTTCCTCCAGAGATCCTGTATCACGCAAACAAAGACACTTCTAGCAGATCAAGATCCTGCGGACCACAGAGCTAGGTTGCTGAGTTGTCCACCCTCTCCCTGCTGTTAAACACAAATTCCTGCACAGCCTCCTCAGCTAGGAACAATGCTGCCCGTGCTAACTACGTCTGCCTTTTCAGATGTAAAGCTCTTGCTGCAAACTTGTCCTTTGGCTCGCGGTGGGGGATCCCTGCTGGCAACAGGAGCAGGCAGCGGCACCACTCTGGTGTGCAGCAATAGGATGTGGTTTTGTGTCCCCTCTCAGGGACCTAATTGCACAGTTGTCACACATGCACGCAGAAATGCTCCTCTGTGTATCCAGCAAGCAAAGCCATAGCTGAGAACAGCAAGTACACATCAAACAAGGAGTGGGTCATCGCTGCTTTTAATTGTCTGCATGGTTTGCTACAGGAGGGAGGGGTAAAAAAAAAAAAAAAAAAAAACACTTTTCTCTCAAGGATTCAGCTCTGTAAATGGCATTATGCCTCTACTTGTATAGGAAATTTTACAAAGCTCTGTTGAAGGAAAACCTTGACTCGTATGGTGCAAGATAAAAATCCTTAGCGTTCACAAATGAATGTACCCATCTGCTGTGCAACGTATTCTCTCTCTCTCTCTCAAAAAATAGAAAGGATAAAAAAAGAAAAAAGTGAATTGAACTTTGGATGCTTTTCATTTCCCTACAATGTGCAGCAAACTGTGATTCCTATTCATTAAGAGAGAAGATTGACATTCATTATAGTGTGCATTAAATTCCTCATTCTTCTGCTACCCTCAAAATTAGTCTACAGAGGGTAGTAACCAGTAATTTCTATATTGAATTTCTAGTAACTACAGTGGGCTTTTTCTTCCAAATAAGCAAGGCAATTATAATAAGACACTCTTCTTCCTGAAATGGTAAAACAGGCAGTGCCATTTGAAATCTCTGCTGCTTTCCTTTACAGCTGCAGTTAGACATGTGTACAAGCAGCTCACATGTTAGCTCCTGAAGGCATTTGGGAATAAACCCCCCTAACCCAGAGCACAGGCAGCTCTGCTGTAGTTGCCACTCTCTCCCAAAATGTCTTCCAGCTCTGGCTGTGTGCAGCCTTGATGCACGGATATTGTTAAATATAGGAGATGCATCAGTCCTGCCGTGCACACATGGGCCATGGCAAGGAAGCCGTAAACGTGTCTGTATCCATGCCTCAGGATGCAATGTGTGCAAGAACTTCACAGCTGAGGTCTCCACAGAAGCGCCTCTATGCAGACAAGCCAGGAGCTGGCTCCCCCATCACGCCTCCCTCCTCTCCAGATGAGTGGCAGGAGGATTAGCCCATCCATTCCAACTGGCCAAGCTCAGCAGCTCACAAGCACAGCAGCAGGCACAGCACACTGTGACCCAGCCCCAGGGCAGGACTTCTGGACTCCCAGTCCCACCCAGCCCCAGCCCACATCTCCTCGGCTGCGCAGGGGTTAACTCACTCTCCCCTGGGACCAGATTGTCTCACGTGTAGGTTAGTCCCCACTGAGATCCCTTATCTCTGGAGATGTTGGTGGGGATTCAGATGACTATGATCTCAGCAGTGCAATAAGTGTAATTAGCTTTTGTGGTTTTAACCAAGCAGCCCCATCTCTCCTCAGACAGCAGGGGACCTGCAGACACTGCACACAGATAAGATATCACAGGGCAGACTGTCTCCAGAGCCAAGCAAAGCAGTGTGAGGAAAACAGTAAAGGGGACAGACCCCTTTGTCCCTGCAACCCATAGCTTTTGAGACAAGATGCATTTAAGGGAAACCATCTCGGTTTGTACAGGCTGTAGCCGGTGGCAGGACCAACCAGAGGGCACACAGAGGTCCATCCACCTCCTAGGGAGACTTTGTGGCCCCTCTGGAGAGCAGAGTATACAGTCTCTTCAGTCAACCAAGAGCACTGGAACTGAGGACCTCTGGCCCTGCACAGGACCTGCATCACCTCCCCATGCTCTGAAGGACAACCAGCCCCTACCAGCCTGAGGCACATCCAGGAGGAAAAGCTCTCCAGCAGGGCCCCACGTTCTCTGCTCCAGCCCATACATCCTCCTCTGCCCCAGGGGTGACCATGCAGTTGTTGCCCCAATGCTGGTCAAAGAGCTCCTGAGTTGAGCTGGAGCAGGAGCTGTTCCTACATGCCAGGCTGTTCCTACATGCCAGGCTGGCCATAGCCTGCTCAAATATCATCTTAGACGGCAGAGAAGACAGTGTAGAAGTGTTACAGAGTGCCAGGACACACATGCTGGGGTGCTTTAACCTGGTCAACCATGAAAGACCCATCAGGATGTGCGTCCTTTATGCAAAGCCTGTTGCCACACCTCTCTAGACCTTCAGTGCTGCCACGGGTACACCAAAGCCACAGCACAGCTCTCCAGCAGAGCAGGGACTCCCTGGGCACCAAGCAATATGAGGACTGGGACTCCAGGGGTGTCCCAGGGCCAAGATATGCAGGAGGAACACAAAGCCTGAAACACAGAGTGGTGCCCTGCCCCACCAGCTCCAACAGGCCCTATTGGGCCTTCAGAGTCCTCTAGATGTTGGGCAGTTCCTGAAGGTTTGAACTGCTTGCACTGCTCTCCAGGCTCCCAAGAGGCAGGCCCCAAGCAAAGTAGGCATCAAGCAAGAGGTGTGAGCCAAGCTCTGCTGCCTAACCAGGAACAGATGACCACTGACGGTGCCAGAGGTATGGCCTGGTCACAGCCCTGAACCACAGTAACCAGACTTGTCACCCTCCGTGGAAAGGGAGTTACAGTTCAGCAGTGCCTGGAAACCTTTATCCTGAGTTCTCAAGGGGGTGGGCTCGGGTGACCCCCAAGGGTCCCCTTGCTGGGGACAGAGGACACGGCTACTTCACATATTGCAGAGCTGCCTCAGACACAGCTGGAGAGGTCCTTGTGGGAGCCATCACCACATGAACCCCTCTGCTCCTTCCCAAACCACCTGCTCTCTGTCCAGACAGGGCAGCCTGAAAACAAAACTTTCTCACAGAGAGACAGCAGTTGTACTGCTATTCTGAGGCCAGGCTCCAAGGTCCCAACCTCCAGTGTCCCAAAGGGGCAATCTCGTGGCTGTCTGGAGCTGCCCTGCAAGGCGCTGCAGGGCCAGGAGACCAGGGAGGTCCTCCTCACCCAGGGGGTGAATAACCAGGAGAGGATGCAGGTACCACGAATGGACATCGTGGGTTTAGGAGGGGCTGAACAGTCTGCCAGTGGATGACAGATCAGCATTTCAGCCCCAGGGCAGGTGAGGAATAGAGTCTATTATAGACAGCAGCTGTCTGGAGCCTGTCAGGGCTTGGAGATGCTATATGAGGAATATGTAGATGCTGCATCATTGCATGGTGAGCTCTCCTTTAGCCATGCTGATTTGTAAGTTCAGCACCCAGACAGTTGTCACACACATCACCTCGTCAACCCTCAGCTGGCACAGATTGGGAGTACTGCTGGGAGTAAAAGGCACTTTGGGCAAGGCACACTTCACAGTGTGCTCAAACATCATGTTATCAAGGTGGGCCGAGCGATAAACCTTGTGAGGGACATTCAGACTTCTGAACCAACAAAGCAGGGGACACAGCTGCTTTCTTGCTCCTGAAGAAACTGCACCATCATTGCCAAAGTGCAAATTGAGATAGCTTTAGTAAAAAAAAGGTGACCTCCTCTCACTGGCTTGTTTCCCACGTCAGCTATTGCCCTTGGTCAGAGAGACCAGGAAAGCCCAGCCTGTCTGGTAAAAAGCAAGATGGAGAAGACAGGCAGAGGTTCAGGTCTCTCAATTTGATGCTTCTCCCCAAAGTACCCATGTGCTAACGTGAATTGAAATGTCACATTCCCCGGGGCATGCCAGTGGGCGACACCTGCACAGCCATCCAGATCCAGCAGAGGAAATACTCGGTGAAATGGAAATATTCTTCATTGAGCTATTGCAAAAGGAGTCAGGGACAGAAGAAACAAAACTGCCCCGTCACCCAGAAAGCCTTTGGACCTTCCTGCTGTCTCCTGGAAGACAAGCAGATGATAAAGCCCCTGTTTTCTGAGCCCAAGTTCCTTTACAGGACAACTCATGGGATTTCCCTGAACTGTTCCATCTGGAAGTAGGGCATTTCTGTTCATAGCTTTTCAGGGACATAAACTCACCATAGCTCTGGACGTGAGCTCCCCATCCAGGAATCCACCTCCTTCTTGTATCTGTGTATTAACCACACCTGCAGCTCTAACTCCAACATCCTTTCTCATCAGGCAAGTGAGTATTCCCTTTTTGAGAGGCATTTTTATCAGAAAACATGAATATGGTGGAAGCTCCATCTATTAGGACTGGTTTCAAGAAAACTTGGTCAGGATTAGGCTGTCTGTAGGCCAGGAAGATACTTCTGGTCAAGGAGCACACAAAGTCCAGAGATGCCCTACTGGTCACAGCAGTTCCCCAGGCTTTGGAGCAATAGATCCCAGTTTGCCACTGGGTTCAAAGCATGCTCTAAGCAAACCATTGCTGTGAGGGGATAACAAACTAATCTCCGTCTCTTTGGATCTATTCTTCTTTGTGTACATACTTTGGCATTTTTTCAGTCCAGAATGCTTGCAAAGCTTCAAGGCAGGCTGACTTGTGGTTAATCTGGTACAGGGCCCTCTTCTGCCACAGGGGTTTAAACCAGTGTCCCTTGGGTGACACAACTATTGGCCACACACTCTCATATTGCACAGGACAGGTAAACCCAATCCTGCACTGCTCTGATCTTTCCAACCATACCGGGGAGACAAAGACCATGATGCCTTTTCGGTCCCCGAGCAGCCACTGTGAAACATCTGGCCAAACCAAGTTATTTTGTAGTAGCTCGAGTGCTTAATTACCAGATCTGAGACCAGCAGCTTTCCTGTGCAGAAAAGCTTTGCTGTGCTGCCTCGGTACCAGGGAATTAAGACTGCATGGGCAGCATCCTCCCCACCTCACCTCATTGCTCTGCAACTCTGTGTCCATCCCTGTCCCGTGGTCCCTTTCAGTGCTCACAGTCGTTCTCCAGAAGACTGTTGTGTTTATAGTTTATTAATTAAGGAGATTTTAATACACCTGTGATGGATTTGTAATGGCTTTTATCAGAATTTACAGGGAGTTATAGAATACATATCAGAGTTTCGACATTCTCTTAATTAGCACCCAAGCAAATAAGAGTGTGCTAGATCTGGAGATCTTCAGGGCCTCAAGCTTGCTGTCTCAGAGCCACTGGAGATGTGAGTGTAATTTCAAACAGTTAAGGCTGCTTGGAAGGGCACCTCCAAGGTATTTGTCATCACTTTCAAAACCCTTATTTACTCTCCGCTGTTTCCAAAAAACCCTCTGGGAGCTGGGAAATGAATCTATATTCCTACCAAAGCCCATCACATGGACATCCTGTCTTGCTATTTTTAGGGATGCTTGTGAAGGTAGGCTGCACCCTGCTCTGTTATTTCAGGGTCTGGCTAGCCTGGAACTGCCCATGCTGACTGTTACTGGGGGGTCCTGGAGGAGAGCCCAGATGCATGCCTTGTCTCATTCTTTGAGAGCTCCTGCACTGCTGACCCCAAAACATTTGTCTTACACAGAGGCAGATGCACACTGAAAACTGTAATAACTTCAAAAAGCTGCGGGGGACACCCTGCACCAGGGCCACACAACTAGAGCCATCGACAGTGCTCCCCAGGTGTGTTCTGCTTCCCCAAAGCCACCCGTGAAGCTGCCGAGCTCTGCAGCTGGCACAGCCAACACAGGTGTGGTGGGAACGCTGCAGAGAGAGGCACAGCCACACAGGCTGCAGCTCGTGACAGTAACAGATCTGACATGACGGGGAAGGCTGCAGCACGGATGGGCCAGCAACCACAGCAGGGCCCTCCTGGGATGTGGCTATGGTCCTTGGTTATTCAGCCATGCTGAAATCCATCTTCTTTGCACTGTCACTCCTGCCCACGCTGTAATCACACCTTTATTTTGCTCCGTAGACACCTCCCAGGGGCAGCCTGTAAACTCAGCCCTTCATCTTAGTCTCTAGCCCGAGCTAGGATGGTCCCATCAGTCACTGACAGCCTCAGCACACGGGATTCCCTTCAGCTCATCTGCTGCACATGCAGCTGGGCAGGGGGCTCCCTCCTGCAGCACCATCTGGATCAGACCCTGCCGAGCTGCCCTCCCCAAGGTAGAGGAGCTGTCCCTGTCCCCAGCACTGCGAGCAGCTCTTGCCACTGAGATGTGTCCCTGCTGACAGGGGCAGATTTGGGGCACGGGGCAGCTTGTGCTGACAGCGAGGTTGAGCACAGGAGCTGCTGCCTGCAGGGAGCATCTCAAGACTCCCCGGAGGATCCAGCTCCTCATCTGTGTTCCCAGAGATGGAGCATACACCACTGATGCCCACTCCCCTCCCAGAGGTCCCAGCTTGATGCCCAGAGTGACATTTCCCAGGAAGAGAACAGCACAGTAAATTCAAAGGTTAAATTTGCATATTTCCTGGTGCTGCTCAAAAGAGCCAGGCAGCTGTTGGAGATGGACTGCTGCCAGACTGCTGCACGGGGAGCGCCAGCACCCTGTGCCCACCAGGGCTGAGGGATCCTTTCAAGTGGCACCGTGCAGCCTCTGCAGGGGCCTCTGGTTCTGAGAGGCACAAAAGCAAAGGACCACGAGCAGTGGAGAGGTTGAAGTTTTGTCCATGCATTTGTAGAGCATCCCAGGCCATGGAGGAGGATACCTCCTGGGAACAACCAGGACTGGATGTGTCCTAGGAAGAAGCAATGAAGGCAATTCTGTATTAACAAGCACGACATCTGCTTTCAACAGTGTGCCTGGGACTGCATCTCTCCAATAATGCACCCAGGGAGGCCACAAAGAGTCTCTGCAAAAAGCTCCAAGGGCTACAGGCTCAGCAAAACGCTGCACATTAAATACCCTTTATAGTGCATGCAGGAGGACCATTGAAAATTCAAATGAACAAGCCAGGAGTGAATCACACGACAGGGGAGGGTTGGCTTCAGCTGAGCAGGAGCAAAGCAGCAGCCAGGGAGTGCTCTCAGTGGGATAGGGCTCAGGCTCAGCCACAGGCTTCAGAAACACAGCGAGAAACTCCTGCAGCACACATGGTGGGAGAAGCAGAGGGCCTCCCCCAGAGCGTGGGCACAGGACCACCCGGCGGCACCAGTTTCCCAGTTCAGCAAGGCTGAGTGGCTCAGCATCAGCCTTTTGGTAATGCTGAGCAAAGTGTATCCACCACTGATAAATGTGCATTCAATATTCAGCTTTACCTTCTACCTTTTCTTCCCAAGCCCTGTTTATGCTCCTCTGGACCTTTGTGTCAAGCTTAGAAGAATAACAACTCGCTCTCTCATCTGCTTAGCAATTTCTTCTAAAGCAAGAAACCAACGTGGAGATACTGAAGAGGGAGAAGGTCTCAAGGATGCACCTGCACCCACAGCGCTGGGGTGAGGAAAAAGATGGACAGTGCTGAGGCTGGTGGCACCCACTGCTTGTTTCCTGAAGGAGCCACCCAGCTGGCTCTGGTGATGTCCCCTCCTTGCAGGATGCAGGCAGCAGGGCTGTCTCACAGCCTCAGCTCTCCGCCACCTTGGCCAGCAGCAGGAGAGCCTGCAGGCTGGCATTGCTGGATGTTTTCTTGAAAATATAAATACTTGGCCCCTGCTGGGACCTTCCGTGGCCTTTCAGCAGGACCTCGAGGGAGGCAGCTCCGTAGGACTCTCCTGCTAGTGAAACACTCTCCTCCTACGCTTCTCAGCGTGTTGCCATCTGGCTGTTGCACTACAGGGAACAGCCGAGCTACCGTCCCCGTGCCACTTGTCACTGTGCTATCGCCTGTGTACTGGAGCCTCCAAAACCACCAGGTCCAAACCACCAGGTCAGGCAGGGCTTTGCCAGCTTGCCCCCACACACACCCTGCCCCTGCAGCAGGCAGCAGTGCAGACCAGGTGCCCAACAGAGCCTGTCATCAGCCTGTATTCAGCATAGCCATAACTATTTCTGTTCTGCATCTCTGATTTTTCTGTCTCTTTGGGGTGCCAAGCAAGCTGCAGACCCTTCCCCCGCATGTGATGAACAGTGGGCTCATCCCAGGAATATTTTCACCCCTGTCCCATGACAGAAATGAAGGCAGCCTTCCCTGCATCACTTTCCAGGACCTGCTCACTTCTCCAAACATGCATGCTCTGCTCACACAGCTCAGTATGCGTGTGCGTATGCATCCAGGCACACACACACTCTCTAATGGACACCTTGGTCTTACAACTATGCATCCAGCCTCACGATCCAGAAGGGCCTGGAGGGCCACTGCAAGGCAGCACAAGGCTGTGCTTGGCACAAACACCCCATCTTGCCCATCACCTCTCCCTTCCCAAGCAGGAGAGGTGCGGGGGAATGCAGCAGAGGGAGCTGTGGATCACGCGAACTGCTCAGGCAGGCTGAGCCAAAGCCTGGCCAAGGCCCTCTCACAGGAGCTGTCGGGGTGCACTTGCAAACACTGCTCATCTCCTTTGCCTCCGTGTCAGTTTTGACACTCACAACAAGGCGCAATTTTCCTTACCGTGTCATTTAGCTTCCATCATGTTGAGAGATTCCTGTGCCTTCATCGTCTCCAATTATCACTTCCCACCTCTGCCGGTGCCAAGTGTCAGGCTCCTTCCTTTAATTCACAGGATTCTCAGTTTTACAGAGAGCAGTAAATGCCTGAGCTGCTCCAGCCTGGCACACAGGGAGAGCTCATATGTCTTCTTTAGCAGTCCAGCACTGCGTTCCCCAAGCTCAGGGCAACAGGACTGTCAGAATGTCCCATCTCCTCCCCTGGGGACATTCACCATGCACCTGGTCTCTTCTGAACCCTGGGAATATGGGGACAAGCAGAGGTGACTACTGTCCCCCTCCTCTCCAGATAGCAGGACAGCAACACGCTGACATGGGTGTATCAGGAGGGGCTCGTGCTGCAGCCACGCGGCGAGGCAGCGGGGGGCCACTGGCCCATGGCCTCTGCGTGTCATGGGCTAAATGATCCTTCTGACAGCAGGTCGCCAGCAGAGCTGGACCTTGTGCCCCAGCCCCACACTTTGCTCACTGGCCTGTGCCTTGCCTGCATTGCAGCAGACAGCAGCAGGTGCCCAAGCGCATCTACGCCCATTTCCCACCAGCACAACAAGCAGAAAAAAACCCCACCCTCACCCCTATATTTTGTTTTATGAGTTTTGGCATCAGTGCTTTCCCCTCACTGAGACTGGGGCTTTACAAGTAGGAAATGGGGCACAAAGGCCTGTGGCGAGGGGGTCATATTCAGATGAACAGCAGCAAAGCCTTCATTTTAGGAATACAGGAACAAGATAAAAAGGCTCAGAAACCAAAGCTGACATAGCGCAGACATGTCCATCTCAGCTGCAGCAAGAGGAGGGAAGAAGGTCTGCACAGGGAAATGAGCCCACAACATGCAGAGAGCTGCCTTGGTGGGTACCTGCTGCATGTTTGCCATAGAACATGTGCAGAAGGCAGGCACCAAATACATCAGGGGGTTGGGATGCCCCTCCAGCACCGAAGGCAGAGAGCAGCAGCACAGGGAGCGCTGGGGAGCCCCAGCTCCTCCCAGGGTTTGCCAGCCCTGCAGCCCACCACACGACCCCACAGCCAACATTTCACATCGGTGGCCAGGCTGGAGCTGGCAATATATGCTCTGTGGGATGCTCACGACAATAAAAATATGCCAGGTGCACCTAGGTGAGAGAGGTGAGCCCAGCCCTAATACCCATGCAAACACACCGACCTGCCACCAACTCACACGTGCTGTGACAGCAGCATACCCTGCTCTCACCTCCTCCCAGAAAGAGAAAATCCCCCATGCATGTGATATGAGCGTGCCAAGCAACTTGTTCACCCCCTTCCCACAAAGGCTGGAGGTACAGGTTCCTCTTCTCCGTCAGTCCAAGGTGGGCATGGGTCAGGAACTCCTGGACTCCCTGTATTTATGGGAGCTCCTCAGGAAAATTTATCCAAGGTCCTCAGGAAATGACCAAGCGAACTGCTTTGAGGAAGACTGTGTTCCCCGCAGCCCAGCTGGCCACCCAGAAGCTTAGGATTAATTGTAAGCCTAGCAAAACACTAGGAAAGCCAAAAATAAATACAGAGAAAGAAAAGCATTTCACACTGGAAAGCCATGGCCAAGTAAAGTCAGTCTCTTCTGGGCTGATTCCCAGGAGGCAGCTCAGATTCATTTATTCTGCCACTCATATAAATGTCTCTCTTTGGCTGAGCTGCTCCCTTGGTGCTTTCTTCCAACCTAGGAGAACAAGGGCCCGTTATTCAGACCCAGAGCCGCTTGTCGAGGAGGAAAGCAGAGCCCCAGCAGCACCCCCAACCCCAGCCTCTTCCTGTTTGCACACCGGAGAGGATGCAGCCTCAGTAAAGCCAGATAGTGACTGCTGACCTGGGGCTGCCGTTTAAATAGCCACTGCCCAATTTCCAGGCACTGCATTTCAGTCAGAGCACAGTGAGCTCTAGGCAACAAACAGCATGCCACAAGAGGAAAGGTTCGCGTTATAATGACCAGAAGAGATGGTTCATCCTGTGGGTAACACTGCACCCAAAGATATTACCCCTTCCAGCGTTAGGTGCAAGCCACAGGGCTTTGGCCAGGCTCTGAAGGCTCACTTCATTGCACGATGTCAGAAACTGAGGCTTGAAAACGACACCTCAAAGCCTGTGAGAGCTGACACCACCCCGACAGGCTTGACTGACAGAATCCCTTTGCTCTCTACTAATGCTGTTTCACCCAGTGGCCCTAAAATACATTTAAATGGAACTAGCCAAGCAAGGGATTCAGTCTCCATGGGTGGGGAAGAGTGGTGTGGCCCCAGTACCTTGGGTGCTTGGGCAGGGAACGTCCCACACCACGGGCAGGCTGCCTTCACCACAGCGAAATGGGCTACTTTGCAGACCTTTATGTGCCCCAGGACCAGGTCTGCAGGGGAGCCAAAGGAGCAAAAGAAAACCAAGAGGCAAGGCAGATGTGCAACATCAGAAGTCAGGCGATGCCCTCCTGCCTGCTGGCAGCTCCCATCCCCTGCAGCAGGTGACACACAGGCAGCCAACAGGTGTCAAAATCCTGCATGCCCAGCCCAGGAGCAGCCCTGTCCCAGGCTGAAGTGATGGCAGATCTCATCCTGCTCCCGATCCACCTTCTGGCACCCCCCCGCCATGGGGTGGTGGTGGTGGAGAGCAGGTCCCAGCAGGCAGCACCCAGCTCCCCCGTGGCACAGCGCTCTGCCACCATCCATCGCCAGCACTCGGGACCGTGAGCTGCTGTAATTACCATTATTAATTCTCCCCTCCCTTCAGGATGTATTAGCTGCAAATTGAGAAACGGGGGAGGGAGGAAGGGAGGGAGCGACAGGAGTCCCTGGACTTGATAAATCAGCTGCTGGCGGAGAAGCGATGCCTGCACCTCGGTGCGCGCACGGCGCAGCCCCAGCCCGCAGCCCAGTGCCTCCCCCCAGCTGGCTCCCACCCCACCCAGGGCCCCAGCTCCAGCCCTGCTCGCTGAAGCAGACCCTCGTTAGCCAGGGCCGAGGGATTTGGCTGCTCTCAATTAACACCATGTTTGCCCCGAGCGAGCCGAACATTGCCTGCAGAGGCATGCAGGAACAGAAACAAAGGTGTCAAAGGCAGTCGGTACGACGCACTCAGAAGGCACTGAGGGGCTTGTGTTTGCGTCACACCACTCTGTGGAAAAGTCCTGAATTCAAACCGGATCTGTTAAGCTATTCCAAACCTCATGTGGTTCCACCTTCGCCCAAATTAAAGCCAGGTTGGATGAAGGTGACTGGGAACAGAATTAAACAAATTAATGATACGAGTGCCTGCATGGACCTGAAGCAATTGCCCTTGGTGGTGGCCAAGGTCTAGTGGTTCCAGAGAGGTCCCAGCCCCACTGCCAGCAGTCAGAGGAAGCTGTCCCACCTGAGGTTATGGAAAGAAGGCTGCCAAACCTCTCTCAGACTGAGGGGCCCTGAAGACCCTTGCCAGCCCCCAGGACAGCCATTTCCAAAGCATCTCAAACCACAACTTGCAGAGTGCATCTGCTGACGTCCAGGGCTTCAGCCCCTCACAAGCACAAGGCAGCCGTAGGATATGACTGGAAGAGCAGAGTGAGCCCCCGTGCTAACATTTGGAGACCTCACTGCTGAGAGCAGAAATGGCCTGAAAGAACAAAGGGGAAAGTCCCCACCTGTTTGAAGCCTGCTGGTTCTGCAGCGAGGCTGCTGACCTGTGGCTGCACTTGCTCGGTGGAGGAGGCGAGAGTGCCTTGCAATATAACCAGAGAGGTTTCATGTCACTCCAGACAAACAGCTCCACAGACCAGGACTTGAATGTTCTTATGCAGCACAAAGGGAGGCGGGGACCAGTAAGTAAAAGCCCGCTTCACATTACCCTCCTGACAAAACAGGCCGCTGTCAAATTGTTTGGAGACTGTGAACGACAAGAGCATTCACAGCGCACAGACTAATGCCTTTCCTCTGAAGGGAAAGGGACAGACAGCCCTCTAGTGTAAAGCCAATGCTAACCATGTTTGTACAAGCATGGGAAACGTCAAGCATCAATCACGGCCAGCCCCGTGCCGGACACGCACGCTTGGAAAGGAACCTGTGCCAGGGAGGGGGCTTTGCTCCCCATCACTGCTTCTTCCATCACCCCTAAAAGCAGGATGCTGCCATGGAGATGTGCTGCTGGCTTTCAAGCGATCATTTTGCTCTGCAGACAATGTTAACAAACTATGCATTTGTTATTATGATTTCAAAAGACACCTTCTGACAGAGGAGCCTTCATAGCCTGACACCAGCACTTCCAAAAGGCTTCTGAAATCCTGGCTTGCGTGGCAGCCGATGGCATGTCTCTGACAAAGCCCCCTGTGGTGCCTGGAAGCAAAGAAAACTGGATCTTGGGCCTCCAAAGATTTTTCCTTTCCTCCCCCTCCTCCCATCTATTTAAGAGTCAGGCTGGGTTCGCATCTTTACTGCGCACGTTGCTGTGTTATGCGCGCGGTGTATTGTACGTGGCTCTGATCATCACTCACGGCCTTAAGAAAGACGCACAATTAAAATCAATATTTAAAGTCATCAAACAAGCACACACAAATTTTAACAGCCACACAATTCACTCTGACATAACGACGCAGGGTGCAGAGTCGAGAGCTGTGTTGGAGTGCCGAGAGCACAGTTCTGCCCACAGTCTTCAAAATTTAATGAAAACACACCATTTTTAAGCACTTTCCCAAATCCAGCTCACAAAATCTGTCACTTTGATGTGAATGGTCCCAGTCTTAGACTAATCAGTCACTTTTACTTTCTCTTTAGTAGCTAAAGACGCAAATGAACTCCCAGCAAACTGCACAGCTTCAGGAGAAGAATTTAGCAGCCAGATGGCTCCTGCAAAAGATTTGTTCTTAACAACAACAAAAAAAAAAGTTAACTAGTTTCCCCAACGAGCAGCACACGGGAGAGGATCTGACACATCAGTAAGCAATTCTGAGCTGCTATCTCAGAGCATCACTTCTACTGTATTAGTGCCCTGTCTTCCTAGACCATCATGTAAATTATAATTATTACTAATAACTGATCAGTTAGTACACATCCATGCTGGGCACTATAATTATCCTGTGCACTCAGGAAAGGAAAGAAAGCATCAAATTCGAATGCAAACATTCCTTAGTTTCCAAAGGAAGGTGTAACACAAAGAGATGAAAGAAACCACAATTGTTAAAAAGGCATCAAAATTCAAAGAGCCATCCGAGGGAAGGTCGAATTCCCCCGAGATGGAGCAAAGCTGTGACTGGCTGGAAACTGCCATGCAGGCGGTGAACCTCACTACACTGGTGTGATGTGTTTGTTTTCTCTTTTTTTTTATCTCCATGTGGAATGATAGCTGTAGATGGGTATCAAAACATAGCTGACAATAAAGATACTCCAGACTTTCGTGGAGACCTCTGTAGATAACGTACAGAAACATGCAGTGCAAGGCAGTTTTTCTGCAAGGAAGCAAACAGCAAAACAAGGATCATTTAGCAAAAGGACTCTGACCATCTAAGGATGGTGGTGGTGGAAGGAAGAAGGGATCCCATGTCAAGGGTTGGTTTCTTCTTAGCTGTCTATGCTGGAATTTGGGCAGAAGCAAGGGAAACCAACCAGCAGAGGGGTGGCCTGGGGGCTGTGGTGCTTCCCAAGATGAATATGAGCAAATGGTGGCTCTAATGATGAATACAGCAACTACATCCGGGGGCTGTGTCAATGGGTGTGTGGATAGCAGAGTGAGGGCAGTTATTGTCCCACTCTGTTCAGGACTGGGGAGCTGCAGCTTGAACCCTGTGTCCAGCTGTGGGCTGCTGAGCCCAAAACAGACATGGAGAAACCAAAGTGATCCAGTGGAGAGTTATGTAGGTGGTCAGGAGCCTACAGCACACATCCTACAAGGTCAGGTAGAGGGAGTCAAGGTGGCTGAGTCAGGCAAAGAGGATGTGAAGGGATAATCATATAGTGGCCTACAACTACTGAGGAAGCAGTAATGTTGGAGCTGAACACTCCCTCGTGAGGCCAGGTGACACAGCAAGGAGCCGTAGCCAAGAACTGCAGTTTGGGAGATTCAGTTTGGACATCAGGAAAAGCTTCTTAATCCACTCCTGCACTGAAAAAGGCCAGAAAGCCTCTGTTGTTGGAGATTTCAAAGACTCAGGTAGGGAAAGACCCCGCTGACTGAAGCTGCCACTGGTGACAGCCGTGCTCAGAAGGGGAGGCTGTGCTACAAGCGCCAGAGAGCCCTTCCCACCAGCACCTCCAGGGCTGTGGGGTTTGTCCTCAGAGAGGTTACTGCCACTGCACCACATCCAGGAAAGGTTTCCAGCAAACACTGGGTTTGAGGTCTATAGGGAGGACTGGCAGCAGACATGGTGCTATCTAGTCCCCATTGCTAGACAAGATCAACAACGTGTGCCTACACGAGGTGAGAAAATACCATTTTTGCTTTATACCAGAAAACTGTGCAGCAGCCTGGAGTACTTGAGTGCTGCCCAGTCTGAGAGGGAGGTACTGCCAGCTCCAGAAAATGGGAAATTGCACTTTTTTTTTTTTCTTTTGTTCTCTACTGCATAAAACCGGATGGAGTAACAGAGGGTATTGTTGCATTTTTGAGGCTTTTAGCAAATGAAATCTGAGAAATTGCTTTAACTAACATTGGTGTGGGAGACCATGCTGGGAGAGCTGTAAATAGTTCATAAAAAATACCTCCAAGTGCTCCACCTCCAAAACGCAGCCAGAAAAGTGGACACATCCGAGACCAAAATGTCAGGAAATGCCTTCTGTCTTACCCAGACTGTGACCCCACTCTCAGCTCCTTCTTGGTCTCAATTTAGAGGACTTATAACAAAAGATTGAGAGCAACTCTTTGCTCAATCAGATAACGACAGGACAAGGGGAATGGTTTTAAACTCAAAACAGGAAGATTTAGATTAGAGGTTAGGAGGAAGTTCTTCCCTCAGAGGGTGGAACAGGTTGCCCAGAGAGATTGTGGATGCCCCATCCCTGGAGGTGTTCAAGACCAGGTTAGATGAGGCCCTGGGCAACCTGATCTAGTGGGTGGCATCCCTGCCTATGGCAAGGGGTTGGAACTGGGCGATCTTTGCGGTCCCTTCTAACCTGAGCCATTCTGTTATTCTGTGATCAACCTCCGTGCCTTCTCCTGACACCACAAGGACAACCACTCACTCCCATCAAGCATGGTCCCAAGCACTACATGCACCATCACTCCTGCTCTGACAGCTCCACCACTGCCGTATCCAGTGACAAAGAAGTACCTTGACCATGCCAAAGGGACATGGGACATAGTCCTGATGCAGGCCGGGTGGAGAAGGGTTTGAGCAGCCTTAGCCCAAAAGATGAACAAGTCTGAGCTATGGGTGAGGAGGGGACAGCTCCATCCTTGGTGGCACAAGCCCTTGAGCAACCTGATCAAGCTTTGACATCAGCTGTTGTAGGAGCAGGCTAATTAGAGACCTTCAGACACCTCTCCCAAAGTGTTCAATGAATTTTTTGAAAGCAAATCTCCTGTAAGCCCTGCCCTGCCTGACCCATGTAGAAAAGACCCTATCGCTGCTGGGGGGAAAGGCTGCAGCCTGCTGCTTGCCAGTTTTCAGGCTGATGTCAGCCCCATACTGTTGAGCTCCCAAGAAACTATACTAAAAATCACAAGATGCAAGTATTTTCTTGCTTTCAAAATTCTCAATGTTTTGCACATGCTTGTGTAATGATTTGGCTTTTCTTGACAAGCAGGAAGGCTGCAAAATAAAACTGAAGTACTTTTCTAATCCCTTGATTCCAGGAGCAGAGACCTAAGAGAGAGAGTAAATACCATAAAATCTGCTGGCACTATTGTTCAGCTCCAAGCTGCAATGCAAAGGTTGTGGGGAAGGCAGCCCAGACCAGAGAGACAAACCTGCTGTTGATGCAGCAACACCCCTAAGGAGAACATCATCAGTCTTGTTGCCTGCCACTGTGTCACTGCTGAAGAAGCGACTGGCAACAGCGCAGACCTGCACGTTTTAGCTCTGGGCTGACCTTTACGCACATTCTGGGTCCACTGGGAGATAACTCAGCATCACTCTCCCAGTGTTAGAGCTGGAAAAACAGAAACTAAATCACAGGAAAGCTGGCTGACCTACTCAAGGATACAGGGAAGTCAAAAGCAGACTCCAGAAGCCCGGATTTCCAGGAGCTTTCTAAAGGTAAAATGAATAGGGACAAAACCCATGTACACCACATGCCGACGCTTTGTACCTTAAATCCAGGTGGGACGTTTCTATGCATGCTGTGCACACACCAAATGAAGTATCTGTCACTTTGATGCCACCCTGCTCTGAGTCCATGTATCATCCCTGTACACCACATCATGGATAATCAGCCACACAAAATTCATGCTGCTGCATGTCCCTGTCACCATAAGAAGACACCAGCGCAAGCTGAGGTGAGTTTGCACATTTTAGCAAAGTCAGTAATGAATTGGCTTGCCATCTCTACGCAAACATGGGAGGATCCACCCTTTGCTTCTTTTTGCTGACTGTGACTTTTCAGCACAATTGCCTCTCTTTTCCTTCAGTCTCTGGAAACCTCCAGGAGTTGCAACCATAAGCATGAAAGGGAAGGAGAGGTTGGGCTCTGCACATCGCAAGCTCCCTCCTCCCTCCCACACTTGTGTGTGGCTGTAACGTGTTTGCCCTGAAGCCCAGTTACTCACAAATCCCAGACAGATCCAAGTGGCTCCAGGACACAGCACGGAGCTTTCATGTGGACAGGAAGGAGAAGCCTGAGTGCAATTCCCAGCCCTTGCAGGCACCATACTGTGATGCTGCCTCTTACGGCTCCTCTTTGCAGTGGCACAGGATACTCCTGCTCCACTGTACACATGTCTCTTGGATAAATAAACCCCTTTACAAACATCAAAAGAAGCACTTGGCACTCAGAGATATGTCTTAATGAAGGTGACAGCAGCAGAAAGCATTGCAAATCCAAGGGGAAGAGAACGCACACCTAATTAGAGCATCTCCTTTCTTCTCCCTTCAGTTCCGCCTCCGGCTGGTTGTGCAGGGTGAATCCTGCACTCGGGCTGCAGCTTCAGCCTCTCCTCCAGGATGCACCACACGGCACGGCAGGGCTGAGGTACACAAGCAATGGGCACAGCAGCCACAGGAAGGCTCAGCACAGAGATTAGAGCTCAGCTCTTTGCAATCTTCCTTGTCCTGCTTTGTGCTCAGGCTCTGGCTCAACTGATTTTCCCTTTCCCTCCTCCTCTCCTTCAAGGCTCAGGGTGGAAAGGGGAGGAGGATGCTGTGCTGTTCAGGGCTCCCACAGCAGTATTACCATGCCTGCAGGGCGCATGGCAGCGAGCCTGAGAGCTGGGCTCAGGAACATCCTTCCCCTTCCCTGCCCCTATTTTATTATCCCATGCTGCTTCTGAGCCAGAAAAGGCGGAAAATTCACAGAGGTGCTGCTGGATTCGCAGATTTTGCTTATCGTTTTCAAAGGCTAAATGGCTGAAATTATCATTGGCGTCAGTAGATGCTTACAGAGGAATGAGACCATCGTCGCTAGTGCACTGAAGTGTTATGGGAGACGTCTGTGGGGATGTGAATTGTGGACCCACACAGACCTCCAACCAGCTTCCAGCTCAATGGTGAGCCACCAGGCTGAGCATCTGGACACACAACCATTCCCATTGCCCCTTCTGAGCAGGTAGCAGGGCAGGTAGCAGACCAAAACAGAGGGAGGCACCTCGGTGGTGCAGCAAACTGCTCCCTTCTTCCCCATGCTTCTTCCCACTGCTGTCACCTTTGCACTTTATAACCAGTCTCCTGCACAGGTTCCCAGCAGGATTTCACTCTGGTTATGCTCAAAGAATCTGAGCACAGGATGCAGGTCATTAATGAAGGACGTGGCTTGTAAGGACAGAGCTGCCCTATTCCCTAACGCTGGTGGTCAGCAACTTGTGGGCACCTGCTGCCCACAAGTCACAGCAGTGAAGAGGGCAGCCTAATTTACTTATTTTCTGGATCAGCTTTCTCTGGTGCTCTTAGAGGTCACAAAAAATATCTTAGACATCACAAAAACAGCAGGGACACAACCACATCTGCACTGATACAACCCTGCCGCATGGAGCAACACAATGGCACCTCAGCCTTTTTGCCCCGGTACTTCTCTTTAAAAAGCCTCTCCAAACTTGGATGGTCCCACAGAATATAGGACTCAGGTATTGTTCTGTCCAGTGGGGAATGGGGGACAAAGCTCCCGAAATAATGAGTATCCTTGATATGAATGAATATTGTACAGAAAGGAAACATGAAATAATACCCTGATGAATGGTGTCTTCTCTCAATAAAAAGAAAGCCGTTCTCACATCAGTGAATAGGTATTCTCTGAGTTTGGTGTAGGTTCTCATATTATAGGCTTTTATTTTTATAAGAAATTGTATAAAGAATAAGCATGGAAAAACCTCTTTCAATATAAATAAATTGTGTTAATAAAGCAGTAAGTGCTGAGAACACCAGGTGAAAGCTCTGCCTCTAACTGCCCCTGGTGGCTATTTCTGGCTTACAATGCACTTGAAGCATCCAGGCAGCCCACGGTGGGAAATGTAGTCCAGATGCCATAGGATGGTCATTCACCTAAACATAATCTTCCAAGGTTCACAAGGACTTTACAGTCACAACTCTCAGCAATCCAGGCAACCCAAGCAACTCAAAAACAACAGAGGGAAAAAAAAAACTCAAACTCAAACCCAAACCCTCAAAGCCTTGTTCTATAAATAAAACCATTGTAACACAGTTTCTGTATTTCATTATCTTCAGTGTTTTTTTCACATTATGCTGGTAGCAGCCGGAAGCACAGGGAAAGTCACAGCGCAGAGGAAGGGCTGTGCTGCAGCAGGATCACAAACGGTGCGAGGCAGGAGGCTGTCCTGGGCACCCGTACCACACCCATCACCTGGGTACCGCTCTGCATGGCTGACAGCCTCCCTACAGCATCACGGCAGGCAATCAGCCCACACCCCCAGCTTGGTACTTCGTGCACGCTCACAAAACCACTGCGTGCAAATCTAACGGGTAACCCATACACCTATGGCACAGCGCATAGCGAATGGATGCTGAAATACCAGTATCCGCTAAGGGCCCACAGGAGAAGCCATCACTGCAGCCTGCCCCCAGGGTGTTTTCCTAACAGAAATAAATTGACAGTTTCAGAACTAAAAATGATTCCAATTATCCGAAAGAGATAGGGTGCCATTTGGATCAGCGCTTGGGGATATCCCTTGATCATCACAAATATATTAGCCAGAAAGCCCTCAAAAAAAAATAAAAAAAAATCTATTTGTGTCAGTGATGGAAAAAGGAAGCAAGCTGAAGATGGCACACACGGGAAGAGACTCCACACAGCAAGAGGCTCTGCATGTCAAACACTCCCTTGTCCAGCAGCTTGGACAGCAGTGGAGCTCCTATGCGAGGCTGATCGCTATAGTTAAAAAATTGCAACCCCTGGAGGACTGGCTTTCCAAAAGCACACCTGGCTGGCACACGCTTCTCCAAGCGGCCCGAACCTGCAGAGTGAGAGCGTGTGCTCCTCCAGACATAGGTCTTTATTTCGGGTTCCGCCCGGAGAGGCTGCGAATGGGCAAAGCCACGAGTGCACAGCGGGGCACCCCCAAGAGCAGCCGCAGCCCCCGGCTGCTGCTGCCGGCAGAGCCCCAGCCCCATCCGTCCACACCAGGAGCTGGAAGGGAAAAGCTGTCTCCAGGGCTGCCCGAGCAGATGAAAAAGGGCGATTTTCTGCGGGAGGAGGAGGTTCTGCCAGGCCTCCCCCCCTACCCCCCCGACGTGGGGTCCCCCCGCTGTACCCCGAGCTCCTCTCGCTAGTGGGCACCGAGCTGAGACGGAGCGGGGCGGGGGGGCCCTGAGGGAGGGGCCCTGCGCGCATCCCCGCCGAGCCCCGGTAATCGCCGTCCTCCGCCGCGCTGCCGGTGCCGGGGCTCCCGGAGCCTCCGCGAACTTCCCCGGCCGGAGGCACCCGCAGGAGGCCGGGGCCGGGGCTCAGCCTCCGCTGGAGGCTCGGGAGCGGAGCCTCGATCCTCACCGGCCGGGAGGGGAGCGGAGGGAAAGCCGGGCTGCCCCCGCCCTCCTCGCAGGCGCCGCGGTTCCGGCCACCTCCCCCAGCACGGGCTGTGCCCCTCTGGGAGGCAGCCTTGAGAGCGCAGGTCGCCGCTTCCCCCGGCCCGGCCTCCTTAACACTTTGCCTACCCCAACCTCGGGGGGAGCCTGGCCACCCCAGGGCCGGGCCGAGGCGGGGGGAGGAGGGGGGAGTCCGGAGCAGGGGGGACCTCAGCCCGTAGCCCCGCTCCGGGGATGGAGCCATCCCCCATCCAGCCCCGGTGTCCCCCATCCAGCCCCGGTCTCTCCTCCGCTCCCCCCGCCGCCTCTCCCCGGCCGGGCTCGGGCAGCGCTGCTAGGGGTAGAAGCGTCGCCGGGCCCCCGGGGTCCGGCCCCTCTCCCCCGCGGCGGGACCTGAACGCTCCGCCGAAGAAAGTTGCAAGGAGGGAAGTTCCCGGTGCGGTGCGAAGTTGTGGACGCGCCCGCCTCGCCCTGCACTGCCCTGCCACCCCCCCGGGGAACGGGGGAGCCCCGGCGGCGGGAGGGGAAGGGGAGGGGGGGGGGAGAAGGGAGGGGGACGAGGGGACGCACCTACCTTCAGCTATCGCCCTCTTCATCTTAGGGGTCGGGGAAGGCACGTCTGGAGGCGCAAAGTCGAGCGGCAGCCGGTACAATCCTTGCGAGAGCGGGGCAGATCCTCGTGCAAAAACTTCAGCCCGAGCGCGGAGCGGCGGCGCGCGGGGAGGGGGCTCTCCCTGTGCCGCTGCCCTCGCTCATCGGGGGAATGAGCAGCCCCCGAGCTGGAGTCAGCATCCAGGCGAGGCTCCCCCCTCCCTCCCTCCCTGCCTCCCTGCCTGCCTGCCTGCCTGCCTGCCTCCTCCCTCCGTCCTCCCTCCCGCCCGCCGCACGCACGGGGCCGGGGCTGCGGCGGATCCCGGGGAGGCAGAGCCGGCGGCGGCGGCGGTGGGGAGCGCGGAGCCTGCTGCACTGTATCCCGGGAGCGAGCGAGCGAGCGGGGCGCGGGGCTGGAGAGGCGATGAATGTTTTATGGGATCATGTGGTTTGACGTGAGAGGAATCAGCCTAGATCGGATTTACTGGCTGGAGGAGTGAGAGGGAGGACGGGGGAGACGGGCACGGGATGGAGGGAGGGGCCGCGCCGGGGGCAGCCGGAGCGCGCAGGGCCCCGCTCCGACGGCGGCGGCGGCGGCGGCTCCGCCACGGGTGCCCGCGGTGCGCGGCCGTGGACCGGGCAGGGCGACCGGCGGCTCATTCCTGGAGGAGAGGTGCCCCCTAAAGGAGGCCGCGGATAGGGCCGGTCGGGAGGATGCCGGCATCGGGCCGGCCCGCTGCCCCCCTTCCCGGAGCTTCCCCCCCCTCGCCGCCCGCAGGCAGCCTCCGGAGCGGCGCTGGGAGCCGCCCGCAGCCGGCTCAGCTCGGCTCGGCTCGGCTCGCACTGAAGGCTCGTGGCAGGCGGAGCCCCGGCTGCTGGAAGCCCCGGCGGGGGCTTTTTTCTGCAGCCGGGCTCCGCTCTGGGGAGGCTCCAAGAGACGGCGGAAACCGCAGCGCCCGCACCCGCTGCGCTGCAGGGCCCCGTGGCCGGGCGTTGCTGCTGCTGTGCGGGGCCGCTGCGTTCCCCGGGGAGGCCCGGTAGAGGCAGAGCCCGTGGGCACAGATCCCATCCGAAAGGGAGAGCTCTTCCCCTCTCATCCCGTCCCACCCCCGTGGTTGTGGGACCGTTCTCCCATGTGCAGCCGGGACAGCAGCTTACCTCAGTTTACCTACAAAGCATGATGTTTACACTGGTTGTAGACAAGGTAGGGTGAAGCTGGCTTTTCCATCCTCATCCCTCCTCCTAGCTTCCCTGTCCTGGAACAGACAAGCGCTTACTGCATGGGCAGCTCCCATCTGCAGTAGTCCTGGGTAGCGGAAAGCCAGGTCTCATGAAGTTGAACTCATTTGCTCAGTGGGCAAAGGAAGAGAGAAGGATGGTGCCAGAAAAAGCAGGACATTTTGAACATGATACAGTGGCTCTGGCCCTGCTAGTGAGAGGTTCCAAACTACCAGATATGTATATACATAGGTGTGCATGTACATATAGGTATATGTATGTTATTGAATATTCACTCCTCTCTTACGCTTTCTCACCCTTATCTTGACCACCTCCAGAGCTGCTTGCATGCAGCATTTGTGTTGTGACCATACCTCCCATAGCCCTATAGTATCGGTGTAGGGATGGCCCCAAAATGAGCCAGGAAGCTGGTTCTCCTTTGTACAATGCCTCATCTCATCTCAATCAAAGACCTGTGGATACTTCAATGTGCATAGTCATCTTAAAAAAAAAAAAAAGGTGAAAAAAATGCAACCAAAGGAAGGCCCAGCTGTGCACTTGAGCCAGCTGGAGGTAGTTTATCAAGCGTGGGCTTTAGCTATGCAAACAACCTCATCTGTCCAAAGATTCCTGGGAGGTATGTCTTCTGGATGGCCTCCAGATCCCCTTTGCTGATGTTTTACCCATCATCCACAACCAAAGTGTAAATACAGCGCTGGGGAAAGGCTTTCTTTGGGACATACGGGTGGATCATGAGAAGCGGGACCAGACCTGGAGGGCTGCAGCTGGCAGAGCTCTGGAAGGGGCCCTCAGGTGGGATCAGGGACTGCAGAGCACAGCAGCGGTGTCTTGGCTGACCTGGCTGAATGTAGCTTTTTGTCCCACGGTGTTTGAGGCTTTTTTTGCACCGTGTCATCACAGGACTTTCGGTGGCACCAGAATAGAGATGAACTTGGCTTTTCTCAGGACAGAGCAAAGCCTGCCACGTGTAAATGCAGCCACATTCTCATGCAGCAACACTCGTTGGAGGCCTACGTTTTGGGGACTTGCTGGGAACATCTGGAAGCAGGATGTGCTTTGAGGGATGTGTTGCCCTCGTGAAATCTTTGCACAAGCACTTGTGTCAGGACTGAGTGTGGGGGGAGACTGGGGACACCTACCTCCAGAGCCTGGCTCAGAGGCAGGGCACTGTGGTGCCAGGAGCCAGGCTGGGGAAGAAGCATAAAGGGTGAGACAGGAGGACTGTGAGGTGTTGTCTTCTACTCAGTTAAGATACGTGGGTTCAGATAACTAAGAAAGGTGCAAATAACCCTGTCCAATATGTCTCACATAGCTACCTTGCCTTACAAACCTTATTAACATTTTCTCATCTGTCAGTCAGAGAACCTTCCCCTGCATCAGTCTCCTGAGCCACCAGCTCTTCCTTTCCCAGCTGCAATTTTCACTTCCAGTTCACCTTTGAAAACCCACCAAAAGATGAGCCAGGAGAACTGTAACCACCCAGACACCTGCTAGCATGGTCCAAATGTGAAGGTATAGCCTAGTGCCTTGAGACCCCATTCCCTCTTCCCTGGAGATGGGAGATGACAGCTGGGGAAGGTAAGAGATGCCTGTTGCTCTGAGCATTGTCTTTTCTGCCCCTCTAGAGAGCAAGGGTCATTCCCTAGTTCTCTTCCTTCCCACACCTCCAGATCTTCATAGTCTAATTGCACTCTGTCTTACCTTCTGCTTATTTAGTGTTCGTGCAGCCTCACCTTGAATATTGTATACAGTTCTGGTCACCACAATACAAAAAGGGTGTTAGGATCCTTGAAAGCATCCAGAGGAGGGCAACGAAGTTGGAAGAGGGTTGAAGGCATGGCCTGTGAGGGGAGGCTGAGGACACCTGGATTGTCCAAGCTGGAGAAGAGGAGGCCCAGAGGCAGCCTCACTGCTCCCTGCAGCTCCCTGGGGAGGGGAAGCACAGAGCGAGGCACCAACCTCTGCTCCCTGGGGACCGATGGCAGGGCACAGTTGGCTTTGTGTTCTCAGTTCCCTCTACTCATTCTGCGCAAGGGCAACCTCCAGCCGTACCTCTGCCCATCCTTTATTTCAACCTACACCCCATCCAGTGGGTGCTGCCCTACCCTACCCTTCATATACTGCGTGCAGCTTGGCACCATACAGCCCCTCTCTTCTCTGCTGGTCCTGCACACGCTGTCCAAAACACTAAATGAACACACTGCCAAGGGAGAACTATGCCCTCACAAGGTCAAGCCCTCCTGGCTGGATAGGACCATGGTTTCTATGCTGTTTGCTGTCTCCTTTGGGTGCTCAGGACAGTCTGTGACAGGTAACAGCTCTGCTCTGAAGAAGTAGGAGAGATGTCCGTGAGTTTAATGTGTGAAGGAAAGGTGAGGTCTGGGGATAGACAAGGAGTGTCCCTGTACAATCTGCTGGTAGCACGCTTTGTTGGTTTTTGGACATCTTCTGGGGAAGGGAGGGAGGATGATACTATCCTGCCCTGCTCTGTCTGCAGTGACAGCCTAGCTACTGCATGTTACGAATGTGCCACTCCTCACTTTTGAACACACCTTCAAGCACTGATGTTTGAGTAGTGCTCTCTGACATCGCCATCCCAAGTGGTGCATTAGGAAAGAGAGGTCACCTACATGCAGAGCATGAAGAGCACTGTAGATAAAAGGACCTTGGAGCTGGAATCATCTGGGAGAGGATGGGAAGGTGAACAAGAGCACTGAAGGAGTTAACTGAAGCTGTAGTCACAAGGCCAAAAATTACAGGTTCTACCACAGAGGCAGCAGCCTGTGTGTGGCTGTTTGGCTGACATTTCTGAAAGGTTAATCTCGAAATGGAGAGAGCACATCCGCAGAGGGCTGGGCCTGACTTTTCTTGCAGATTCCTGCACCACTTTGGGCAGGTTTGAGACCCAGCGTTTCGCAGCACAGAGGTCACTGTGAAGTAACAAGGTGGCTGTGACCCTGGCACGCAAAGTGATGCACCACAGTATGGTGGTGTCTGTGCTGGTCCCAACCCTAGTGCCATCTGGCTCTCCAAGCTCGTGTTACAAGAGACTGGTTCTCCCCCGTGCCTGTATGTGGGATATTTGCACTGTCCATTTCCCAGCATGGCTAACTAAGCATTGTCTGGCAAGGAGAAAGATTCTCCCAAGCAGGAGATCTCCTGGGAGACCTGAGGTGGCTTGCAATTACAGCATGAGTAGTTCTGTGCAGCTCATTTGCAGCTTGGAGAGGAGCCAACATTCACTGAGATCAAGAGACACCTTGCTTTGACTGGATAATTACATGATCGTCTCTACCTAAGTCTTAATCACACTTAGATCAATTCTCTTCCTTTAGATTGTGGCTCTTGTTTGCAAGGCTTCAACTGCTCATTTGCTCTCTTTGTCCTTTTGTGTGAGCAGAGTGGCTCTGACACGTTTGGGGCAGATTCCTGGGTCTGAGAATGCTAAGGAGAAGGCAGAGGGGAAACAGAAAGGGAAAATCACAGCTTCGCACATGCACTAGGGGAGTGTGGGACCTTCACAGTACATGCATGTTGCCACCAGTGCAGTGAAGTCGTCTACACCCCAAGAGGACCCTAGCACTGGGCCCTGCACTCATGTGCAACAGGGAACCATTCAGGTAGGAAACTCTCCGGTCAGCCATGTGTCCTCTGTGAGGGAACAATACAGGTGGCAGCAGGTGAGTTTTGCCTTTGCAGTGAGCACTGATTGCCACATTCGCTTGTGTGGGAGCAGGACCAGTGGCTCAGGTGGAGCAAACATGCTCTGACCTCCCAACAGGAGAACTGTGAAATTCCACGTCCTGCTCATCCCTTTTGGGAAGGGTAGAAACTCATCCTACTGTTCTTTCTGCCATTCCTCAGGCACCCAGACGTGGCTTAAGACCAGGGTCCTGGGCCCTGGCGTGAGCTTTACTTGGCTCAGACCAACCTCCTACTGCAGGCAGGAGACTGTCTGTGTCACCTATCTCAGCCCAGCACTGTATCATGTTAGTTCAGAAAAAAACACTGAATATCTGTATTGTCTGTATTGTTCTTATGTGCTTTTTTTTTTTTTTTTTTTTTTTTTTTTTTTTTCCCTATTGCCATGAGAAAACACAACAAAGCCTTGGAGTGCCTGGATGGGCAAAGCAGAGTGAGAAAACCTTCCCTTCTCTCAGTGCATCCAACCCCTGCATAGCCAGTGATTCCCCACGGATGCTGCCTCTCCCAGGAAGGTGAATTATTAGCCTCATAGCTTCTGCTTCGTGATTTCTCTCAGATTTCAGGCCTCTTCTGCGTGAGCAATAGGGTCAGGTTGGACGAGTCACTCCTGTAAATCATCTCAGCACTCGCTTCAGCCTGACACTTCAATCCCTTCTTGTCATGCAGCAAACAGTTCCCACCTGGTCCTGGCAGCACTGCAAAGACTGGAACCCTTCAGAGCATCTTTAGGACAATGAAGGGAGATTCACCCAGGCATCTCTCATAGAATGCTGCTTGTTAGGTGTTAGGGGGACTTTAGCCGAGAGTTTGCACATGGCTTGGAGCTGCCCTAAGCTTGCTATGTCCTGACTGTGAAACAACAGAGAACAGTGGAAGACTTTGGAGAAGGGGAAACACAAAGCCCTAAGAGGTGTCATCCAGTAACAAAGTGAGCCAAGGGGAGCAGAGAGAAGAGCAACCAAATTCCAAACATGGATGAAGGATAAGTGGAGCTGAGCCAAGGCAGTCCTGTGCACTCCATGCATCTTGACTGCAGAGTGAAGGAGGGCTGAGTTTTATTGGTGTGGCTCTTTTTCCCTCAGGCCCACACAGTGTCCTCATCCATGACAGCCCAGCAGAGCAATACCTTCCCCATTTCTGCATTGTTGCTCTATGGAGACTCTCACCCACAGCCATATGAATGCCAAATCTCCAGAGGACAAAGTTTACAAAACAAGCAAGTTGTGGGGCATGGAAACCTATCTCCATGCCCCTTCAGTAAGGCCTGGTAACCAGATCCTGTACGTACTCCATGGCCATCCCTGAACCACCAGGACCTGTGCTGGACACAGTGCCAGGGCGTAGGAGCATTCCTGAGAGCAGTAATTGAAATATAGCAGCTCCATCACAGCCACTCCAGTATGATTCAGCTGGGGTCAGCCCCCAGGTCCTGTAACTGCTCACAAGTCAGAATTTCAGGAGCTCTGCTGTTCCCAACTCCACCACGTTGACAGTGTGGGCTGTAGCTCATATGTTCAGTAAGTGGGTCAGCCTTTTGTTTTTCCTTCAAGCTTGCTGCATATTGTTTCTCTGCCTTGAGATAGTGAGATATGCTTTCTCCTAGTGTTTTTTGTTGTTGTTGTTGTTTGTTTTGTTTCCAGTTTATTTATTTATTATTTTTTTTTTGAGACTGACTCCTACTCCCTTGATATTGATGGATGTCCTGGCAGAGGCAGTTGTAGGGACATGCAGAAGGGCCACCAGAGAGCATTGGCAGAAAATGAACACCTAATTCGTGATTAGGAGCATCTGCCCTTAAAGCCTGATTCTAAACGTCACATATATTTCATGGAGGAATGAGAGCATAGCAGTACCACATGACCATTCAAAACAGCTCTGATTTCAGATCTGCAGTACTCCCAACAGAGTTAGCAAATGAGTTGCAGACCGGGAACTATCTGCAAATAGTTTCCAATAATGAATTGAGGTGCGAAAGCTGCAATCTGCTCCTAGACAATCTGTAAACAGAGGGAAGCAAAATTCACCAAAATAAATTATTCATTTTAGATTACTCTCTTAGCTCATGTCTTAACTTGAAACCCTCCAGGGCCTGCAGATATTTCCAGGGATGCTTCTATATCTTATGCAGTGCAGTTGGGGGGGAGGGGGTTCAGACGCGATAGCTGTCTTGTCACTCCTTGGCCAAGACTTATCCCTCCCAAATGACGTTGATTTGCTACCAAGCATGAACCAACTCCAAGGATTGTCCATAGATGGTGAAGGTAAAGCTACTGCAAGCCAAAAATTGGGGACTCTTCCCCTCTCCCTGCTGCCATCATTAGCGGGAGATGGATGAAAGGGAACCACCCTGGAGCAGGAACTGAAACAGGTGAGATGAGGAAAGGGGAGGGAAGGAGAGAACACAGCTCAGGGGCAGAGGAGCAGGATGGATGGAAGAAAGTTGTAAGGCACAATGGCATGGCAGTGCTAGATGCTGTAGCCCACCAGTGTGATGAACCAGGAACTGCACCCAGCCATCCTTTGGAAACTTTCTAAGCAGCGTTAGGAGAAGAAGTTGGCCCCTAAGAAAAGCGAGTTCCTTAAGAGTAACTTGAGGCTTCCTGAAGGCACATTTGACCTGAAAAATGCTACTGACCTTGGGATGACTGTCCAGGAGATGAGGACTATGATCGGGCTGTGTTTGAATGATGTGAGTGATTCAGTCACTCCAATGTAATCTTTCTGACGAGTTTAGGACTTGGCATGGCTTGATACGTGAGAAACTGGCTAAAGAGCAGAGAAACTATACATGGTAAAAAGAAACATATGGAGCCGGAGGAAGGTGCAAAATAGGAAGCCGGTATTTTGCAGTGACTATTTGTTCAGTCATCTGAAAAGATTGCTCCCTCTCAAGTGTCTTGAGCAGTTTATGGTTCCCCCTGTGCAGTACTTCCAGCTGGGACAGACCAGTTTTGAGTAGCCTGACCACTTTGACTGTCGATGTCCCACAGCTCTCCAAATTCCACAGCATGGCTCTTTGTTTTTTTAGAAACTGAACTGCGCTCAAAGTCTTAACAACAACCTTTTGCAAAACAGCAGACTGGACTGGAGCATGTTAAGATTTTTCACAGGAAGTCTTCCCTCCATTTGAACTAAACAAGATTCTTGTGCATGTTTTCCTGAAAGCATAACATGGGGGACATTGAGCTGAACTATGGAAATGTCAGGTTTGGAGCAGAGTTTTCCATCCTTTATCATGCCAAACCAGGCATAAAGTTTGAGGAACAAGGTATTGGTCACAATATGTTTTGCCATAACTCCAGCCATCACCTGGAGAAAGTTTTTGGATAGTTGGACTTTTTCAAACCTTATTTTCTGTCCTAGGGCTTGCTCTTTATTCAGGGGAGTAAAGTAATACTCAAACAGTGAGCTCAGATCTTTTGGATTTGTTCTTATCTGTTTTGACAATTATTGTCCCGAGCTCCTGTGATCTCCCCAAATGCCAATGTTTGGCCTTTTGGAGCTGCCCGTCTCACAGCCACCAACACTAATCACCAGGCTACATGTTGCATTATTGCCACTCTGGACCACAATGTTTTTTTTTCAGGAAGATGTGTACTGAAAATATTGAGGCTCCCAAACAACATTTTACCTTTAAGAAGTAACACCAAGAAAATACTGTCCAAGTTGTTCAATCAGCTCTTAACAAAGACTTTACAAGTATTGCATTCAAGACAATTTCTTTGCTTTGTTGACAAAAGGCAGGTGAACGTTTGGACACCTGATTCACAGATGTAAACTGGCAAATGGCAAGTAGAACTCATAGAACTGAGCGTTTGAGCAAAAAATGCTGCCACATTTGGTGAGAGAGAGATGCTAGTCTTAGCAATGGCCTGACCTTAGCAGACCTCATGTGGTTAGGCCACCTCATAAATCACACCAGTTCATAAGTGGCTACTCGGTCATCGGTCTTTTTATGTTACAGTTAAGAGGCTGAAGAGATGACTAAAAGCTTGTTCTTGCTTAGTGCATCCCCAGGAAAAAATAAAGTGCCCACGTAGTTTCCTAAAGAAAGTGGTTTTCAGGAAAAGACAGAAGGCTGGAGGTAAACATAATGCTTCTCTGTGGGAAGACTCAGCATCCCATGGAAATTAGTTCTTTTCATTGAAAATTTGACGATCTGAAAACCAGCTGCTCGATTTAGAGACCTAGCAGCAGTGGTAAGAAGAGTAAGCCCAGTATCTTATCTCTTGTTCCCATAGCCTTTAAAATCAGGACTCCTTGAGGTCATGCTGACCAGTTACAGAGCAGGTGAAGACACACCAGGATGCTCACACCTTGCTAGCCACTCATCAAGGGCAAGTACCACAGTGTGTCATCAGAGGTGCAGTCTGACCATAAACACTGGAGGAAACCATGAGAATGAAAAACACCAACCTCTTCACCAGCAAAATACTGCAGCAGTATTTCCGAACTAAAGGGTCTCCATGGTTGTCTCCAGGATTTTCCCCTTATCCATCCATCCTCCTGGCTGCTGCTGTTTGTGCCCAGCATCTACCTAAGTATGTTGTAATGGGTTACTTAAGGATCTTGATTTGCTTTTCTTTCTTTTTTTTTTCTTTTTTTTTCTTTTCTTCTCTCTATTTATTTATTTTTCCCCAGAGACCTCAAAGCACTAGAGAGAGCCTCAGTTTCCCTTGCTGCAGTTTCCAGAGAAATTCTGGGGACCTAGATGCTAGATGTGCCTTAATGTGAGCTTGTGGCTTGTTACATCTCCCTGGGTCAAGTCACCCTGTTCTGGCATTGCTAGTGCTCTCCTTGGAGTGAGAATGCCTGTGCCCTGCTGCTGCCTTGCTGAGGAAAGCATTCTGTTAGATAGATAGCCCTTAAGCAAATGGAAGAGCACTAGCACAGGGACTACGTTCAGGTGGCCAAACCAGGCTCTGTTCAAACCAGAGTGCCATATGGTGCAGAGACAGTGCTGTCCATTACTTCGCAATGAAATAATATTTTGTTTTACAATTGTTTGCAATTAGCCTCCTGCAGCAGATGAATAATCTGTTCTTGTTGATTTGACAGAGAGATTGTTTGGAAGGGGGACAAATAGCATGTGCTGCCTCACCCAGCAATCACAGGCATTAAAGGAGATAAATATGGACACACTGATAATTCTTAGCGACAACTCCCCAAAATTTAGCTTCTCTGGCATAAAACAAGCAATAAATGAAAGAAACAGCAACTGGAGGATCCACAAAACCTGCTGCCACAAGGCAGCTCAGACACTTGCCACATAAGCAAGGCTGGAGAGAGGGGTCAGTGAGGGGGGCAGGGGGCAGAGCCCTGCCCCAGGCTGCTCCGCTCTGAAGTGTGACAACCAACAGTACTGCAACCCCGTGGGAGAGAGGCTTTCTCGCACACAGAAAATACAAGCCATTTTCAGAAGGCGAGCAGATTTTGGTTGGGAGGTGAGGGAAGCGGAGGGCCAAGAATAGAAGGGAACAGTGGGCGTAATTCTGACTCCCTGCTGCATTCAAAGTAAAGTACAGGACAAGTTTCAAGGAAACAGCAGGGCAGACCTTGGGGAGCTGGCAGAGAAAATCGATCCTGGCAGGGTGTTGGTGATCCAACCATGCTGCCCCAGAGAAAGAGAGCATCAGTACGTGCATGACTTTTGGGCAGCACAAAGGCGAGGTGCATCACTGCACTCATCTCAAGCAGGGGATGGAGGTACAAATGATAGTCCCTTTATTAGGGGCTGTAAATGAAAGGCATGAAGCAGCAGAACAAGATCCTGAGTGACAGCAGTGAAGTAGATCTTAAACACTGCACAGCTGATCAAGAGGCAGAGAGAAATCATTCAAGTCACCACCAGACGTTCCCTATTAAAACTTAACATTTTCAAATATGTGTATATTTATTTATATCCGGCCTCACAAACCCATGCACACATGGGTGTGCTGCGAAGTGCACAGATACGCAGCAAACAGCAGAGTAAAGCTTAGGGCCATCTATGTGGTGAAAACAGGAATTGCATGAGGTCTTCCAGAGCTGCAGAAAAGGCAGGAGAACATTGCTTTCTTCGCTCTTTGCCTCTGTTCCCTCAAAGTGCAGCATTGCACTGTGCAAAGCCTCAGCATTTCAGAGCAGGAGAAAGCTCCTGCCCTGATCACTGTGGAGAGGGCCTGACTCTGCTTCCACACATCACTGCTGGTGAGAGGAACTGTCCTGGGAGAATTTCTTGGGCTGGATACATGAGGGACCACAGAGGTGGACTTCTGTCCTGTGCTACTGCCCAGTGCTCGGGACTCAGTGCTGACTCCTTGGTCCTCCTCCTCAGGGCTGTCCAAAGACTGCAGCCACTCTTTGGCTAATGCACCCACTTTAACAGCTGTCCCACCATTCCCAGTCCCGTCCCTTCTTCCTTTGGTGGCATTTGGATCTATTTTCCAACTCCACAGCAGTCCCATAGCTGTGTGTAGCTGTGAAGGAGTCCATATGGGAATGCACCCCGCTGACTTTTAACTCTTCTTGTGAATTAATCACTTCAAAGCTAGAAGAGGAAAAGTCCATGGAACTAACCAGGTTCCCCAGCAGCTGGGCTACTTGTCTGTTGGTTGTCTTGCCTACCCTAATCCCAGCTGAGTTCCCACTAAAGCAGCACGGGAAGGCCTCAAGGAAACACCCCTCATTCTTCCACTGCTGTTGTCATGGCAAACTTCTTGCTCTGGTCCAACAGATGCTTTCTAGATAAAAGCTGCCAGGCACATGCCCTCGGTAACTGCTGGCTGGGGAGCTCTTGCATCACTGCTTGGACCTTCAGTGCCTGGAGAGACCTTGGTGCTGCTCTCTTCTTCAGGCCACAGAGGGTATGGGAATCACACAGACAACCTAATGTCATATTAGAGCAACAGAGAAACGATCTCTGGCCTTGCATGATAATGTGCTCTGAAATATATGTAATAGCTTCAGATTGAGGAACATCACCAGTAGGTTTAACAAAATTTACTTGAAAGCCTATTTCAGAGCATTACAAATGTAGCTTGCAAACATCTGTGAGTTTGCTTTTTTTTCTTAGAGGAATGAGTGGTCGGTGCCTTTCTCCAGTGCTCCCAGGGAGCTGCTGTAGATATCAGAGCTTTGCAAACCACATTTCTGAAGTGTCCCTGAAATGACAGCCCTGCAGCCTGCATGCCTCTAGAGAGGGAAGATGAGCTCCAGGAGGAAGGAAAATTTTTTTTTAAGCCAGACTGTGTATCATCCCACCAGCCCTCCAACTCATAGTGACAACAGCATTTTTTCCTTGTTGGATTGCGTTGAGTATCTGTTGAGCTGCTGCAGAGCTCGTGGCTGGGTTGTCTCTCAGTGCAGAGACAGTGACCCCTTGGGAAAACAGCAAACCAAGAGAAGGGCCCTCTCAGCAGCCACTGTCAGCCTCGTGTCAGCCTCCTGGGCTGGCTCCCACTCTTCAGGGGGTAGAAAGGACCAGGTGGGTTTCCCTGCTACTCCGTGATGATCCCTTCTGACACCAAACTCACGCAGAGCTGAGATCTTGTGTAAAGTTAGAGTCAGGCAGGGGCAGGTCCCTGAAACTGCTGACAGCTCATGGTGAGCACCACCCAGGTGTGAAGTATCATCCAGTGGGTTCTCCCAGTGGATCTCTAGACAGCAGGCAGGTGACATGAAGGCAGGTGGGCTGCGATTGCCTGGACAATTGGAGATCCCTGAGGGACATCTGCAGCCATCTCCCAGCCAGTTATTGTCTGTTCTGTGCATGGCGTTGATGTTGAGCAGCTTTTCTGGCTCACAGCTGCCCTCGCTCCTGTCAAACAGAGCTCCCCATTCAGTTTTAATAACAATGAGCAGAGCAGGACTGATGAATTTTATTTTTTTTTTTCCCTTTCCTTTTTCAGGAAACCTGGCAAGATATCAAAATGCTGCACTGCCACTCTCTGTAGAGTGCGGTGCCCAGCTCTTCGTGCTCCCTTGCCAGGCCTGGAGCGATTGCAGTGCTTATTTTCAGCAGTGGAACTGGCAGGATAAGCAGGAGGAGAAGGCTTGGCTATCAGTCATCAAGAGATACTAATCACTCCCACAGAGGTGCTTACCGGAGGGGTGTATATGTGTGCGTTTGTATGTGTGAAGGGAGATGAACTGCCATTAGAATTGCAGATCGTGCACTTGTTAGCAAAGTGCCTAGACCCTGCTTTGCAATTTGCTAATAATAAAGCATTTGTTCCCAGGAAACAAATGCCCAGATTTATGTCTTGTTCACAAAAGGCTCCAATAGATATATTGATACCTTGTGAATCTGCAGCAGAAAGAGATATTGAAAAGCGGCTGTTTACCTGACTCCATCAAGCTCCTCTATTGATATCTGGGAGGCATTTATTTCACTATGGATAGACCACTTAGAATTGCTAACTCTCTGTTGCCAATACGTCCCATATTTAGGGTTATTATATCACCATAAAATAGCTTTATGGAGCTATGAATATAGGCACACATCAATATCCACAACTGCAGCCACTTCTGTCTCATTTGCCTGACAGTTCTGGGAGAACCCAGGCAACGCTGAGCCCCATAGGAAGACCAGAGGACAGGAAAGAGATTTCAGAGGATAAATACACAAAGAAAGAGATTCTGGTGCCTTTTACCTGTCTGGGTGTAGAACCTAGCACTGCTATCTGTTCTGTTTGGTAGGTAGTACTTTGCTCTGGGATGATTTTCCAGCAGATATCATAGGTGACCTCACAGGAGACCTCCTAAAGGAAGTGCAGCATGCACAGGAGGACCTTAAACACCACCAGGAAGAGCTTCTTCTGCAGGCAGTGTGGGATGCAGGAAGGACAGACAACGCTGCTGGGATTCCACCGTGCGTTTCATTACCATCTATAGCCAAGAACTTACCCAGCCTAAATACATATGTAGACTTGGGCTCTCTCTTCCCAGCCCATCCACGTGTTCAAAATCTCTAACCGCATGCTCAGGCATGCCCTTATTTCTTGGTGATTCAGTAAATCTGGAGAAAGCTTTCCACGTGGCAGGTCTGCATACACAGTGCTGTAACTGCTGCCAGAACAGGCCTCTCTCAGGCTGTATAAGGCATTGCAGCTTGCATCCTCTATTACAATTTAGCTGCTAAATAATGCACTAATGGAAAAGGAAACTTTATCCAGGGCATCTGGATTAAGATACAAAGACACCACAGCTTTTAGCTTTCATTTCCTGGCTCCCAGCAATGTATTTCTTAGCTTTGTTTCTACAAGTAGATGCATTTTTTTTTATTTTTTTTATTTTTTTTGCACAGAGTTTCCAAGAAGAGAGGAAACAGATTTTTAAGATCACGCTTGAATTCTTGCTATTAACATTCTCCCTCACAATTAATTTTTGCTTCACAAGAAAGGTTTTGGATCTAAGAAACCAAATGCAGATGGCACCCAAAGCACAGAAGGATGGAGAGGTGCCATCAACCTTTTCAGAAAACTCTGTTAAGATATAGCACTTTGATGATATGTTAACTCTGTCAGCCTATCTTTCTGCTTACTGCTGTAGTTGCCCATGAGGGGGAGTGGCCTTTATGACCCTGAGAGATTTTCATTCTATTAATAAGTGCATCTTCATTTACCTGGGATCTCCAATACTCAGACAATATTGATTTGTCAAAGATGGTACAGTGAAAAGATGGAGCCTCTTTCATTGAAGTTTTGGGCAGAGTGTCAACATGGCTTTTCAGCTATTAAAAGATACATTTCCTGTGCATCAGTCCACAAAAAGGATAAAAATAAATAAATAAAAAGCAGACTGGGATAACAGAGTCAAGGAGGCAGTTTGGCCCTGTGCTGGCCTGCCAGAAGCCTTCCTGGGCTTTCGTGGTAGCACTCCCAGGTTCCCAATGGCATCCTGTTCCCAGCATGGAACCATCATCCATGTTTCTGCTTCTCTTTTTATCCCCAAAGACAGCCCATGTTAGAAGCTGTGAGGCAGAAAACAGCTTTCCTGCAAGGCTGTGCTGCCTAAGAGGGACTCCAGGCTCAGGACACTTCACATGTTTGGGCAAGAAATAGCCAAGATCACCTATTTGGTTTAACAAGAGCTCATCATTCCTCTGGAGTGTTCTTAGTTGCTTCAGAAAAGGGAAACAAGTACAGGAATTAGGCTAGGGAAAGTAGTCTTATTTATTTTTTTCTCTATCATAATTACTCTTGGCTTCTTCCATCTGATTTTTAAACCAGAACACAACTCCCCACCACCACCCCATCCAAAAGCTGGCAGGTGTAATCCCAAGCATGCAATAACTGTTTCATTTGAAACAGCCCTTTATGAACTAACAGAGCATCACTAAGAAATCATGGCTAACTTAACTGAAGAGATGACAGTCACCAATGTGAGACTAGAGTTTATCCAGCTCCGTGTGAGCATCTGCACCCAGCACAGGATGTCTCCTTCCAACTCCTCTCAGTCATGTTGCAGAATGCACCCCAGAGAGAATGTGCCAAGAACACACCTGGAGTTCATCCCACGGGATTGTACTAAGGGCATGGAAACAGAGAAGGCTCAGGGGGCAGCTCTGCTCATTTTGCTGGAGGTGAACTGCAGCAAAGAGGATGCTCTGAGCCACTGTGATGAGAGCACGAAGGCTTGAACAGAGAAAATGAACAGCCACTGATAAACTGACTGGCAGAAACAGCACATCAGTAAAACAGCTGTGCAGAGGATAAGCAGACTTAGCAAAGCTTTTGCCCACAGCTGTCCAGCACAAGGGAAAACATATGGAAAAAAGAAAAAAAGAAGTCTTTACAAATAATCTTAATCTAATCTGTAGCTACGAGCTCACTACATTTAACCACAACCATGCCACAAGCAGTGATGCACAGTGTGTCCAGGGCCATGTGCTGTTTTTTGTACAGGCATGTGCCACACCATGTGCTCTCTGGATCTAAGCAACTGGGCCAGGTGTTGTGGTGGTGGGGCAGCAGCAAAGCAGTGAGCATGACTTGTGGGCAGCATCACCCCTGTACGAGGGGCATGTCCACATGTGCATCCTGGTTTGCAGAGCAGCGTCTTACTCCTTCTCCACCTTCTCTCCTGCTGAAAATAGTTTCACCCTATTCCTGGGCACTGAGCATCTCCTGTGCAGCTGGAAATCTGATGCTTGGGCCCAAGTGATCCCATCCAGGTCACTCACCTCTTCCCCATGTTCAGCCTTCTGTCTCTCCCTCTTTGCATCCTAAACTGTTTATAAGATCAACACCCCCCCACACCCAGTCCTTCACCTTCCAGGTCTCTAGCGGTTCAGGACTGCCATGGACCCCCTTTGATATGAGGGAGGAAAAGGGAGACATCTGAGACAGTATTTCTTAGTCTGAAGGTAGTGCTGGAGCAACAACAGACTGACGGCACCAGAAAGCACAGGCAGTAGAAACACTGGAGACATTTCTGTTTCCAGGGACAAAAAGAAGGTCCCAGCCACCTGCCTTCTGGCCCTATCCACATGTCCACGCAGCTGGTGTCTCTCCAGATATCTCCAACACAGAAAGTTGTGGTGAAGACCGCCTGGTCTGATCCTGCAAGAAAATTAACCCCAACTCCTTCAGGAACAGGCTGCATTTTGTGATCTGCAAAGCAGCAGAGAGCTGGACAGGGCAATCCTTGCACCTGAGGGATGTGCCTTCTTCCTTGTAGATCTCCACATGGGTTTGAGTGTCCAGGAACCACCTCTGATCACATGAAAGATCTCAGATATTGCCAAATAGATATTGCCTTTGGTGAGTTGGAAAGAGGTCAGAAACAGCTCTGGGTTCTCCAGGCCTGTCTTTTTTGAACCTACAGCAACCACGGACTTGTCTTTTCCCGTGGTGCCCTCACACTCCATTGACACTCTTTCTTTTGTTGTGATGTCCATCAGCAGTGGGTTTGATGACTGCATTTTCCCTTCTGCATCCCACGGAAGCCATGTGAGACTGGATTCCTAGGTGCGAGAGCATCCCCCTTTTCTCTTCTTGGCCCCCCCTCTTTGCCAGGCAGCAGCCCTGCACTGGCAATCAATTCTGCATTGCCAATCCAACCAGCTGCAACATTCTGAGTGGCGGAAAAGGAAGGAGCAGACTGGCACTGAGAGTAAACAACCCAGCCAACCTGAAACCTGCTGAGATCACCCAACACCTCTAGCATTATCAAGAGCACAGAACCGGAACAGCAGTTGGACAGCAGTTACAGCAGCTGGAGATAAAGGATGTCAGCTATCTCACCACTTTTTTTTAAGCTTCTACAGTTTTGGTCTGTAGCACAGGGATTAAAACCCTGAAGACCCAACTGTCAGATGTCCTAATGGCAGGAGGCAAAGGCAGAGCCCCAAATGAGTGGAAGCAAGCATTGCCTCCTCCTGAGCACATGATTTTGAGGCCCTATGGACTGCTGGCATCTGATGGGCTGGTGCTAGGAGCAGAGACCTGCAAGAAGAGTCAAAGCCAAGAAAAGCTGGAGGTGCTGCTACCATCATTTGTCAGACACAGGCATGTGTGTCCCTCTGGCTCAGAAGACCATGTGGCCAAAAGAGGGGAGCACCTGGCTGGGTTTAGACAGCAGCTGAGAGCCAAGAAGTCAGCAGTGGGGACATGTCCTCCTCACTGGGGTGTCCCACTCCTCTGGGTGAACCCCAGGCTCCTATGAAATAGCCCCACTCAGTAGCTGGCACCCCTGCTGCCAACAGGCATCATCTGCCTGCTGTCACCTGAACAAATGCCCAAGCCTATCAGAGCAAGCTTTGGTAGGATTTTCCCTTGTACCGGTGTCAACTCTGACTACCGTGCCCTTTTTATTGTGCAATTCAGGAGACAGAAGAACTGACTACATTGCCCCAGATGTCTTCCATTAGTTAGAGAGTTGTGAGCAAATTATACCATTGGAAGCATCTCTGAAATTTCAGAAAAAGGACAGAAAATAAACAAACAAACAACAACAATAACATAACAACTTTGTGTTTAAAGCTAATTGAACCAGTATTAATTGAAATTAATGTGTGAATATAAGCTCCAGCTCTTAGGGGACATCTTGATTTGAGAAGAAGCAACAAGTAGTCTGGCAAGAGAGGAGATGAGTAGCATCCAGGATGGTCTCCAAATAGGCAGCTTTTACTTACTGGCCTCATTTTCCCAGATGGACTTAGGACCTCTACAGGCTTACACAGAAGCTAGTCCCCAGCTGGTGCGTGGTGCAGACACACTGCTCATTTTCTGCTTCAGGGCCCTGGATGCTGCCATCAGGAGGGTCAACACAAGGCCTACAAATAGTCCAAACAGCCTGGAGTTAAATTTACAAATGTTTGTGGCTACTGGGATGTTGCTTTATCTTCTATCTAGCAGAGCTCTATCACAGGAAAAGAAGGATGAAAAGTGGGCAGAAGAGATAAAATATATCTGTAAAGCTCACGGAGAGTTGGCACAGTCTCTGAAAAATACCTAAGAATTTTTAAGTCATTTTCCTCATTCCTGAAGGCCAATTTATAATTTCTGAACTCTCAGGTTGTTTCACAGAGGAAACAGAAAAATATTTTGCATGTAACAAATAAAAATGGGATTTATCTCTCAAAATCTATGCCTCTTCCATATCTTTGCAAGCACATAATGGTGGCTTCCACAGCTAGCATCAAAGTGATTCTACAAATGCTAGCCTTAATAAGAACAAAGTCTTTAGTATCATTTTCAGTTTGACAGAAAACAGTTCTGCAAGTACTAGAGGACCATTTTATTTTTACAAGCATACAACAAGATGGGGAAGCATTGGGGACTGAGTTTGGAGAGCAATGTGGTTTAGGGCAAACCATCATGGTGGAGTGTGTTTTAAAGAGCTTGAAGCAAGGATGACATGGACGTGGTACTGGGCAACCTGCTGTAGGTGGCCCTGCTTGTGCAGGGAGGTTGGAGCACATCACCTCCAGAGGTCCCTGCCAACCTCAACCGTTCTGTGATGAGGGTGGCCCAGGCTTTCACAGGACGGTGATGTAGGGTGGGAGTAGTTGATGGTGAATCATCTCTTGCTTCATGAGGACTTGGGGTGACTTCTTGGGTTGGAAATTTTAATGCACCCACCTGACAGAGAGCCCTGGGAGCCCTGCAGGCTGGAAAGTAGTTTAGAGTTTGCACATACTGGGGCTGAGGTGGTCACTGTGTGGATATGTTTTAGGGTGACACCTCTGTATAACAGCAATGGGGACTCTGTGGCCTCAGCAGAGATATGGGCTGATTCCACCACCAACCACCTTCTTAAAATAAATTAGGCATCAGGAATCCAAACCATTCATCGTCACAACATGGGGAGCAACTGTCTGTGAGTTTGGAGAGGAAGTCCAGTGTGTGATCCACCAAGACAGCAATCCAGGGTGTGTCCCTGTGGGGAGGGGGCTGACTGAACCCTGGTGAGCAGGGCGGTAGGGTGGCCAAGGAGGAATGTCCCAGCTGAGAGCTCCCTGTCAGCCAGTTGCATTAACTGGGTGATATCTACATCCATTTACAGACAAGAGGAGGGCCCTAGGGGCACTGCTGGGAGTTAAGCTCTTGTGCCAATGACTGCCAGAATATTTGAGAAAAGACATGTGTCTGGAGGCCATACATTGTACAGCCTGTGTTGAGTGTCAGTAACAGGTGAAGAAAGAGTTGGACGGAGCTGGAGGCTCTCTCTCTTGGCAATTTACATTATGATGTTGTGCAATACCATACTTAAATATTGCCAGAAAAATGGCTTTTAAAACAAAGAAAGTTTTCACAATTAAATTCCTTATGTGTCTCTCGTATTAACTTTTCTCTCCTACAAAGGCTCCATATATTGGATGCCCACAGAAATTTGATAATGCTGAGCTTGAGGAAATCCAAGCACCTGCCAGAGCTTGGGGCTGAGCTTTTCTTAGCTGAGCTCTGCCTTGGGCTGCATGCATTACCTACCAGTGTCTCTGCAGAGCAGCTCAGAGCTACTGCACTTTTCCAGCTGCCTACCTGTAAAACAGAAATCTTTGTCCCATTCAGGCTGATTCTTGGAGAGTTTCTCTGGGATGTCTGATCCTGGGAAGAAAAGCTTTGGAAATACACCCATTTGGAGCAGCTGAGAGCTACTGTCAGCAAAGGGAAATGAAGTAGTTAAGGACATTCAGAACAAAAGTCAAGAAATTGCAAGGAGAGTCACCTGCTCATTATTTTTGTAGGTTTTTGCTGAAAGAATGCTTCTTTAGGTAGCAAAAGATAGTTCCATGAGAAGCATAAATGTCTTTTTTTTTTTTTTTTTTAATTCACACTAGGTAGAGGCATCTGCCTGTTACAAGTTTTCGATAATGAAGGGCATGTAATAGTGACCTCATATAGCATAAGCGAGCCCTGTTTAACATTCTCATGCTTCCCTAGGTATTCATTAAAAAGCTGACTGGGTCTGATGCAAACTCATCCATCCCATTATTGCTCTGCTTTTTATTTGGGGATCACTTGAGCAAGTTGAGAGCTTTAGTCCTTGAGGGAATGTGCTTACACTTGAAGCACTTCTGCATTTATTTTAAGTGGTGTTCGGGGCAGGAGGGTTGTGGCTTCAATCAATATGTTGCAGATGGACTTACGAAATGACATGCAGCCAGTTCTCTCACCTTCCTGAAAACAGGGCATTTGTAAAGATGTGGCACTTGTTTGCTCCAAATGTTACAGGAAGGGGAACAGTGTATGTTCATCACTGGGGTATTGAGGCCTCTCCCAGCTTTGAGGACAAGGCACACAGGCTGAGGGGCAGCTGGGGGCAGTTTGTTTGTTTGTTTCTCATATGCTTCTCTAATCTGCCCCATTATTAGCCCCTTTTGAGAGTGTTAGGGCAAGTACCACAATGTCTTGGCTCCTGACAAGAAAGAGGCTGAACCTTGATGCTGGTAGTGGAGCCCCAGTGCCATCCGTTTTAGGTGGGGTTCTGGTTTTCAAGGAGTGACATCCATGGACAGGGAGAATAAAGCTGCCTCTGTCCTCCAGGAAGCTTTACACGGACACACTTCTGTGCCTGTTCTGGGGTGCTTTGGTCCCAAGGAGGTGGGGAAGGGAAAGGACAGGCAGCATTTACCCATGGCAGATTTCTCCAGGGAAGAAACCCAATGCCTAGCTGCCACTTCTGATCAGAAAGTGTCTCTGATGACAGCAGGGTAGAAGCCAACAGGGGACTTCCCGCTAATCCAGCTCTGCATGGGGCTGCTTTTCTTGGAGCAACGGAGGCTCAAGGGAGCAATGTGTCATTGCCTACATTTCTGCAGTATAGCCTGTAGGTGGGAAAACATGTTCTGTAGGTAGGAAAACTCCCACAATGTCTTTTATTCAGCAGAAAACATCAACAAATACACCTCCTGACATAGGCAGGTGGGTGCTTTCTTGTTTTTGGACCTCTTTCAGATTTGATAGCTGGAGAGATTCTCTGGAAGTTGCCAGCTGTGTCCACAAAGACATCTTTTAGGCCATGACCCTGAGCAGGCAGAGCCATCACAGCTGAAAAAAGACGAGGCACGCAGTCAGTGCACACATGCCCTGACAGATCAGCTCAAGAGAAATTCAGACTTACTCTTCAGCGACCCAGAACCTGATGCCACCAGGACACTGTATTGCACACAGTTATTGCAACCACAGCAATCAGCAGACGTTTCTGGAACGTGCTCACAGGAGTTGAAATTGGGCCAGCAGCCAGCAGGAATGGACAGCAGGGGGAAGACAGCATGAACCAGCCCGAGCCCCATTTCTGCCCCATGGAGGATGGTGGGGTTGTGTCCCTCTCCATTTGCCAGGCTTGTAAGGTTACAGCATGAGAAAACAAAACCCATAACCTCCCTCGCTGTGTGCTCCCTTTTTAATCAGCCCCCTCGGGCATCACTGTGGTGCTCCATGCAGAGGGAGCCCACAAAGGATGGGAGCACTGGGGAACCCATGCTGTCCACCACCAATGTGGCTCAGCAGAGGAACCCCTGCATGGCTAGGCTGCTGCTCTGATTCCTCTCACCAGCACTGATTTAAAGAGCTGATGAAATAAAATAAAACTCCCCCCTGTGAACACACATTTCCTTTCCTGTCCCCCTAATTCCCTCTCTGTGGATGGTTTGGAGGAGGCTGCTCCCACATTGTCCCTGTCCCTGTGCTGCCTGGGACACCCCTGGCCATGTGGGTCAGCATCATTCCTGGACCCACACGTCCACACAGGAAAAGGCACAACCCAACACACAGAGACACGCCAAGTTATCCACACAGGCACAACTGAAAATTTAATCAAATCATTGGCATCCTGTGCTTGGCCGGAGCCTTCCCGATAGCACTCGAGGAGATGGAAATGTAACATTTGAATGAATGGTCCTTTAATTACGCTTTATCTGCCCTGCTCTTTCACTTCCCGCTGCAGAAAGCCAAGTGAATGTTAATGGGAAGTCGCTCCGTAGGGCGGCTCACAACCTCACACCTGCTTGCTTTCATGCTGCTGGATGCCTGTGCAGAGTATTAATTAAGCAATTAAGGCAAAGGAGGTGTCCTCTGGTCTGCAGCCCTAGTGAAACGCTCCCTTCAAGGACTTTGGGCTCTCTAACTGCACCTGCTGTTAGTGGCGAACCACTGTAAGCTCCTGGGACCAGTGTAAAAAGCAGGCAGGAGAGGCTGTGTCTTAGTCAAGCAAATGCAGCATTTGAGCAGCACAAAGAAACAGGCTCTTTCAGGGATTTCATCTGCGCAGAGGCTTGGCCTGACCTTTCGTTTCTTTTCCTTCCTTTTTTTTTCCTTTTTTTTTTTTTTTTTGGAGGGGGGGAAACTTGCTCTGCTCTATGAAAAGTACCATTCGAGCAGAATACAAAAGCTTTAGAAAAACTCCTGTAGAAAAACCTTCCCAACATTCCTTTGTAATCTCTAGTTCAGAAACAAGGGTCGGTGTTCTCTGGCCTGACTGAGCTGTCTTTAAAAGCCTTAGCAAGGGACATGTTGCCCAAGCTTCCCTTGGACCAGGCCTGGTGATGGAGCAGTGCTACATCTCTGCTACTGTTGGTGAATACGGCAGATATTGGGATTTAGCCCCCCACTATTACATGAGGAAAGGAAATAGAGATAAGCTATCAGCCAAGACTTGACTTGGAACTGTGAAGAACTCACAGAAAGAAAGAAAGAGAGAGACTTGAACAATACCTGACCATTACTGATAATGTCTTTGCTTATCCCCAGGGAGAAGCAGGACTGTGGAGATAATTTTTGCTATCCAGCCATGTACAGCCTGAGAATAGGAATCTAGGACTACAGCTGGGCATCTCCAAAAAGCTTTATGATATTTGTCGTGCAAACAGGTAAAAGGGCTTCAAATACTCATTAGTGTGAAAGTGAGGAATCAGTGCCCTAGAAAATATCTCCTACTGGGTTAACAAATTCATTTACAGTGACCCATTGCCTTTTAAATGAGGGGTGCCATTAGGCATGTTGTATAAGGTTGATTAAAGAGAAATGATCAGGGTCATTACCACTGGAGAGCAAAGTAAAACCTGCAGCAAGTCTGCTTGGACTGAAAGATTGCCCTTTCTAAGGTGCACTAGTGTTTCCTCTTTTATCTTCTCTGAAGTGTCTTTGGCTTTTACATACATGTATTCCATCTTCTCTTTCTCTCCTGAGCTTCTCGTAACTTAAGTCATTACTTTGGCTCAGAATGGCTGATATTGGCAGATGATGAGCTAAACCATTGTCACAGACATGGATAAGAACACAGAAAGACATAAATCACAATCACAGAAAGATTTAGAAAGACTCACAGACTCAGTGAATGGGGCCTCTGGAGGTCTCTGCTTGCCCATTCTGCTCCAAGCAGGACTAACTCCAAGCTTGGACCAGCTTTCTCAGTGCCTCACTCAGATGTGTTTTGAAAATCTTCAGAGATGGAGGACCTCACTGGTCCTAAAGTTGAATAATATTTTCAATAAGTTCAGTGGGAATTTTTGCAGTTGCAGCTCATGCTCATTGTCCTCGTTATGCACCTCTGAGAATAGTTTGGCTCCATTCTCTCCCTTTAAAGTTAATCGAAGACTGGAAAAACGAACAAACATACCAACCAAGAAAAAAAGAAAAAAAAAACACCACAGAGATCTGGCAAAGCTATGGCATGCAGAGGAACCCCAGTAACCTAATCAGTGAAAATGTAGCTAGTCCCTAGGAGTGCCCAGGGAAAGTACTGAGAAACCCACTGAAACAACTCATAAAGGATGCTCCCAAAAACATCTTTCAAGCTAAAAGGAAAAACTGTTTAAAGATATGGATCTGTTTGGCTTTGTGTGTGACTGTGTGTGCAGGGTATGGGTGCCTGTGTGCTCAGCCTCTTTCCCAGCTGGACATGACAACTGCAGCTGCCACCTTCAACTGTTGGACTGGGATAGCAGGAACTAGAGTTCTTAGATACCAGAAAAGTTAGCCCTGGCAGGCCAGGGAGAAGGAGACCTTTGGGACTCTCAATCCACCAGATTCATGCACCTCTTCCCAGGACGTTGCACTTGGTGAACTTCACCATCCTGTTTTCAGACCATTTCTGCATTTTTATCAAGGCCAGCATAGTTTTGATTCTGTAGTTTGTTCTAGCTGGGCATTATTTACAGAAGTGGAAGCATCCTCTCAATTCTGTCCTATAAAGCAGGAATCAAAACTCAAATAAGGTCGGCCTTGTCAAAGACCTATCTGAATAGCCCTCCTGTTTTGACACAGAGGAGCTCTCTGATAATTGTCCTTCACCTACTCGCACCCCTGTCTTCTTAGGAAATCTAGAGCTTATTTCCCTAGTTTACTCAGAGAACATCCTGCTGCACTGTGTTAAAAGCCTTGAAGTCAATATATTTCTCATCTATTGCTTCTCTTTATCCACTAGGCCAGTTACTGTCAAAAAAATTGGTCTGATTTGAAATGATTTGTTTCTGACAAATCCCAGATGGTTCTTTTTCATCACCTACAGATATCATATGTACTTAAAACTGAAGGCTTTGTACTTTGTTCTTTCTTCTTTCTGACATCAAAGCTAGGCTGAGCCAATGATGCCATTCACCCCATCTCATTGCTGTCTCCACACTGCCCTCTTCAGTTCTCCCCCACCTCTTTGAGTTCTGAAAGATATGGATTGACTCAGAGATGAAAGCTTGTGCAAAACTCACCATGCCCTACCACTATTTGTCTTGTTTCACTCTTCCCAGGGAATAAAGTGAGTCTGACCAGCCTACAGTTCCCAGGTCCTCCTTCTTGCTCTCTTATGAAATTGGGTGTGACACTAGGCTTTCTGCAGTTATTGGGGACCTCATTTGACTTCTATGATCTTTTAAAAAGGTAGAGAGTAGCCTGACATTGCCATTACCACCTCTCTGAGCACCCTGGATATATTCTGCTTTGTCCCATAGACTCAGGTATGTTGAGATTTCTCAAGAGATACCTGACTTGATCCTCCTCTGCTACTGCTAGTTGTTCTCCTCAAACATCTTCCCCAAACACAAAGGCCTGGGAGACCTAGTCAATGGAGACAAATGCAAATAATATATTGATTTCCATCATATCTGACACTAAATTATCCACCCCATTCAACGGCTTACCCACACTCTCCATGCTTATTCTTTTCCTTTTAATGGTAACAATTGACATCCCTTGTTCCTTTCAGTTCAAGAAGAGCTTTGGCTTTTCTGGTGCACTACTTGCATGCTGGATCAACGTTTCTGTATTCCTCCTTCACCTTTGTAACTTCTCCCACCACTTCCACCTCCTCTGTGTGTCCTTCTTACATTGGTACTCATTGTTTTCATGCTTAGGGGAAACTGTCCTTAAACATCTGCCTGTTTTCCTGAGTTCCTCTATCCTTCAGAGCTGCCACCAGTGGGATCCCACTTACCAGTTCCCTATACAGAAGTCTGTTCTCCCCATAGCAACCCTGTCTCATGGTCACCACAGGCAACATCAACGTAAATTATCATATCTCCAATCAACAGTTCCTTGTCTGAGTAGGAGGTCCAGGAGGGCACTATCTCTGGCTTCTCCATCCAAGCAGCTGTGTTAAGAATTGCCCCATAAATCTGGAGTGCTTGTGCCCTACTCCATTGCCTTTCTGATAGACTAAAATCTCTAAGAATGAGCATATGCAGTCTGGAGATCTGTTGAAGTTGTTTGAAGGAGACCTTCAAAGCACTTCCCCCTCCTTTTCTCTTACTCTCTTTCCTTAATTGTCCATACTTGTCCTCCACAGCAACTTTTCTCACAACATACCAGTTATTTCAGTAATATTACAGTTCGGTGTCCACACATGAATCTATGGCTTTTTTCTTCCCAGGCTTCATGTGCTCGTATAACAAAGACCCCCTTTGTCACACGATATAGGTCTCCTTTGGCCCTACTTCTGAAGGGCTTCAAGGGCTTTCTCATACCCACCAATCTATCTTAGGTATTAACTACCTCAACCTCCATTCCTTTACTCAACTTTCCTCACCAGCTTGGTAAGCCTGTTGGTAAAGATGCTCCTGTTCAGTTTGTCATCCCATCCTTCCTTAGCAATCCTTGCGCAGAAGAGACGGACATGTAACAACAGCCAAAGCGTTATCTATGTCACCAGCTATGAAACCAAGCATTTACTCACAGGGTCAGTCTTCTGTGCCCAAGTCACTCCTGTTTCCTTTGCAGAATTGAAGAGAACAATATCTGGACTCCTGGATCCTTCTCTCTCCTCTCTGCAGCTATACAGTCATTCTTGATTTGTTACAGGTTTCCCTTGGCTGCAGCATTGTGCACATGTTGATTAACAATAAGACATAACAGTCTGAAAGCCAAAAAATCCTCAGCAGCACCTCCACAACATCCAAGATCCAGGTGACTAGCAATTTACGAACTTGCTGTGACATAGCTTAGGTCAGAAGATGTATGCCTTCATCCTCCAGAGGAGACAACCTGTGATGGCCAGCACCAGCTTGTGTTAGTGCCATCTTCAGACCTGTCTGAAACCTCCATTCATAGGGTTTATATCCCTTTTTTCAGGCTCTCTGCAGATTCCTGCAAAGACACTGTCACTCCTGTGTTCATCCACCCTTTAAGTTCACTGTCTGCTCCTTGACTCTCAGTCATTCAAGTCATTCATCCAAAGCATCTGTGTAAACATTGAAGAGGCCTGGTCCTAAACTGGAGCCCTGGGGAACCCTGCTAGTGACAGCTCACCAGCCTGATGTAACCCCATTTACAAGAACCCTCTTGGCCTGACCCTTCTGCCAATTGCTCACCCAACTTATTATGCTTTTATCTAACTGTATTCTGGTCATTTTGTCCAGAGGGATGCTGTAAGAGACAGTATCAAATGTGCTACTGAAATCCAGAAAGATTACATTGACTGGCTTCCTTTAGTCAACTAGCTGAGTGATCTTGTAGAAGGAAATTAAGTTTGTTAGACATGACCTTCCCCTAATGAACCCATGTTAGCTCTGACCAATGACTGCATTGTCCTTTAAGTGCTTTTCAGTAACTCCCAGAATAATCTTCTCTGTAATTTTAACAGGCACATGCATATACATATATATATAATGTACACAATGCAAATACATGTATGTATGTATTTATGTTCTGTATATAGACATATGTTTATGACATCTAAGACTGTGACTTGAACAATGACAGAACTTGCATTTTTTTCTCATTCAGCATTAATCTTAAAAAAAAGTGTTTACTTTTTCCTGCACTGCATGCTGCAGAGTAGTCACCCATCTGTATCCTGCCCTGCAACGTACTGATGCCCAGAGATGCACCCACTGAACATTCAGCTGCTTTTAAATGAGCGCTTCCTATGCAAATGCATCTTTCTACGAGGTTCCCATGAGCACCCGAGAGGCTCATCCACCACAGCTGGCCCCAGCACACAGCAGCAAGATTTAGGGAGTTATTAACTCTCACTTTTCCAGTAGTGCTTGTTGGAAGACCCCAGACTGAGCACTTCAGCTCTGGAGAGCTGCCTTTCTTGTGATGGGTTGGCAGGCATCTTAGAAGTCAGACAGTCTTTCTGATGTTGGGGTTTGCTTCTCTGAAAGGAACAGGCTGCCATATGGGAATTTACATTACCTGGAAATTATTCTCACCAGGTAAAAGATGAATAAAGTGCTTTAATCTATCAAAGTATGGATCAAGCCTAGTTTGTCAAACAGGGATATGAAGCAGGAAACAAATGTGTGCCAGAAAGTTCACACTTACTGAAGATCATTTTCTTTAAGGTCTCTCCTCTAGTAACTGCAGACAGATCATGGAGCTGATCCACACCAGAGAGTCAGACCTGCTCTGGGGAATGTGCGTGTCTGCAGTGGTCCTCTCACTGGACAGGAGCCCTGAGGCTTCACTGAACTGCTTTGTTTATCCCTTAGAGGAATACTGCTCTCAGTGAAGGAAGCAGACTCTCTCATCCACCCCAGCCTGTTTGTTTCTTGATTACAAGCAAAGTACAATGGGCACTGGGAAGTGTCAGCATGCACCACTTTATCACTGAAGAATGTAGAGCCCTTGATCTCACTTTCATAAATCTTCAGGAAAAAACTATCAATTATCTTGTTGAGCTCTTCAGCAAACCTGCCTTACATGGGGGTGAAAGAGAAATGCTTGACTGAATGATGTCATTTGGGCTGGTGTGCACTCTAGAGCACAGTGGACCTGGGACACAACACATGGCATAAGGGCAACCAGGACAGCTATGGACCCAGTCCTGCCCTACTTCTTTGGGAAAACACAGGGCTTTCACAGTAGTATTATTGGCAGGATAAGAAAATGAATTATCATTAGACAAAGTGCAAAGGACAAGCAACAAAGGTGAATTTGATGTGATTCACTGGGCAGATGTTTAAACTTGGGTATCTTTTGGGTATCTGTTGTTTTGGTTGTTTCCAAGCACCTACCCAACCCAAGCTGTGTCATGGCAAATAACCCAAAGCACATTCCCTCTCTGGCAACAGCAGGTTGGTACAATCAGCCAGGTCTCCCTGACACCCCTGTGAGAGCTTCAAATGATTCTCAGCAAGTCAGGATGGTGCCCATGTTCTGATCAACTCCCAGCACGGGGAGCTATGCCTTGGGATTTTGCTGAGGGGCAGAACAAGACCCCTATATCAGGAAAGGTCATAAATCCCACAGGTGAAGCATTTACAGGTAAAGTAATACACTAGTTTCCAACACAAATTCAGCAGTCCTCTTAAGAGCATCCCCATCCCTTCTTCACCAACCTGAAAAGGTTCACCAGGGTTGGCAGCTATGATGATTCAGTCCTCAGAGAGCTGTTATTTTTCTTACAGCCCCAGCTGCAAGAGTCAGGGGATTACATGAGATGCTCGGTCTTGAATGGAAATCATATCAGAGCCAAACTTGTGACTGCAGAGAAAAGCTGGAAACATGATTCCTAACAGCTTAAAAAAAAAAAAAAAAAAAAAAAAAAAAAGGCAAATAAACAGAGCTGGAGTGTATTAATTTTTAAAATCTCATTATTTTTGGACAGCATAATATTTTCGGAGACCTGAGTCAAGTGTTTTGAATGCCAGAGTTGGTGAGGGAGATGAGGAGTGTCTCAGTGCTCTGCTGCCCACATTCATTGTAATCAGATAATGAGCTATAGACAGGCTTGTCTCAAAGCCACCATCCACAGTGCCTGTTCCCTGACAGTGTTTCTGGTATGTTGCCAGTGCATATTATTTTATTTTAGTGTGATTTTGTGTTTGATCTCCAAAAAAGGGGTTGTGGAAGGAGTTGAATCAAGAAGTGTGGCACCTCGACATTCCAGAAGCTGAAATTAAGTCTGGGGAAATAAATATGTTGGCTCTCAGCCAAGCTCACTGAGTGGCCATAGTGCAGTGCCCTATCTGCCCCTCCACATCACGGGGGAACATGTCAGGACAGGAGCTGGCAGAGCTGGGGAAGAGCAGCTGAGTCATGAGCTGGTGTGCTCCCCACCTGCAGCTGGTTCACAAAGAGATGCAGTAGGCTTCCACCTCCTGCCCCAGATCTGTCTCGACTCTGTCTTCTAGGATGTGTGGTGGACAAACTGAACATCTGGAGTAGACCATGAGAATCTCAAAGGAGCAGCTGTGCAGATGAGGCACTGCAGCCTGTTCATAGAAAAGGAAGTGCAGCCCTTCTCTTACCTCAATTTTTCACAACTGTACAGTTCCCACAGGATTTTCTCTGGCTTAAAAGCTTGAACAAAAGCCAAGTCATTCTATTGACTGTAACGGGCTTAAAATAAGATTTCATATATTCAAAAAATGCATTTTATATAATAATCCAGCTCAACATAATTCCTGGATTACAGGCAATGCATATATGTATATAGACATCATAAGACACCTGTAAGTCTTCACCTCATTTATTAGCATAGTCACATCTGTTAACTACTCAGTTCTGACATTACTTCTAATAGAAATGTCTCGGATATATCTGATATTGCTTCTCCCACCTCCTGCATGGCTGAACATCATGTGGACTTTCAAAGTCCTGTTGATTGGAATTAATAATATTCAGAAATGCAGATGTGAAACTGTGTAGAAACAACTGTAAATTTGTAAATGTAAATGTAAAAAGCGGGTGGTCGCATCTTGGAGGAAAGGAGCTTTTGGGATGGAGGTGTGTTTTGGTATTATAATGATATTATAATGAGCAGAAGTTCACTTGAGTACAGCATTTTGTCAAAAACATGACAGGTCGTTGGCTCAGAGTAGCAAATGTGCAGCTTATATGTCTCGGTGTGCACAAGAACAATTGAGTCCCCACCTGGTCACAGAGCCTAGCCGTGGTGGACATCCTGTCAGAGTGTCCTGTTTTCCCCTACTCTTTAGGCCTAAGAGTAGCCTAGAGAAGATGCAGAGTCTAAGCCCTGGGGCAATCTGAGGGTTTCTCCCCCTAGGTCTGTTCTCCAGCCCCCAGCACTCAGACACACAGCTCCTGAGCTGTGCTGGTACAGGTGCGTGTCTGCATGTCCTGGGTGCTGTCTCTCCAGCTACACACTTTGAATAATTCAGCCCTGTGTTTTTTGACATACTCATTAATGTTGTATTGGCAACTCACAGCCCCCAATGCTTGTCAGCTGTTGACTAAGATAATATTGCAGAGCTGCCAGGAACAACCCCAACCCGACCGGCTCGCCTGCTCCTGCTTAGGCAGCAGCTATGAACACCATCTGCTGAATGAGCCTGGCAGCTTGCAGATGGTCTTCAGGATTAGCCCCAACCAGTTTTGGGATTTAGCTCCTCTGGGTCATCCCATACTCCCACATTTGAAAGTGACCCGGTCCAGATTGGACAGGAGAATCTTGTGTGTTCAGTCCCCGAGCACCCAGCTGCGTGTGTGAATGTATCAGCCAAGACAAGCATGACCCAGGGCTCTCATATCTTCCAGGAACTTCCATGTCTCAACCTGGAATTGGCAGCTTTATGCTTTGGTGGCAAGGACTTTTTCCACCACCTCTACTCAACAGTCTGCCAGTGTGCTTGGGAAATCTCCCTCGGCACACCCCTTGCCCCTTTCCCACTCAGCCCGCAGCATGAGCTGGCAACAGGCTCAGCTCAGGCATTTTGCAGCTCTCCGTGCTCCAGCCTAACTCCTGCTGTGCCTTTCTGCCATTTCTAGAGTAACTTGGCTTGGAGTGACTGAGCTGGGTCCTGTGCCCAGGGCTGGCAGCAGAGCCCACGCTGCAGCTGGTGGAAAGGGAAAGCTTTTGGCTGAACAAAACACTGCTTGTGTTGAAACATCCTGGGGTTGCTGCTTGTGGAGCAAGGAAACACTGGTGTCTGTGGGGCAGGCCTAGAGTTGGTTGTGTGCATGAACTCCATGAGTTTCCCACAGTAAATTCTTGCTGTCACTTCAGCAGGAAGCATGGCTCTGCTGAAAAGCTGTAAGGATAAATAAATGTAAGAACCAAAAATGGTTCAATAACCATGCTTCTATCATGTCCCCGATACAAGTGTGGCCACAGATTATGGTCATTTGACTGTAGGCAGGAGTTCTGTTACTTTGAAGGGCACATGGGAAAGGACATGTGGTCTTACGGGTCTGGAGTTGTTAGAAACTTGCAGATTGGCAGAATGGGAACATGAAAAGTTTGCCTCAGCACAGAAGATACACTGATGAAATTGATAGGAGACATTGTGATGGATTGATTGGTGTTATTGGAACAAACGCAGAGTATGATGCCTTACACAGCAGTGGCCCTCTGGTACTACAGCTGGAAGGTGGCCCTGGTACAAATAGTCCAGACAGTCTGACAGACATGGAAATGTAGATGATGTCTAAGTCATTGTGACAACCAAGGTCGGCAAGGGGGAATGAGAAGTGTTAATAAACTCTTCGAGAACTGATGGTCTGCTCAGGGCAGACTCGTGTGCTCTGCAGCCCACAGAAAGGCACGTGTTTTCCAGAACATCACGCCAGAAGAGGGGTATTTCAGGGTTAGTCTCCCCTGTCAGAGGAAATTTCCTCCCTGCTTCTCTTGAGCTTCCCCCATCACTTGACCCTGAACATGTGAACTCTTCTTGCATGGCAGTTTTCTCAGCACCACATCACCACCCTTCCCAATGAGCGCAGAGCTTGGCCTTAATAAAACACATTTTTGCATAATAGGGTACAAACAATAAGGAGTTCCCATCAGCCTGTACTGATCCTGTCATGACCTATTGCTTGGCCAGATTTTGTCATCAACTTACCTGGCAGTGATTTTTATTTGCCAACAGTCCTGAGGAAAAATACTCATTAAGCTGATCCATATACTGATCTGCAGAAAACCTGATTTTCCAGGACCTCTTTTCTTGACATCTGTTAGCCAGTGCTTAATCCATTTGTCAAGTGCATAACTGATGCAGTTCAGTGTTAATTTTAGCCACGTTTCCTAAGGAAGCAGGAATTATGTGCTATTACTTGCCTGTCAGTCCTGCTGTTACCACCTTCATTCAAGTTCTGCTGAAAGGTAGAGTGCTCAGAGATACTGTGTTCTTACAAATATCATGAAAGTATATAACCAGGCTAGAGGAAACAGTCCCAAATTAGCGCTCTGCTGAGAAAGGCTTCCTTCTGAGATCAACCAAATTGCTAGACACATGAGGAAACACACAGGAGGCAGCCACAGGAAACCAAGCATTATCATTTCTGCTGCCTGTGGAGCTGTTTTTTAAAAGAGAATACTCTGTGACAGTAAATCAAACACCCAAGAAAATATTAAAGCTTTTCACTTCGAGAAGCAGATTAAGCTCATGTAAGTGCATCATCCTGCTCACACCAGCCTCCCCCCCGCCCCACCCCCCCAAAAAAAAAAAAAAAGGCAGTTCCCTGGGCTGGGGAATTGAACTATTGAACAGGCTTAACACAAACTCCCAGGTGAACTTCACACAGGATCAGCTCACTGACCCTGTTTGTTTCAAACCCTGGTGCCAACAGAGAAAGGAAGGTACAAGGCTACAAGGCTGAAACCCAGAAACTGGTGCAGGGTAGCCAGGACCACTTCTTTTAGCAGAAATGTTGGTTCATGCCATCTTCAAGTGAAGCCCTACTTAGGAAATGAGCTCGTATCTTCACCAAGGTGTGAACATTGTTTTATCCATATTCCTTTAGCCATGTGGTTATTTCCATTGCTTCCACTGGAAGTGAAGTCACCAGCCTAGAGACATCATTTTGCCACTGAAACAGTGTGGCCTTTGAGCTGAAATTGTCTTTTTTCTTTAAGGTGAAATTATGACCTAATAAGTTCTCATTAAAGAACTTTCCATCTTCATTCACATTTTTCTGATTACAATTTCCCTCCAAATTAAATCCACTCATACTTTTCCTCAGCTTTGGGACATAAGTCTTTTTAAAGCACCAAATGTACGCATGTGTGTCTATAGATACAGGGAATTAGTTGGGACTGATCTCTCTTTTCCTATATTAAAGATAATCGGGTCATGATCATGGGTCCCTAGGCAACCACTAACTTCCAACATGGTGATTAATTCATCTTTATCCATCATAGTGAGATCCAAAATAAATTACCTCATGTTGGGTGCAATACCTTTTCTGGTAGACAATGACTGTCTCTAATGTGCAGTAATGCTAACGATGTTTGACTCCTGACTGTGCCAGGTCTCTGGTGTATGCATGCACAGTGCTCTGATTTTTTTTCTCTGCCTTGTGGAGTGATAGAGATGTAGCTGCTCATCCTCCTGCCTGAAAAGCCTGTAGGAAATCCCAACCATTCCTCTGCATTCCTCTATAGAGGATGTTAAGGCCAAAGAAAACAAAAAAGGCAAAGGCCTTTCCCAGGCATGGTCCCATGAAGGGCTCCTTGGGCATTTCAGGGTGGTCCCATGTCCCTTTAGCATGTGAGCATGCCAAAGTGAGATACAAAATCCATCTGTCTCTTCCCAGGGCTTTTTTTAGGGCTCTGTATTTTTCTGCCACTAATGGACACAAGAGAGATGATATCCAGTCTGGAGAGTGCCTGATGGTGGAATTGCTGAGGAAGGAGGCAGGAGACATGCTGAAGGAAAGGAACCAACTGAGCTGTACCAAAGACCTCCAAGGCCAGGCACCAATCCAGTGTGAGAAATGTGTGTGATAGCATCATTTCCTTAAAAAAATGGGCAACCCCTCGGAAAGGAATCAAGCTGCAGGTTTCTTCTCTCTGTGTATCTGGCCACACAGCGACTTGCTGAGACTTGTGTGCTGTCTGTGGAGAACTGAAGATCCAGTCCCTGTAGTGGCAGAGGTAAAGGTACAAGCAGAAGGCAGTAGTGGCAGTGTGTCAGAGCATGGGCACATTGCAATAACAGGCTGCTCTTCTGTGGTCTGTGATCACCACATTCGTCCCAAGACAGGAGGCATGAACCATTCACTTCGTAGTTATGTATTTGTGGGGATGAAAGGAAAGCCAAGGTGTTTATCAGAAGGCTCTGCCCTCTCTTTCGGCTCCTTCTTTCCCGTAGTCCCCACCAAACAGAGGGATTGGTCCTGGCCTTGCTGGATGAGACAGGAGGTGCCTGAGGGAAAGAGCTGCAGAAGGACCAGAGGATTCAGAAAAGGCAGCGCAATCCTCTCCCTGGTACAGCACGGCCACTTCTATCAATTTCACTCCTGCTGGTGACAGATCAATCTGAAGCCCTTATCCGTTGCTCGTTTAATAAATCCCCGTCCTCTGGCTTTTCATCTTTCGAGGAGATTCGCACACAAAAGACACCAGCCCCGCTCAGTCTGTGAGATTACCAATGTGAATGCAGTAACTGATCTCTGGCAGGGCTGCTCATACATTACAATTTCTAGAGGATATGTTTGCAGGACTCAATAAGCACCCAGTATGAGAGCAATCAAACAGTCCTGCTAGCCCAGGCTAGGGTGAAGAAGACAGAAGCCAGTGCTAGGAGTGAGCTTTGTTGTCTGTTCAAGGGCTGCTCTGTACAAAACTGGAAAGGCTTGGTGCAGAAGGCAGCTGGAGCTCAGTGGTGGAAAGCCCAATGAGCCCCAGTCCCTTAACTTCATCCAGTGATCTTCCATGCAAGGTTTCCCATGGGTCTTGTGCCTTTCTCAGCTGATCTGATGGTTTGGCTTTGGTTGGGGCTCTCTGAACAAAAATTCTTAGTATACTCATTTTTAGGGCAATGAGCTCACTCAGAAGACTGTAAACTTTAGGTAGGAATTTGGGGGGGGGAGCGGGGGAGGATTTAAACCATTTGTAGTGTAAGACTTGCATTTTAACAGCATCCCTTACTCACTTTTCTTTAGCAATAGGAAAACCTTAATAGAGAAAGGTCTCTTGTCTGAGAGCCTCTTTGACGTTACTAAGGAAAGTAATAACTGTGCTTTCTGGGGTGCAGGAATAAATCAATTGAATGATGCTAGGTTAAGGTGCTGTCATTGCTGGAAGTTAATACTGCTTTCTGTAGGGAAAAAACAAGGCTCAAAATACATTAACATGGCCAAAAAGAACAGCAAAAGGGAAAATATGTCTCTGGTGAGAGATCATATTGCAAGTCAGTGCTGGAGGAACACAACTTCAGTACCTAAAACAACCCATTCTTCAGAGACCTGGCAGTCTTACATCACCCATGAAGTTGCTTAACCCTTTCAGCTGCCTTGTCAGTTGAGTGCTTCCAGCAGTCCTGCAAAGGATGCAATTACAAGGTAAGACAGCCTCTTGCTACACAGAAGAAAATAAGGAAAAGATAATAGTGTGAGGAATCAGAGCAGGGAAAGAAAAACACAGAGAAGAGAAAGGGGAGAAGACGGGCACAAGGGTGCACGCTCCCAGGGTGGTAAGGGTACACAGGGGAAGACTGAACTTATTATTTCTGGCAAGGTTTCTCAGGAGCTGTTTGATGGAAGGATGGATTCCTTCACCCCAGCAGTGGAAGGCCAAACTGGTAACACCTGTGTCAATTGTCTTGGCACCAGGATCTTTCATTATGTCTCTTTTAAAAGAACCCTTCAAACATCCAACAAACACCCAGGTTTTGTCCAACAATTCACTTTGTGGCATGCCTTCCTTATGACATGTCAAGGTCTGTGCATTGGTTTCCGTTGACAATTTTCTTACTTTGCCCTCTGTGATCTCAGAGCAGAGATCACAACTTTTGGCAGCTCAGATCTTCACACAGCCTGCCTTTCCTAGGAAAATCCTTGTCTTGTCTTGACTGCTTACCTTGCATCTGCAGAGGAATTAAAGCCAGCCAAACTTATATGGAGCCATGGAATTCTCCATATAGGACATCACAGAGGGTGTTATTCACACCACAGAGTGAAAACCTCAGATACTAAGGAATACGATAATTCAGCATGTCCTGAGCCCTTTCCTCATCTCACCTGTGTATATGCATGAGGATGTAGCCTTGAGATCTCTTCCAAAGCAGAACGTAAAAGGTCTGCATGCTTAAAGCCAGAGGTGGCCTGGACAAAGGTTTTTATTACCAAATCTGCCCCAGTGCTGACAGTACTGCAAAAGATACTCTGTACAGTCAAATTAAAGCTGTTTGCTTCACAGGACATGTTCACAGAAGGTACTTTTATGGCTTGCAGTGTAAGGAAACAGGCTCAGAGCCCTCTGAACAGCAAAGGTATTGCTTCCACAAGATGAGGTATTGGTATGTTTTTGTCTGTGCAGCAATTTGAACCAGGTTTATAAATAAAAGAAATCATGGAGGAGGAGACAGGGTCTGCTCTGAATAGAGAGGGAAGGTGGAGGGGCTGAGCTGCTCAGGGAAGCCAAGTCCCTGCCCTCCTGGTTCACTGTGGATCCCACTCTGGACATATTGCTCAGAAGGATGAAGGTCATGCGGGGTGCTGCCCAGCCCTCGTGCCTGGTACATACCTCAGGGACCCCAAGTGAGTAATCTTAGAGGAGACAGAGAAATTTTGCTGTCAGGCCTAGTCTAGGACTGCTTCACATTTTCCTATGGCTTCAGAACTTGCACTTTGCAATTGCAAACTTGACATGATGCCCAGAGCAAACACCTGACTATCCTCTTTCCTGTCTCCTCAGAGCAACTTGTTTGGACTCCAGTTGTCGGCAGGGAGAGATGGTGCTCCTGGGAGCAGCCCGGCTGCATTACTTCAGACACCTCTCATAGCAGGAGATTCCCTGTTCCCTAGACATGCCAATTTGTCTCCAACAAATGCAAAAGCATCCAATACAACAAGCTCTGGGGAGCAAGAGAAGATAGGATGCATCTACTTTGCTCACAGCTGTTTGGACAGGTAAAACCTAGCCAATTATTTACATTTTTAAACATGCTAGGCTGCAGAGTCAAAGCCAACGAGAGTTATTGGATCTCCTTGGAAATGATGGCTTAAAAATGAACAACTTGTGCAGGCATACTTCAGGCTTATGTACCAAGAGGACACGAAGTAAGAGAATAATATATCCTGCTCCAGAGAGATGCCTCACCACTTCAGCCAAACCTCAGCAGCAGCCAGCTGTGCACTGCACATGCTGTCTTTGTGCAGGTTTTGGACTGGTAAGTGCACAGGATCATAGAATCATAGAAATGTTTAGGGTGGAAGGGACCTTAAAGGTCACCCCAGTTCCAACCCCCTGCCATGGGCAGGGACACCTCCCACCAGATGAGGTTGCTCAAAGCCCCATCTAACCTGGCCTTGGGCACTGCCAGGGATGGGGCACCCACTGCTTCCAACCTGCTCCAATGCCTCACCACCCACTGAGTAAAGAATTTCTTCCTTATGTCTAATGTAAATCTACCCTCTTAGTTGAAAACCATTTTGTCTTATCCTATCACTACAGACCCTGGTAAAAGTCTCTCTCCATCTTTCTTTTAAGCCCCCTTTTTCCATTCTACCTCTAACATTTGGAGGTAGATTCAGAAGAGGTTTCTTGCCCAGGTAAATCACTGCAGGAAGATACAGGGTCTGTGCATATTGCAAGGGGAGGCCAGACATGTGGGGACAAGTGTCAGTCCTGGAGCAACTCTGAGTTTCAGGACCTCCTTCAGGGATCTGCCTGCACAGAGAGCTGCTGGCTGCGACAGGCAGGGGTGGAGAGCAGCCCTTCCCGAAGAGTTAAGCTGAGCTGTTCAGAAGATGAGTTAAGTTACTTCACATCATCTAAGCCTCTCTAATGAAACCTCCTCTTCCCCTTTGGAGGTAATCTTCCTTTGATCAAACCCTCTTCTCTCCTGATGAGAACACAGTGCAGTAATCAAGAAGCTAATCTGAGCCAGCGCAGCCTCGCAGACCCCTCATAACCCTGAGCATCACACTCCCGGCAGCTGCTTCCTTACCCTCTCTCTCCTCGGTCTGTGCCAGGCAGATACATCTGCACATCGCTTCCACCCCACACTCCTGCTCCAGCCTTCTCTTCTCAAGGGAGCCTTGCAGGAACCTGAAACATAGCCGCATTGTGCTCCCCTGCTTCTGCAGAGCACATGGACTCCTCAAATTGGAGCCCTGAGCCAGCTGGAGCAAGGAATTAAATCTGCCCACATCTTTTCCTTCCAGGGAACTCTCTTCAAAGACAGAGAGGGCTTTTAAACTTCAAATCCAGGTTTTATTAGAATATAAACTTGAATAATGCATTTCTAAAAGAGGAGGAACTCGGAGTTGCTAGGCCAGATGGAACAGAAATAAAAAATCATATAAACAATTCTTTCCCTTCCCAGTGTGTCCCCATGGGTGGGTCTTTACTTCTGGCTTGGTTATACTTAACTTGGTGGCTTTCTGAGTTGCAACATACTCTTACTGTGTCCTTTCTGGTCCCCAAAACATTTCCTTTCTGTCTCATCATCAAAACACTTGTGCCAGCTGAGAAAATGCCCACCCACTGCATGGAATATCTCATTGTGCAGGATGAGGACAGTGACTTGGAAAGAACAAGACCTACCATGTTGCTCTGAGGGTGATATAGCTTACAGTCGACATGCAGGGGGAAGGGGCTCTTCCTTGCTTTTCTTCCCTCTCTCAAACAGAGGATATAATTGATTTTGTGGAAATACACCTGGGAACTCACCAGGAAGCCCTTTCCCTTACTTGCTTGTTGTGCTTGCTAGGACTGCTGGATAACCTCCAGCGATGATGCATAAGCCACAGGGATTTATCCACATTCTCCCCAAGCAGTAGGATTTTCTCTTGGCAGGTCAGAGCATCTCACAAATACTAAGCAGCACTTAAGATGATGAACATGCTGCCTTTCTCCCAGCATGAAATGTGCACAGTTGTTATCCCACATGCTTTCATCCACGGGCATGCACTTACCACATAAGAGGCAGAGGTGTGGAACTTAAGTGCTTGAAAATGCAAATTCAAGTCTGAACATCCACGAAGAAGCATAGAAGCAATACTCAAATAGCTGAGCCCATGAAATGTTTCTTGCACCAAGAAAGAGAAAGGTACCTGGGCACTGGCTCTGGTCAGCATAGTGCTCTGGTCACCAAGAAGATGCACGTCTGCGGAGTAGCAAGTGCTGATGAGCTCTAGACAGGAACATCATCACTCATTTCCAAAGGTGAAAGAAGCCAGGAGGACCACTGGATGTCCCAGGGCTGCATGTCCTCGGGCAAAGCAGCTTAAATTTGCAGGGGCAGATTGCAAGAGGATTGACACAGCCCATCTGCTGGTGCCTGGCACAAGGTATTGCTCATTCTCCTGAAGAAGTTGGCAGCCCATGGCCTGGAGAGGTACACTCTGCTGGGTTAAAAATGGACTGGACATCTGGGTCCAGAAAGTGATGGTGAACAAAGTAAAGCTGCACTGGGAACCCAGCAAGTATGTCAAAGGGCTCACAGCCCTCACAATGGGCTGGGGCACCACGCTCGGTGAGGAGGGCAGTGCGGTTGCATACCTGGCCACCAATTCTTTAATTGCTGTTTCAAAGTATGCTGAGCTCAGAAGAAGCCACCTGCTAATTCTATTAAGTCTTTTAACTGAGAAGCTCCGAGAGAAGTAAAAAAAGAGATTTCCTGCTTTAAATCAAAAGGAAAAGTCGGAACAAGATCTGATGGCTGTAGCATGGAGCTTGAAAGAACAAGTTGAACACAAGGAGAAAATTTATAACAATGAGGGAAGTGGACGATTTGGGACGGGTTGCCAATGGTCACATTAAAATTCCCATTAACTGGCATTCATAAATTAAGTTTGCACATCTCAGAAAAGTCTGCACTTTCTCGTCAGCTTGGGTAAGACCTAGTTGCAGCAACGTGGGGCGGGCTCCTCTGGCCTGTATTCAGCAAGAGGTTGGGCTAGTGGTTGTAGTGGTCCCTCCTGAAGTCTGAATTGTCAGTAACGAGCAGCACAGAAAGTCCTTCACATGCACCAAGGTGTGTCATCTCTCTTGATGCTGTGTCCTGCAGGGCTGCCCTCTGAAGGCTTTCCAAGACTCAGACATTCATTATCACTTTGTTAATTGTAATGGCTTTGTGACTTCCAAGGAAAAACACCATCTGGTGACCCTTACAGAGGGAGTCAGCATTGAGTGGAATTGGAGTGGACTGTGCTTCTTGACATCCCTCCTGGGCCTGTCTGGGACCCTGGCACAGGAGAGAGCACTGGTTCACCCTGACGATGAGAAAACGCCTGCTCTGCCTACAGTAGCAGGACCAGGGCTGACCTGGGCTAAGCAGGCCTGTTAATCTTCTTGCAAAGGACAGTTGGTCTTTCCTAGGAATGGATCCATGTGCACTTTAAGCCAGTGTAGGCATGCACTTCTGTATGCCTGCCATTCTCCTGTGTGGGCAGATCCTGCTTTCACCTTCCCTGCAGCATATACTCATTTGTTTGTGGCAGGAACCTGAGCAGGGAATGGATCTGGCAAAAAAAATAACTCGGCAGAGATGAGCCTTCTGTCCCAATGGGGATGTGACCCTGCCCACCTGTACTGTGACTGAAGATGTTCCCAAAGAAAAAACAGTGATGGCTGTAGGACTCCCTGAAACTCCCTGGGACACTCTTAAATAAAACAAACAAACAAACAAACAAACAAACAAATAAATAAATAAAGTGCCAAAGTTTTGTGGCTCTGTTTAGCAGACATCCCCCACCCAGCTGGTCAGATGAGGTGCTGACTGGATCCTGTGCTTGGTTTGCCCAGCCCCTACCTGGTTTCACCCTGGGGATAAATGGGGTCACTTCCCTGTGGAGGTCCCATTTCCCACAGGAGAAGATGGTGGCAAAGCAAGTAATGTGTCATTAAGCCTCCCACAGGGAGATGGATTTGCACTCAGCAGGGAGCACGGGGTCTCCATCCACCTCAGGAAATCTGAGCATTGTTGAGTAGGGGGATAGCTGCTGCACAAGGCGGCTCTCTGAACAAATGACCAGAATCACAGGTTATTTCTGTATTTCTCAGCCTGGGCAGAGGGAGCATGGTAATAACTCCATGGCTTAGCACGTGTTCCCACAGGACAGAGTGGCTCTCTGCTGAGCAGGATGGCAGCATGATAGAGCATCAGTGCATTGCTCAGGATCCATGCCCACAGCCTGTGATTAAAGTTGAGGTCTAGCACATAAATCAAAGACTTTTTTTATTTTTTTATTTTTTTTTCCAAAAAGGAAAACAAAGAGGTGGCCTGAAATTGCAGCCACAGCCCAGGGGGAAGTCGGTTTTCCACCTTGGGAGAGTACAGCCTCATTGCTCCTCTGTTCCTTACATTCATGTGGTGGCAGGGAGAGCTAGCACTGCTCCTCTGCCACATTGCACCCTTACACGCCGTGAGTGATGCTGTGGGAGACAGCTGCTAAAATGGAGAATGTTCATCACTTTCCTCAGGCTTGAGCCCCTCACTGCTCTGTCAGGGGCAATTGGCAAGGTCCATCCTAAGGCTTCTGGTGTCCAAGTGCCCTCTGGCACTATTTGGTCATGGTAACATTTGAGGTGAAGCTTAAAAGATGTGAAGCAGCCCTTCTGTACTGGATCTGAGGAGTGCTTTTTAATGCCAATTTAACTCCTAGAGCACAATAAAGCCAAATTTATATAGAAGATATAAATCCTAAAAGCATGGTGTTTTATCCATATGCTTAAAAAGGTATTCCACCTGTACAAATGCCTTTAGTTTTCTACCACCTGTTTGTAACCTATGACTAAAAAAAAAGGAGAAAAAAACAAACAAGCAAACAAAAACAACAACAAAAAACTGCACAAAAAAACTGCCCAAAGCCACCTGTCTGAGGACTGCTGCACTCATTGCTTTTCTGTATTTCTTCTTGATTTCTGCAAGCTGGGCTAGTGAGTCAGTCGTGAGGCTCACTTTTCACTGCCCGTAATTTAAGTGCTGTTGCCTGAGCAAGCTGCCTTCAGTTCCTGTTATAGGATCTCCTTGGTGCAGTTTCTCCTGCCTATTTCAACTGTCATTTTGGGAGTGATAGGGAAATCTCACTGCAGCTTGGTGAGTGGATGGAAACTGCTCCTGTCTTGGGGAACACAAGCTTTGGGCCCTTTGCCACGAGTCCCAGTGAAGGCAAAGGTGTTGCTGATGGTGGAGTGAAGTGAAAACTGTGGAGCTTCAAGAGCAAAGCACCTGGTGAAAATGTTCTTGCCAAGGTTTCAGATTAAATTTCTGAAATAAGGCTGCATGTATTCTTTTCAGGGATCGTCCTGAAAATGACAAGGAAAAGAAGGAGCTTCAAACAACAGGGACAAACTCCCCTTTAAAAAGTGCTCCAAAATGAGCACTGTGAAGAGAGGACTAATTCCACTAGCATTTATTGTCCAAAGAGTATAGCTTAGACATTCTTGCTGGAATGAGAAATAAAATCCAGGGAGATAACATAATGAAAAGCCAGACAATCAGATAGCCTTACCCTGAGAGTCAGGTAGGAAAGGATCAAATAAAGTTTTCAGGCCTTCACATAAAGAAGTGGTTTCTGCCTTTTATTAAGCTGATACAGCGAAAATAAGACTTCAGGCAAAACACAGCTTCTCATTGTACTAGGGAAAGTCCAGAGGGCCCTGGTGAATCAGAGAAGCAGCAGTAGCTGTGGCTGATTCCCCAGGAGAAGTCTAAGCAGGATGCAACCATGCAAATGCTCTGCAAAGCATAGGCCATGTAATTGTAGTCACAGCAGGCTGCAAGCACTGCTCCTGTAATGAGAACTGGAGTATGAACACTGTGTCCAGCTATCAGGAGCTTGTTTTCCTTTCTGGAATGGGCCCTTTGGGTCTACTTGTTCTACCATGGCATTCTGAAATTTGGGGCCTCCAATGCCCTCCCACAGGGGGATTTCCTACACTGACTTCAGCCACTTCAGCGTCCTACACTTTGCAAACACATGTATGATAGTTCTTTCTTAAATTTCTTTTGCAGGTCAGGTGTCCCTAACAACACTGAAACATATCCAACAGCACTCTGGGAAGATGTTGTTGTTGTTAAACTCTCCTTCTCTTCAGAAAAAAAAAAAAAAAACAAAAAAAAACACCATCCCCAAGCTTCACATGTTCCCAGGCACGGTGCCCTAATGCCAAGCACAACACATCAGCCTGGCACAATTATCTCATGCTGCAGTTTCAGGAGATGCCTTCAGTTGCTTTTTTCTGTGCAAGGACTCCTCAGGGATTTTTCACGTCTGACATGCAGAGCAGTGTGGTGATGGGGTGGCATCTAACCCCCTGGGGCAGAGGGATGGGGTTGCAGAAAGCTGGTTGCAGCCTGGTCGTTGTGATGACAGCCCATCAGTGCACTCAGGGCCCTGACCTGCCTCTGGTGTGTCTCCTTCCAGCACAAACTTCTGTACACGCAACAACGAGAAGACAGCTGAGCAAGACAGCCCAACAAAAAACTTCCTGTCACCACTTGACCTTCAGCTTTCATCTTTGGTACTCGCTAAAAACATGGAAAAAAATTAAGTTATGAAAAAAATGAAATGCTGATTTGGTGTAGGTTTTTAAAATTTACCTGTCTACAAAGATAGCTGATGATATGATGGTATTTGTAAGAAATGCCTTACCAAAAATTTTCAGAATATTTACCAAAAAAATCACTTGAACACCACTCTGATATGCATCTCCATAAGAACAGTCACAAAAACAATGGCAAACAATTTGAAGCAGGAGTAGTGTTTGCTGATCTACTGCTTAACTGCCATTTTTCAAATGAAAATATCATTCAGAAAGTTTGTTCAGTTTCACTGAACCTGAAACCTTAAATGATTATCAATTTGGTTCTTGTCTGAATTCCTGTGGGGCCTTCTATCCCCTGCTGCAGAAGTCCTGACACTGAGAACTACTGACCAGAGTGGGATCCTTCAGACCTCAGTTACCAGCCCTCAATACACCCTCCTAGGCTGGTAAAAGAAAGAAACATGCACAACTGGGTTTTAAATGGCTGGGGCCAGTTCAATCCCCTTCTTGGAGAAATGGGACACTTCCTCTGAGGTGAGACCCTGAAGACAATTTCTCCACTCATATCTAGCACATCCCAATTTCCTGCAAACACGACAGTTTCACAGCTCTAAAATCGTTGCTCCTCATCTTAAGCAATTAAAAGCCAAGTGTGCTGCTGAGCTGCAAGAACCTGCCTGGAAAAGGAGCAGCCGTCCTAAAAATGCCTGCACATGAACAGGGTCAAAAGAAGGGAGATCAGAGGAACCCCAGTGCCCTTGTTATGAGTGTCTGCAAACAACTTGGAAGTAGGACAGCACAGTACAGGCAGGACTTACAACAGGAAAAGGGGGGACGATTTTAAACCAAAAGGGGGGAGATACAGATTAGAGGTTCGGAGGAAATTCTTCCCTCAGGGGGTGTGAGGCACTGGAACAGGTTACCCAGAGAGACTGTGGATGCCCCATTCCTGGAGGTGTTCAGAGACTGGTTGGAGGAGGCCCTGGGCAACCCGATCTAGTGGGTGGCATCCTGCCCATGGCAAGGGCATTGGAACTGGATGATTTTTAAGGTCCCTTCCATCCCAAGCCATTCTATGATGACTTTTACACTCCCTTTTAGAAATACCCTTGACAGGCTGGTTAGACCAAACCCAAGAAGGACAGGTTTAAAATTGTAGTGGTCAGCCGTAGGGCCACGCAGGAACTGGGGAGCAGGATAGGAGTCCTTGAACTACATGGATGAGTAACCACTGCACGTGAGGTCTTATCCCACAGGGAAACACAAATTATGAGATAATATTACAAATGAACCAAAACCCGTTCCATAATTTCTCATTGGGACCCTGAGCACAACAGGCAAACAATTTGAGACTGTCCATGCAAAGCCAGGGTCATCAGGGATGTTCCCAGCCCAATGTGAGTCAGAACTGTCATTTCCTAAAACATAAATACAAGATAAATTTCCTACAGGTAAATAAAAAGGTCTGTATTCTCTTACTGCAACAAAACATTAAAATGCTTGTTCCCACCCCAAGCCATAGAGCCTGGTGATCACAGCCAGCCCAGCTGCCTTAGAAGAGCAATGACTGGAGGAAATGGAGTAGGGACAAGGGAGCCAAGCTGCATGTCTCCTGCTCCAGGCCCCTGAGCAGGCTGGCGTTGCTCATCTTGCCTTTCCAGCTGCCTGAGTGCTAGAGGAGATAGAGCTGCCAGAGCACTGAATGTCATTTTCAACTAGAAACTTTTTCACTGAGGAAATGCTTGAACATTAAAAAAAATCTCCAAAATCCTCATCAGATTTGGAAAGAGCTTTTCAGCCCACAAATACTGACTTTCCCATCTTTTGCTGGCATTGCTGCTGAGGGCAGTGGCAGAGAGCTCCTAAATTCCCCTCAATTCTCCTCTTCCAATATATAAGTTGCTGGGAACACAGCTCCTTGAAGGTACTCAGGACCTTTGTGAAACAGTGAGGATGGAGCAGCTCCTCCTGCTGCCTAGGGAAGGGCAGGCATTTCCCTGGCAATGCTGTATCATCTAAAATAAGCATCTTCCTGGCTAGCAGAGCAAGCAGGCTTCTTCTCCACAGGGTTCTTCCATAGCCCACTGCACCCTACTCAGCTCAAGGGCTTTTATCTGCTGTTCATCTACAATTCTTCCTTTTTTCATTTCCTCTCTCATTCTCCTGCTTTGTGCTTTTTTTTTTTTTTTTTTTTTTTTTTTCCCAGAACATCCTTGTCCTGTGCCACCTGGACCACTCCAATTGTGCAGGTTTAGTGCCAAGGATGTACTTCCACACCATGGGTCAGAAATACATGCCAAGAACACCTGGAAATTTTAATCCCTGTAACACTGCAGACCAACAGCCACAAGTGTTACTGTCACTGCTGCAGGGGAGTGGGCAGAGCCACAGGCACCCCCAGTGTCCTCAGTTCTGCTGTCACAGGAGTCTTCTTCATGGGGCTTGCTGTCTTCCAGCAACTGTGGGCTCTAGTGCCTGAATCATGCTTGCTTTGAAAAAAAACATTTGGACCTCATGATGCTGTGGATGCTGTTAGACGGGGCTCTTCCTAATCCCATGCCCAGATTCTGCCTTGCCTTTGCTCAGAAAGAAAACCAAGCAGGGTGGGACAGGCAGGGGACAAGCAGGCCACAGGGAGCAGATGGAGAAATGCTGCTTAGTGATGAGCCATCCTTGCCCCATGAATAGCCCGGCTACGGCAAGTTTTGTCTAATCAGTCCTACAGTAATTAGCCAGGAATAAGTTCTTTCACAGCCTAAAGGTTTATTATAATCTGTGGGGTGGCTGTTATCTCATTAATTTTGGAGAAATTGGAGAAACTTCAGAAGTTCAGGTGTAATTATGCAGCAGTTGCAGGGACAGGAAATAATGGGGCATTGCCCTTGTTTTAATACATTCAGGGTTGTTTACAAGACTTGCACTGACTTGGTGCTGTGCAGTCGTTGGCCAAACAGTGAGAGTTGCAGGGAGAAATATACGCAGAGACAGATGTAGTCACCAGAGAAGCAGCAGCTGATGCATTCAGGAGGAGAATCACCAGCTGGTTTGTGATCAGTGTGTCTGGGCTGTGCAGGGTGTCCCAAATATATCTGGGGTGAACGTGCACCGGGAACATTTGATGTTGCTATGGTGCTAGGCATGCCAGATTTGCCCACAAAACGTGGGTATTTCCCACTGCTGCCTAATAAGAATAGCTCTCAAAAGCTGTGAACCGAATCAGTAGCTCCTTCT